>NC_134216.1:28604000-29208000 GCF_965140235.1 Caretta caretta
ATATAAAGTGAGTACTGTACACTTTGTATTCTGTGTTGTAATAGAAATCAATATATTTGAAAATGTAGAAAAACATCCAAAAATATTTAATAAATTTAAATTGGTATTCTATTTTTTAACAGTGCGATTAATTGCGATTAATTTTTTTAATCATGGTTAATTTTTTGAGTTAATCACGTGAGTTAACTGTGATTAATCAGCAGCCCTAATTTTATTATGTACTGTAATATGCTGTCATGCCAAAATGCTATGAAAAGAAAGGAAACTCAAATCTATGGTGACAATTTCTTACTATAACTATTGATAATAATAATTTAAAAACTCAAGTTGTACAGTATGTCAGCGTGATTGAAATAATAATGTCACATGGACTAGTGGGCTGCACACTGGACTTGGAGTCAGGCAGCCTGGAGTTCAAAATTTGTCTCTCACGCTGACTTGTTTTCTGTAGCTCTGGTTTGCAAAAATGAGGTTGGTGATGTTTAACTACCACATCACCTTAAAAGCCCCAGAGGTGTTCAAAGGGCTAATATGTGGAAAATTCTCTGAAGGTTAAAAGCACTCGAGCCAAGATTTTCAGAAGTTGCTTATGATTGTCTATGCCTCAGTCTTTGGCTGCCCAACCTGGAATCTTAAATAAACCTGATTGTCAGAGTGTGGCTAATCTGTATTTTCTGAAAAATCAGCCTCCTTTAAGATGTTTCAAACTGATCACCCAAAAACCATTAGTTGCTTTTGAAAATCTTGGACTAATTTCTTTCTCAGATATCTGAAGCAACATCCCACTACATGAAATAATAAATACGTCAAGCCCAAACAATTGCATTCAAAACGGGAAACAAAAGCGTCTTTATGGATTACTGCACCTATGGCAGCTGGCATGATCAGCCTCAGGCAATTGTGAAGTGTTTGTTTCTCTTAATAGCAAAAGTCTTGTTCTGAGGTTTTAAAAGAAAATAGCATAAAACTTTTTTTTTTGCTTAATTTAAAAAGCATGGCCTCACACGTGCATGCACGCGTGTGTACGTGTACACACACACACACACTATTTGACTTTGTTGCCAAACAGTACCCTTCAGTTCAGAGCTATTGATCACTAAAATGTATACGTAGTGGGTTATATCTTTCTTGGATTTTGCAGGCTGATATAATGAAGCTTGACTATTATAAAGATATGAGGTCTTCTGAGAAGCATGGTTTTGTACTGATCTCCCAGCTGAAGGAAAGGGATTAGATTGTGACTTGGCACACAGAAACTCGTCTGGGATCTTTCTGTCAAGGAAAACATGCTTCATACTTTTCACTGCATTTTCCTACAAACCCAATACTGTTGTTTATTGAACAGGAAATAAATTAATTCTGACGAAATAGAAGCTGGTTGGGTGAGCTAGTCCATTCATAAAAAGTTCACTATTTAAAAGCTATTACTTTCTTTAAATGAACTCTTGGATACTCACACTTAGGCATTGGACTGCTCACAGGATAAAGTGCTGCTCAACATTGGTGAGGATTGCAGAATCTGGGACATTGTACTTAACCACTGTTGCCAGCAGCCTCAGTTAAGGCTGTCTGTTTTGGTCTCCTGGCTGGATATAAATTTTCCTGCTTAAGGTTGCTGTGTGATAAAGGAGAGTGGGAGGGAGAATCTGTGAAGGCAGCCTAAAATGGTGCTCAGTTTGGCAGCCCAGAATGAGCCTTATATATAATCTCTCCTGCACCAGTGCCCTCAGTGATATCTGCTGTTACTGGTATACAGTGGCACCAGTTCAGCCTTCCTCTCCAACCCCCTTCCCCCACCCCTCAGCAGAGACCCCAGTCCAAATAGTTATCCTATGGTTAGAGTAGATGTTAGTGTTTCTGAATAAACCATTATCCCAACTGCTATAAAGAACAGGCCCCTTCCTCTGATTAACAGTGTTATTAACAGCAAACCTGGAATTCATCACAGGATGAGTCTTGCTCAGAAACACGGGTGGAGGCATTGTTAAAGTCTTTCATTTGTTGCCAAGTATGTTTTGTACAAAACACTGTCTTTCTTGCATTGTTTTAGAGAGCTCAGTTCATGCAGTTATATCTGTGTAGTGACAGCAGAGCTGGTGAAACCTATGCAACAACCAACAATGATGGCAAGTTCTGAGCATAGTTCTCTCTCCTGGTGTCTCTCGTCCTGATTCTTGCATATCTAGGAGTGCTCTCACTTAGATGGTGGCCTGTCTCTTTCCTTTTTTTAAAAAAAGTAGACATGTGAAGTTATGGCTGCTGGAAACGTGTGTGCCTTAATAATGTAATAGAGCTGTTAATATGTCTCAGTTGATGCCACTGAGGCTGCTAACCCATCAAAACAGCATTACAACATAGGCTGTTCTGCCCAAGCTTTTACCGTGTGAATTATTATTTGTTCTTCTTTTGCCTTTTCAGGAGTAACCTAATAAGACACACATTAGCCGTAGGCATAGTGTGGGGGGGCTGGAGCCTGCAGCAAACTGTATGGAAGCAAACACAGGTAGCCTTGTACTTGCCTGGCTTTATTTAATAGTGGGAGCTTATGACATTCTTAACCCCTTGCTAGTCAAGTCACTGGGAAAGCTCTGGTTGCTGCCCACTGTGGCTTTATTGTTTCTGTGCCCATAAGAGATCAAACATTGGTTTCCCCCCTTTTGTTTCTATAGCAAACATCAACATAGTTTAAAGATTTGCATACAAATGTACACATGAAGCATGTTAATATTTCCTGATGGATTGTTCCCCCTTTAAGAAACAAAAACCTTAAAATAGATGTAACCAGACACCTTGAATCTGGATAATAAATATCATATGTGCTTACACCAAGAATTTAGTCTATCTTGTTTGGCACTTTCTTTTTCTCCTATAGTCTCCATAATAGGATTTTATTGTGAGCTTTGCTAACTTTTCTAATTGCTCATGCATGGGTGTTAATGTTGTATCTTTATAATCCTTAGCAAACCTTTCAGGCAGCACGATCTATTTATGGAGCTATCTACCAGTGTTTTATTTGCAACCAATGCAGGAAGAGTGGGGGTGGAGTGCTGGCATTAGTGGCACTGGTGGAGGATTAATTCTGCTTGTCATCTGGGTAATAGGCTGGCTGAGAGTTTTTTCTAGCATGCACGCTCATTTTCATTCTGTGCCGTACTTTGTTTCTGAGTGAGCCTGATGAACTGTTTAACCTAATTACCATCTCAGGGATTTACTTAACTCCCAACTATGGAAGCCATGAAAAAGCCATAGCTTGGTTTAACAGAGATCTCTTCATTTCAACAATTCTGAAGAGTTCTCATTTCAGTGCTTCCCTAAGGTACTTTATATACTAAAAAAACAAAATTTCTCTCATATTTGTTGAGAGTTTTGCATGTATCTGCCACTTGCCTGACTGGATACATAACAGATAAATTTACTTTCAGGTGAACTGCATTATGGATTATGCTATAGACAGGGGTTAAAGAAAACCTATGGTGAGAGAAGTGACTTCTTAAAAATGGCTTTCTGTAATTTCATATTTATTTCTCTCACTAGCCTCCAGATCAAATTTGCTTAGTTTACGAGACCTAGATTGACTTTTGTAACTGCCAGACCTGCCATTCAGCCTGGGATCTGAAAGTCAAACTGGGTATTTCCTGGGGCCTTATAGCATTACCAGAGATAAAGATTCGGGAATCTGAAGATAGGGAACAATTTAGCAGATAATTTTTGAAGCATAATAGAATCCAGCCTCCTTTTCCATGGCTGTATTGAATTTGTAGTTCTAACAGCAATAAATGTGCTTTTGTCAATAAAGAAGCAGATTTGACTCTAAGACACACAAAGAGCAGATCTGTTGATTAAGAAGGTGCCATTTTTATGTAGCCACTTCTGACCACAAGTCATAGGGCCTAATCACATCAGCCACACTATCAGTGGCTCGTTCACCTGCACATCTACCAATGTGATATATGCCATCATGTGTTTGTTCATTGATTTTTCAATGGGAGCAGGATCTGGCCCTTAGGCTCCTTGTGACTATAAAATGGCTTATTTTCTTAAGCTTACTTAGAAGCCACATAACTGAAATAGTAGATGTTTCAGTAAATTCAAAACGGGGGGAGGGATACCTCAGGGGTTTGAGCATTGGCCCCCTGCTCTCTTGCTGGTAATAGCTCACCTTCCCTGATCACTCTCATTACAGTGTGTATGGTAACACCCATTGTTTCATGTTCTCTGTGTATATAAATCTCCCCACTGTATTTTCCACTGCATGCATCCGATGAAGTGAGCTGTAGCTCATGAAAGCTTATGCTCAAATAAATTTGTTAGTCTCTAAAGTGCCACATGCAGAAAGCATATTTGGCCAGTTTTTATAATCCATAATACTGGGAGATTTTTCATTGTTTCCTGATTGTGTTGTTCCTTATAATGGCACATCATGATATATGATGATATGAGAGTAATATATTATAAAATGTGCAGGAAACACAAAAAATTGAGCTATTTTCAAATTGTTTTGAGAGATGAATGAAACAAAGTTGTTGAGACCAATATGAAAATTGGACACTGTCATCCAAAACTGAAGGGTTGGTGAGTATAAGTAAATACGCAGTATATTCATGTGAGGGAATCGCCTTTCGATCACATGCCCACAAACAGCAGGTTGTTAAACTGATATGGAAATGTTGGAGCTCTGATAAATCAGACAGCCAGGCTGGCCTGATGGCTCAGTTGGTATCTCCTCATTATACTGCTGTTTGTGAGACCTGATTTCAGGAGTGATTTAGGACCAGTAGAGGCTAGGAATGTTGTAGAGGTGAAGACAGAGGAAGCATCAAATCTTCATTGAGTCTTGGCAATTGGATGAAGTGTGCTATTGCAGTATAATGTTAGCAGTGCTGCTGCTGGGGGACGAGAGCAGGATTCTTCATTCATCCTGCTGGTTTTCCTAGAATGATGAGATAGGGAAGAGTCCCTTCACTGACATTATATCATAGGTCCTGTATTAGGGCTAGTCTACACTGGCAACGCTAAAGTGCTGCCGTGGCACTGGTGCACTGTCTACACTGGCGCTTTACAGCGCTGAAACTTGCTGTGCCCAGGGGTGTGTTTTTTTCACACCCCTGAGTGAGAAAGTTGCAGCGCTGTCAATTGCCAGTGTAGACAAGCCCTTCGAGAAGTGAGATACACACATGAATGAGGGAGAACTTACAGTTGACTTGTTTGTCTGATCTCCTGCAAGAAGGAAAAAAAAGTACCCTGGCAATATAATTTAAGCACATCATAACTCTCCCCACGCTGGATATAGAGCTGTGAACAAAAACTTTTCTCTAAATTATCTCCTATTATGGACATTTCTGTACCATAGAGAGGGTATCCCTCAGCAAGTTCGTGGATGACGCTAAACTGGTGGGAGATTTAGGGTAGGAATAGGGTCCAGAATGACCTAGACAAATTGACAGGTTTCAGAGTAACAGCCGTGTTAGTCTGTATTCGCAAAAAGAAAAGGAGTACTTGTGGCACCTTAGAGACTAACCAATTTATTTGAGCATGAGCTTTCGTGAGCTACAGCTCACTTCATCGGATGCATACTGTGGAAACTGCAGAAGACATTATATGCACAGAGACCATGAAACAATACCTCCCCCACCCCACTCTCCTGCTGGTAATAGCTTATCTAAAGTGATCATCAAGTTGGGCCATTTCCAGCACAAATCCACATGTGTGTGGGGGGGCGGAGGGTGAGAAAACCTGGATTTGTGCTGGAAATGGCCCAACTTGATGATCACTTTAGATAAGCTATTACCAGCAGGAGAGTGGGGTGGGAGGAGGTATTGTTTCATGGTCTCTGTGTATATAATGTCTTCTGCAGTTTCCACGGTATGCATCCGATGAAGTGAGCTGTAGCTCACCAAAGCTCATGCTCAAATAAATTGGTTAGTCTCTAAGGTGCCACAAGTACTCCTTCTAGACAAATTGGAGGATTGGGCCAAAAGAAATCTGATGAGGTTCAACAAGGCCAAGTGCAGAGTCCTGCACTTAGGATGGAAGAATCCCATCCACTGCTAAAAGCTGAGGACCAACTGGCTAAGTGGCAGTTCTGCGGAAAAGGACCTGGGGATTACAGTGGACGAGAAGCTGGATATGAGTTAGCAGTGTGCCCTTGTTGCCAAGAAGGCCAACGGCATATTGGGCTGCATTAGTTGCAGCATTGCCAGCAGATTGAGGGAATTGATTATTCTACTCTATTTGGCACTGGTGAGGCCACATCTGGAGTATTGTGTCCAGTTTTGGGCCCCCCACTACAGAAAAGATGTGGACAAATTGGAGAGAGTCCAGCAGAGGGCAACGAAAATGATTAGGGGGCTGGGGCACATGATTTATGAGGAGAGGCTGAGGGAACTGGGCTTATTTAGTCTGCAGAAGAGAAGAGTGAGGGGGGATTTGATAGCAACCTTCAACTACCTGAAAGGGGGTTTCAAAGAGGATGGAGCTCGGCCATTCTCAGTGGTGGCAGATGACCGAACAAGGAGCAATGGTCTCAAGTTGCAGTGGGGGAGGTCTAGGTTGGATATTAGGAAAAACTATTTCACTAGGAGGGTGGTGAAGCACTGGAATGGGTTACGTAGGAAGGTGGTGGAATCTCCATCCTTAAGGTTTTTAAGGCCCAGCTTGACAAAGCCCTGGCTGGGATGATTTAGTTGGAGTTGGTCCCACTTTGAGCAGGGGGTTGGACTAGATGACCTTCCAACCCTAATCTTCTAGGATTCTATCATAAGGGAATGGGTGATGAAAAATAACCGCTGCTCTGCCCTGGACTGGACAACTGAAGTAAAAGAAGGCTGACATTGTTTTAGCAGAACCATGGTTGAAAATGGAAAAGGAGTACTTGTGGCACGGTTTTTGAACATTGTTGTAGCATGGATCAAGCCATAAAGTGGTCAGTGCCCTAAGATGAAAGCATGAGGGAATATTTACTCTCTTGCACAAATAAATTGAAACCGTTTACAAAGGAAATGGGAGTTCTTTTCAGCTTTCCAACAGTTTCCTTAGTGAATCTAATGGGATGACAAATACACTAAGGAAGACAACCAGCAGTGACACTTGGCACAAGGAGGTGGGGGGAGCTAGGGAAGGGTGACTAGCCTCCTGACAGCCACACATATCTTAAGGCTACAGCTAATTCTTATTTTGTTGTGGTCAGGTTTATCAACTCTTAAAAACCTCTGTAAATGGGATTCTCTTGTTAATGGAGGTTAATCGGAAGAGCATTACTTGTTAATTTGGGGCTTTTAAACAGCAGTGAGACTTCTGGAAATCCTAATGCCAGGAACTAGATAGCTTGTCCTTTCTTTGTCTCCATCTTTTGTTGGTATTTACATTGTCAGAGTCATTAAAACAGAATTACAGGAGGTGCATGGAGGGATGGGTGTCTTTGTGGTGCTTTTCTTTCATGGCAAATAGGCATTTGCCATTCATCGGTGATAATATTTCCGAAGAGATATGCTCCTTCCCTTCTTGTGCCCTGTTTGCGGGGTGATGAAGCAGTTTAAAGAGTCACTACTAGGAGATTTAATTTTCCACTATAATGAGGGAGCATGGTAAGCTGTGGAACAGAATGGGCCAGATCCTCAGCTGATGTAAACTGGCGAAGCTCCCTTGTAGTCAGTGGAGTTATAGCAGTTTACGTTAGCTGAAGATCCAGCTCAGTGGACTTAATTAACGTCTGAGATACATGCACTGAACTTCTATTGAAGTCGTTGCACTTGTTTATCTGTAAGAAGAACTGGGCCCCTGGTATAAACTGATAGGCCCGTCCTTGTTTTCTTTGTATAGAGTGCGATTCCCAGTACAGCGTGGAGTTGTGATTCCTTCTGTGAGCTCTTGCCGGAAAGCTCAGCTTCTCCACCTGATCTTTGTAGTTAGTGTCATTACCGTGTATACTGAATGGAGTCTGTGCTGAGCACTGACAGTACTTATATGTGGGTAGACCCCCACTGGGAGAGAAACCTGGTGCGCTGGCATCAGATGAAGCATGCTGACTCATTATTAATTCCTAAAACTTAATCTACGATCAATGTTTAGTTAAACAAAGCCGAGGAAACTTAGTATTTTCCTTTGACTGAGCTACAGACCTAGCAGTGAACATGATGTTCTTATCAAGTGACCTAGTCTCAGTGCTACTCCGCTCCAACAGAAGGAAAGATCATTAAATCTGTTTGCTGTAATTGCCTTTGGTCAAAGTGCAGACTTAAGACTTGTTCTGCAGTGAATGCAAAGTGTTTTAATTAATTAAAGAGGAAAAGATTTTTGGTCAAGTGACAAGCAACTTTCAATGTGTAATTAAGACACATTCAATAACATATTGTTAACATCCTCTGGATATGACGCCTTCTGTGTGTCTGTCTTTGTAATCATTAATGTACATGATGTGGTCCAGTCAGAGACTATAAACACACAGCACTATACTCTGGTGTTATTTGAGGCTCTTGTTCCAATTGAACCATAAAAACATTCATCACAGGGATGTCTGAAAAAGTAACACATTTGTTGTGTTTATATTCTTAATTTACATCATTCTAAAAGTCAGACACTGGCTTGGGTTAACTAGTAAAATATGTCTAAAACTGAACATATAAAATATCATTTTGTGTACACTGAAGTGCACTGCAATAAATGAGTATGCCAGTTCTCAGTACCGTATAAGTTGACTGTTAAATTAGTGCTTTAAATATCTTAACTTCCATGGGTCAGGGTGAAAAAAGACCACCGTGATATCCACCAGACTTGAAGAGTTGGCTGTTTCTACAATAATGAACAGCAGTGAAATAGTTAATAGTATTGTTGACATTTAAAATGGGATCATTAGGCTTTATCGTTAATATCCCAGTGGGATGAATGGGGAAGATCACACATTTCTGAGTTATTTATTAATGTGTTAGTTCATTTATTTAATCACAGAGCTACTAGTATTTTAGCACATTCTGGCTCAGTCTGAACCCTGTATGATGTATTATAATATGAGAGCTAATTGCTATCAACATGGAAATATTATTGCTAGAGGGAAAGCTGTGATGGAGACTTACTTTATGTACATATTTAAAATGCATGTATAATATGGATTGATTTAATACACAATAATGTGAATTATGATTAGGTAGTAATAACAGATACTGATTGTGCCAAATGAATAGGGCTCTTTTTGCAATTTGTGTGTACCATTTAGATTATGTTTAAGGCAGCATTTTGTGTGCATGCATTGAGGGGAGCTATACGTAACAAGTCAGCATTTTAAGCAAATCTGTTAGCTGCACTTGAGGCCATTTCTCTGCTTGAAGTAACTCTTCATTAAAATTTAATGCTGAGTTGTCTGGCAATATAATGTGTGCTAGGTAAAGGCTAATGTATTGTTCAGCTTGACATCTGTAGTGCTGTAAAATTTCCTTCTCATGCTGGTGAATGAATAGGGAGGCTGAGCAGAAGGTTAAAAAGAAGCTTGCAAGTGAGGATTAAACAGGCTAGACATAGCATGTTAAAGAGGAGGACATCGCAAGGACAAGGGAGTTTCAGCGGGGACAGAGTTTATCAGAAGGGAATGGACCATGTTTATTTGGAATCAAACAGTTCTTTAAAATCACAATCCAGTGTGTTTTTCAAGTAAAGCAAAATGATGTGAGCTCAAATGAACCACATCATCTCTGTGTCTAATGGGAGGCCAGCTACCACAGGCTCAATAGTAAAGCAGAGACATAAGCACTAGAGAGAATGAGACACAGCAGGAAGAATGTGTTTTAGAAAAGATCATTAGTCAAAAAAGGGGTGGAAAAGGAAATCAGGTAGCAGCATTAGAGAAAGGGCAGGGTGACTGCATGGAATCCTAAACACAATTGAATTGCTGAAGTCTTGGGGTATCCAAATTCTATACACAGATCGAGGCATTCATAACTTGTTGGCACATCAAGTGCTGTCTGACTACAGTAACTCAAAACAGTAATTGCCGGCACATTACTTTATTCCTCATCTGCTGAAATAAGCAGAACAGTAGCACCAAAAAGGCAGATCACGTAGACGTTTCTGCTTTAAGAAGAGCTTTGGGAATAACATAGATCAGCCAAAGGCTAAATGGACCAAGCAATCACATAGCATTTCTATACAGTAGGCATTTTCATGTGCATTCCCTCCACAGAAACCAGATGTGTGCAGTTAAAAACTTATCGCCTGGCTAGCACGCACTGTGCATTTTCTAGTGAGACCACCATAGAGACTGTGAATAGAGGGCTTGTGTTGAGATTTTAGCTCTGTTCCCAATGACTCATTCTTCAACTACAGTGGGAAGGAGACTTGGGTCATTATATGAAAAGAATATTTTTTTCAAAACACATTACACTGACACACATAGGGCTAAATGTTGTCCTAATTTGCATTATATGCAACTCCATGGAAATCAGTAGGATTGTATGGGGTATAACTAAGTAAACCAGGTCAGAGTTTGGCCCATACATCTCTGTGCATATACGTATACATACCTATAGATATTGTGTATACATATTTTTGATGTAAACACATATATGCAGTATGTGCATGTGTACATATATGCAACAACTGGGAATGTGTGTATGTTGTATATGTGAGCCAGTTGTAGTTAAAGGTAACAAACACACACTCATCATTTTTCCTGCAGCTAGTTCTAATTTTGATACCTGGTTTACACTTCCTATTTTCAGTAATCTCCTATGCAGTTTGTATCGTGCTTCACAGCCATTTTTTTTAAAGGATCAGATCCATAAAACAAAACTTTAGTGCTAGCTTAGAACTGCCATCTTCTTGAATTCAGGACTCCATCAGTCAATGGGGAGGATGCTCAGAGTCCTCTCTTAAATCATATTGGTCAGTAAACTTCATACAAACTTGAAGTTAAATTACTGTGAACTTTCCACCACCAAACAGTGTATCCCAGTGGGTTGGTCCAGTGACCTCAATAACATCAAGTACAGTAGAGCCTTGTTAAGGAGTCTTGGAGTGACATAGTGTTACCTTGCCAGACGTCTGCAGAATTAGTCAGTGATGGGTTGCTATGAATGTTTCAAAAACTCTAAATGAGTATTAGGCTTTAATGGGTATAATGAGAAGCGTAGCATTATACAGAACCAGTTATACAAATAGAGTTCACATTTTTATTTCCTCTCAATATTTATTTTGCTTGCTAATTCTATGTATTATTTAATTTTTAACAGAAAATAGTGGTTTTTTTTCTGAACCACAAAATCTGGTGAAATAATATGAAATGGGGCTCCATTCTGCTATGTACAGAAAAGATGGGGCTGATCATGTATCCACTGAAGTCAATAACAACACTCCCATTGACTTCTCTGAGTGCAGGATTAAACCCTATGTTTGTAACATGTCTAATATATTATACCTTTTACTATGTACTGTCTGGTTATCATTGGATACTTCAGTGTGCTCTCAAAAGAGCAATCCTTAGGATTTACTACTCTATCTGTTCTAAAAAACATAGGATTTGCCAAACTGTGTCAGATGATTAGCCTATCAAATCTGAAATCTTACTTCTAGGAGTGGCCAAATAACTGAGGCACAAGAGGAACATTAATTTGATTTTTAAAAAGAAAGGGATGCACACAAATCAGTGAAGTGAAAGAGTAAACTGCATGCATCTGTTTCATGGTCACTGGGCAGTTTATAAACACACGTGATCTTTAGTGTGTTTATGAATATGCTGCAGGTGCGGGCAAAATTCATATATGTATGTGTCATACCTTTTTGCTGACTCTTTAGTAGCCAGACACAGCGTAAGGCAGGAAGAGTCTCCAGGGTCAGCTATACAAAAAAAAAAACAAAAAAAACACAGACAGCAGGCTTGCTTTATGGAGAGTTTCTCCTTACGGCCAGAAAGTCACACATTTGTGGTTTATTTTGGCTTCCCCACCCACACCTCTTCAGTTGGATTACTGCGATGCCTGCTAACCCACCTATAGTTAAGGACCTGTCAATGTTTCCATTATAAACCTTCAGTTTATAACTGCCTGTAAATATTCACTCCTGCCTGGAACTTGGCATTCAAGAGCTTTTCTTGTTTGAATTTTTTTACACATAAAATTTCAGATAAGTTGCTTTTGTTATTTTTCGATTTACAGGCTTGCAAAAAAAAAAAGTATAGCAGTTCTGAGTGCTTTTGGACCTCTGTCACTCAAAATAGATCAATTTTTCTAAATAATCATTTTGGGCCTTTTTGGTCTAGAGAGAAGGAAAGAGGAGTGAGTGGACTGAGCACAGGGCTGAGATGCAAATTATCCTGAGTGCTAATCTTGATTCTGCCACTAACTCCCTATTGTAAAATGAAGGATACTACTACTACTTTACCAGTCTCAGAAGGGTAGTTTGAGGATTGCCTACGAAGTGGTTTGAAGATTAAAAAAAGAAAATCCTGCCCTCATTAATTGTGCTGAATATCTGGACAAATACTACCGAATTCAACAGAGTTACTCGATTTACACTGCTGTATCTGAGAGCAAAATTGGATTGATTAATCTCTTTTTATATCTTTAAAAGTGGTTACAATTAGAATTTCTAAATATCTTTCCTAGTCATAGGGAGTTATTGATACCATAATACAATGTTTTAGTTGTATATATAATATGTAATTCATTCACAACAAATACCAAGTTTCCTTAGCTAGTTTATCAACCTGGGAGTAGCGCCAAAGAAGGTTCAAACTATGTCAAGAGCCTATTTAATAAACCCTTTTAAAGACAGGGTCTCTGGCATGGCCAATCCAATTTTACTGGTAGGCTGACTTTTCATTACATAAATTATTTGTTTGCAAAACGTTGTTTCTTTTTAGCCACACATGTAGAACAGTGTGGGCACTTAAACACATAGGGACTGATTCTCATTTACACTAGGGCCTCTTTACACTGCAAGACCAGGGACTTTAGTCTTCTTCTTAGCATATGTGCAACGTGCCTCAAGTGACACGTGACCAGGATTCATCACTGAATTTAGTGTAAATGAGAATCAAGAACACAATGTGCATTTTGCAGTAGTTTTATTTAAAATCTTGCCAAATTACATAATTTTAGTTCAAAATACAATTAATTTGTTTGAAGTGTTCTTCTTCCCATACAAAAATTAATAATCATGAGAATCCCTGGGGAATTACTTAATCATACTATTGTCTGAGAGTTCCAGTTCAAATGTGCGGCCATTGTTAATATTCACTGTGTTGGAGATAGCTATGGTTAAAATATAGAAAATATATTTATTCTTTTAAAAAGGTACAGGAACATTTCAAAATAAATGTCACGTTAGAATCAGTTAAGTTAGCTGTGGTTAGATTTGGTCTTGTAGCTTAATTAGATCTCGGATTTGAACATTGTTCCCAGTTCAGTTTAGGAAGGGTATTAAGATCTATTCAGCAAAGTAAGTGATATGGCTTATTCACTCTTCCTCTCATCGTGTCATCAGAGTTGGAGTAGCCTGGTGCCCTTTTATAATTCTTTGAAAAAGATTTAACTGGATTTTGTAAGATTTGATTATATTTTGACTTGCCATAATTCTGCAACTGAAAATTCTTATCAGGGGTTAAGTACATGAATAGTCTCAAAATGGTGTATGTGTATGTAGCCCATTTCATGGCTGCGGGGACATGCATGTTGGCATAATTACATTTGTGCACAAGGTGCTGGCCCCTCCTTTCTTCCTGCTGACTCTCTTCTTGTGACCCAATAGGAATTAAAACTTACTGTTAGGAAACTTTATAAAGTAGGATTCTTATATGTTTCAATCTGTGTACCACCTCACAAGAACAGAAAGATACGTGTCACAGGATTCCTGCCCTTTGAAAGTAATACAAAGCTGGCTGGTCTAATTTTATCAGCCTCGAAGTGAAAATTCAGAGATGGGCTGCTACACTGTCTATAAACCCCTTGTTGTGCTTGGGTATTGTAGAGGAGCCAAATTATGCTCTCAGTTATATGTGTGCAGTCCCCTATTTATAATGTGTAGATTTACATACATATAACATTTAGTAGGAGTTGCATGCATCCATTGAATTTGGTTGTGTAGGCAAAATTTTCCTCTCAAATCTGCACTACAAATTTCTATTACTATCTGTAGCATGGATCTGCAGATGCTTCGTTTACGTTGCTTATTCTGCACTTGTTCCACACGCGGCACTCCCATTGTGGAGAACATGTGAAGAGCCTTGGAAGAATGATGTTGTTTTTTTGTTTTTGGTGTTTGTTTATGTGGCGCACAGTGACATTCATATCCTAGAAGCAGGTTAAAGCTGCGTTAAACTGAATGTCTTGTTCAAAGGGAAGGTTCAAAGGGGAGGTGTAGTTAACAGATCGGGATGACTGGGGAGCTGTTCATGTGGCTCCCACCTGGAGAGCAGCTGGGCCACTCTGGTAAGTGAGAGAGTGGATGAGGGCAGAAAAAATTTACCTGAGAAGAAAAATGGAGTGGGACAAAGGAGCTCGTGCTGATGTGAGAAGATGACTGGACCCTTCAGCATGGGCGGTGGAACTTCCCCATTTATTGGGTAGGATGTTGGATACTCAGCGAAGAGTAGTCTGGAAAACTAGAGTTCTGCCCAGGGAAGTTAAGGAGGCACCAGGAGAAGTTAGTGACATTTTCAGCCTTGTTGCAAAACACTCTGTTCAGCTTCCCAAGAGAGCACTTCTTTACTTTTATAATCCTCCCAACTCTCTCTGCTGTCCAGTGTGAGACATGCAATGGAGATTCTCACTCACTATACAGTTAAGAGGGGAGTGCACTCCATTAGGGGAAGGGTTAAAGATGGGACCAAATTCTGCTTTCATTTGCACCCATGCTAACCCACTGACTTCCGTACATTTTCATGGATGTAAACTGAAGGGCAGAATTTTGCCCAGAAAACTGAACCTTGACATTGTTCTATGATTAGACCTCTCACTGAAATCAATGGGAGACATAAAAACTAAAATCTCTGAGTTCATTTACTTTTCTTGGTGTATTCTGACCGTTACATTACTTAAGTGAAGATTTTTGTTGAGTTTTAATACCCGCAATAATCAGAAAAGCAGCCAATATAAGCTGTTTTCTCCATCCCTTTAATATACTAAAATGAAAGAGCCACAGGAAATGTCTTTTTTAACCAGTGTCCATTTCAAATATGTACATAGCAGTAAACTTAGAAAGTAGATATGTAATGGAATCTTCTAGACAGCAGCCTATTTATTATGCTTATGTGATCTGAGCACTAAGACTTCATGTGATTGGCTTGCAAACCTAATAAAAATTCTTTCTTGGCAGTTATATAATTATCACAACACACAGGTTTGTGTGTGTCTGTGTGTGAGAGAGAGAGCATATGTTTGGTGGATTATGAACATAGATTTAATTTAATGCAAAAGGCTCACTCTTTGACGGTACCAAAATAATAAATAAATAATAAGTAAGTGTGTGTGTGTGTATAAAACTATTAAAATTAATCCAGCTTAATTTTATATTGTTACCATACAAAGTAGTTCTTACTATTGTATATTATATAGTTATATTAAACATAAATAATTTATATAGAGATAATTAAGTATAATTATTTTATATAATATTTAATCCATACATATGAGAGAGAGTGCTTTTTTTCATTTCACCTAGACTAACGATGAATTGTCAAGAATCAAACATTATTTATTTTTGTAGTTATAGAATCATTGTTATAGAATCTTTTATGAAAAATGTATACATTTTTCTCTTCCAACTAGTAACACTTCAGTAGAGTGTGCATGCATGTGTCTACATAACAGACAGTATTAAAAACACTGCTGGCTGAAAAAGCCTTGTCACACTTATTCTTCCACTATTTTTTACGTTGGAGGAGCTTCACTGATGATAGCAATGTTGTAACCTTTTTACGAAAGCTTATGCTCAAATAAATTGGTTAGTCTCTAAGGTGCCACAAGTACTCCTTTTCTTTTTACAACCAGATTAAGCATTAACACCTCCATAAGCAGATAAAAGAATTTACATCCCCAGAATCCATATGGAGAACTGGATTTTTGCATGTGTAAATTCTGTCACCTGCATGAGCAAGTGCTGGTGTTAGTGATTTCAGATTACAGCTGTTTTTATGTGTGTATACACAAATAGAGACCAGGCTGAGACCCAGTTGAATATGTGGCTCCCTGAAAGCTAGAGTGTTAAAGTATTTAAAAAAAATCTCCACAAGTAAAATGTCATCCAGAGATGCCACCAGGAATTTAACTTCCTTTATGAAAGTTATAAATTGGGTCTAAATGAAAAAGAGATTGTTCCTTTAAGTAGAATGTTTTGCAAAAAATTAGGAAAATTGTTAGATTAAATATTTTCTGGCCTGCATTTTGGCCTTGGGCACAGACCCAGTGTTCCCATTCATGTCTGTAGGAGCCCCACATACATATTCAAGGCTAGAATGTGACCCTCCTTTTTATCTGTCTGCTAAAAAAAAAAACCTCCCAGTGACACTGCTTTTTCCAGCCTTGGACTTAGTGAATTTGCTATACTTAAAGAATATGAAATATGTGAGCTCTTCACTCTTAGTTTAATAGAGCATGAAGATTACTGCTTATTTCTCTCTGTTTCCCATTGTTTCTTGTTAAGGTAATTACTCTGTCACTATCCAGACTGCGTATCGCTAACCCTTGAACCATGTGCTAATTACAGAGAAAATTCATCAATAAGAAATGGCTCAGTTTAGCAATTAAATCTCTGTGTAATTGTGAGGTTATATGATCTCACCATGTGCCTTGGAATTGAATGGATTTCTCTGCTCTGTGCTTATGGTTATATAAGTCTGGTGTGGCAACAAGGTCACAGTTGTTTTAAAAGGGTATGTATTTAGCAGTGATAAAATGAATTCCATATCAACAGAAGGAAACTGCCTCAAAATCAGTCTCCAAATACGTTTAAAAAGTCACATTCCTATATGATGGCTTTTTGGCTTCATAGTCCTTCCAAATATATGATAATAAACCATTGCTTTGCAGTAGGTAGCACATGGCATTGTGTCCTGAGATATCACAGATTTATTACCAGGAAGTATGGGTATATTGCTGTCTTCAACAAATTATGTTTATTGGGAAGGTCATGGCTGGGTAAGTGGAGTCATGGCCGTGAAGGGCACGGCAGGGGAGAAATGTCATCTGCATTCTTGTCAGTACATTTTTTGTTAATCCTTATCCTGGATCACTTCTTGGATCCCTATCAATATAGTTTCAGTCCTGTGCATAGTATCGAACCAGCATTACAATGACTTCCTTCTGCAATGGACAAAATTTGAGTATCCTTGTTGATTTAATTGTCTCTCTCTTATATAACACTGAGCTCATTACAAGCAACGGAGAAATACAGAATAACCATACAATGTTGATTTGTGGGATCTGACAAAGCATGTGACGTTGACCTTCTGTGGCTCTGTATTTCTTTCTGAGAAGTTTCAGAGGATGGTGATGGGTAGTTGGTCATCTGCCCCAAGGTTCTTAGGGGTCTCCCTTTCGTGTTCAACATGTTTTATGGGTTAAGTGGGTGAGTGGATTTTTTCCAAGCCCTGATTAAGCAGTCCATATTACTGATGTGGAATATGATTGGTGAAGTGTGCCTGGTTCTTCCCAATGAGGTCCACTGTCTTGGGCCATGTCTTCACTATGAAAAAACGTGTGTCCTTACTATATGGTAGTTAACAGGTGGTAACTAACACCAGAGAAAATCCTAATGAAAACAAGACACATTTTAACATGTGTTAGTAGGTCAAGGTATACCCGAGGCACCCCATACTCTTTATCTTGACCCGCTAATGTGTGTGAAAATTGCAAACTGCCTTGTCCTCATTTTGATTTGTAAAAAGAAAAGGAGTACTAGTGGCACCTTAGAGACTAATCAATTGGATTTGTGTTAGTTACCACATGTTATTTAATGTGATAAGAAAACACCTTCTTTTCTAGTGAAGATGCATCCTTGGGATAATTCGTGATCCTGACTTGTCTTGGATTTCCAGCTAGCAGAAATTGCTTGAACTGTTTTTTTAAAATTTTTGGTTATGTGACAGGTTGCAACTAGTTCTTGATCACTGCGGATTGGGTCACTGCAATGTGTTTTACTTAGGGCTGCCTTTGAGGAAGCTTTAGCTAATGTAGAAGACAGCAAATCCCACATTTAATAGAAGTGGGTCATTGTGGACACCTTATTCCTGTGGTCCATGAATACAGTATTTCTTTTCCTTCTGCTTCTGGATGCAATTCATGGTGTTTCTCCTACTTACTTTGAGCTCTGGCTATCTTAGAGAGTACCTCACTTTCTATTCACTACTATAATGGCTAAGAGCAGCATTAAAAAATATCCCTGTCTGGGCCTTAACACAGCTACTCTCAGGGCACGTCTACACTCAAGCACTACAGCAGCGCAGCTGCATCAGTGCTGGTGAAGACGTGCTATGCTGATGGGAGAGTGCTCGCCCGTCAGCATAATCACTCCACCTCCGCGAGAGGTGGAAGCTGTGTAGCGCCTGTGTGGAAAGCACTTAGGTTGATGTAACTTATGTTGCTCGGGGGATGTAGTGTAGACCAGCTGTCAGTCTCTCCCAGAATCCTTGTCTAGCTACCAGAGCTGCAGCAGCTTTGGGGGCGGAGGAGGGAGGGATTTATTGCTCCTGGCAATGATAGAGGAGGGGTGCAATGCAGTGAGCACATGAAGCAAGACATTTGATTTGACTGCAGTCAGTGCTTATGAAGTAGCACGTCCCTAAGGAATAACTCTGCATATTTTACTACAGGATTTGGCTTTTAAACTAGAGTACAAATTGATTGCAGATATTTATTGGGCCTGATCCTGCTCCCATTGAATCAATTGATTTGCAGTTACTGCTCCAGTTTATTATATAGATTAGACTTATGCCTTCTTGGCCTCTGAATTGATAGTTCTTAGTTTCTCATGAACCAAGATTTTAACAATCCAGTTGCATGCACAGACTGCAGGTGTTTCTCTGCAGCCTCTGCCATGCTTACTTTTGTTAAGGTTGATAAAAAAATCTATTCACACAATATTATTCTACAGACAGTGCACTAACTCTTGTTTTCATCAAGTAATGAGTGAGCAATGGTACAGAAATGGAGCTTGCTGGGGAATTGTCTGATCTTGTAGTTATAGTGAAGCTTCTTTCCAGCAATGGTTAACATATCAACCAAACCCTTAAACATTTGTAATAACTATCAGATTTCAAGTGCATCTGTTTTGTACCAATGTGTGTCAGCAGATTATCCTAAAAGATGTATAAATGTCTGGAATGAGCAGGGAAATTCTACAATAAACAGTGTGTTAAACAATGCATGGCTGTGTCAAAAATAAAAAAAATCTCTAATGCTACACTGTTGCCATTTCTCATTCTCATACATTGTACTCAGAACAATACTGTCTTCTTTGCAAACTGCCCACAGTTTGTGTTCAAAACCATTTCACATAGCGATCTCTATTTGAATCCTTAATGTTTTGACTCTATCTGCCTTAAGAAATCTCCCTATTTTTAAGATCATGGACAGGGAAGAGGGGCCAATGGTTGCAATTCAGTTCGGGGGTTTGGGATGAGGCCATCGGCTGTTCCAGTTTTAATTCTTCGACATTCTTGAATGAATTACAAAGCTGACACTGATGGGTTTTCATCCCTGATCCTGGTTTCTAATGAGGAAAACCATCATCAATGAACATCTGGTGAAGAGACTATCCTTCTTTAGGAGGAAATACACTGAATTTATGATCTCTCTTGCTGCTAAAGTATGAACTGGAGTCTAGCTAGAGGGATGTTTTGCATTGCAGTTGTTTTGGGATCATGGTCAATAAGAGCTGGTCTGCTCCACAAGCCAAGGAAACATCTTGCATTGGCAGAGAGCTGGGACTGCTGTTGCTTTCAGTGCTAATGCAATTTTGTGAAAGAACAGTGGGTGTGAACTATTGGCTAAAAGCTGTTGAGATCATGAGGACTAATCAAAACTCTCTGTGCTGACTGAGCCACAAACATTTTGGTCTACATCTTTGATTTCTTGGGATACTTTGCTTCTCTTTCTCAGATGTTCACTAAAATTCCTTTAATTTTGGATTATGTGGTTTGCCTTATCAGGAGAGAGTTCATTTGAATGACTTAATAAAACTGTGAGGTTTACTTGGAGTGATTATTTAGAATGGGCAATTCAGCTACTGAACTGAAAATGAAATTGGGCTTTGAAGCTTTCTTTTAATCAGTGAATTAGTGAGGCTTCAGTAGTTCTAAAATCTGAAATATATTAGGCTGAGTCTTAACTTTTGAATGGAATAAACAGCGATGTGGTAGGAATAATCATCGACCACCAAAATGTTCAAGACTTTCCACAGATGAAACTTCGGAAAACAAATGTCAGAGGGATCTTCACTTCCCAGCAGCAGCAAACTTAATATGCTTTTGCTTACTGCTCTCAATGTAATAAGAGAGAGAACCTAAGAGCAATGTTACTAGTCAGTAGTATAAACTGCCATTGCCAGGGCCAGAGCTATACAGTCTGGGCACCATGTTCAAGTTATGGCCCTGCTCCCCATTGACGATAATGGCAGAACTCCAGTTGCCTTCAGTCATGTGATCATCTGTGATGATTGAACTTTGTGTAAAGATCCATCCGCCTGTATAGATCCAGTTGCAGGATCAGAAAACAAAGTTGAAGAGAGAGATTTCTGTTCTGAAATAACCATGCAAATTTGCAGTGGATATTTCTCACTGATTATATCCAGCCTGAAAAAACTGAAGTTATATTCTCTACACTGTTATCATTGCATAATAGAGAGCAATCCTACAGACAAATCCTGTGAAGTGCTGAGCTCAAGAGGCAGCCATTGAAGTTAAAAGGAGTTTCCAGTGTGTAGCACCACTATAGATGTGGTTCGTAGTGACAATTTTTGCATTTACTACATAGAAAGCAGTTTTAGACAAACACTTTGTAACCAGTAATGCGCCTTCTGTTTAGCTAGCGCTATGCAAGCAAGGTAAAATCCCAGAGAAAATACGGAAATGTGGAAAATCAATTATGAATTCTCTTTTTCACATCTCCAGTGATGTGTTTCCTTTTCTGTTGAATTGGAAACAGTTTTTTGTCTTCATCAAACAGCATTCTAAGAGATTTTAGACATGAGCATTTAGAAGCCTCGGACCAGATTTTCAAAATAGCTCAGCTTCCAATTTAGACACCACAATAAGTACCTAGATTTTCAAAGGTTTCAGAAAAAAGAAAAGGAGGACTTGTGGCACCTTAGAGACTAACAAATTTATATGAGCATAAGCTTTCGTGAGCTACAGCTCACTTCATCGGATGCATTGATGAAGTAAGATGTAACTCACGAAAGCTTATGCTCAAATAAATGTGTTAGTCTCTAAGGTGCCACAAGTCCTCCTTTTCTTTCTGCAGATACAGACTAACACGGCTGCTACTCTGAAAGGTTTCACAGTTTCACTGTTTCATGTTCTCTGTGTAGATAAAATCTCCCCACTGTATTTTCCACTGCATGCATCCGATGAAGTGAGCTGTAGCTCACGAAAGCTTATGCTCAAATAAATTTGTTAGTCTCTAAGGTGTCACAAGTACTCCTTTTCTTTCTTTTTTTTTTGGTAGATTTTCAAAAGAACTCACTTTCAAATATTATTCTTCCATTGGGAAATTCCTCTCACGAGTGAGTGGTGGTCTAGGTGATCTGAACACAGGACAGGAACTAGAAACACCTAGATTCTGTAATCCTACTTCTCCCACTCACTCCTGTGGTTTTGGCCATGTTTCTTAATCTCTGCCTCAGTGTCTTCACCTGTAAAATGCTGAAAATAATACTTACTCTACCTGTGGGTGTTGTGGGGATTAACGTTTGTAAAGAGCTTTGAAGTTAAGTATTTTTATATTTATATTTTTAATATTTATTTCCAACCCCAATTCCAGTGCCCTGCTACTGAGGCACTTCAGGCAGTAGCCCAACTCAGTACACCTTTAACTCTGCTCCCTTCAATGCAGGGATTTAAAATTCAAAGCTGCAGAAAAATTTTTGAAAGCTGGTTTTGAAAGCCGCAGAAAAAATATTACGTTTATTCACAGAGTTGTAGTCATTCTTGCTGGCATCATAGTGTACACTTAGAACCATAGAAGTGTAGGGCTGAAAGGGAACTCGAGAAGTCATCATGTCCAGCCCCATGCGCTGGGGCAGGACCAAATAAACTTAGACCATCCCTGGCAACTATGTTTCCAAGCTGTTCTTAAAAACCCCCATTGATGGGGATTCCACAACCTCCCTTGGAAGTGTATTCTCGAGCTTAACTATCCTTATAGTTAGAAAGCTTTTCCTAATACCTAACCTAAATGTCCCTTACTGCCGATTAAGCCCTGTTGCTTCTTGCTGTTCAGTGGACATGGAGAACAATTGATCTCCATCCTCTTTATAACAACCCTTAACATATTGAAGACTGTTTATCAGGTCCCCCCATAGTCGTCTTTTCTCAGAACTAAGTACACCCAGTTTTTTCAGCCTTTCCTCATAAGTCAGGTATTTTAAACCTAACGTGTTTTCTGAATCACAGGTGCTTGTACTTTTACCTCTCTGAAAAAACAAACATGGAGGGATAGGAGGCACACACGACAACTGTGATGCTACTGATTCCTTTTGGAGTCTCCAAGGAACGTCTGTGATAATATTTGTTTCTCAGCAATGAAAACAGTTGTTAATTTCAGGCTCTCAATCACTTGGTCCTGTTGTGTTTGTGAAAACCCAGATCTCTAGCTCCATCCTCATTGTCACTTCTTTTCAGAGACAGTTGTATAAATTATTTTGAAGCATCATGAGAAAATTAAATAAAGGAGAAATACAAAGCTGTCTTCTAGCTTGCTGGACAATGAAGCAGTCATGTAATTTATGTGGAAACCGCAAGCTGTACTAACGAGCTTGTCCACATGCAATTGGAATGAGGAGCTGGTGGTGGACCAGAGTGCAGCAGTTTTTCATACAGTAGCAACTTGTCACTCTTTACTTCATATCATCACTCTTTCCTTTGTATCGCGGGTGTTCTGCTAAACTCAAGCTAAAAGCCCTTTGACCTTTGTATTAGTATATTGCAGATTTCAGCCTCAGGCTTTGACCTAGTGTATAAAGTATGTTCTGAAAAACTAAAGACTCAGTTGTCAACAAGTCATTGAATGTAAAAGAGGGGTTGATTACGCTGTTTTTAATCCGTTCCTTACAGAAAATCAGAGCATGGTTAACAGGGGAGAGAACTCATACACTGATAGCATCAGTTTTAGATGAAAGACCAGTTTTAAAAAAAAGGATTAGGGCAATATGTACATTAATTTCAGGCTATTACAAACGCTGCATAAAGTTAACAAACTTTTAGAATTCCTACAGTTGCCTCTAGGTTTTCTAAATAAAAACACTGGGTCAGGGATTGCAAAGTCAAGCAGTACAGAAGGTTAAGTTAAACTTAATTGCTTGCAACAATATCTGGGGTTACTTTAGTAGGCAGATGTTGATGCTAATTGTACAGGCTTTTTCCTTGTCCCCCTACCCGGGTAAATGAGAGCTGTTTTACTTAGAAATTATCACAGTAGGGGACAGTAATGGGAATGGAATAAAGAGGCTTTCACATCTAGGTCACCGGCTCAACTCAGTGCAGTTCAGAGGTGACCAAATGCTATTGCCATCTGGTGACTTGTATGAAGTGAGTTTGGGATTCTCAAGGTACTTCTCAACTGAGAGAGAGAGAGAGAGAGAGTTCCACACGTGAAAAAACCCAACTATATTTGGCACTGACGTGTTTGATAGAAATCTCAGAAAAGATTCTCCTCTCCTCTCCATATGTGGTTCCCCCAGAGCAGGGCTGAGGCGCATGTGGTGGGGTTGTGATGTACTTTCACTGCAGTCTCTAAGGCTATCAGCCTCAGGGAGGAGGGTAAAACCGATATTACATTGTTACAAAATTATATCACACGTAGGCAGGTACCTTTCTGTCAGAGAGAGAGAGAGAGAGAGAGAAAAAGAGAGAGACATGCTACTGTTGGGGGGGATCAGAGAGGGAATATTGACAATGCAGTAGTTATGGCAAGAGTGACCTGAGCTGCCTCTCCATGTCAGCTGTGAATGTGCATCGCGACAAAGATCTTAGAGTTCATACTGTGGAGAAGGGAACTTTGGCTTCTTTCTCAGTCCACAATATTCCAGCTTACTGACTTTTAATTTTCCACGGTTCAGTTATATCAGTCCACGTCACACATGCAAAGTATGCTCACTGGTCTTGGAGTGACCCCCATTGTTTGCACATTTCTGGCATCTGACTGATGTGCTGGAAACAATATGATCAGGATGCTTTCCTGTCCCCAGGCTCTTTATAAATATTGGAATCTTAGATTCATGGGAGTTAAAAATCACACAACAAACCAACAACAAAAAACAATAGGTTTATCAAACTTCCATATTAGATAGCCTCACATTGAAAAACACCTGACTGAAATGTTGGTCTGCAATTTAGGGCCCAGTATCATACCCACTGAAGTCAAATTGATGTTTGCCATTAATTTCAGTGAAAGCAGGATTGGACCTTGAATAGCTGCCATACTGGCTGCATTTTGGCAATGGGTGAAATGGTTGATATATTTATTTATTTTGCACAGTGCTTTGTGGTCATTTAGAATGAAGAGTGTTCTCCAAGTGTTAAATTTTGTAAAATATTGGGGGTCAGTTGTTCCCTTACAGTTTATATTAAACATCAGTGGGAGCTATGCAGGTGTATGACAGGAGGGAGAAAAGTCTCTTGGGAATCTACATTGCAGTCCCCTTAAAGAGAAGTTATATAATTGGTGTGGGAGTGGCAGATGTCACAGTTGCAGATAAAACATTTAATAGGGGATTGACTGGTTCAGGGAGCTGGTAAAGGAATAGGAGAGTCTTTCCCACTAGGTCACCAGTTCAAGTGCAGACCAGATCAGGAGTAAATGAAAGTTGATACCAGCTACAAGTAGCGTACATCATTTGAGCTAGGAGGTCTGACTTTAGTTCCTAGAGGACTGGTGTCGCATCACAAAGCCACTGCCTCAACTGACACCATCAAGGCAATCTCATTAAAGAAGTCAAAGACTGAATAGATAGGAGGCTGAACTGGTTGCTCAAACCTTAAAGGAGGTCCCTCTGGAGTAGGATTGGAGCAGTGAATGGAAGCATGAACTCAACTGTTCTGTGAAGAGAGGATTTCAGTCTCTAGTGTTGTAAATCTGCCTCTTTTCATACACACTAAATTCACTGATAAAAGGAAAGTTGAAAGGAACATTTACAAATAAAAATCCATATACTTGAAAATGAACAATGTTGAAGTCAATATACACATACTGTACACACGCAACTGCTCACACATACTGCGTTTGTTATTTTTGCAATTTGGTGCCTTTGATTAGTTTCTTCTGATTCTAGTTTCTGAGAAGACTGATTTAATGCCAAAAAATAAACCTGGATCCACTAAAGAGCCTGTATGTTGCTTTCAGGTTTTCACTAGCCAGGAAGGAGGCTTGCTTTGTTCAGTTTCACATAGTTGGGAAGTACAGATTTGACTTATGAAGTAATGCTGGATTTACTTTGTAAGAACTCACCAGATATTAATAAAAGCTTAAAATGATTCAGGCTACAATGACTGCAATGCAGATGAAGATGAAAAGAGTCTAGTTTAGAACATCATTGCAGACACTGAGGATAAAAACCAAAGATATGGAGATAAAATTCAGCAGACAATACCATTCTCAATACCAACTGTAAGGCATTAAGAAGTTGCACTGACGATATGGCGAAATAACTTCATATTAAGAAATACCAGGTAGTGATAGGGAGTCCTTGCAGATATGCAATTTTCGGTATAAGGGGCAAAGCTTTGACATTGAAAATCTGAATCTAGTTTACAAGGTCCAAGCAAACAGTTCTTTTTCAAAATTGACTGTTAAAATGATAGTGAAAATCCCAAGCACCTGATTCTTCTTTCGCTAACACTGGTGCAGATGAGGAATAATTCCATTTAAGTCAATGGAGTCACAGTGGTGTGAAGTGGGATGAGAATTAGGCCCTTGGAACGTAGATTATTCTGTCTTGTCATGGTGAGGAATTAGCAGTGGTTGCTCTCAATCACAATTTTAGGTGGGAAAACCTTCTTGCTGCTCATGCACTCCTTAATGACATGTAGTTCTGATAGTGTCTGTGAGCCCTGACATTTAATCTTGATTTTGTCAGTTGTAGGTACAGTGTGTGAGTGTGTGTGTGCAAATCCTTTCACTCGAACACACTCCCTGAAGGATTTGCAATACCATCTCTAATATTTTAGGGGTAACTACTAAAGATGGCTTAGCAATGCATTAGGACCTTTCAGGAGGAGTAATTGATTAATACCTCTCTATCATGTTTGCTGGTTATATATTAATATAATTCCTGGAAAAGAAATGGGATTATATGATTTATTAAAGAAGGTTTCTTTCAAAATGATAAAACTTAATGACTAATGAGAGCAGCAGTTTATTGCACTTTAGAAGAGATACTTATATTTTTAGTTACATATTTTTTCATTACTGTGTTTATTTGGTTTTAAATTTTTGTTGAGACTTTTCATTTTTATGAAAATCAGGGACTAATAAATGAGATAACCTGAGTGCAGGCATGTTTTTGCAAGCTTCCTTTGTACAGCTCTGCTGCTGATACAGCTCAATTTTGAACTTCACATATGTTGCTCCAGTCCCGGGGCCTCCCTTAAGCAAGACTAAAAAATGCTACTGAACGGTGTGGAAGTTCTCTGATATAAACTAGAATGAATCCATCCAACTGCTTTTAATTTGTTACCCTGTCTCCTTGGTGCTTTAACCCACTGTGATACTTCACCTCAATGTCAGGAAGTCAGTGATTTTCTGAATATAGACATTTTTACAGTCCCAGCATTCAGGAGAGTTTAGAGCTTTACCAGTCCTGGCCCCTTTTTCTTTCATTGAAACATAAAAGTGATTTCTTAAGTGCTGATAGCAAGAAGGAACCTTTCTGTGAAATTCTCCTCCATGCAGGGAGGCAGTCTGATATCTTAGGTGTGAAAGCTGGCAGGTCTATAGCAACACCAATTTGTTTAGGAAGGAAGTGAGATTCAGAAAATTAGCCTTTTTGCACATTTTCTCTGCATAATACTGAACCTGTGCTTATATATCCCACTAATACGTTTGTGCATTTTTATGTATAAGAGGCTGCAGTTGAATACACTTTTAAAACAACGATTTTCTTTGTCCATGGGACAAGCAAGCAAACCACCAAATCCATCAAAAAGTAAAAGACTTCTCATTATGAGGCCATTATTTATGGACACTGGAACTGATTAGACTGTCAGCTATATATATATACAGTATATAGTGTATACTATATATATAGTATAGTCATACATATGTTTGACGATCTATTTTGCTAATCAAATAGACTTAATATAATCTAAATAGTGAGATATGCTAGGCAAAAATAGTGAGATCTGCTCTTAGATTCCCCTGGAAGAGCCCCACTCCAACAGTCTGCTCTCCCTTTGGGAATGTCATACATGTAGAAAGAACAAAATTATCAGAACTGAAATCTGTGTGGATCTGAGATGTGGATTTTGCTCATGATGTAAACCCCAAATGTGTTAATGTTGTGTTCCTCTGATGTACTGCTGCCAACAGATTTCCTAGATGAAGAGGCAGCTAATGAGACGAATGTGTACTTAAACATTGGGCCATATTATCCCATAACTTTTTAAAGCAGAATTCCCCATACAAATCAATGAGAAAGTCTCCCTAAAAATAGTTGGTATAATGATGTGACCCTTCCTTGTATTCCCAGATACACAAGTGTTAAATCTGCCCTATCTAAAATTGCATAGGTTGAAGATAGGGCAGAATTTAGCCCACCTATGGCTTGGAAACTTAACATCCAAAGTCTCTGGATGAAAAGTTTGCAGAGAATAATTGAAAATCCAATTTTTTTCCTCAAAAAGAGAAAGATATTTTTAAACTGCAATCTGAGAAACTGATAGCACAATATATTATGATGTTATATGATACACAATGGAACTCCTTAGCTCCTTATATCAACTCGATCCCTTTTAACTGGTGAATTTATTACTATTTACTATTGATGTCACGCTGGCTATATTGTTTTTAATGGAAAATGAGAGTGAAAATTTAAATGTCTGATTAGCCAGTCAATGAGGATCTAGGTGATGATGTAGTTTGCATATATTATAACTTGAATAGGGATTTGTTTTTACCAAGTTTAAAGAGACACTGTCAAGGCCCAAAACTGACCCATTGTTTTTTATCTGTATAATTCCATGCTGTTCATTTACACATGCTTTTACTAAAGAATGGCAGGTATCTAGCAATGAGAATTATCCTCCCAGACTAAATCAGAGGCACATTGTGCCTTAATTTTTTTTCAGTAGAACTTCCCATTAATGGAATGATATGACACTTAGCATGCATGTGAGAAGAAGAGGAAATAACAGTGAGGAAACAGATTTCAATTTCAGGTTTCCAGAGAATTTTTCTAAACAACAGTTTGTAAAATCAGATGTTCGGAATGTTTCAAAAATACCTTGGCAGGGACCTTCATGTTAGCTCTGAATGCAGATGGGCTGAGGAGGCTGCCTTTGGGATGCAGAAAGTTCAGGTTCAAGGCTGAATCAGCACTAGAATTCAGATGGAGTTGTTCTGAAATCTTGGGAACTGTTCTTGTGAGATTTCAGTCCCGTAAGTGGAAATGGAAAATAGGTTCTTTAGGGATCCAACTCTGAACTAAAATGGCAGGGGTAGGCATAGATACCCCCCTCTTCTAGAAGGGATTTGGGTAGTGACCATCTTCCAGCATGGAACTGTGGGTGATTTACACTTGTAACTGAATTTCTATGAAAACTCTTGGAGGACAAAAGGATGCAAAAAGCTGAATCAGTTCAGTCAATCTACAGATAAACTTTATTTTGTTTTAAACTGGAGAACTAAATGAATCCCCTTGTGTTACCTCATGTTACAGAGGAGTTTAGTCCTTAGCAATTAAGCTCTGTTTACATTAGTTTTCGTGAGCTTTACTCTTTCTGAGTGGGTGGACTTTAAAATGCTGAGATTAGATGGCTACTCTAGTATTTTGGCTCTCTTCCAGATGCTTATAGCCTTCCCGGAGAAGGATAACACTGCTTTGTAGAAAACAGAAAGTGTTGACATCCAGAACACATTGAGTGGGTGTACTAAGTTCAGCCAGCTGGGGTCATGTCCCCCTGGCCTGCCATCCAGGCTTAGCCAGTTTAGGAGTGCAGGGAATGGACGTGAAGACAAAGCACAGCAGAGTCCAGTGCACACAGTTGAAGGATACACACCCTAGAGCCTGTTTCCTAGAAATCTGCGGACAGAAAATTTAGGTGTACTCTGCTTCTGGAAAATAGCTTGTTTTTTGTTCTTAACTATAGTTATTTCCTGTTGCCTCTCAGTGGCTCATGTTGTATTAATTTTAACATACTGTTTTGGTCTTGAAGGAGTGAGAAAAAGCAAGTCCTGTTTTGCAGCAGCTTTTTTGTAGTTCAGGAAAGGAACTGGACACTAATGTAGATCACAACATGACTGAAGGAAGGTCACTTTTATATCCTTGTGCACATCACAAAATTAGCCTTTGTCACTTGCCACAGCTGCTAACAATGCCTTGGTAAAGAACAAAGAATGAACACCTCAGCCTGGCCTTGAACCATGAATCTGAAAACAAGGACCACAGGGCTTTACCAGCCCAGGCTGCCATCTGGTCTTTTATGCAACACAATAAAGTAATCCCTTTGAATGCAGCCACAAGATTGTGGAACAATAAAAGGTATTCAGGAAGTTTGTTTTTTGTTATTGTGTTCTCGGTTCAGGGATAGATTGTGGATAGCTTTGCGCCTGTGCAGGAGGATCAGAAGCAAAGAGAGAACAAGAAATGCTCCCTCTGTCTTACACAGATGCACAAGGGACAGTCAGTCGGTCTGTCTCAGTATTTATATTGAACTCATCATTGTAGTATCTGAACATCTGAGCTCAATCTTGGCCCTGGCACTGCAAGCTTTCAGGGACAGAGGTGGTGGAGCTCCAACAGCCCTAGGAACAACAGTCTAGCACCACAAAAGTGGCAAGTTGGGGTGGGACCATGGATACCAGCCCGCAGAGGAGATCAAGTGCAAACGGAGCACATGTAACCTCCTTTCAAGGGGTTACATTGCCTCTGATCATGGCTGGTAGGAATATTGTGACTTGGGCAGGCAAAATGCCTCTGGAGACTGCTGTTCAGGATACAGTGCCCTGGGTTCTGGTGTAAAAGCTGGAACAGAGCCACATGGATACAAAGCTGAAACAAAGCTAGTCAGGCACTGGATCCTTTTGTTCCTTTTGAATGTTGCTCGGTTTACCACGGTCATGTTGAAACATGAAACCATTGTGGAATAGTCAAGTGAAAGCTGTATTGTATGAAATATATTTGACTGGAATGAGACTAAATCTTGACAATGCTTAATATGCAGTGCTGTTACCAAATCATCTGGACTCACGTTGCAGTGACAATTTGGATATAATTGCGGTTAGTTTCATAGGCTAAATAATGCATATTTCTATGATGTGCTATTGGTTTTATTTTTAACTCTTCAGCATTTCCATACTTAGTAGATTTCCTAGCATTCGCCCCCACTTTTCCATCTGCTGATTTAATTAAGTTCTGGTTTTTATACTGTGAATCTAGAGTAAACGAAATAGAAACCTTACCTACATTATTTGGCACTTAGCAGTAGACATGAATAATTTTGGAATTTATGGGGAAAAAGAGAAGTTATGTGTTTTGGGAGCCAAAATATGATTGGCAAGCCAGACCTTGAAGGCAGCTCTATGCAGTATGGGATCCAGTTGCAGCTATTTGAAAGTGTAATGTTCCAGGGTTCTGTTTGTAGGTGTATTTGGGGAATCAGAAATCTCATCCACCATCTCAAGATACAGGGTATACAAATTTCACATTGCTTTTTCAGATGTGGAGAAAAAAATATTGTGGTTTGCCTTTTTATTGATTCTAAAAACACTTTTGAATATAGATGACTTGAAAATGTGACCTTAGAGAAAGGATGAACTTTATACTGCCATGAACCTTTTGGAGAAAACGAATGGAGAAAGAACACACTGGTCCTTCACAGGAGCAGACGCTCAATTAATGGTATTCAGTTTTACAGTTTCAGTCAGTGGACGAGTACCTCTAGTCTCCCTTGATGAATAAGAAAGTGCATGGTAAAGTGGAATGATCAAATACAGTCGGATGAGTTGATGTTATGTCATTCCAAAGGCAATCCAAGTACTTTGATTATAAAGCAGGCCTATGCTCTCCTCTGCATAGCAGCAGGTGATCTCCACAAAGCTTTTTATTTTATGACGCTTTGTAAAGGCAAGATATCATCATGTTGATAGAAAGGTGAAAGTAAATACAGCTGCTGTTAGATACTATCAGGACCTGATTCTCCATTGCACTGCTGCCTGTGTAGTAACTTACAGCTGTGCAAAACGAGTGTAAAGTAGGTGTAAAACACCACCAGTCTGATTTAGTAGCATTGCATATCCACTTTGGGCTGGTGTTAATGATTACACACAGTGTAGGACGATGGAAAATCAGACCCAGGGACTGTATCGCGATTCTGTGAAATGATTGTATGAGATGAGGTGACTGTAACAGAGAAGGCAAACACAGGGGTGCTAAGAGTCAGGTTTAGTTTAGATTTTACCATGAATAGGATAGTTACTGATGCAATAATGATGAGATCATAGATTTTAATTTAGGGATAAAAATGGAAAGAGAAATAACCCAAACCATAATGAAGCACCCAGTCCTCTGACTGAGCTGAAAAGTGATGCTGATGTTTGTGAAATTCATAGTGGTTAGAAAAAGAGGAAATGACCAGCAGCCTTATGTGAGTCATTCCGCTTAACCATAAGGAACAGAAAAAGGGTCCGAAATACAGACTCTTCATTCATGTTAATTATTAATACAGTCACAATTACTGCAAGTTATAGGGTCATGCCAATCCAATTTATTACCCTTCTTTGCTGTAATTACTGATTTAGTACATAAAAGATACGCAATGGATATAGTGCATTTGGATTTCAGGAAGAGATTTGATATAGTGCCACCCAATACACTTGTAAAGGAATTGAATTGCTGCCAATTAGATAAAAATGCCATAACATGTATTAGAAATTGGTTGTCTAACAGGAAATAGGGATCAGTTATTTATGGAAAGACTTCCAAGTGCAGAACAGTATCAGCTGGGGTGCTGCAGAGGGCAGCATTTGGATGACTATTGTTTAATACATGCATTAACAATCTAGAGAGAGGGATAAATCAATCAAGGTCAAAATTTGCTCAAGGAACTCAAAGAAAGAGCAGGAGAGCAGAACTGAACTTCAGAGGGAGCAGGAAAAATTAGTTTAGTTCTCTGTAGTAAGATTTGATTTAAAGGCCTGTCTTCACGTACAGCGCTTTATTGGTGCAGCTGCACTGTTGTAGGTCTTTAGTAAAGACACTTGTATGCCGACAGGAGAGCTTTTCCCGTCGGTGTAGTTAATTCACCTCCCGGAGAGGCAGTAGGTATGTTGATGGGAGAAGCTCTCCTGTTGACATAGCGCTGTCTACACAGGAGGTTAAGTCGGGATAATGATGTCACTCACGGGAGTGAATTTTTCACTCCCCTGAGCAACGTAGTTATACCTGTATAGGTCTGTAGTGTAGACCTGTCATAACAAATGGAGTCCCCAAACATAGGGGGAGGGAGTAAGATAGAAGCCTGGGAGAGGGCTATCTGAAAAGCAGTGAGTCTGAGATTATCTGGAATGAGCGTTGGTAACAGTCTCCATTAAAGCAGTGCAATTTGATGCGTTTGTGAAGAAAGCCCTTGCCATTTTCATGGTGATTCACATATAAAGCAGAAGAGATAATGGTAAAGAACTTGCCTTTAAATAATGTCTGTGTCCAAGTAGAAAGGTGTCGCACTAGCTCCAAAGCATGCCTTTCCCTGCCTACCACAACGGTGATCAGAAGGGATAGAAAGGTAGCTAGGGCTGTGGTGCGGGCTAATTAAGGGGAGAGTTGTCTTTCCTTTTCCAGCTGGCTAAGAAGCTGGAACTGTCTCTGGCAGTTGGGACCCACTGTTGTGAGCAGCTTGTTTTTGTTTGGAATCCTTTGTTTATGAATCAGTAAGAGAAAGCCCATGCAAAGGAATTGAAACTACTGCTGGTGAGCATGTTATTCAGCTTCCCTTACTCGTGGTTCTGCCCACCAGCCGACAGTGACTTTCACGTAAACAGATCTCAAAGCTGCTTAAAACCTTTTTCCTAAATGAGATGTACAAATCATATACGGCTGCTTACGCAGTTTGCTAGTCAGCCTCACCTCACTCTCATCTGAAGAAGGTGAGGAAGATTAGGTCCTGACTGCAGAGAAGGACTCGAGGAATCACTTTACCTTCTAGTGTGGTGCAGTAATCTCTAGAGTGAAATGTAGTAAGTGTTTGAATACACACAGTAATAACACACAGCAGTTTAGGAGACAGAGTGAAGAATACCATGTCCAACAGAAATTACAAGGGGATTGGAAGTGGGCAGAATGTCAGTACCACGTAGGAATTTGGCCAAGATACCAGGGTTGACATTCCTACAAATACCAAAAAGGAGAGGGGATCTTTAATGGCAACTCTGCAAAAGACAGCATCTCAACTCCTCTCCCCATGCTATGGCATGGCCATGATTGAGTTCCCACTCACAGGCAAAATTGTTGTCTGCTGAATTGCCAGCTCAACTTCTTGTAGTGCTTAGGTTTTCCAGGTAGGTTTCCTATCCATGTATCAGTCTGGCCTGAAGAGCTGATTAGATCTAATCACATCACAGCCTGACGAGGTATGATTGCACGTAATAGTGATTCTTTGCCTAACTTTGCAGCCATTCGTAGTCTTGAAATGTAATTTTGATGTAGAAAGGATATTTTAAAATAACTTAGAGAAAATATCAAGAAGGGCAATAAAATGATATGTGAATTGGAGGATAAGATATATGAGAGAAGAGTAGAATCATGGGGAGATAAGATCATCAAAGTAACAATATGAAGAAAGATAAGACAAGGAGCAATGGCCACAGGTTAAGGGAAGAAAAGGGTTTGCTATAGCAGAACAGTGTAATGGGCTCTCAAGGGAGACTTTCTCACCCAGTATGGGACTAGGTAAGTCATTTGTGAGACTGATCGTAAGTACATCTACAAAATATAGTATCTCTGATTGGATGAACCAAGCAGACGTTTCTTTCACTCTTATCAGTGGTTCTATCTAGATCACATGAAGGGTAAAACAGAACCAGGGGTGTCTGTCAGGTAGCCAGAGCATTTCCAGTAATCAGAGAAACTTCCAATCACATTTAACTTGAATGGAAAAGTTAAGGGAATTAGTCACTCTTTCTGCATGTGCTTTCACTGCTTTTAGCAAAGGTGCTGGCTGACTCTCAGAATCCAGGGGTGCAGAGGAGTTTGATAAGGTCTTACAAGTACTGGGGAAGACAAGAGGTGGGAACCTTACACCTCAGGTGTCACAGATTGCTAAACTGGAGACTTAATAAGCAGGGTAACTGTAGATCGTGCTGTTTGGTAGACTGGAAGAGGTAGATACAGAACAATAATGCTAGCAAAGTTACACTATTTCAGTACAGTGAATCAGATACTGTAATTACTGTAAAAAGGGCAAGTCATACAATCTGCTATGAAAACGTAAGAGAAAAAGTCCTTATCATGATGCAGAAGGTAATGTTATGTTACTGTGAGGTGGTAGGCAAGAAGGAATCAGCACTTGATATATATAAGTTGTGAAAGCAGCTTTCCTTTGACAGGAATGTAATGATGAGACAGGGAGAAAGGACCTAAGAAATCTTTGTCAGATATATTGATCCACAGACCATTGCAAGTTAAGCTCTCTTGTCTAGCTGTCCTCTCTAATTATATTAGCATGAGGTATTAATATTTTGCGTGTAACCCTTACAGTTGTTGTTAATTGACTGCCAGCTGTGTGCGCTGGGCGCTGTCCAATCATACAGACTACGCAATGCTTGTTCCAAGAGGATCGCAGTCTGAATTCCTTGGGTTAGGCTTGGTACATAGATATGAAAGCTACATGCCCGCTTTTCTTAAGCAGTTTAGCTATGGATCATTGAGCCCATTTAGATGTAAGTACAATTGTTAGATTATGCTCAAGGTGCATTTCAACTCCAATTTAAGAGATCACTGAAGTTGCACTCCAGCTTGTATTCATATGTGGCTAGTAAAGACACACTCTGCCATTAGTCCTTAGCCTGCCGTTGCTAGGGCTCATTTAAGTTTTCAGCATATAGCTTGCCATATAGCATTCAGGAAATTGCACCTGGCAGTCTCAGCTGGCTTTGGCAGCTACTTTTCCTTGAGGTACAGCAACTTACACAATCTTGCCTTCTGAACTCTGCCCTCAGTTATGGTTCTCCAGCGACAGTGACGTCAGTGGGGCTTCACAGGCATAACTAAGGGCAGAATGCAGACTCTGGAGAGTGTTTTGAGGAATCCTAAGGATAGGTTTGTTTCAGTATAATGGGAGGTTTGATCAAGTCATAAATTGTGAAATTGTACAGCTCAGGGGCTGAATGTTTTGTTATCTGTTTGCCAGCATATTGTCTTACTGCTTCACTCCTGGATGATTTAAAGCCGTTTGATGCTGGCATCCGTTGCAGTCCCTGTGCTGATGCAGAATACTGAGTAAATATACTTAGTAATTGTACCTCTGTGAATCAACCTCAACCAATACCTAACAAATAGATATCAAAGGACATTTTTTTTACCATCAAAGGAGGTGATGATGATAGGCTTGGTCTACCCTGCACCTTTTCCATACACTCTTAATCTTTATTGCAGGTTGTCAGCCATGGTTTCTAGTTCATTATATTTTCTTTATGTGAATGGTGCTATATCACTATGGACAGTGCTCATATCTGCAGGATATAAATTATCTAGTTAAGGTTGCACGCAGAGACATTTTAAAACCCAAATATTGTCCTGCTGTTCAAATAAAATATCATTTCAATGGCATTTCAAGATCTTTCTTACAAAACAAGCCTTTTGAAATCTCCCAGTGTGGGGATAAATTGCGCCTTCCCCTTTGTCAGTGTGCGGGATTGGGGAGATAGAATCATAGAATATCAGGGTTGGAAGGGACCTCAGGAGGTCATCTAGTCCAACCCCTGCTCAAAGCAGGACCGATCCCCGACTAAATCATCCCAGCCAGGGTTTTGTCAAGCCTGACCTTAAAAACTTCTAGGGAAGGAGATTCCACCACCTCCCTAGGTAACGCATTCCAGTGTTTCACCACCCTCGTAGTGAAAAAGTTTTTCCTAATATCCAACCTAAATCTCCCCCACTGCAACTTGAGACCGTTACTCTTTGTTCTGTCAAGGAGATGGTGCAAGGAGCATGTGTGCTGGGAAGGCTAGTGCTTTTTGCACTAGTAACATACACTTCAGGGTAGCTGGGCTGGGAGAACAAGACCCCATCTGTGCCATGCTTCTTCCAACACCAGGAAGTATTATGCCTTTGAAAGACATAATGCCTTTAAAAAGCAGTGCACTGTCTCCTCCTGCCTCTTCAGACAAAGCTCCATGGCTGAGGTTAAAAGGGCCTCTGTGGAATGTGATTAACTGTGCCATAAGGAATTCAAATAATACCATTAAATCACCACAATCACGTTGTCTTGTTTTGCTCATGTCTGACCTCTCTCAGTGCTAAGCCTGTTGCAGTCTCTTACATTTGTTTTCTCTTTCTCCACAGAATGCAATGAACTTGCCACCTGACAAAGCCAGGTTACTTCGGCAGTATGACAATGAGAAGAAATGGGAGTTGATCTGTGATCAGGTAAAGGGGAGCCATAAGGGTTTTTAGCATTGTAGTCATTAAGGGCACAAGACAGGTTTCTTCCTTGTCCCTATCTTTAAGGGGGGCACTGTCAAGGACAACTTTTTCTATGGCTTTTCCTTTCTTTGGCTTTATGCTCCATTGTTTCTAGCATCCCTTAGAAGCTATCCAATAATACTTCTTTCCCATCTATTAAATAATATTTCTTTCCCATCTGATCTTACTCTGTTCTATTTGCATATTTCCGTGTGTGCTGGATGACATTAACATTAATGTGGCATAGATTTAAGGAGGGTGACCTTTCTTCACCCTTAGGCCTCTGGTTTGAATTTGACCTAGATTAGTGATGCCCCAAATTATTACTGTCTCTTGGTCTATGTGAAATGAGGGGGGTTCAGTTCACAAAACCACGATCATGCGTATCACCCTCAGCAAAGCATGAATGCTTATGGAGCTTAACTATTTCTTCATTTCCAATTGAACGACTTCAACTTAAACAGCACCATATGCCAAGAAGTGTTTGTGCACTAGCTTCACTGTTTTGTCAGCACAGCTCTGAGAATAGCATATGATCGTTAACATGTTGGCTCTGCAACAACAAAGGAACAGAAAACAAAATATTTAAAGAACAAAGAAGTGAAAAATGGCAGGACATAGATTTCGGAGATAACACCTAAATCGCCTTGTAATTTACACAGTCATTGCTAATAACACAAATCCGGATTCCGTTTAGCTTGGGGTGAAAGAATAAGATGTACTGTAAAGATGTAACCACAGAGAAAAAGTTAGGATGTAGGCACCCAGAGTGAGAATTCAGGAGAATCTCTAATCATGTTGATGGATCATGGACAGGATAGTAAAAAGCTCTGTGGGACATCTCCCATACATCCTCCAGTGGGGTAGAGTGTTAAAAAGTCAGATTATCTTGAAGTAAATTGCAATACAGGGCCATCTCCTGGTGTTCCTTGAATATTCTATACAAAACATTTAAAGAATTGTGCTACTTAAAATTACTGCTTACTGAAACACTGCAGTAAATTGCTTAATCTACTGTAAGTAACTACTGTTCTCAAGGATTATTGCTTAGAGCATGTACTGTTAAAGTTTAAGTAATGAATTGTGAGATTCATCCGTGGTATTATGCAGTCATTTTGCACCTGTACAAGATTGAGGAAGAAGGAAGCAGCCATATCAAATGGCTTAGAGCTGGTCATACATTTACAGTACACAGCTGCTGCCACTTCACATAAGTTTTGAAGTCTATAGATAAAAAGATAACAGAGCTGAGACAGACAGGTGGTGACATACAGCACAGGAAACATGAGGGAAAATCCCAGTAATTAGTGGAAAAAAGAAAAGGAGTACTTGTGGCACCTTAGAGACTAACCAATTTATTTGAGCATGAGCTTTCGTGAGCTACAGCTCACTTCATCTGATGAAGTGAGCTGTAGCTCACGAAAGCTCATGCTCAAATAAATTGGTTAGTCTCTAAGGTGCCACAAGTACTCCTTTTCTTTTTGCGAATACAGACTAACACGGCTGTTCCTCTGAAACCAGTAATTAGTGGCACATTTTCATCACTCTATTTAAAATACACTGGGTCAGATTCTCAGCCAAGATAGGTCCCCTTTCCATTGAACTGATAGTGATGGCACAGAGAAGTCACTGAGCTGTCCTAATGAGCTGCTGCTGATTCTCTTAATTGGGAAAATCAGAAAGTGGAATAGAGTCAGAATAGCTGGCTTTATGCAACCCCTTCCTGGGTGCATCCCTCATATGGGGCCTACATTGGAGTCCTAGAGGCATGTGACTGAAATGCTGTTTGCCACAGCTCCCTAGCTGCCCTGACATCACCTTGGGAGTGATTACCAGTCAGTGTAAATTAGAGCAGCCATGAGGCGAACGTCTGTAATGAGAGTGTAGTACAGCATATGGTGCATGAAATATTTGTATCTGTCTGCATAATTATGGCACCAGGTTAAAACACATTCTCCCATGAATAGGCTTTGTATGTAATATGTTTTCAATTTTAATTGACACAGAACATGAACTGCTGTTTTTTATTGACATCCTTCATTACTCTATGCCGTTTTTTCATCTTTTTAGTTAAAAAGAAAAAAGTAAGTGACTTAATATAACTGCCTAAGAAATTAACAACTTTCATTCCATAGAGTCCTGTGCCGGATTTGAAGTAATGCCCTGAAGGAGGAAGGCCCTAGATTAGAGCAGTATTCTCAGACTGTGTGGTTTATAAGTAGTTTATGGCGCATTTCCTGGTCATGTGCCTATGGAACATTTTAAGAAACACACAGTGGGGAACTGGATGGAGAAAAGTGACTCCATAAAATGAACTTCTTCTTACAGCGTGTCTGATTTATGAACAACATTGGAGAACCACTAGTTTCATTCTTATTTGAAGAGGCAGATTATCTCACATCTGCCTACGCTGGGTTTCTTATATCTTCCTTTGAGGCATCTGGTACTGGTCACTGCCAGAGACAGGATATTGGATAGAGGGACCTTGGTTCTGATCCAGTATAGCAATTTCTCTGTTTCTGTATTATTATAAATCTTCTGAGCCAAGTAGGCCCTTCTCCTGCCACGCTAAAAGAGTCTTCCCTGCTGCTAGTTCACTGAACAAGGAGTAAAATTAAGAGTTACTAAGAGGTATCAGAGTTCCTGGGCTCACAGGCCATGGGAGAATTGCTGACGAGATGCTCATGATTCCTGAAGAGGTGGTAGGGTAAGAAGGTTTCCTGCTGCTGCATCATTTGCTACAGCTAATTGTTTTGGAGAAATGAGGTGTCATTAGGCCACTCATCTGGTTTTAAACCGCGCAGTCCTGCTTTAGTAATATTTGTCTCCCAGCCAGTTCTGAGACAAAACCAGACATGGTTTTGTCTGGTATCGGATGCTGTAATGGATAGCACACCTCTCTGCCCCTGCCAGTATGACCTCACATACACTGTTCGTGCGATGGGAAAGCGGAGTGGCATGCTTTTCAAAATCATGTGCCCCGGCCATCATGACCTAGAATACAAGGTCATGCTGGAAGGGGCGTGGCCACACTGGCAGGGGTATGCCTATGCCATTCCTGGAGGGTACCTGAATGTCCAGTATTCCAGGAATGTGCAAGTGGCCATCTGAGTGAGGTGACACCATCCTTGGGAGATCTGATTCTAATTGATGATTACAAGCCTAGAGAAAAGATTGGAGGATGTTCCTGTTTCTGGACCAGAACAGCAGGAGAGCCATCTAAGGGAGAATGGTGGGAAAGGATTGACACAAGAGAAATAAAAAGCTCCAGTTTCTAGCTGCAAATCCTCTAGCCTTGGAGATTCCTTATTGTGGAGGCTAAACAGAAGGAAGCTGGGTATCAGGAATGGTCTGAGTTAGATAGCAGGGAAGGTGATAAAGTTTTTTGCATTTAGTAGGCTGCCCTAAGGCTTAGGAAATATTAGAGTTTTGCAATCCTGTGGAAGGGTCAGGGCTTATAGGCCTTTTCAGATTTCTGGGCTGAGAATACTGTGAAGGGGACACAAATGTTGTGGGGATGGTGGGGAACATGTTACAAAGCATTTTCATGCCCCTGTTGGCTTGCTCTCGCATGACATGGCAGTCTCAGAGAAGACTCACTTCCAAGCCAGGGTGACTTCTGTATTTGAAGCTGTTGGTGGTATGTGGAGTAACAGAGAAAGGATAAGTAGGAGGTCTACAAGGAAGGCAATGGTTGGTTGAAAATCACAGGACTGCCACCAAGATTAACTATTTTGGTGAGTCAGTGTTGTTTTTGTAATGAAACCCAATATCAGGGAAGTATTTAACCAAAAGGCTCCTGTTCTAAGGATTTGTTACCAACACGGTGAAGGTTCACAGAGAGATTCTCTGAGGTTCCTCAATTTTTTGGAGCAAGATGGGGTCTTGATTGGAGTGAGCTGGGGCCTCGTTTCCAGTGAGCTTGGCTCAGTATGGAGTTGTGGGTGGAGAGCATGGTAGCTTCACCTGAAACCAGGCCAAATTTGATGCTTCGGCTAAGCTTTACTTTAAAATTTTGTGCTGATTGTAACTTGAAGCTCAAAAGGAGATTCAAATCACTGGGGACTCAAATCAGAAAATAGTTTTTACAAAACTTGAAAAACCAAATCCCATTTCTCTCAGATCTAGGGTGAATCCTTGACTCTTTTGAAGACAATCGCAAAACACCCTTTAACTTCAGTGGGGCCAGGATTTCATTCCTGGTTATTACCGCAGGAAAATGAGAACCATTTTGGCATGTTCCTTGGCCAAAGTTCGTGTGTCAAAGAGAATCCACACTCAGAAGCTGATGTCTTCACACTATGCTGCATAAAAGTAAACAAATCAGAGCCATTAAAATGCTCTCGGTATTAAGATAAGATCTATAATCACAGAAGAACCCTGGAAGGATTTATTCCCCTTTATACTTGCATTGAACAAGCCTTATATGTTCTCTTTAAAATAAATAATCTACTTCATTTCTAAAACCAAAATTAATTATTAAGCCTTCTGTCCTGAGCTGAGGTTACTGATAAAAGATCTACAGTTCACACTCAATTATTTTCACCTTGACACTACTTTCTGGAACCCAGCCTTCCCTTTCACACCTCCTGCATCTTGGCTTCTGACCTCTGTACAATCACTTTTTTATGAATCTTTTAAAGGGAAATGATGTGAAACTATTCTTTCCATGAATCACGGTAGGTTTTGGAATAGATTGATAGCTTAACTGCAACATCAACACAGATCAGTGACTGACATTTAAAGCCCTGAACATTAGAGACTAGACTACAAGTACCCAGTTACCCTTTAGCCACGGCCTGGGCATTGTTTTAAAGGCGCCATCAGTCATCACAAGTGGCAGAATTGTTCAGACAAGATTATTTTAAAGGGTATTTTCTGCATGTTGAGTTCAGCTCTCAGATGGATTATTGAGTTCAAAGTCTATTTTACTGATAAAGAAAAACTGAGAGGCAGGTTGATTGTGGTGGAGGCTGAGCATGGATTGTGATTTCTTTTTGCCTGATAATTACTGATTATTTAAAATAAGTAGCTGATAAGCCCTGAACCTCTGTTTAGTTGTTTGATCACGGAAGGGTAGTTGAAAAATGACTTCTTTTGCTGTGTATCGTCCTGGAAATCCATTAACTCTTTGGCAGCAGTTTTCATGATTTCTTCACACTGAGCACTAATATATTTGGTGTCTCTTTCCTTTCATTTCTTGCAGATGCCCATTTTTAGGCAGAAAAGCTCCATTTATTGGAGACTTCACATTTACATTAAAACCAGATTATTACTATTTTCTGTTTGTACAAGGGAATCAAAGTTTTTCAAAGAAACCTGTTGTGATTAAAAAATGAGTTATTTTTAAGACACGGTCGTATAACATTGACCCAGTAAGCAGTCTTACATTATAAATGTGTAAGATTTCATTTATCCGAGTCATTTTGACAAAATGAAATGGATTAAAAGTCATTCTGTAAACACCAGACATTGAGTAATGAGGTTAAGCAAAAACATACACATTGGTGGAGAAGTCAGATGCTTCCTGTTCCACTGACATGACAGGAGGAAGTTAGTATTGTTAACTTGTTGTAGAGCATCTGAAGAATTCACATAGATTGACTAGTCGCTAACAGAAGTGCTGGTGGCTTCTGCAGCAGATTCGTAAAGGTGGAAACACATCCTTCCACTCAGATCACCTGCTGAAATCTGGCCTAGATCGTTAGTGATCAAAAGTTATCACCATCTGACACTGGTTGATGCTGTCATTTCATTTCCCAGTGGACACACAGGAGAAAATAGCATTAGCATGGCTGCTCATCTTAATAGAGAGACCAACGACTGAACAGAGCTGACCCCTCATTCAGATTAGAGTGAAGGACATTGGTGCTGAAAGTGTGCAGTACCCTTACTGCACGTCATCTAGTACAGAGGACATCAGTAGCTAGGGTAGCCAGGCGAACACCTATCATTGGCACTAAATCCATGTTCAAAATGAAAGAGAAACTCTGCGGTTGGCAAGACTTTGGTTTAAAATTTCACTGAGCAATCTTTTCAGTCACTGAAACCAACCAAGTAAGCAACCATTGTTTGTCAAATCATATCAGACCCCAAATGACCGTTTTACAAGGTGCAGGGCTCTGTAACTGTCAATGGTTCTGGGCTCTGTTCTTTGTACTCTGTGTAGTTACTTAATTTACATTAATACTAAGGATGAAACAAGTAAACAAAGGAGAATGTAGGTTCCGAAGGCAGAAGATGTACTGAATATTTTAGGAAGCAAAAGGATATTGGAAGTGACATGACTTCCTGGTTTTAGATTAAGTCTCTTTTCCAGATTCAGGTGAATAAGAGAAGCATCAAGTTCTACTTAGGACCCTACTGATAGGGAAAATATAGAACTCTGACATTTCCTTTTGCTACCAATATAGGTCTTAAATTTTTAACTATGAGGTATAAATAATAAGTATAAATAACTGTCTCCAAGTATTATGAGAGCACCCAGGACCATAGTTAAGGAAACTCTGAGGATGGTTTTATGCTTATAGGAATTGTTGGTGACTTAAGTTCAGATTCTCTTAGGGCCATGTCAGTTAGTGCTGAATGGTTCATCTGCCATACTCGGATTCCCTGCAGCAACCATGCCAGGATATTGTACCAACATAGCAGTTTGAAAAACACTAGATTGAGTCAGTTTCAGAGCAACTTTGTCCAGCTGGTATGTGTCATACTGGTGATCACTCCCAGGTAAATGAAATCAATTCGCTGTAATGTTTTGTTCAGGCAACATTCAACTCCCCAATTAAAAGTTGTCCAGCAGTTCTTCACTGAGAGCAGATTCACCCGTCGTTCATTTTAAAAATCACTGCCATTATTTTCCAGCTTTTGCTGTGATAATGGGGAACCAGCATTGTCCACACCTGATGAGATGTTGTAGAGCTGGGTGACATCAGCACATTGATAGGACTGTGGTCCATAGCATTTGGAGTGTCCACTCCAATGGTTTGACATATAGTATACGAAAAAATAGAAGTGACAGGATTTAGGCCTGTAAGACTCTATGGGGGACAAGGAGCAGCTGCCCATCATGCGATCTGAGATCTATTTGAGAAGAATGAGTGCAGCTAATTCCATCCACCCAGGCAAGGTCCTGAGCTGGGTCAACAGCCCCTTGAGACAGGATGGTGTCGTGATCTGCTGGTATATTGAATAGTTGCTGTTGAAGTAGGCTGGCCAATATTTCCTTGATAACATTGTTGAGGAAAGGGATTTTAGAGAGACACTACTGTTGGCAAGGCAGTCAGTGCTGCGTGAATATTTACTGAACACTGGCTGTATCCAGGAGTGAGGGGGGCTCCTTTGGAGGCACTGATATCCTCTGTCACAGGTGGGCCAGGGGGTTTTCATCGCTGGCTCTCACCAGGCAAAAGAGACATTCTATTATGCACACGCGTGCACACACACACAGAGGAGGCAAAAACAGTCAGGCCCTTACTCCCTTAGGGCATGTTTGTGCCATTGTTTCATGTGCAGGTATCCCAATAAAGTCAATGGGAGGCTTGTGTGTGGGTGGCGTCTAATTAATGACAGGCTTGGATTCCTACGATCACGTGTGTAATCTCAAGAGTTTGCACAATACATTCAACAATTTTTCTTTACCTGTTCTATGAGTTGTATCCAAGATGGCCACAAGAACCGAGACAATAATATTCACTGTGTTGTGTCTTTATTTGATTACTTATTCAAACAGACAACTTTACATCCCCCAAGAAGTTAAAACACACAAGCAGTGTATCCACATGGCTGTGCTGGGGTAATTTGTGTTCTTCCTCATTTCATTGCTTCCCTGCAATTTTTCTTGGGCACTCAATATGTCATGTCTGAAATGTAGATGGTATCATCTTGGGGCAAGGAATGTCCCACTTTGTCTTCTGTGAAGTGCATAGCACCATTTTTGGCACTATAAAATAAATATATAATAATAATAATTAATACATTGTATGTAGCACCCCCACTCCACAGTCTTTAAGCATTAGTATAAAAAACCTACCGTTCTACTGAAAGTTCAGGATAAGATAATTTACTGGCTACATAGCTGATAAATAAGGATTGACTAGAATCGTTAGATTTTGCTTCCCTCATTGCAGGTTAACAGGTGCTGTTGATGTTAATATGAGTTACATGCATACTGAAGGTAGGATAGATCCCATTGTCATCTATTAGCTTTGTTTTATCTCATATAAATCTCTGGGATTGCAATGAGAGGAACTGATGATAACTATATGGCATGAAGTTACAAACTGGCTTACATTTCTCCTCTTAAGTTTTGGAGAGCTGAATCTAAATTTTAAATTCTAAGTACGTGTGGTAAAAAAATAAGTTCAAATAGTTTTAAACCCCTTGCCATATACATTTTTATTTTGGAAGCATATTTGTCTTGACAGCAACTATTAATAGCCAAAAATGGGATGGGGCGAGGGGTGTGTGTGTTTGTGTGTGTGTAAATATAGAGAGAGCGAAAGGGTACAATGTTTTTTAACCTGTCATTTGTGGTAGCTGAAGAATGTGAATGTCCTGTGAAAAGCACTGTCTTAGTGTCAGTCAGACAGTGCAGAATCCCAGAGTTCAGGCAATTGTTTTGTGTTTGTAGTCATAAGCACTAGACACTGTGGCATAGCGCTATGCACGAGTGCAAGAAGGAAATGGCACGTGTCCATCCCTGCACAGGGAACTGACACAATCAGTGCATCTACTAGTGCTAAAATGTTCTAAGGGGGTGGGATTCAAGCAACGATCATCATTCTCCCTTTTGCATCAGCTAGTTGAATCGAGTCACCACAAGAGGAACCTGCACTGCACGCTGTAAGTAGTTGCTGGAGCTCCCTCTCCAACATGTGCTCTCTTAGGCTGCACAGAGAATTTCTGACTGAGTAAACCAAGTCTCTAGGGGTATGTGCAACTGCCTCAATGTAGGCTCTTATTTGAAAGGTAAATACACGCCTTAGTATTTCTTTAATAAGATATCAAATTTTACAGAAACTGATGTGCCATCAGTACTCCATGTTGTGATGCATCTGCATAGAAAACTAGTGTAGCATCTATTGTTTTTATCGCTATAATTCATTGCAAGCTCCCATCTAGTTTTCTGGTCTCTTTGTCAGTCTGTGATTCACATCTACTTACTTTATTGACAAACCAGCTTTTTGCTCTTGTTATCTCTGCAGAGTTAGCATAGCTGCAGACAAGTGAGATTGATTCCATTCCGTCTTGTTCAGCAGCAGTTATATTGCCAGTGAAATTCTTGTTGCAGAATCTTTATTACTGGTGATGCTGTGAAAGCCAGAAAAGAACCCACCCTGATTTTCAGATCACAGGCTGAGTTTTCAGTCTCGGTAGAAAACATATACAGTAGAATGTCAACAAAGATCAAATCCTCTCTGCGTATGGAGTTTTGGGGGTGCCACTCACTGAAACACAGACCAATGAGATTTTGCTGTTGGGCCAGTGTGTTAACCCCACCCCAGGTTAACACCAATGAACCTCCTGCCTTTTCCCTGATAGCCAGTAATGCCTTGAAATATGAGTAGAGCACTTACAGTTGACTGGTGGGCTGGTACTTTGCTGCTCCATAAACCTCAACAGTCCCTGGCAGACCTCATCCTTGAGAGTCCAATCCAGAACCCACTCAAGTTAATAATGGCTATCTTTTCATTGACTTCACAAGGCTTTGGATCAAACCCTTAGTGCAGGTTAGTGAATTTCTACTGTACAGGACCACAGGATATTATTTTTAGGCAACAGCTTCTCAGAGTATAACCAAACTCTTTACAATCATCAGCTAACAGAGTTAAGAAAAATTATTTTCTTGGGTGGACTAAAGACTGTGATAAAGATATTTAAAATGAAGACAAAGCCTGAAATAAAGCCACTGCATGAATTGTATTTAATGGAGAACTCATTGGAATAGAAAAGCTCAAGATCTAAGGTTCAGAAGGTCATAAGAAAAGAGGAAAATAATATATTGGCATAACTTTTGCTTTACTATTTAATTAAGTACTGTGTCTTCTCAGGCATGGCACAAAGCCAAGAATATGTCAGAGATTAGAGAATTTAAATTAATATTATCTATTTAAAAGGAAGATGGCAGGTGTTCTAGTCAGCAGGGATCTGATAGAGACACTTTTTCTCATCTGAATAGAAATGAATCATTTTTAGATGCTATGCAGAGATATTTTGAATCTGTTGGGGTTAACACTTGGAAAACATGTTTGTTGGACTTGCATACAGATAGCGTATTTCTAAGTTGTAGCCGGCGGTACAATTGTCTCCAGTAAACCCCTCACTTAGAATGGAGCAGAGCTGTTGAATTAGAGGAGTGTGGTTTAGTAACCTGGGCACAAAAGCAATAGTCAGAAGCTCCTGAGTTCTAATCCTGGCAGTGACTAATTGTGTGGCCTTGGGAAAGTCACTTAACCTTTCAGTTTCTCCATCTGTAAAATGGGAATAATAGTCCTGAGGAGAGGCTGAGGTTGAATGAATAAATAAATAAATAGCTGGCTGCACATTGCTTTGAAGATGTAACGCTAAGAATTGAAGATGATGAAGTTGGCAAACTGCCCAAAAGCTAGCAGGTTGTTATTCAATTATATGTGGCTGCCTCTCCTGGATCCTTTAAATGAACAATGCTTCTTATTCATATGAAATTTGAAAGGTCTCTTTGAAGTGAAATGGGAGTGGTAAGTAAGGAACTAAACCAAAATATGATAAAGTGCTGTTGTACACAAAAATATTATTTCACGGATTGAAAATAACACTGGCTTGGCTTCTAGAACTTGCTGTATTCAATTTTGGATCAGTTCTGTTACACTGTAGTCAGAATGGTTAGCTGTGTGTTATGTACCACTGTCGAGAAAGCAGGTAATTCCCAGATTTTCAATAATGTAAAACATTCATTTGCAGGTCAAATGAGAGGCAAAATATCAATTCATAAAATCCTGTTGTTCTGATTAGTGTCTTGCCTTTTTCCTCTCACTTGAATTCTGGCATAATTTTAGTGGCTGCTTTCCTTTTATAAATGCGAGAGGTACAAGCCAAAGCTTTATGCATTTTGAATGCATCTTGGAGTCTCAGATAGCAAATATTATAAAGCATTAATCTCTGACTATATCAATTTGTGACATGGCTTCTAATATAAAACAGTTGAATCAGGGGAAAAGCAAGGTGATAGTCATAGCCAGGATGATGTGATTTTAAAGTCTGACCCCTTGTGACTTTCTAGGGCTGGAAGCACTTTGATGGACTAGTAAAAATGTCTTCAGGGTTAGTAAACATTTCAAACCACTGATCATTGATTAGAAAGAAACATGTTTGATGCCTGCTGTTGCTAATAATGACTTACTTCGTGTCTCTCAACTCAAAGAATTCCGTTGTGCTTTGCACAATAAGGAGCTGTTTTAAAAAAAAATTCATTGCTGTTTTAAAGACGATTATGTCAGTGAATAATTATTGATAGACTTTGAGAAAACAAATAAACAGAAAAAAGATCAGCATCGGAAACGATAATAAATTTGCTAATTAAAGTCCTCTAAGTGTCTTGGTTTAGTCTCAGAAGACTAAAAATATTAAAATTGGCAGCTAGGAAAAGCTTGTATTAACATATAATGCCTGATTATTAAATAAATGCAAGGCAGCCAAAGAATAAAAGCTCTGCTCTTGAGAATTAAACTAAACATATCCAAGCTATATCTCCATGAAGAACTCCCAAGAAGAGAGGGACTAAACTGTTCAAACTAATGTGGAAAAAAGCCTTGTGGTGGTATTATTCTGACCCTTTTCAAGATTCAAACTGTTCATTTTCAGGAAGAATTGAATTGGATACACTCTAATTTGTACTAATTGTCCTTATGACTTGTAAATTACCTACTTTATTTGTAAAACTGGCCTCCAATTTTGTGCCTGCTATTTTGCTCCTTCAGTTGTAGTTGCAAATGGTGACATTTGGTTATCTAGCTATCTGATTGTACATTATTACCATTTTCCCCTGTAATTAATTGTAGATAGAAACGTAGGCACAACATTGGAGGCCAGTTTTAAAACTCAGTCTCTACAGTATCTCTAGATTTATAACTGACGACTACTTCACCTATCACTTGAAAAGTGGCAACTGTACAGCAGTGCACAATGGGACAGATTCTTATTTATATTAAGGCCCCTTTACATTGCTCTGGTAAGAGAAGGGCTTTAGCATGAGTTGATATGGGTGTACATTACTTTTAAATTTTTAATGACTTTTACTCTCACTTTAAGTCCCTATTGTCAGAGTGACATAAAAGGGGCCTAGTGTAAATGTGATCCAATCCAGTAACACTCTGTAAAGAGCACACCAAAAATAACGATACAGTGAATATATCCCAAATATTAGTTAACATCTTGCTATTCAAAGTAGTTTATTTTATATATTTATTTTATTTTTCATTTTATAAAAATGTGCCCTTCATAACATCTTAGGACACAATGTGTTCCTACTTCCATGAGGGTTTCCTCTAGTTCAGCTATATCCGTGTGATCTCTGTTTCTTTACAGTCAGTTGCTGGGGGTATGTGTTCTGCGTGGTTCATAGCTTTATAGATGACTTCCATTAACACTAGAGGAGGCTGCATGAATAAGCCTCTGCACATCATGTGGAAACATACCCTTAACTCCTTGCATCTGTCTACTTCAGTGCTTTTCACAACATTCTGATAGCAGCTCCAATTAGCAGCAATTTAACTACGATTAAGCAATTTCCTAGGTAATTGTATACACACAGAGACAGACAATTCTAAGGAAGAGAAGGTTTTTAGAAACACTGAAGTTTCAAACACTTAATTTCATGACACTCTACTGGCCAGTTTCAGAACTAGGGTAAGCAGGTGCAATTCCATTGAAGTCAGTGGAACTGTACCTCCTTATACCAGCTCTGAATTAAACCCTTTGTCTTGGTATGTCTTTGTTCTTTAATTAAAAGAGTACGGTCAAGGGTCAGAAGCTACAAATATGCCTTCTTTCCCATCACCCAAAACACATTTACTTTCCAAATATCCTGCTGATGTGGAAGAGCCTCTCAGCCACTAAACTCGACCCAAATCAGAGCAAATAGGTGATGAAGTCAGAATGCTCTGGGTTTTCCGTGCTAACACTGTAGGCTTGCTTGTGACCGAGCACCTAGATATGGAATGTGCAGCTTGTGTTAGTTTACAGGGAGGTGGGGATAAGGAAGTGCACACTCACACCTGTTCCACCTGCAAGCCTTCGTTGTCCATAGAGAAAACAAATTCAAGGTACGGCCTATTTAGGTCACCTGACCTGACAGCTGTGTTTGTTAAAACCATTGCTGCCCTTGATTTGGAAGCTGAGAAGGACTTTGGGTATGGCTACACTTGCAGATGTAGAGTGCATTGAGTTAAACCAGCCTTCGTAGAGTACAGTAGGGAAAGCGCTGCAATCTGTCCACACTGGCAGCTTCAGGTGTACTGGCGTGGCCACATTTGCGGCACTTGCAGCGGCATTGGGAGCTGTGGATTATGGGCAGCTATCCCAGCATGCAATTGACTGTAATGTGCTTTTCAAATGGGGTGAGGTGGGGTGGAGCGTGACAGGGAGTGTGTTGTGTGTATGTGGGGGGAGAGAGAGTGGGTTTTGGGGGAGCTGAGAGCATGTCAGCCTGCTGTCTTGTAAGTTCAGACAGCAGCAGACCTCCCCCTCCTCCCCGCCTCTCTCTCTCACACACAGCATTCCTCAGTAATGGCTCACTTTGTCTCGGAGCTGGCTGTCAGAAACGGAGCTTTCGAAGGGCATATCCGCATTCCTCAGTGAGTTCAAAACAATGAGAAGAGTGGCTGCTTGACTTAAGGGGATTATGGGACCTTTCTGGAGGCTGATCAGGGCGCAGTAATGCAACACCTTGTTCACACTGACACCCCGGCGTTTCAGCCACTACGCAACAAGCATTAATGTTCTCGCCGAGGTGGAGTACCAGGAGTGCTGTAGCCGTGGAGTCAGAGTGCTTTACGTGCCTTGCCAGTGTGGACGGGGAGTGAGCTAGGGCGCCAAGGGCTGCTTTATTGTACTGTAACTCGCAAGTGTAGCCAAGCCCTTTGTTATGAAGGAAACATGCCTTCCATTGCACCTTTCAGTACCATCCTGTTGTGTTAGCTTTAGAATGGGCAGTCCCATTCAGACAAAACAGGAATGCCCCAAAAATTCAGCCCCAAACTTCAGATCCCCTTCCATTGAGTCCTAACTCCCTGTCTACTCTGCATTTTCATCCTGATCTAGTCCCTGATTCCTCTCCTGTCACTAATTTTCAGTTAAAAACATTTTAAGGCATTTTTGTTTTTGTGGCCCAGAGTGCACTGTACACCTAGAGCCTTTGAAATTTCCTGCTACGATTGGGTTTTTAGAAGCGGTGTTCAGCACACTCTGCCCTCAGGAAGCTAGCAGCAAGGTGACTGGGGCCAAGCACGAGACCCAAGACCTGCTAGGTTCTCATCTATAAAGGTGGTCGGGAGGAAGCAATGAAAATGATGCAAGTGACAGGGCTGGAACAGAAGTAGGTGTTTGTGGGCCAAGGTTTGGGTAATAGAATTGGGAATAAGGTCAGAAGCAGGAGGATCACATGGACCCAGTGAGAAGGAGAGATGAGTTACATGTGTTCAGAGGGTTAAATAGACAAACCTAGCTTTGGATACTAATGCAAACCAGTGCTCTAAGGTGTCTGAGATTTATCCATCACTATGTATTGTAACATCTTGTCTGTGTAAGGGAGTCAAAACACAAATGGCATGAAAATATACAGGGGCTTGAATAATTGTAAATTACTGCCAATTAACCCAATGGATATATAAAATTAAGAGAGTGTCTTTATCATTTGACAAGAATACTTTGATTATGTAATGAAAAGGTTGTCCTGCACCTTGTGCTGACATTTACAACAGTGCAAAGTGAATCCAAAGTGCATGTAGCATGCTTCCAAATCAGACTAGTACGTGCTTTGCACCTACTTTGCATTGGTGTAAATGCCCTACATGAGGTGCAGGGCATTGGTGAATCAGGCCTGTTACATGGGCAATTTTGATGAGAATCATTCTGTAAAAGAAGGAGTAGCCTGTACAGAATGAGTTTGGTGGATTTAGTTCAGGTCCCAGAGGATAACTGACCATATTACAATATTGATCAGCTAAAACTGTCTCTAATTTTGCCTCCTCTCAGCGCAGAGGATCTAAGAGCCCACCACTTCTCCTTGACGCCAGCAAATATTATGGGTGCTCAACAGCTTCCTGGAGCACTCCCCACTTTACAAGATCAGGCTCTCACTGACCTGGAAGACAAAATTACTTTCAGAGATGGCACCTCCAGTGAGTGCTGGAGGTTTACATGGGGAAGCTTGCATTGAACAGTTGCACAGGCCAGGAAGCTGTGCTTTTTGTCGGTAAAATAGGGGATGTCAATCTGCAGGGTTCTCAGTCAGCCCTTACATCAGCACTAAACTTGCACGAAAATATTTAAAAGATTAAAAACATTGCAAAAGAAGGAAGAAGTATTGCATTTGGAAGGAATTTCAGCCAGAGGTTGGTGGAGCAAAGGGTAGGATTTTAAGACCATTCCTACTTATTATGATGATGATTAATTATATTTTTGCAGCAGGCAGCAAGAAAATAACTGCAATGACTTTCAGTGTATATGACAGTGCCTTCTGAATACTGAGCAGGAATCTACCACTCATTATGAAACAACTTACAGATCATGTAGTCAGGATTTCATCTTGACCTAATAAATGGGGGTTTCACATTTCAGTTACAGAAGTTATTATGTGAGCTTTCTCTCAAACTAAGGGAAAGAAGTTTAAAATTCCTCCAAGATTCAAGTATCAGAATGTTCAGTACTGCTCTTAACAGGTCTGAATACAGCCTATTCCCCATGGAAGAATGTAAATTTCCCAGCAGTTTTATAGAATAGATGTCTGTCTGACTATGGAACAGGCATAACAAACAATATTTTTGTTATATCAGTGTGTAATTAGATATTGCATGTCGTGGATTCTGGCTGCCAGATTTATGATTCATCCAGTGGTTCCCTACAAGATTCACCAAATTATCCTATGTGTTGGGAAAATGCTGTAGAGCTTTGCATTCCCCTCCCATTGCATCCATCGGAAATACTGTATATCTCACACTGAGATGAGAATTTTTCACCATTAGACTATATTAGCATGTCAGTGAAGTGGGGAAATACTTAGGCAAAATCAGATCAATCAAAATTAGTCAAAGGCACAGACATGGAATTTACTAATTGAATTCTAGCTTATCTGTTCAGATGGAAGTGACAGAGAAGGAGAAAGACCTGGGTGTATTGGTCGATCACAGGATGACTGTGAGCTGCCAATGTGATGTGGCTGTGAAAAAGGCTAATGTGATCCTAGGATGCATCAGGTGAGGGATTTCCAGTAGAGAGAGGGGAGTGCTAGAGCCATTATAAAAGGCAATGGTAAGACCTCATCTGAAATACTGTGTGCAATTCTGGTCTCCCATGTTTAAGAAAGATGAATTCAGACTGGAAGAGGTGCCGAGAAGGGCAACTAGGATGATCAGAGAAATGAAGAACTTCCTTGACAAGAAGAGGCTTAAGTAGCTTGGCTTGTTTAGTCTAACAAAACAAAGGCTGGGGGGAGATATGGTTGCTCTCTCTGTAAATACATCAGCGGGACAAGCACTAGGAAGGGAGAGGAGCTATTTAAGTTAAGGGGTAGTGTTGATACAAGAACGAATGAATATAAACTGTCCATTAACAAGTTTAGGTCTGAAATTAGATGGAGGTTTTTAACAGTCAGGCTTGGTCTACACGGGGGCGGGGTTTGACCTAAGATACGCAATTTCAGCTACAAGAATAGCGTAGCTGAAGTCGACGTATCTTAGGTCGAGTTACCTCACGTCCTCACGGTGCAGGGTCGACTGCTGCCACTCCCCCGTTGACTCCACTTCTGCCTCTCGCCATGGTGGAATACAGGAGTCGACAGCAGAGCGATCGGGGATCGATTTATCGTGTCTACACTAGACGCGATAAAATCGATCCCCGATAGATCGATCACTACCTGCTGATCCGGCGGGTAGTGTAGACGGACCCTTAGAGGAGTGAAGTTCTGGAACAGCCTTCCAAGGGAAGTAGTGGGGACAAAAAACCTAATTGGTTTTGAGACTGAACTTGATAAATTTACAGAGGGGATGATATGATGAGGTTGCGTACAGTGGCATATGGCCGATCTGCGACTGCTATTAGCAGATATCTCCAGTGGCTAGAGATGAATCACTAGATGGAAAGGGCTCTGAGTTGCTACTACAGACAATTCTTTTCCAGGTGTCTGCCTGGTGGGTCTCGCCAGCATGCTAACACGGTCTAACTGACTTGGAGCTGGGAAAGAATTTTCCCCCGAGTCAGATTGGCAGAGTCCCTAGGGGTTTTTCACCTTTCTCTGCAGTGTGAGGCATGGATTGCTTGCTAGTTTGAACTGGAGTAAATGATAGAATCTCTGTAACTTGAAGTCTTTAAATAAAAATGTGAGGACTTCAGTAACTCAGTCAGAGGTTATGGGCCTATTACAGGAATGGGTGGGTGAGGTTCTGTGGCCAGTGTGGAGGGAGGTCAGAATAGGTGATCGTGATGGTCTCTTCTAACCTTAAAGTCTATGAGAAATAATAATAATAATAATAAACATACTGGAATCAGATGAAAATTGTTATTTTCTTTCAAATTCCTCTATGCCTGTCTTGTCTCTCTCAGCTCCTTCTGCTCACTTAATACTGGCCTCCTTTCTGCTCCTTCGCACAATCTTTCCCCGTGGGTACAAGAGCCTTCCCTTCTGCAGCTTCTCCTGCTCTGAGCAGCCTTCTTGTATCGTTGCCTTATCAATCCAGCTAGACAACCCTAGGCCTTCTTTGTGTGCCAGAGCACAAGGATCAAAGAATTTGACAGCCCCTTGCACAGGTGCCCACTAAGGAGAGCTCTGGTTCCTCCTTGTGTACCATACAGGGGAAGTCACTGTCCAGCCCATAACCTATAAAACAGTAAAAACCCACTAGACTAAATGCAGTTATAACCCAAAACTATCCTTGAAAATGAGGACAGAGGCTTGGGACCAGATTGTTTCAATGTACTGGCCTGGGGAACTTTTGGGAGAAGAGACAGTCTGTATGGAAGAGATGAACTGTAGTTTAACTGAAGCAAAAGCAAGTTTCTAGCTCAGATATTAAAATATTTTAAGGAATATCCTTCCTTTGGAGGAAGTATTTAAACAAAGAACTGGGAGAAAGCTGACAGGTGATAAGGAGCCCTCAAGTTGGACAGCCATCTGCTGGGAATGTTTGCCATACATAGGTATTACTTTGTATTAGAGCTGAACTGGAGGATGGATAGGTTGAGATCACAGAAGTAAATTCCATACAAGTGAAAGGGTGTTAGATTAAGAAGTTAAATAAATGAAAACAGGCTTATGGCCCAACTATAATAAAAGTTTATAAGCCAACATGAGAACCTCCAAAACATTAGTTGGTGACCTAGAGGGAAACGTTCTACATACTAGGAATAGAGGAATGACATAATAGACATTTCTGAAGCATGGTGGAATGATAAATCAATACTGTGATACCTGGCTATAGTATCTATACAGTAAAGATAGATTAAAATATGCACTACACTTAATAGATTCTGCAGAATCTAACAGAAAAAAAAACCTATCTGTGCCCATATAGTAAATTTATACTGATACAAAACCCAGTGCATAAAAATGAAACTATAAAGCAGTATTTGACCACTAGCTTCCAGAGCAGGAAAACAATAATGTTGAGGAAGATCAAAGAGGCAATTAAGTCTAATAAACCAGTGATAATGAGTGACTTCATCTACCCACAAACAAAATGGTCAATGTCACAGTGGGACAAGGTTCGGATTGCTTCTTGGACCGCTCTTTCTAGATCACACATGAATAGAGGCTATTTGCATCTTAGTCATGTGTAATACACAGGAGTTGATTCAAGAAAAGATTATAATTCAGCCTTTAAGTAATAGGGATTTGGCTCTAATTCAGTTCAATATCTTCAGGAGAGACTTTCTTTCAGACCTCTGGCTAAATTCTCTGCTGACATAACCCCATTGAGGTCAATGGAATTGAAATTAATGGAGTTACACAAGCAGAGAATTAGGCCAGGCCTAGTGCCAGGATTGTAATGTTGGGTAGGTGTGTGATTTTGTTCATGACATTTCTATACCAACAAAAGCTGTTTTGTAGATGCAGTTACACTCGCATAAAAGTCCTTTGCCATATAGCCCATTGTACTCAGACAACTGGCAAACGCTATACCAGCAAAACACTTTTTGCCGCTATTGCAGCTACACTAATAGGTTTGATAGCAATAGGTACATAGGCAAACCTTTTCTAGTGTAGGCTAGGTTTTGAGCTCCTACTCTTTTTGAGTAATAAAGATGAGGACTGTCTGTGATTGAGATGTTAAAAGAGAAAGTGCTGATGAGACCTGATATATTAAAGAGCAACAAGTTACTAGGAGTGAGTGATATGTACTCAAAACTTCTGCAGGAGCTTAAGAATGAAGTGGCTTACAACTTCTGCTAACAAAAATATTTACTCTCTCATTAGAATCAGCTGCAGAGGACAGGAAGGGAACAAATGTTCACTACAGGATTTTTTATACCTTCCTTTTTGCACCTAGCATTTGGACCTGGCTAGCCAGAGACATACAACTGGACTAGAAGGACCACTGGTCTGATCCACTGTTGGAGTTCCCCTGTTGTGCCTCCCTCTTGCACAAGTGCTCTAGCCTGGAAGGGCTCAAAGAACCATCTTTGGGTACATCTGCATGGGGATGAAAGCCCTGTGGTACGTCCGTGGCTGGTCTGGGTTAGCTTACTCAGACTCGCAGGACTTAGGCTACGCAGCTAAAAATTGCTATGCAGACATTGGGGTTTGGGCTGGAGCCTGAATTCTGGGACCCTCCATCATTGCAGGTCCCAGACCTTGGGCTTCTGCCTAAGCCTTGAATGTCTATACTACAGTTAAACTAGGGTGACCAGATGTCCCGATTTTATAGGAACAGTCCCGATATTTGGGTCTTTTTCTTATATAGGCGCCTATTACCCCCCACCCCATCCCGATTTTTCACACTTGCTATGTGGTCACCCTAAGTTAAACAGCTCCTTAGCCCGAAACCCATGAGCCCGAGTCAGCTGGCATAGGCTAGCTGTGGGTTTTTAGTTGCAGTGTAGACATACCCTTTGTAGCCCCCTGATGAGAGGCCCGGTGCTGTTGCAATTCCTGGTTAAGACACTGCTCCCTGCTAGAACGCCCTGGGGCACAAGTCACTCTGGCTCACGAGTTACCTAGATGCAGAGGAAAGCCTGGGTCCTCTTACACACTTTAGGGCACATTTAACCAGATGGCTACCCTACCAAGAGATGATTCAGGGAGCATGCTCCACCTGCACTTCAGTGAACAACTGGAAGGCATTGTGCCTTCCTGAGCCATAAAATATTCTGTAGCAACCCTCTCTGTGGTCCTGTGCTGGGAGGTTCAATCAGGCCCTTAATGAGAGTTTATATAATTGTAATGGGAGAAATGGAATTTTCAATAGAGAGTCATATCTATTGACTCTCCATCTCTTAGTCCTGGTGGGACAGCAGCTGAGTCAAGTGTTAGCGAGGGCATGTAATTATTGCATAGCTGATCTTGGCCCTGTGCAGTTCTTTCAGCACTTAGGTGGGCTTTAGCTACCAAACCTATGACAGCTGTAATCCTAGCTGATCTTTTAAGTGGAATAATATCAATATAGAATAGAAATTCACGGAGCTGACCTGATAATGGGGATGGAAATGTTCTACCTATGTAAAAGCCTAGATAATCTTCTAGGAATTGATATCAAGAGGACAGGCAGGTGGATTGGAGTATAGACCAGAAGGGAATAAATAGAAATGGAAAGTCTGATGTGATTGTTTATCATTGTTTTAGGAAAACAACAGAGCTTTCAACTCTCTTCAAGCAGAATTCTCCTCAGTTGTCAATATATTCAACATTCAAACAATGTTGAAAGATAGTGGTAGAAAAAGTCAGTTCCTGTGTGTGGTAAACATATTAGTGTGCAGGATTTGTGTTGACATAGAAAGTAGCATGTGGACATTGTGGATTTAATGCATATTGATGTAGGATAAACAAACACTTCAATGTTATGTGGAAGCATGTGTAAGTTAAATATATACTGGAAAAGCTGATTTCTCAAGGAGAATAAGAGCATTGTCATCCTAAGGAATTAAAGTAAAATTTCTCATGGACGCAGATAGAAAGGTTCTTCCAAATGTCCAAGACAGTGCAGAAAATGGAAGAGAGGTCCAGGGAAGGGGTAGGGAAAGTGTGAGAAGTATAAAAAATCCCATGTAGCAGAGCCGACCAGTGCTGTACCCTGGTAGCTCTTCGATTTGTGCTTGTCACCCTTACATGTACTTTACAGTTAGTGTAAACACCAATGATTCTGTGCAAGGATGCCAGCATCAGACTGAAAGTATGTGAGTAGTGAGTATTCAGAATACTCTTGGCTGTATATAATGAGGGCTGTTAACTCCAGCTGGACATCACCTCAAAAGCCTTTTTAAAAGGAGTCAATATTAGAAAGGCAAATGCTATCTCTAATTTTTTTTCAGGCTACTCGCCACTTCAGTCTCTTCCCCCTTTAGTTTTGTAATGATATATACCCTATGATAGGAGAATGTTTGCCTATGAGTGGTATTTTGTGTGGTATAACTTTCAGTCAGTTTAGGACGTCTGAACAGATTGTGATATGAGAAATGTCACTGTTACAGTTAGCGCTCCCCCCCTTTTGATAGGCCTTGTGTAAACACACACAAAGACGTGATCCCTGCCCAGAAGAGCTTGCAAACTAATTTATAATTTTGAAAAATCACCTATAAAGTTAACAACCCCCATTTCCCGTTTCTTGAAATATGAATAACTGTAAAAATGTGGGTTCTTCCATAAAGGAAATCATCTTGGCCTGTCCATTATGTTTTTAATGTTATTCCAAATTGTAAAATGTGTGCTAGCCTTTGTGGTGACATCTTTTAAACAAACCTATACAACCATCTCTCTTATATTTAATTCTTCCAGAGCTTTCAGACAACTGGGGTTTATCTTACAGTTTCAGATATATGCAGCTGAAATTTATAATATATAGTTAGAATATACAGTGAGTCACTGCTTGAATGTCTGATGATTATGTGCTCTCTGCAGGAAAGATTTCAAGTGAAGAATCCTCCACATACATATATCCAGAAATTAAAGGGCTATCTCGATCCAGCAGTAACCAGGAAGGTAAGAAGTATTCTGTGTCCTTTAGTATGCTCTCACTTCCGCACTAATAGGCAGAATCATCTTTGATTTGGAGTTCCTCCCTGTGTGTGAAAGGCCCTGTAAAAATCTTGAAGTCCGTGTCTCTACTACAGCGGCAGAGCTATGCCATTGCAGCTGTGCTGCTGTCGTGCAGATGCTTCCTACATCGATGGAAGGGTTTTTTCCATTGATGTAGGTAATCCACCTCACTAAGAGGTGGTAGTTAGGTTGACAGAAAAATTGACCTAGCTGTATCTACAGTGTGGGTTAGGTTGACGTAACTTTGTTGCAAAGGGCATGATATTTTTCATGGCCCTGAGTGAAGTAGCTATGTCGACTTAAGGTTTAGGTGTAGACCAAGCTTGCAAAAGTCTCCCAGATTCCAGTCCTAACAAAACAGATGGAATCAAAGAGAAATTGTTAGAGCATTGCTGTTTTCACAGTTCATTAGGCAAAGAGTTAAATAGATGTTACAAATAAAAGAAACATCTGGCATAAGGAAAGATGGATTTAATGGCTTGTTGTGTTCTCAGTGCGGTTCCTAGTAGCTGTTCGTCCTCATAACAAAAAGAAAAGGAGTACTTGTGGCACCTTAGAGACTAACCAATTTATTTGAGCATGAGCTTTCGTGAGCTACAGCTCACTTCATCGGATGCATACCGTGGAAACTGCAGTAGACATTATATACACACAGAGACCATGAAACAATACCCCCTCCCACCCCACTGTCCTGCTGGTAATAGCTTATCTAAAGTGATCATCAAGTTGGGCCATTTCCAGCACAAATCCAGGTTTTCTCACCCTCCGCCCCCCCCCCCCCCCACACACACACAAACTCACTCTCCTGCTGGTAATAGCCCATCCAAAGTGACCACTCTGTGTGTATATAATGTCTACTGCAGTTTCCACGGTATGCATCCGATGAAGTGAGCTGTAGCTCACGAAAGCTCATGCTCAAATAAATTGGTTAGTCTCTAAGGTGCCACAAGTACTCCATTTCTTTTTGCAAAGACAGACTAACACGGCTGTTACTCTGAAACCTCATAACAAAAACTACCACCTTTGGCACTAGTTGACCCTTTCTTGGCAATCTCATCAAAGAGGTCAAGGGGTGAATGGAAATGGAGGGTGAACAGCAGACCTGAAATGAACTTGAGACCTAGATGGATATTTCTACACTATTAACGCTACAGCGGCATAGCTGCCATGCTACACTTACGCTGCTGTAGTGTGGACGCTTGCTACAGTGACAGAAGGGGTTTTTCCATCATTTTACTTAATCCACCTCCTCGAATAGCTAGGTTGTCAGAAGAATTCTTCCATCAATCTAGTGCTATCTACACCTGGGCATAGGTTGACTTAACTACATCTCTCAGGGATGTGAAGTTTTAAGTGTAGACCAGCCCTGTGTTTGAGATGGACTACCAGTGTTTGCCTAAAACAGCCCACCAACAATGAGCCCTTGATCCTCTTTTTTCAGAGAACTGTTTCCACCTCCTTTACGTCAGAAACGGTAATGAACCACCTGCCTCAGTATGTCAGCAGAGCTCCTGTAATCCTTTCCCAGCAGGATCAAAACCTGCTAACAGGAGGAGTGTTTTAGACGAACACTGTTACATAGTCCTGTCGTGGTTTTTCTGGGGTCAAGATGGAGGCACACTGGCAGCTCAGTTGGGGAAGTTTGCATAGCTGTTGTCCTGGCTATCCTGTGGATAAAAAGAGGAGTTTAGTCTCTGGGGTTTTGAACATGGTAGTACATTCACAAGGGGCCTCATCCCAATTTGCTTTCAAATACATTTCAAATCACTGGTATTTATTTACCTCAGCTGTTTGCTCATATTGTGTTGATGTTTTTAACAGCTTTTTTCTTAAAAAAAAAAAAAAAAAAAAAGTAACCAAAGCATAGCTCCTATCAATGACTGGTTCTCCGTCTTCCAGCTTAAACAATCACTGCTTTGTGTTGCCATACAATTAGCTTAACCGGTGTCTTGTGGTAAAATACGTATCCTGCCACAATGCTCCAAGCCCAGGACCAACCACACACCACTGGAGTTGAGGTGGGCCTATGCTATTGAAGAAATACAATGGGGCATACACTAGGTATCATTTTCTTTCCTGTTGGCCTTCATTAGCTCATGTCTTCAAGGCTGCAATAAAAGTATCTTCTGACACAATGCCTCTCGTTGTGGGAAGCGACAAGAAGGAAATGCCGTTCTTAACTTTAAATTTGTCCGCAGCTGATTATAGTAAGAAGAGAAAGAAAAGAAAATAAACCAAACGGTAAACAGGGGCTTTGTTTTTTCCTGGAGCATTTTTCAGATTCATGTAGTGTTTGGTTTGCTCTGTGGTCATTCCCGGGGCACGTTGAAACCCTTTTTGTCCTAGTGCTATTGTCAGACTCCCCCATTATGACAAAATCAGTGTTACCTAAAAATAACTTAATCAAGTTTTTCTCTTTTGTTTTGTTTTATATAACTAGTCAGCCCAGATTGCAAAGGGGAAAGATTTACAAATGGGCTCCTTGGGCTGATGCTTGGGGGAGTATTCACATTACCATAATTATTGCTGTAATTAAGGTTGTGTCAGCATTTTGTATCCTAAATGCTTGTATGGTCAGGAGGAGGTAGTTCCAAACACTGTCGTATAATATTCATTTGAGTACTCAAAGTCTCCTGGAAAAATAGCTATTTTTCCCTTGTGAGCTGCATTTTCAAGCACTTAGGTTAGCCATGTTTAAATTATATATTGCTAAGCAAATCACAGTCTGGTGGCTTCTTATAGTCTTATAAATTACAGAACACTTAATTATCTCTGCTCCAGGTTGCAAACAGCAACCCTGTTGGAGGATAATAACCATGCAACAGGCAGTTGTGGAACATTCTTCCCACCTCTGTCTCTCCACCTTCCCAGCTTTCCCATCGCCACTGCAACACTAGACTAAGGCTTTGTCTTCATTGCAAAAAGAAAAGAGATGTGTTTTTACATCACGACACAGCGATCTTGCGGGAATTGGAGCCCCTGCAGTGACAGAAAACCTCTTTCCATTTCTGTAAGAAGAATCTACACTACGGTGCTTTGGCAGCATAGCTGTGACACCATTGGTGTGCCACGGTAGTGTAGACACGGCCTCAATGTGATCAGCAATCAGCATTCGGTGATATAGTAAGAAACGTACAGGAACATTTCCTCTCTCACAAGAAAAATCCCCAAAGAGATTAAAGGCCAAAAACCACATTCAGTGTAACACAGACCAGTGTTATACAATTCAAACTGCTCTTCATTCACATTGCTGGACCGTTCAAGATAAGGATAGAGTTGGCTTCAACTCTGAATTTCCTGGGTTCACGCATTCCCACTCTTGCTGCTACTGGTGGAACTGCACTGATGGGAGATATTCAAAATAAAGCAAGATTATTAGAGAGTTCTGTACTGTATTGTAACTCAGTAGTTTACTGATATTTGCATTTGATCTGGGCCTCATTCCAGCCTCTAATTTTGCACCTACAAATAATCACAGCACACAGATTGTAGTACTGAGATATCTGGTTATTTGTTTGCACCTACAAATCAGGTAGTCAGATGTAAATGCCAACAACTCTTGTGTTGTGGAGACAAGATTGCAGGTGCAAAATTATTGGCCATTGCTGAAAATCATGTTCCTATGCTGGAACTGTCTGAAATTTTGGGTGCTAAAATAGAAATTGTATTGTAAAGAAATATATATTCCTTTACAGAATTTTAATTCTCCTTTTCACTTCCAAACTTTCAAATGAGGAAATTACAAAATTGTATTTGGAAGCAGGAGTTATATTTCTGAGTGTCTTTTAGTTGCTAGTCTGATTAACAGTCTTTCATTTCTCAGGATTTGGAAATGTTCTCAATATATTTTAATATTTAACATATTCTGTCTCCTATGGGATTATGGCATTTTTGAATAGCATCATGTGAGTCCAAATATGTTTCTCAAGTATTTTTTCCCCCAACTGAATTATAGAAATTCAGAAGACGAGTCCAAGAATCTACACAAGTACTACGAGAACTGGAAATTTCTTTAAGAACAAATCATATTGGGTAAGAGTTATTAATATCCACTGACTGCTAGCTTTGGGCAAATATCTCCATGCTCTTTAAAGAATGAGGTGGCCTAATGTATTGGTCACTAAAGATTAGAAGGCTGGGATTTGGGCTGTGCAGTACATTAACGTGTTAGCTGGTCATCCCTGAAGGCTCAATTTTAATCTGCTCATTGTAGGCCCAATCCAATTGCCTTTGAAGTCAATGGGAAGACTGCCATTGACTTCTTTAAGAGCTGTATCAGGCCCTGGGGTAAATCAGAAGAGAAATGAGACTGATAGGGTCTGCAGTTTAGTCAACTACTCTCTATCTCCCCCCCACCCCCCCGTTTTATAGCTTCTGCTCAGGAAACCTCAGGTCTGGAATAGTAATAGTTTTGCAGAGGAGCAATGAGATGTTGTTTTGGAAACTTCTGCATGCCATGTTTGCATGATGCCTTACTGCTAGCTAATACTTTCACAAGCACAAAACTTTCTTCAAATATTAATAGGAAAATGAATTTTGGAGAATTACCTTTTTTTATTCCACATTCCATTTCAAATGCTTATTTATATCAACTTTGCAAACCTGTACTCAGAACCTGTCTCAGAGACTGAAGAGTTATTCAGCATTAGCATGTCAGACCAAAATAAGATTTCTTTAAAGCTTTGTTAAATGGTTCCAGTATGTGTGCACCTAAAATAGGTTCCTGAGGTAGATTTCTGCACTTGGCGATTATATCTTGATGAAACAAGGAAAAGAGTAGTTGTTATCAGCTTGACTGATGCAAAAAAACAGCTGTTTTCTTAATCACACTGGGTTTCCTTCAACAGAAAATTCTGTCTGCCAGCTTCTTTGGCACAGAGGTCATAGAAAGTAACTGATTTTGACTCAGGATCAGGCAGACAGGGTAAAAGACATTGAACTGTCTGCACGGACAGGAGCATTTCTGCACCTACAGCACTATCAGGGAGTCCTTGGACTGCCAGCTAAGACCTGGACAGTGGGAAATGACTCAATATTTTAAAAATAAATTTGAGGCATTTGCTTACTTAGGCTGATGTGACAAAGAGCTGGTACTAATCTGTCTGAGGAACCTCTGTCCCGGGGTGATGGCAGTAGTCTCAGTAAACATTGTGAGCACAGTCTTTGTGATGTCTTTCCAATGGGCCTCTTTCCTTACATGGGCCTGGAATAGTTGTTGGCTTAGCTACATGAGAGCTGTATGTCTGTTCCATGGTATGTTGTGGTGTGCTGCTAAATCCCAGAGACTAAATATGGGAGCAAGCAACAGTCTCAGATTATCGAGGATTAAAATCAAGATTCCACTCCTTAAGAGCCAAAACTGCAGTTGGCAACCAGCTGTGATGAAATACAGTAGGACAGTGCATGTCCGGGATTTCCACAAAATGTCAAATGACTTTCTGAAACATTACAGAAATGAAGTCAAATTGACCATCAAATACTGAAGTTGAAACCATCATTTCTAATACAGTGTTGGCAGGGTTGCAAAGTTTCAGGATGAATCTTCCAGAGTAAGCCAATGCAATCTGTAAGCAATCGTAGCAGTTTGTCAGCAGCTAAAGTACAAGCTATAAAATGTTGTGGACAATTTTTTTTCCATGGAATTTTCAGTGGAAGTTTTCAGCACATCAGCTCACTCTTGAATTTTTGGAGACTTGCACCAGAGTTAGCCTTTCAAATCCCATTAAAGTCCATGGCTGACTGTGGCTAAAATGTGTGCAATTCTTTGATAACATCGAAGTGGCGATGTGTGGCTCTTTTGCCACACAGTGTAAAGTAAGTAACTCACCCAAGGCTGACTTTACCTGATAAAGGGGTTCTTTAGCAAAAAATTCTTCTAAAGGTGACAGTTTCCCCTCTCCCCACCCCGTCTAATGATTTTTTTAAGAAAGCCTCTCTTAACCCTGTACAAGATTGTAAGCTTCTTTGGGAAGGGGTATTTTTGGGATCATTAAGTTTTGAGCATATTATGGGTGCTACTGGAAATTCATATATAATAATTCTATGTGCTTCTCTGGCAGACTGTAAGAGACAAGGAATATCATAATGCATAGCCTATGTTTTTGTGTGGAAATTCTTGACATGTTCCGTCTTACAAGATTTGAAAATGTGAAGGAGTTGTTTCCACGTGTTGTTCATAGAATCAAATCCAGACATCAGCACTCCAGGGAGCTACAGCCTTTTGGTGTTTTGGTAGAAGTCTGAGGCCCTGCCTCTGTGGTGGGAGAAGTGTAGCAAGTCTTATTTTCTGCCTGGATAAAATAGTTTGTTGGGTTTTTTTGCATAGTTTTTTATGGTTAATTGTAAGCAATTTGGGATGGGAGTTGAGAGAAGTATCCTTTCCATTGTAATGAATAGCAGTGGGGGCTTGGCATGGCACCTCTCTCAGTTTAATGGAGTGCTCTCAGTTTTCATCAGGGCTGTTTGGAATCCCTTAAGCAGGGCCTGCAGAACATTGACACTGTCCCAAAGTCTCTTGGGATATTACACATATATCACATCATCACTACAAGACAACTTCATCTTGGAGGACAAAGTTGAATAAGTGGCATCATTAAGGAAAGTCTGTTTCACAGAATGACACTTTAATTTTTCTGAGGTAAACTCAGATCAGCCTGAGGGAAGAGAAGAACTATAAAAGCCGCTTTTGCTTGTTTGACTCTTAATGCTAGTGTTGGCTGGCCATGGCCTCATCATTGGCTGAATGATGACACTTCTTTTGGAAGATAATAGTTTCTGACTATAGCTATGCTAAGAGCTCCTTAAGGTACAGAACATGGGTGCTGGGAGGGGTCCCAAGGGCTGAGAGTTGCTTTAAAAGGTAACATAAATCTGGGGGAAATGCAGCCATATCCGCTGACAACTTTGGGATTGGGAGTTGCTAAATAGCTGCAGAGAAAATGAAATCACTATGGGTTGCATGGAGAGGTGAAAGAGCAAACTCTTTATGCTAACAGAAGTAAAGTATTGCAGAAAATTAAGTGTCCCCAGTAGAGCTGCTCCATATTTACATGGGTGTAACTAAGAACAGAATCTGGTCCAACGTCTTAGTACTTGAATGAATATATAGATGCCAATACAGTGTGAACTTTGTGTTTTATAATAGTTTTCCATCTTAGATACGTATATAGCACCATTTTGAAACACTTGGATGCTCTTGGTATGTGGCAAACATCTAAACGCACTCCATCTCCTGAGTCCTTGCTATGTTTTCTGCTTTATTTCTCCCCTTTTCCAGAATAAATAATTTCTCACTAGAGTCCAAAAGCATCCAGGCTGTGTCATTCTCAAATACAAATTTATGACTTACCACAGATATCCAGAAGGAACCATTATGGCATATTTTGTAAATAATACAGTCTTACAAAATCAGTGCAATTTCCAAAATGCATATTTTCCTTCAGTCAACTGGATGAAAGATATGTGTGGCAAAATGTAGATCATATACTACTCCTGGGGGAATTCTGCCCCACTGCGCAATTCAGAAAATGTGCACAGATTTCCTTTCCCCACAGATATGAGCTGCAGTGCTGCTAGCCACCACTAGGGGCTGCTGGCCCTGCAGAGCCCAGCTCGCACATAGAAGACACAGCTGTGGGGAGGGAGCTAGCGAGTTCCTGGCTGCTGCAATTCCCAGCATGCCCTGAGGGAAGGAGAGGGTGGCACACAGGAATCTCCGTGAAGCCTGGGACGGAGCATCAGGCTGTTTCTCCCTCTGGGTCCCTGGGCTCTGGGGGGAGTGGGTGGGTGTCTGGGCAAGGGGGGGCACCCACGGCTGGGCTTGGGGGGGGGCTGTGGGTATCTGGATTGGGGGGGTCTTGTGGCTGGGCTCTGGGGGAAGGGGTGTGGGTATCTGGGCCAGGGGGCTCCGCAGCTGGGCTTGGGGGGGTTGCAGGTATCTGGACTCGGGGGGCCCTGTGGCTGGGCTCTGGAGGAGGTTGTGGGTGTTTGGCCTACCGGCTGGGCTCTTGGGGAGGTGCGGGGGAAGTGGCAGAGAAACAGGAACTGGGTTGTTATAGGGGTTTCTTTAACTTTCTACTCCTGAGGGAATTTTTGTGTGTGTCTGTACTGTTACAGACATATTTGCTGACAGGTATTTTGAAAAAAATTATCAAAATAATTGAAACTGGTATGATTATATAGTGTTATTTTGACAAATAAAATGTGCAGAATTTTAAAATATTGTGCGCAGAATTTTTAATTTTTTGGTGCAGAATGCCCCCAGGAGTAATATACATACCAAGATGTTTATTCTACAACGTAAACAGTATGCTCTAAAACATAAGGCCTAAAGAATAACTCAAGGCTAGATTGTAAATTTACAATCTGCCCTGAGTGAAGGGCAACGCACAAATGCGCTGCCCCAAGAGCAAACTAGGGAGGGAATTGTAACTCTGTGTCATAATTCACTCCCTGGTTCTCAACTTATTCCAGGGGTAAATATTCTGCTACTGATAAATACTTCGCTATGCTGGTTGGTGTGTTGAGGAGGTATGAGGGATGAAGCCAAATCTCCACCCATTCTCCACCCCTTGGGTTTGCTCAAAACTAGGTCAAGATTCTCAAACCTTAGCAAACTAGCCCTGAATTTTTCACTTTTCCAATAATAACCAGTAATGTTTTGCAGGATTTCAAATTTTGTTGCAAATATTTTGCACGGCTCTGCTTTAGGGGCTTGAATTTACTTTAACAGGTTAAAGCCTTTTTAAAAAATGTGATCTCATATTAGTATGAGAAGGAAAGCTTATTTTTTAAAGAGATATGAAGTACATCATAGTGTAGCCCTGATGTTGTTATTCCTTAGCTTTTTTGTTGCCTATAACTTCTTGAAAGATCACTAAATGCCGGTACATGGAAAAAATGAAGCCAATTCATATGACTCTTGCATTTCAAGAAGCCCATAAATGCTGCTCTAGTATTGGCTGATTCCGTGGTTTGAGCAGCTTGCTGTGCCAGAAAGGAGATGAATGTGGGTTTGGAAGGAAGCTTCAGCTACATTAGTAGTGTTGTCATGGTACGTGTCTACTAACTACTCCAAATTATACTGGACCTTTCAACAGGAACTTAATTGTTATGGGGAAATGGGCAGTACTTACCAGAACCAGGTTTCTTTATGAAAAAGAAAAAAAAAAGCAATATATCTGTGTAGGTTTTCCTGAGCAGCGCAAAGTGTGCATGGTATAGATATTAATGGTAGAAAATGTTTTCTTATTTGTGATGCTGCACACAAAGGTATATTTGTGAACCCTCGCTTCTTGAGTGAGAAATGAAAAGCATTTGCTCAATATATTTCTTTTCACACAATGGATGTTTTTGTAGATTGACTGAAACAAGAATTTCGTCAGATATGCCCCTGCACTGAACAATCAAATCCACTGATCTCTAATGATTTTTCTAACAGATGGGTCAGGGAGTTTTTGAATGAAGAAAACAAAGGCCTGGATGTTCTGGTGGAATATTTGTCATTTGCACAGTACGCAGTCACGTAAGTAAAACATGGCTTATGTTCATCAGGGTTCGCAAAACAAAACAACATAGTGTAATATAGATAGACTGGCAGAGAGAGTAATATCTAGTCAGATGCTGTACTATTCCAGTAAAGTTGTTTACATTGCAGTAGCTTGCACAGAATTATGTAGGTTCCTTAGAATCAGAGCAAATGGCAAAATTAGATCCCAAATGTTGGATCAGAGCATATTGCAGAGAGAAGGAAAACAAAAAACTTTGCTTGTATATTTATGCCGTCTGAGCCAGAGGCGGATTAGGGATTTGTGTGGCCTGGGCCAGAGCAAGTGGGGACCCCTCCCCACTCCTTCTGCCTGCAATCCGTCCTGCTTCCTGCCCCTGCCCTGCACTCGTGCCAGAGAAGTGAGTTCGGGGTGAGGGAGCTTCCCCTGCTTCTTGGCAGGAGCGCCAGGCGGAGCGGGGCAATCCCCCCGCGCCCTACCCCACTCCCCGGCAGGAGCGCCAGGCGGGTGGAGCAGATGGGGATGCAGGAGCGCCCATTTTTCTGGGGGGCCCCCAATTGGCGGGGGGGCCCTGGGCACAGGCCCTGTTGGCCCAGTGACTAATCCACCACTGGTCAGAGCAGTTTTTTTTTAAAGATTAATCACATCTGTTTTAACTTGATCCCCTCTTAGTGGGACAAAGTACAATAAAGAATGAATAAATTTTGCGTTACATCGAGATATTGGCCTAAGAAAAATGGCCAATTTTTTACCTTCCTTTCCAAAAGCTTCTTTTAGATCCCACTGTTTGTGTTCCTTCCCTCAAATATCATGAGATCATGTAATGGACATTATATTCTTAAATATATGGGCAAGGTTGAACTAAGTACACCCAGACAATTTTTTCAGCCATGTTGTATTATGATATAATACCTATGAAGTTCAAAGCAAAATACTCACATTAACTAATTCTCACAATACTCTGTTAAAGCTGGGTAGGTATAATCAGATCACTTTTATGGATAGGTAGATTTCAAGAAAGAGAATATCTATTAAAAGACCACTTAGGAAGTCAATGGCAAAACTAGGAATAAAAAAGGAGTCCTGGCTCCCAGTTGTCTGACCTTACTACTAGACAACACTTCCAAATATATTGTTATTTGTTCTGTATTAAAACAATGCAAAGTTGGAAAAACTCATTATGGGCCTGTCATAAATATAAAGGGAAGGGTAAACCCCTTTAAAATCTCTCCTGGCCAGAGGAAAAATCCTCTCACCTGTAGAGGGTTAAGAAGCTAGGATAACCTCGCTGGAACTGACCAAAATGACCAATGAGGAGACAAGATACTTTCAAAAGCTGGGAGGAGGGAGAGAAACAAAGGGTCTGTGTCTGTTGGTATGCTGCTTTGCCGGGGATAGAACAGGAATGGAGTCTTAGAACTTAGTAAGTAATCTAGCTAGATATGCGTAAGATTTTGATTTCTTTAAATGGCTGAGAAAATAAGCTGTGCTGAATAGAATGGATATTCCTGTCTGTGTGTCTTTTTGTAACTTAAGGTTTTGCCTCGAGGGATTCTCTATGTTTTGAATCTAATTACCCTGTAAGGTATTTACCATCCTGATTTTACAGAGGTGATTTTTTTTTTTTTACTGTTTCTTCTATTAAAATTCTTCTTTTCAAGAACTGAATGCTTTTTTCATTGTTCTTAAGATCCAAGGGTTTGGGTCTGTGGACACTTATGCAAATTGGTGAGGATTTTTACCAAACCTTTCCCAGGAAGTGGGGTGCAAGGGTTGGGAGGATTTTTGGGGGGAAGACATTTCCAAACAACGCTTTCCTAATAAAATAAACCCAGATAAACATTTGGTGGTGGCAGTGGAAGTCCAAGGACAAAGGGTAAAATAGTTTGTACATTGGGAAAGTTTTAACCTAAGCTGGTAAAAGTAAGCTTAGGAGGTTTTCATGCAGGTCCCCACATCTGGACCCTAGAGTTCAGAGTGGGGAAGGAACCTTCACAGGGCCAATGTAAATCATTGTATCTTCATTGACTGAAATGGAGGTAATTTAAACAACTGAGGATATGTTCTCACATACTCACACGGTTTAACTTCATTATATTTAGGCTTGGATGGATTAGATTTTTGATGGTAAGTGTTGGTAAGTGTCGATTTCATCGTATGCACACAAACCAACCAAAAAAAAAAAGATCCATCAGTAAGAATTTACAGATAGGCAAAGTAAGAAAATTGCTGCTTGAGAACTTATTAGAGTTCGATTTAAGGATATTTACTTTATGTATTTTGTCATGGGATGTTGTGAATTTGTGCATTAACAGTTATAAAGCTTTAAGTTTTTGAATATCAATGTCCAATGTCATAAAATAATTATTGTCTGACCCCCCTTCTATTTTCGTGCAACTGTGAAGATTTAAATAGCTAAAATATTGTTTTAAAATGCTTAAAACTCATAATTTTGTGCAAATAGGAAAATTTAAATAAATAAAAATAGAAAAAAATCCTTAAAATTGATATCTGTCAAAATTGTAAAAAAATAAAAATTGAATTATGCCAACCCTAATTACATTGTACTTATAACTTCTTATATGAAATGGATGTGGTAAGAAAAGATAGAGCTGCACACTGTATTGTACATACAAACCCTAGCTAAGTGGAACCAATTTTTTTTTTTTAAATTGAATACATGCAGATATATATTACCATTGAAAAGAAATGAGACTTTTGGTGGAATTATAATAAAAGTAATGAAGGAAAATTATATGTTTAAAAGTATTACTAACACTGGAAAAACTACACACAGCTTGTTTTAAGGTTTCTTCCTAAAATTGTATAGGTGGAAGCAAGTTAACGTGCCAGAGTTTTTTTTTTTTCTCTCTCTCTAACGTGGCAAACGTAAGTAATAACCTCAAAAGATGTAAGAGGAACAACCAACTCTTGCTTGAAATGGCAACAAAGTGGGTGAGGAATAAAAAATCAAGAAAATCTGTAATGATTTTTGGTAATGTATTACATATGGTTCAAGATTAGCCTTGGCCAACAAGCCAGTATAAATGCTCAGTCACATATTGATGGATGAAATTAAATTAATAGCCACACAGTGTATTGATTTATTAAAATAAAATTAAGACAGCTTTGAGTTTCCCCCTCCACTCTCCAAGGCTGTTGTTCATCAGCAAATCAGTCAGTGTATTTTTTTTACATTGAAATAAGATTAATTCATGGCTGTTTGAGTCTTCTTAAATTATATTCCTATGTTGCTCATTTCTCCTTTTGTCAAGTTCCAAATTTGCTGCAAAATGTACTTGAATATAGCACCGTGTTCCAGCTGAAGGGAAATTATTTTGCATTGCTTTTTTTATGTTTTCGTGTAATCTGTTGGGACCTAGTAAATCTGCAGATGTTTAACAGGAAGGAAAAAAGCTATGTACATCTTTTTTTGTGTAAGCCTACTTTGGAATTTCTATTTCCTTTCAGTTTTGACTTTGAAAGCTTGGAGAACAATGTGGAAAATTCAATGGATAAATCCAAACCTTGGAGCCGTTCCATTGAAGACCTGCACAGAGGAAGTAACTTACCCTCGCCAGTTGGCAATAGCATTTCCCGCTCTGGCAGGCATTCTACTCTACGGTAAGGCCATTTAATCAGGGAGTAGGACTACCTTAGAAATGTGGGTTCATGAGTGAGGAGGATCATGTTGGTTTTAAAGTTATAATAATAATAATTTGCATTTGTATAACACCTTTCATCCCTAAGCCCTGTACAGATTCGACATACGTAGGAACACTTTGCACTGAAATGCAACCAACTTTCAGGTGGAATGAAGCAGTAACTTTACAGCACACAGCAGCTCTACGCAACTGTTGAGGGGATTAAGAGAGGAATACATCGTCCATTTTCAATGGCAGAGTAATTTAAGCAATTGAATAATGTAATTATTCAAATTAGAATGTAGCTAGCACACTGAGTGCAATCTCTTCTCTTGCAGACAGTGCCAAGGGGTCTTTAATGACCGCAGGTGGTCAGGCCTTCATATCTAACTTCTCATCCAAAATGCAGCATCTCCAACAGCCCATTACCCCCTGAACACCATGCAGGAGCACTGAATCAAAGGGAAGACCATTTCCCTGTTGCAATACCAACATCACCTCTGGCAGCACGCTGACTTTTGCTTTGAGGTCTCCTATCCAGGAATTGAACACACATTCACCCTGTTCAGTTTGTCATATCTGACAGGATAACCGCCGAAGAGAGCAGAGAGGGTGACTATTTTATATATGTTCATGCTACATGGATACTTTTTCATGTTACTCAACATAATGAACAGCAACTTTAGGGTACCAATATAGTCAGTTGTGTCGGCAATTCAGTATGGCAGATGGAATTTAATGGTCTGTGGTTTTCAGTTCTTTGGCCCCTTTAGGATATTTCTGGTTAATATCAGCTATTGAGAGGATAAGGAAACTTGGAACCACCAAATATTTAGTAATTTGTTCTAGATCTTCCACTTGAAGTTCAGATTCAACTTGCCAAGTACTGCTAGGTTGGGCTTTCTTAGTCCCAGATCAGGGGATAAATGGATGCACTTCAAGCTACAGCAGCAGTTGGAATGGATCTGAAGTGTAAAAGATTTAATTCAAGGATTTCAGAAGGCTAAAAGGAGAAAAGTGGAGACTTGGAGCTGGACGCAGCCCTTTCTGAGAATACACAGAATTGTAAAATGAAGTGAAATCAAGTTGGCCCAGGGAACAGGGTTTTCCTGAAAATGTAGCACAGGAGAAATCTTTTTTATTCTCATTGATGCACTGAATTATTTAAGTGGGTCATTTTAATCTCCTCTAAAAGGTACTGTCACCGTGCCTGGTACCCCTGAGAAGGCCAATATGACACACCCCCTTATGCTACTTGTGGACTGCAAAAGGATTTTAGTATAGGCATTTCATTCAGAATCTGGTATTTATTGTTCAATAATGTTATTTTAGGTGGATTCTAGTCCTGTTCTTTGTCACTGGGAGGTGTGTGTGACTAGTATACCAGGAATGCATAATTCAGGTGTGCATTACATGTTGCTTACATTTTTTCTCTTCCTTTCCTCTCGTTGCCTTCCATCCTTCTTTCCTCTTTCACATATCCCCTCTTTCCTCCTCCTTCTTTTCCATATCACCTCCTCCTCCTGTGCATCCTTCCTTTCCCTTCTTCTTCCTTTTCCAAACCTCCTCCTCCTATCCTTCATTCCTTACATTTTCCTCATCCACTCTCATCCATCTTTCAAAATGCCATCAGATCGGTTTCTCTGCATGAACAACTTCAGTTCAAACGCCGCCAGAGCTGCTTTTCACCCAACTGTCTCTGGAGCGGCTTCAGTTTACACTCTGCTGGTGAGGCTTCAAGCCGGAAAATCTCGTAAGTCACAGGTGTAAGGTTACACCCAGGAGAGCTGTGTAGTACATGGTAGCAGGGTATTTAACTGCTGCTCATGTTTTATAATATGATAACCACATGTCTTGGGTGAGGCATTATGCCAAAAGTGGGGGTTCCCAGCTTCCGAAATGTGCAGTTATCACATTATAATTCATATTTCAAAGTGTAGTTTGGTTCCGTAGAGTGGGTTGTAAAAAGAAAAAATAAATTTGAAAATTGTAGTTTGAAACAAATAGTTGTTTTCATGTGAATAGTTTTATAAGATTTATACATAAACTGCAAAGCCATAGTTGTTGTTTATAGTATTGCATAATTTAGTATTATTAATAGTAATAGCAATAACAACGTCGGCTCAAACTCAGACTTATTTGTACTCAGACCTAAGGAGAGTTTTATCTGATTGAGGACTTCAGAATTTGGCCACATAATGATAAATAACAAAAGCTTATTTCAATTGCATCTGAAAACACTGCAGGACTATAACCCAGTAGGACCCCTATGCCCCATCCAGTTGCTGTATTCCAGGTGCTTCATCCTAAACGATGCACACTGTGTACGGGGCCATTTTCTAACCGATGTTCCTTTTTTACAGGAAAGCTGCATTTTAGGGGAATAAACTAACTTTCAAAGTCTTTTTAATTAGAAAAAAACACTTTTTTTCTGAAACAGACTTTTTGCTTTGCAAATCAGCAGCACCTGACTTATGTCAATTTCTTTACGATCATTTTTATTATTATTTCTGTAAGATGGCAGGCATCTTGGGTTACACCCGTTCCAATGGCTTGAATTATTCCTAACAATGTTTAACTTGTATAGGTCTTCAAAGCTTAGCTGAAGCTACTAGTATGTGTTTACACTTGTGGTAAAAAACCGGCTGGCACTGAGACTCAGGGTCTGGGTCAGCTGACTCAGGCTCTCAGGGCCTGGGCTGGAGGCTATAAAATTGCAGTGTAGACATTTGGACTTGGGCTAGAGCCCCTGGCTGTGAGACCCTTCCCCCTTGCGGGGTCTCAGAGTCTGACCTGCAGCCTGAGTCCTGTGAGCCCAAGTCTTTTATTGCAGTGTAGACATTCCCATGGGGTCCTGGATTGTCCTAATGCCTGGGTTGTAGTTATAAAACACAAATAAATACAATGAATCTGAAAGAAAAACCAGACAATGTTGTGAAGTAGGTGTAGAGCCAAATTCTGCCCTCACTTATAGTGATGCAACTCCACTGATATAGGCCAAATTTATCCCTACTGTAAATCCCTCATAGTTGATAACATTGTCCTTGTCTTCCTATCCGTTTGTTTGTCCCTGTCTTATGCATGGCCAAGATTATCCATCACTTTTCAAGTTGTTACTTTAATTGACTTTCTGCAGCTCTCAGTGTCAAATTCTGCCTAATTCCAGTCTCATAATTGTTTCCATAGCAACTAATATATTTCAAAGAGGAAAGAGCATGGCAAGACTGGGTACAGAAAACACAAAAATGTGGGCAGAATAAGAAATGTATGTGGCTTAACTGAAATATATGATAGAGGGTGGTGCTTTAGGGATTTTATTGTCACTTAACTGGGATGACAGCATTACTCCCACTTGAGAGTCATGCTCTCATTTCATATTTAAGCCAATACAAATTCTTGAGCACCCTTCTCCATTATGTATTCTGTGTATGCTGAATAGGCCAAATACTGAGGTCTTTACTTGGGTTATACTCAGACAAGCTTCATTTATATCATTGGACTCTATGGAAGCTTGCCTGAGTTAAAAAGAAGTGGGAACTTCAGGAGTTGACTGTATCCTGAATATATTTTCTTTTGTATGTATGCGTAGGTATATATTTTGGAGGTGATAAGGTTCCCTCAGAATCAGTTCTCATTCAAATTTGCACTTAAAACAGGACTAAAATCCCTGTATCTGATATTCTAAAGATTTAATTTAGTCTCCAAATTTAACTCAATCACTATTCATGGGCCTGTACATCTGCAACTTTGAAACCACTGGAAGAGTTCTTTTCCTTGTTTAAAAATGGTACATGCGGGGGGTGGGGGTGGGAAGGAGTTGTTCTTGGGTCAAGAATAACATACATTCCGTTTCACCTGGACCAAATGTTTATTCCCCAGCTAGAGTGGAGATGCTGATAGGCCTCCATTATTTCAATGTTTGTGGGTGCTGCTATTTTAAAATGTTTTCTAAGCTTCCCCTTTTTGGGAGCATCGTTCCCTGCCTTTTGTAGAGTGCAAGTTCATTATCTCTCAGTCAAGGGGATCCAGTTATGGAACCAGAAGGAATCAGGTGAATCCAGAATCTTGCGAACATCAGAACGACACTCACAACATTGACACCCCCTTCTATCCCTAAATCCCTACCCCCCACCAAAAAAAAAACCCCTCTACCCCAAGCAGAGTTTTGATCCCAGAAACAGAGAAGTGCCAGTGACTCCATGAAGTCCATTAGGGACTTGCTTTATTATTATTGCTTTTACATGAAGACCTTCATGGTCATTGGTGGCAGTATAAAATCCTAAACTAGATAGGTGGGGCTGGGAAAGTTGAATAACAATATGGTGTAATAGACCTAATTCACCAAGGCACTTAAGCACATGCCTAATTTTTAGCACATAAGTAGTCCCACTGAAGTCAATGTGTTAGGCTTGTCCTTTGCTCTACTGGGGCCTTCATTCATATACATTAGTTTGTTGCACGGGTGTTTTATAGTTGTCCATGAAGGGTCTGTAGAAGCTGCATGAATGGCTTGTAATTGTTAGACTTACTTATCAGTTTGACTGCTTATGGTTCAATCCTACAAAGTTCTGAGCAATGAGCTCCCTTGGCAGCTCTTCTTGGCAGTGTTACTGGAGAAGCAGGGGCATGGAGACTGAACTAGGTCTTCAGGCTGGCTAGATGACAGATGTGGGGATCTGTGCTGTACCACATCTATGGCAAACTGGAGCTCTCCAGTCTCTGAAGGGGTCAGCTCAGCACCTTTCACAAGAACTAAACTCATTAATACATTCTTAGTAAATTCAATAAAAGGAAAGAAATGGTTGCACTAGTACTGAAGTGGTCTGTTATTAAATCTAGATGAGGACTATATGAGACTGGGGAACCTTGGCTGTAATGTATAGTCAGCAACGATTTTCCTTTCCCTCCAACTGGCTTTTTCCATATGGATGCAGTGTAATAAATTTGGAAATATCGGATCATACATTCACACAGCAGACATCAGCACAAGTATAAAAACATAAAGTAGCCCAGCCACAGATGACCCCCCCTCTGCGTGTCTAACTGTAGAAACTATTATGGGGAGGGTCCCTTTTTTTCTTCTTCAGAAACTTTTTATTGGTTTTCTTTAAAAGAGGGGCAAAGGCAATAAAAGAAGAACCATATGAGTTTAATTACTAGAGTAAATATACTATCAATGACATAATTTTTGACGTGCAGCAGAGAGGAACTCAAAACCAACAGTCATCTGAATGTTCACATCAGTCTAACATTTGGTAACAAGAAATGAAAAGAAAGCAATAGAAGCTCAGGGCATAACCTCATCCGCCCAAGTTTGGCTCAGTTCTAAGTGAGGGGTCTGAGCTACTGCCAATATATTCTAATGCTAGGAAGGAAACAAATACCATAGAGCAGTATTACAATTGCCACTAAATAAAAAAGCACTGATTCCAGTGCATAGAATCAAAGTAAAGAAGTCCATATGCTAAAGCCATCACCAATCTATGTCACGTAAGTTTCTTTGAGGCAAGTAGCATTTGATATAGAGAGCATATTGGAATCAAGGGTAAAATTCCATTCTCCACTCTGCAGTATGAATATCTTCTCTGCACTGCAGCTTTCTATTGCATATTCTGTACTTGTTCCTCACCCTGAATAGCCACTAAATTCAATGAAAGTTCTGTGAGCATAATGATAATAGAATGTTTTAACGGTAATCCATGGTGTGGAGGATGATGGGAGAAGGGGGGAGACAGGGATATTGCCCTAAGTGGAAACCCAAAGCACAGAGCAAAAACACAAAGAGTGATGCTGGAGTAAACCCACATAACGAACTAGTCTATATCAGAGTCCACGGAATTGGATAGCTCACTATCTTTCTGCAGAGAGGTGAACTAGATAACTTTTCGATCACCTTTTGACCGGCTGTAAAAGGGTTTTCTTCTAGAGGGGAATCTCAGAACACATATCTGCTGGTTCTGTTTAGCTGCAGTTTTGCCGGATACAGTAAAGATATGTTCATACCTATTGCCGACAGGTGTTGTTTAGCTAGCATGAATCTACTCTGCTTCTTCAGAAGAGATGAATCTATAAGGTTACAGATTGAATGTGGACCCTTTAAGATCCAGCTTCTTAAATGTGCTCACTAATGTAAGGATTTGAGTAGGCATGTGGAAAGGCACATAAGTAATTAGGAGAGTGGGTCAGGAGTTTTCTCAGACTGAGCAGATTTCTTTTCAGGTAGTCTCTGGGTGAATACTATATAATTATATAATCTGTAGTCAGATGTATATAATCTGTAGGCAGTGGGGACCCAGAGTAATCTCAAGTTTCAGAGTAACAGCCATGTTAGTCTGTATTTGCAAAAAGAAAAGGAGTACTTGTGGCACCTTAGAGACTAACCAATTTATTTGAGCATAAGCTTTCGTGAGCTCGCTGTAGCTCACGAAAGCTTATGCTCAAATAAATTGGTTAGTCTCTAAGGTGCCACAAGTACTCCTTTTCTTTTTGCGAGTAATCCCAAGAGCTTCAAAATATTCTCACTCTCCAGACTCCATTTCTTCTGGCACTCCAGGCAGCCTGAAATTCTGGATCCTGGCTTTGTTCTCCAAGTCATCTTTTATTAGTATAAGGAGTGTTTCCATCTGTTACATCTGACAAAAAAATCTATAGATATTTAAAGGAATTTTGGAAATGGAGAAGAGGCACTGGATTTTGAAGACTTTTTCCTAAAAATGGTAGACTGTAGATAACAATAGTTTTGATTATTAACATCCAAAATGTAAATCACGTGTTCTTTCTTTAGCACCTTGAAACAGATGTGAGAGAATTACATAAAAGATCTCTACATAGCTACAACTAACTTAGAACATTATGTTGCAGCTTCTTAATTTTTAAGAAATATATGTACTTTAATGAATAAAGGCAGCTGTCTTTAATTTCCCAATTCATGTTCAAATGGGGGCTCCAAAAGGAAAGTATTTAGTCACATAGCTGACCTTTGTGCCACACAGAGCTATGCATTGCTTTCAATTCCTGTCCAGCATAGATCTGACCCCTAGCTAGCATATAATGAATTCATATTACGTTTAGATAGCTTGAGTTCATTATTTGGGCAAACAGTGAATTTCCCACTTTGAGAATGGAAGGAAAAAGTGCATAAGTGTTCAGCACTGGCAGTTGCTGAACACAGTCACAAGTGTTTACTCAAGTAGGCTATAGAAAACCATGCAATCAGTGCTAAATGGTGGGTAGATGTAGTGAATTAACCCCTTAATATGTTACTGTATAGGGCCAGGTGACCTTTACAAATGGTATCTGATTATTAAAACAACCAGCAATGAAAAGCAGACCAGGAATAGAGACTGTTAGGGTGTTGACACATCAAAGCTCTCTTTGCTCTGGGGTTACAGACAGAAAGGAGTAAGCAAGATAGCTCCAGTTTTTAATGTATGAAACTTTCATTATGACAACTGAAACCACACAAAAGTTGCCTGATTTCATATTTGATAATAAACTTTAGGCCTGATCTTGTCAAGTGCTGAGTGCCCCCAACTCCTGCTAAAAGTCACCTGTTTGAATTCAGGTCTTGAAACTCAGTATAGGTTAGCTAAATGTTACAACTTTTCAAGTGAACTTGGGTCCTGTTTCTATCAAACCTGCATCCAGTTTTGAGTGAACTGGAGCTATTTATGTTTTTGGGTTCCTTTTACCTCAAAACTCAAGTCTGTAAACTCAAGTGAATTGAAAGCAAATGAAGAGTTTACACAAGCCCCCGAGAACCAAAACTGCACAGCTGTAACCAAGGAGTAGAACTTTGCTTCGCTCTCCATAACTTATCAGTTGACACTCATTTCTCACTAAAGATGCCATTTCTTACTCTTCTAATAGCATAACGGATGCAGCCATGGAAATTTCTGAGACAACAAGGTAGGATGTGGTAATTCTCTAGCACAGTGAATTCTAAGAAGGCAATTCCTGATACAATTTGCCATGACACAGAGCTGGCTTAGTGATTTTTATTTCATACATATTAATTGAAGAAAGACTTTGCTTGTATGTCTTTCCATTGGAACACATGTGGCAGCCCTACAACGAAAGCATGATTTTTTCCTTCCAAAGGCTTTTTCCTTTCCTAAAAAGCTGCATATGACAGTGGGAAGCTAATGGAATTTTCAAACAAAATTAATTGCAGACTTCATTCAAACTCTGTGTACTCTGGAGAGCTTCTATCCATGGCACCCATTTCCCTTTAACTAGAGATCTGATCCCTACTGGGACTGAAGGAAGAAGGTGGGCAAGGCAGAATTAAGGCAGTTATAAGCCCAGACCCTCTGCTCTGAGCACACTATACAGAGGATAATGCAAAGAACTGACTACAAAAAATCAGTGAACTATTTTGCCTCTGTATGCAACAGCTGTACAGACAAGTGGAACCAAATGTGTAATATTTAAAAACTAATTCAGAGAATTGTAATACTTTCCTGAATTTGGTGTCCTGCACAATATTTTATATTTATGAATGGAAAATTTAACATTAGTTGGGATGAGAGCACCAGTGATGCCAACTTTTGCAATTTTATCACAAATTTTGTGTTATCTGGTGTTTTTCTTAAAGTTCTGGCTCCTGGAGTTGTGTTATTTTTCTGAGAACCTCATCTTTCACTTACAAAAAATTTTTGGTCTTCATGGTTGAGCAGAAAAATTTGAAAATGTGACTCCACTAAAGGCTCGAAAACCAGAAGGCCAATAAAAACAGCTCAAAATGTTCTTTTAAAAAACTCTCAACATTTTAAGCCAATCTCATGATTTTGGGGGGCCTGCTGCATGAGTTTTGAATGTTTGGGGTTGGCAATACTGGAGCACCTTTCCATGCTGTTACTTGCAGAGATGTGAATTTCTTTAATTAGGTTAAAACTTGGTGTCTCAATCAGTGAAATAGAGTGAACCTGACAAGTGCACAAGGAGAAGCTGCTAGCCTGAAGTGGCTGAGAAAAATTGAATGACTTTGACCTAATAGGAGGAAGCAAGAGGTCTTGAGTAGTCAAGAACAAGTAGATGGTCTGAGGTGGGTTAAGAGAAAAGGTAATAGCTGAGTGTATGCAAACAGCCTAGAACACCAAGGAGAAAATACAGAGCTGGGGCAACCGAATATATGTCTGTTTCCCAGAGCAGCCTAAAAAGAAATGGCTAGCCTAGGGCAAAATGAGAAGAAGTTAGGCCTCCCACCCACCACATTGGATAAAAGTTAGTGATCAGCCCAAAGTGACTGTAAGAATTTGCTGCCCCTCATCAAGGAGCTAGGACTCTTTACTATATAAATATGGTATTGTGCACAAAAGTAAAATCAGGCCTCGTGGCCTATGACAAATGGAAACCTTTTGGTAATTAGTTTTGCCTTTACCTTCATTTAAACTTATAAATATTGAGGGTTACCGTTTAAATCCAGACAAAGTTGTTGGCTTGTGAACCATTTTGAGCCACATAAATATAGTGAGGCATCATAAAAAGTTGCCTGTGGCCTTGTATTGATTTTGCATTGTCACAATAAATGAAGGTGAGAAAATGCCTGGTGTGGATATTCTGGGTCATTTGACTATTGGGAGTAGCTGTGAAAAAAAACTAAACCAGTTTCCAGAATAACTAGGTTTTATTTCAGATTTAGAGAGACTAATTCTTATTAAAGAAATGAATGGGTGACATATTTCAACTCCATTTACTGAAATGATACTGAGGAGGAAAAATATTAGTAAATGAGGAATACTCAGAGCTTAGGAACACTGTACTTTGTGATTCTTTTGGTCTTTGAATTTTCAGTGGACAGTAGCAAGGCAGACTTCTGTCTATCAAAAATTAATAATTTACTTGAATTATTGCAGTGAAGAAGCAGAATATGAGAAGGAAGACAGAGAGAGAAAGACTGACAGTACATGAAAAACACCTTTAGTCACATAAAATCACATTAAAAACTATTCAAGAATGTTAAAAAATTACAATATATACACAAAAAGATATGAATAAAATAAAGCAAAACACATCTTAAGCAAACATTAAACAAGGATCAATAAAGCATCATCATCACCTGGTTCACTCAAAATATTGTTAATAACACCAAGTCAACCCAAAAGTGTCCAGATTACAAGTCAATCTGTAGCCAGGCCACAATCAGAGTGTGGAACAGCCCTAGCACGTCACACCGCTCTGTCCCAGCCATTATATTCTGGTGATATTTCAAAGGCTAGTGTTGCTTGACCCAGCAAGAAGTTAGCCAGGCAGGAAACAGGCTCAATGAGAGCACTGTATCTCACTGTGAGAATAAACAGGGACTTGGAGAGAACCAGTCCAAAACTGCTAAAAGCTGTTGCAAAAAAACAAAAAGAGAAATCGAACAGGGGCAGTGTAGGAGAAAATGAAACACTGTGTCTGAAGCCAAACAGATGGGGCACTGCGCAGACACTTCAGGGGTAATGTGGTGCACAAAACAACTGGTTGCTACGATGCTGTGCAGGACCCTCCACTGCGAGTCACCGGAGCGCTTAGGAAGAGGAGGTTTGTGCAGCATCCTCCAAGCTGGGGACAGAGACATCCCCCAGGCTGCATCAGGACCATCAGAGAGGGTTGCATAATGCTGCCGCAGCTTGCCAGACATGCCACAGAACTGCCTCTTGGTTATGGTTATAAAAGGAACATTCACCGAACCCTTCCAAGACAACAATCTGCCTGTTGCACCAGGATCTCATCCACAGAAGGGAGACAACTAGTGAGGGGAACACAGGATACCTGCTGGAAGAACAGTCCCTGCAAAAACTTTTTGCAAACACTGAACAGCCTGCTGAGGGAACACACCTGGAATTCAGCCAGGACCTTGTCCAAAAAATGTACAGACCAGATTATGCTCTGAACAGCAAGAGCTCTCGGAGACTTCCAGATTGACCAACTAGGAACAACCATGTGGGACAGCTTGGTCAACCCACCCTGGGTAAAAGCTGTAATCAGGCTCCTGGAGAAAACTTCAGCGGGAAAATATGGGTTAAAAAACAGTGGCTCTTCCAAGAGCCATAAACTGGAAAATGCCTGGTCTGATTGCATGCTTTGCAAAAGTAGCTAGGTTTTCAAAAGACCATTATAGAATGGAGACAAATCGAGCCTCTGTGATCGAGATGGCAAGGGATGTCCAGGCTTGCTGAACAGACTGGAGGTGACGGGATGCCTCCCTGCTGACTAAATCAGTGAGCCTCTAGCCCCCTTCATCTTGGCAGGAACAGCAAACAGGGTGCAACCAGTGGTAACTATTAAAAAATGGTTAATATGCCTCTGAATCTGGCCAAAAGTCTCAGGTGGAGGGGGTCCAGACACACTAGCCAGTTCCAGAAGATTGAGGCCACAAGATTGTTGGCAGTCAAAACCTACCTCCAAAAAAGAGAGTCCAGGAAGGAGCCAGTGCCATTTCTGCAAATGCCCTTGCACCTTCTCCTCAGTCCCCACCCACTTCCTTAGCATATATTGTTCAGATCCAAAAAAGACCCTCAGCATCTTAATCCCAGAGGTGCCACTGCAATTGTTGAAATTCAAATCCTGTTACAATTCGGTATTAAAGCGGTAGTGGGAATCACAGGCAGGAAGAGGGAGAGACACACTGACAGAGACATAATGATGATCAGACAAGTGAGTGGGAAACATGGAAGACCAAACAAACATATTCACACTGGGCTTCATGTTATAAAAGTGATCCAGTCTAGCCCCTGAGACCTGACTGGGAGTAGCCTTCAGCTAAGAGTACTGCCTAACAATGGGCTGAGAGAACTTCCAAACATCTACTAGCCCAAAGGTCTGCTGGAGACAATACAGTTCCCTGGATGACTGAGGGTGTGGCTCCTCATGGTTCATGTCTAAAACGTAATCTACAGTGGAGCTGAAATTTCCTCCGAGGACAATAATAGTATCAGGGTCACAGCCAAGCAGCACGGGCAAGTGTCTGCAGAAAGGACACAATCTCACCTCAGAGTAGGGGCATACACAGTAAAAAGATTTTAAAAAATAGTGCCAATAGGTGTTTCCACCTAGAGGAACCAGCTCTGCACAATCTCCTTCACAGAAAGGATCAGTGCCCCTGCATCCTGGAAAAAGAGAACAGCTACCCTAGCAGTGACATTGGAGCCGTAGCTTGAGAATGCTTTCACTTCCTATTCCTTCAACCAGTTCCCCTGATTGTCAGGGTCTCAGGGTGCGCCTCTTGCAAAAGGACAACATCAGCCCGTTTTTGTCTGAGAAATTCAAAGAGTTGTGTTCTTTTATGACCATCCTGGCATCCGTTAATATTTAGAACCAAAATTGAGCAGCGCCATGAAGACTAAAAGCAGAAAGTCAAGCAGCAGAGAGAAACAATAGAAATTGGAAGTACTTTGAACAAGATGGGCCATGGGGAGACCTATATATCTTGAACAATCCCCAAGCTTCTGCACCTTGCTCAGCAACTTTTTGAGATGGAAATGTTTCCTACGATCAACTGAGGTCTCTCTCAAGACAAGGGCAGCTGAATGAGCAAAGCACTGTAAGACATGGAAATAGCCCTGGACCCTTTAGTGCTGTCCAAAAAGTCACAAATCTCCTTCACGCTGTACCCACCCTGGCTGAGACATCAGGAACCAGTAAGGAGTCAGAGAGATTATCGTCATCCTCTTCATCTCCCTCAGACTCCACCTGCTCAGACAAATGTTGAACCGCGACTATAACATTCTCATCATTCATGAAGGAAGGAGATTCAGTGGGAGCAGCTGGCATGTCTGTTTTCCCAAAAAGGGTAGGCAGTGCAGCCTCAGATGGGGACTCAGCATCATCATTGCAGCATGCAGGATTGGGGGCTTGAGGACTCACCATGCCAGGGAAAGACAGTACCCCACTGGGAGCTCCAGGCATGGAGCTACCTCCCAGTGCAATGCTATCCTTCTGAGGACACACAGCTCCATCCTCAGCCACTGTCAGCAGATCAGGATTCCTCCAAAGTCTTAGCCACTGTTAGAAAGGAGTCACGCCTAAATCCATCTTGTTGGTCTGTTCTTCACCCACATCTCTACAATCTCTCTCTGCTCCCTATGCCGGGAGGTACTCCTCAATCTCCAGGACTTGTTTCTGTCCAGGCGCAAGTGATGGGGTCACAGCAGAGGTTCCACTGTGGGGGCTGCTCCCTAGACAATGGCAGACCACCTATGGTGAGGAGGAGGTGATAGAATCTGGCAGTGCAGATGCAGGCTCTGTTTTTCTGCTGGTCCCTTGATTCCCCCAGCCCCCTTCCCATTTTCGTGGGGTCCCACTTCCTTACCATGGACCCCAGAGCCAGCAGTCCCTTGGCAGGACCCCCTCAAATGAAATATTTCTCCACAAAGGAAATATTTCATACTTTCAGAGGTAGCAAACACTGTCTAATCTGCCGCATCCATGTGGTGCTTTTAAATCAGGTTCAAGGAGTGTTCAGGGTTATTTGGAATCACATAAACCTGGTGCCAGAATGACATAACATGCCTCACCTCTGGCTTCTTTCAGCCTAACAGCAGAAACTACCTTTCCATAACAGGATAGATCATACACTAGTGTCTGATTGTGAAGGAAATGGGGAAACTTTGGAAAAACAGGAGTAAACAAGTAAACAACACAGTGCAAGAGACAGCAGGCACATATGAAACCCCATGCTTAGGGGTCAAACTGATAAACCTATCTGAATTAGACCCCATGAAGAAAACACCCCCACTTCCCAGGAAAAGGAGGGGGAACCAACTACACCCCTAAAATAAACAGCAAGTAACAAAAAAAGGACAGACTAATAGAAACGCAGCTAGTGTACACAGCACATGCCATGCACAGCCTCACTCTCAGAAACTGCCACAATCCCAAGAGAGAGAATTTAAGTTACAGGCTAAACAGATTACATATGACTTTCCTTGGGCTGGCCAGATGGTTATTGTTTTAAAAGGTACCAGTCATCATTAGACATCACAGAAATGTGTTTGTAATTCCATTCAGGCTGTGGTTAGAGAGAGATGGCTCTTAATTTTAAAAGTTGTGATTATGTATTGAAACTAGATTGACTGATACCAAAATCTGGATCGCTCTTTTTCACTTTTTTTTTTTTAACATATAAACCAAAAATTGTCTATGGGATAAATTGTGAAAAGTGCAGTGCCAAATGTGAAGACGCCCGCCTGTGTTTGAGGAAGGCTTCTTTTTACAAATGATGGCAACTAGTAAAATGGCCATGTTTTATCTATGAATGTCTTTTTTCTCAAATGGAACCACTTGTGTAATTAATATAATTTTTTCAGGTATTTTAGTGGCATTAATGTTATTTAAATCACTATCGCTATCTCTTCATTGATTTTTAGACTCTATTCCTACATTTGGAGATCTGAGTTTGATAGTTTGAAGACAGCAAATGTAATAAATGTTGGGCTCAAACAGCCAGTTTACTGCAAAGACAGGCACGGAGAAAAAGAGAGATGCACGAAAATGGGCTAAAATCTGGGAGCTCAACTCCAAACTTCTTGAAAGCCTTATTAAACTCATGCATGTGTAGGGACTGTAGAACCAGACCATGTAGAAACATGCTTATGTGTGTTGTAACATCCTTTCACTCTCAGATTACACTAACTGGTCCAGATATATGAATTCAGCCATGCTAACAGCCAGCAGTGGGAGTGGTCTGCTGTGCGCACCCTGACCAAATGCTGAGATCAGAGGATGATTTTACTGCCACAGAGTTTGTGGTTGTAAATCTGCAGGAAGCAACACTCTACAACACTCTACTTTGCTACAACATGGATGGAGCAAACAATCCAGATTCCACAGGAGGTGGAATACATGGTGTGCACAGAAAACACTGCTCCTCCAGATTACTGTCACACTCCAGCTGCCAGATTAAGACACGAGAGTGAGTGCACCAAATTCAGTAAGTCTAAATGTCATATGGACTTAGATATTGATATGGCATCCACAGCTGATGTGCAGATATACACCATTGTATAACTAGCTGCCAGTACCTGAGGTCAACAGCTACTCCCACCCTCACAGTCTGCCAGCTGACATATAATTCCAACCCCAAGAGGCCGTCAATGCACATCTGACACAATCTGTATCTTGCAATACTATGCTTCCCCTCCATGTCTTTAGAATGTATTTGTGTATGGTAACATAGGCTGCTACTTGCCTCACTGAAACTGAGTAGTCCTGCCATGTCTCTTGTGTGCTCCTCGAGATAGCTGAAGCCCCTAATTTAGCTTCTGGAAACTGCTTGAATTTTCACTCTCTTGGGCTTGATTTTGCTCTCACTTATGTTCGTGTAAATCAGTAGTATTACTGAGGTCAGTAGGATTACAGTGGTGTCTAAGGCCTTCTTTATGGATCTATTTTAACATTGGTTCAGCATGTGCTATAGGATTTTTCCAAAACCACACCTCCTTTCTACCAGACAACACCCACTTATCCCATAGCACCTTGCATGCAGAGTCCAGGTGCATGGCTGCATGAGAGAGCACACAGTGTTGCAAAATGTCTTCCATTCCTTTTGCACAGTTTTCCTGGCAATCCATGGGGCAAACAGACCCTCTGAATTTGAGGGACACAACTTAGCTGATACCAGACATTAATCTGCAGTGCCTATCTAGATTATCATGCTGTTGGTAGTTCATTTCAAAAGATTATCATGGCCATAATTACAATTTTCTCATTATATATTCAATTTCTAAATTCGCTAAGAGTGTAAGAATGTAACTGTATCGTTCTTGTACATTGATCTCTTATTTTCTTATGCATGGCTTTTCAGTTTTGCTTTTGTCTACAACCTGGTATCTCATGAAGAAATGAAATTTGTGTTTCAGTAATGGTCCATGGAAATGGCAGATTTAAAGAGTTCCCTTTTTATTTGTTCCATGGACTCACCTAATAGGATTTAAGTTGGTTTACAAGGGTCAGAGTCTAATAAAAATAACACATGCTTCTGTTTTGGGGCAGGCTCTAGAAAGCTGGTTTTCCCCCCAAATACTTTTAGAGGACTTTCAGAAACTTCATCTTCTTCAGCATGAAAGCCAGACATTTTTAAATAGAATCTGGTCTCTAATTACTCTATTATTCAAGTAACACAGCAGTGAAAATTATAGCTATAAGGTCAAATTCTGATTGTTACGTATGTTTGGACTCAGAGACATCCATATAATTCCTCACATGTTATAAAGAGAAGATTTTAGACCTGTGTAGAACGTGTGGAACAAATCTGAAACTTTTCCTTTTATGGACAACTATTTCTGTCTTGTTATATTTCCATCAAAGATGCAGCTACCTGTCTTTAGGTGAGTGACATTATTGGCAATGGCAGTGGTTGCATTGTGTGGAAAAGAAGGGACTGGCAGTTTACAGGCTTTGTGCTGACTACTGGTTTTGCCAGGCCTGAAGTTAGCACAGTGGTGATTAACAGATCACTATGACAGTGACTAATGCTGGAGTGCCAAGATCCAGAGAGCTGCCAAAATATCCAAGAACAAAGAATAGCTGCTGAACTAATGCCTTCATTGTTTCACTTACTGCTTCAGATAGGGCTACTTTCTTACTGACACCTCAACAAATGCAGAAAGAATACTTAATGAAACCGGAAATATTGGAGCGCAAAGAGTTCTCAGCTAGCAGCCTGATCTTTCCTCCTCTGAAGTGTGCTTCCCTTCCTGAGGAGCCCCACTGAGGCCTTAGGGATTGGGATTACCCGTGTGCAAACCTAGCACAATGTGGCATAAATAGAATGCGACATGAGGCTTAAAGTGTAAAGAAGATGCTTTTTTTTTTGTTCTTGTGTCTTGTGTTTGCTGTCTAGTTGGATATCGGATGCTTGTATATCCAGTAGACTAGGGAATTTGCATATTTTCATAAATGCTGGAGGCCTACAGCTGCTTCCATACTTTTACTATCTACAGAAATTGTTCTGTGACTGATAAAAGTTCCTCATTTATTTGCAGGTATAATACCTTGCCGAGTAGAAGAACACTAAAAAATTCAAGATTAGTGAGTAAAAAAGACGATGTTCATGTCTGCATCATGTGTTTACGTGCCATAATGAATTACCAGGTACTTGCATTCCAATGATTTTTGACAAAATAACTCTTTTACTTTCTGGAGGTGGAAGAAGAAGCTAGGCATATTTTTAAAAATAAAGCAGATGTGAAAGCTTAATTTCTTACTATACAGTATATTTGCTATATTTATATTCAGTCCATTATAGGCCAAATTCTGTTCTCACTTACGTGGAGGCAGTTTTCATTAACTCAGTGGAAGCTGCACTCCTGTAACTGAGATCAGCCCAATATATAGACTTGATATGTGTGAAGATTAATGGGAATTATACAGAACAGTTAGAATGTTATGCAAATGGCAGATATCAGATTTCTCTCTATGTGCATACTGCAAAGCAATAATAATAAAACTGCAAGGGAAAGAGTAAACTAGATCAAAATGAATCTTTATTTCAGAATTTCTCTGTGTTGTCACTGTGAAGTTGTGGTCATACAGCACATTCTTGTGGTTTCAGACACTCCGGATTTTCTCTGTAACAATTGCTGTTAACTGTTCCATATTTCCAAAAAAAGCTTCTCAAAAACATTATCTCTTTTTTGCCTTATACAACCTCTGAAGTATTATTTCTAACCATTTATTTATTTAGGAAGTATTAACAAATTTACAAACCCTTGCCATGAACATATCAGAAACAACACAGTTGTTACAACAGTGAGCTGTTGTTTACAAGAGACATATAGGAATATAGTAATAAGATCTCTGTTTAACAGGGTGTTTCCATATTACAGAGTGAGCATCATTACAAAACCTGTGACATGTCGTTTCTGCTTGCACATATTTAACCGACAGGCATGTCTATCAAAAGTTAATATTAAAAAAAAATGGACAGAGGTGCGGGGTTTTTTTGCAGGTGAATGTACTTTGAGTATTGAATAAATGACAGCTAAATATCTAAGTATCAATTTGTCCTCTATTTTGCTGCACACATAATTGGTGCATTCATTTTTCCATCACCACAAGCTTCAGTGTTTTTTAACCAGCTCTCTACAGTTGGACTATTTTTTTTTTTTCAATGAGGGACTATCCGTAGTCTAGCTGCTACTAGTAGGTGAGAGAGAAATTCTGCATTTCCTTGTGTGTGACCACTTCCACCAGGAAGCCCCAGGAGGATTACCAAAGGATCCTTTGGTAATAAATATCCAACAGTTTGTGTTATCTGGTTACGGATTGCGTACCAAAACTTTCTAATGACTGGACATGTCTGAGAAGTATTTCCGGCACCAGCGTATAGGGTAAATTCTGCTTCTGGTTATACCATAGCCAGAGGAATTTGCTGAAGTATTGAAAATCAGTGGCTTTACCCCAGGTTTACACCCATGAAATTGAGAGTGGAATTTAAACCTATGGGCCAGATCCTCAGCTGGTGTAAAGCAGCATAGCTCCACACATCTCTAATGAAAAAAAGCATGGATAATGATCTATTGCTATAATAATTGAATGTTTTTCTTAATTCAGTTATGGTTTTCTGCATATTTAAAACACATAAACAGTAATTGTCTTACAAATATTATAAACCGTTATATAGAAATATAGATATGTGTGTGTTAGAACACATATACTATTCTGTATTGGATTAGAAGCTCTTTTTTGAAGGGTAAATGACACGATTGATCAAAAGGTCCAAAATTGGGGGAGGGGGCAGGGGGAAAATAGAAAAAAGAAAAGGATGAGGGGCTGGCAATGGGCATTCCAGAAGATTATTAGTCTGTGTCTGTCAGATGCCTCACAGCCAAACCAAAAGTACTTTCCATACTGCTGGTGGAAGAACAGTTGGTATGTACAATATTAAATGTAAATGTGCTGACTGATACTGTAAACTTGACAAAGTTTTGTTTGGCATACAAAGCTATGAAGCGTTGCCAGAATTGGTCATAGATATGTAATTTACTGGAATTTTTGAGAGAATAATTGCAGTCTCAAAACTGAAACAGTGTTTCCCCTTCCCATTTCAGTATGGATTCAATATGGTCATGTCCCATCCACATGCTGTTAATGAAATTGCACTAAGCCTGAACAACAAGAATCCCAGGTAAGATGTCAGGAATTGAGGACCTGGGTAAGTAAAGAATATACTGCATTTGATGGCTTTTACAGATGCGTTTCAAACTTGCCTATGAACAAGTTTTTTGCACCAGAATAACTAAATCAATTTAGATGCAATGGTGCAACTAGTTAAAATTACACTGAAACCAGGTTTCAGAGTAGCAGCCATGGGTTCCTCGCTGCATGCTTACTCCTCTCTCACTCCCCACACACTCTTGCTCTGCTGGGAGTTGCCAAGCTAAAGTTTGGATCCCCAGAATTTCCAGATCTCAGGACCCTGAGAAATTATTGAATGTTGGTTGAAGCCAAATACGAGAAACAGTCTTGTGTATACAGTGAAAGATAAAACTACAGAAAGCGAGGAAAACTGAGACCATATCACTACAGTCTTTCTGCAGTGCTTCCTCTTTAGAATAAAGAAAAGGAGTCCTCTGAAACCTCTTTAGAATGTAGACATCTGAAATTATGTTGTTCTGGTCGAAGTTGGTGCATGACTTTCTGTAGTCAGACGTGTGGAAAGGTGTGAAAACGGTATTGCCAAGTCTCACAATATTATAAGTCACAGGATATTTAGTGGGGTTTTTTAAAGCTCCATCTCTAGTAATCAGGTGATTATTTAAGAATCTCAGCTTTCATTTTTTAATAAAGCTAAGAACCCCAAAGAATCATAAAGCAGAAGGCAAATGTGAAGAAACCAAAATGTATTATGGTTTAAAATCTTATGATTTTTAAGCCACTCTCATGATTTTGGGAGCCTGGCTTGTGAGCTGAATGGGTGAGGGTTGCTGTTCTGTGGAAAGAGGGAAGCAGCAGCTCTGTGCTTTGTCCTCCGTATAACCAAGCACCATTACCATACACACTGTACCACTGGAGCTCCACAGACATTAGTGGGCTAATTGGAGGGTGGACTCAGGGAGTAGACATAATTTCAGCATGTTCCTCTTGTGCCCAAATGGATGCGACGAAAGCAACGTTAATTGTCCCTCCTGCCTGCCAGCCCAGATGGAAATGGTGTAGGATGCACATACCAATGGCAGACTTTGCAGCTATGGGAGAGATGGCTGCTGCAATCAGTCTGGAGGAGTTCAGGATCCTCATGATCCCTCTGCACACCAGATGGGTCCTGGGGATCTGTGGGTTAGTGGGCCTTGCCCCTTCCTATCTATAATCAGTATGAATCCCTCTACTTGAAGGGGAGGACGTGAATGATATTCCATTACAAGAACTCTTTGAACCTACTAGCAGAGTTTTGATCCTCCTGTGGGTTTTTGTGGGGCAGGGAAAAAACTGGCAATTAGAATCTGATTTAAAAATATAAAAATCCATTCAGGATTGTCGGGAAAGTGAACATTTTATCTGTGTCCAGCTCTTACTGTAACAGTTTAAAAGCAAAATGGCATCTCCATCTAAGGCCCTGATTCAAGAAAGCACCTAAGCATGTGATTAATTCCTTATATGTCTTTGTGATTTTACTGCCTGTCAGTAGTTCTTCCGGACAAGGCCATACGAGTGCCCTTGCCTTAGCTGTGCAATGCAAGGAGTATGATGAGTTCCATTATGTTACAGGCACTTGAAGTTTGTTGCATGCTTTTCTATCAGCAATATTTTAGATTAATTATTTTTCTTTTTATGGATGAAAGGGAATGATCTTCGTGTGAGCTTGGCCGCCATCCAGCTTGCTCAGAATTTCCCACTAAGGAGGGAAAAACATGATAAAACATCGCATAATTCAGTGACGATAGGCACCTCTTGTTATATTGTAGTATAAATAAAATAATTGTCATGGAGGATTTTTCACAATTGTATCTAGGAAAACCGTAGATTTGAATCAAAAGCACATTCCTTTAATGTTGAACTTTTAGGGGAAATATGCCACATTATGGTAAAAATAGCTGACCAATAATAGCTGTTCATGATGTGTATGAATTTTGTAAAGTGATCCCCCTTTAAGTATATATATATAAAACCACTCACCTGCATTATGGAGTGCCAAGTACTCTGGATCTGAAGATGCTCAGAATGTTGCAGGAGGTTCTCAGCACCTTGCAGAATCAGGCTTTCAAAGTGACTTAAAGGGTAAAAAGATACTGAGGGCAAATAATTGTATTGAGTCATCACATCCATCTTGCAAATGAGGTAGAAGCTGAATCATTACTTTATTGTCATTAATTCTTGTGTTTTCTTTCTTTTTTAACAGAACAAAAGCCCTTGTCTTAGAACTGTTAGCAGCCGTTTGTCTTGTCAGAGGAGGGCATGAAATTATTTTATCTGCGTTCGATAACTTTAAGGAGGTATGTTATTCTGCTTCATCAGAGCCTGATGTGCATACATATAGTTTTGCTATGGTCTGCTGGAGCTTCATGATTTATCTTAATTTCCTGAGGTATGGAGAGTGGCTGATGTTCCACAAACTACTTAGAGATCAGTGACATAAACAGAGGGTTAGGGCCTGATTCTGATCTGACACCAGTTCTACTCCATTCAGCTCCAGTAGAGTTAATCGTCGTTCAGGCTGAAATTAGTGAGAACAGAATCAGGTGATGCTTTGATGAAGTGATAAGTCTCATAAGAGCTTCTGTTTTCCACATTTCACACCTAAATTTAAAGTGTTTGTTTTTATTATATGACTCTTAATATACAAGTAGAGATGAACCCATGTGGCAGATTTTGGGTGCAGATTTGAATGTCTTCAGAGTTGCAGGAAGGAAATGGATTCAGATTCAAATTTTGAACCCATCTCTAAATATAACCAGACTTTCCATTCTTCTGCTTGTGGAACTCCCTTGAAGTCCATGGGAGTGTAAATCAATATCAGGATTGTCATCATTTCAGAAGAATCTGACTGTTCAAAATGAAAGCTAAAAATTCTCAAAAACTCTTAACATAATGTTACCTCCTGTACGTTCATCTGTTTACACTCAGTTTTCCTTGGGCTGTCCTTACCACTTTCATATTGGCTATCAAATATGACATAGCAAGATAGGAGACTGAGGCCTCCTATTTCATTCATTTTAATTAGATGTGACAAAATATAGTATTGGATTCACTATTGCTAAATTCAATTTTTAAAATAGCATAGAAATTCAAATCAAAATGATATGAGCTGGGATATAAAACACAAATTTTCAGGTTGATTTGCAGAACTGAAATAGCTGGCATGCAGTAATTCTGTGCACTCTTGACCAACAGTTTGTCTATATTAGAGCTGGAGGTGTGATTTCCAGCTTGTGGAGACATACCCGTGTTAGCTCTCATCGAGCAACCATGCTAAAAATAGAAGTCTAGCCAAAGTGGTGGGAGGGGATATCCACCTGAGATGCAGTTTAGGATCCGTTTTATAGGTTCTCAGATGAACCAAACACAGTTTTTGTTTCTAAATTGCTCTTCCACTTTATAGGGCCATTTCCCAAAGTTCTGAGTGCAAAACTACTTTTGCCATCAGTGGAATTTCACATGTGGAGGGATTGCAAAATCAAACCTCGGGGTGGAGTCCTGACCCTCTTGAAGTTAATGGCAAAACTCCCATTGACTAAAGTAAAGCAAGGTTTTCTTCCTGGGTGTTGGAGATATATACGTTTGGGTTCATCATTAAAGAGAAAATTGTTGCTTCACCAAGTTTGATCTAAAATTGTTAGAATTTGATGAATACCAACTAGATTGTGAACAAATGTGGGGTTTCTTTTGTTTTGTTTTTTATTAAATCCTCCATTGCTGTTGAGATAAAAAATATAAATATTTTTCAATTGTCCAACCCAGAAAGCAAGTGTAAGCTCAGTCATTTGGTTGTTCTGCAGTGAGAAGCTAACACACATTGAACTAAATTCTAATGCAGAGAACTCCTCTGTTTCTGAAAGGTTGTCATACAGCCCCTAGCTGGCTTCCCAGAAGCTTGCCATCCATTTTCCACCTCATAATGCCTCGCTCCTCCCTAACCATGTAAACAGCAGGAACATTTTTATTTCTGGCGCTTTGTTTCTTTAGCTAAGTAAAATGTATATGTTGGGCCAGTTAACTGTGACCCTTTACATACTGCAGCAAAAATAAATGTCTGATTCACAACAATCTTACTTGCAATTTCATCTCAATTAATACATGACTATCTTATCAGCTGTAGTACTTAAGGTGGGATTTTCGAAAGCACTCTGTTAAGCTAACTTTGCTCCCACTGAAGTCACTAGTAGTTTTACCTTTACTACCTTTAGCACATAGTCTGATAGTAAAATTATGCTTTCAACCACACTGATGGAAGTTGTTCCCCCCCAAAAAAATTGCTTTGCATTTTGGGAATTCTCCCAACTAGAATTCGGATGTAAAATTACACCTATTATTATGCAACTTTAGCATACCTATAGTTGCTGGACAGCTGTAATTTCAGATTCTGAGCATAATTTTGAAAGTGGTCTCCACCTTGCCTCTACTGCACCCTCAATCTTGCAAGAGCAAATAATTGTGAGCATGGTTTTGTACCTAGAACTACATAGGAATGTATTTGATGTCATTTACACGTCTGCTTCCATGATTGCACTTGTATGTCAGGTAATTAGAGATATAAATGACATTATTTGTGCCTGTAGATAACTGTGGTTATAACCCTGTGCCTGTCAATTGCAGTGACACAATGGAAAAATGGTACATTGAAATCAGGCACTCTATCCACAGATTGAAAAAGAATCGTGGTCCTGTTTTGTAGGCACAGAACTGGGTATTGGAGTTTTAATCTAGCTCTTTCACTTGTTCATTTGTGGCTTTGGGCAAGTTACTTAACATCTCTGACATACAAAGAAAAGGAGGACTTGTGGCACCTTAGAGACTAACACATTTATTTGAGCATAAGCTTTCATGAGCTACAGCTCACTTCATCGGATGCTGTAGCTCACGAAAGCTTATGCTCAAATAAATTTGTTAGTCTCTAAGGTGCCGCAAGTACTCCTTTTCTTTTTGCAAATATGGACTAACACGGCTGCTACTCTGATCTCGGACATAGTTTGCACCTTTGTAAAAGGAAATGAATAATACAAATGAACATAATGAGAATGTTGTGAGGAATAACTGGATAATGTTTGTGAGGGGCTTTAAATACAGAAAGTGCTGACTGAGTGCTAAATACAGCATCATTATTCCAGTTTAAAATTCTGTATACAGAAGTATTGTAGAAGGGAGGTGTCAAGGTTCCTCCTCCACTCTGAACTCTAGGGTACAGATGTGGGGACCTGCATGAAAACCTCCTAAGCTTACTTTTACCAGCTTAGGTTAAAACTTCCCCAAGGTACAAATTAATTTTACTCTTTGCCCTTGGAATTTCCACTGCCACCACCAAACTTTAACTGGGTTTACTGGGAAACATAGTTTGATCACATCTTTCCCCCCAAAATCCTCCCAACCCTTGCACCCCACTTCCTGGGGAAGGTTTGGTAAAAATCCTCACCAATTTGCATAGGTGACCATAGACCCAAACCCTTGGATCTTAGAACAATGAAAAAGCATTCAGTTTTCTTACAAGAAGACTTTTAATAGAAGTAAAGGAATCACCTCTGTAAAATCAGGATGGTAGATACCTTACAGGGTAATTAGATTCAAAACATAGATAATCCCTCTAGGCAAAACCTTAAGTTACAAAAAAGACACACAGACAGGGATAGTCATTCTATTCAGCACAGTTCTTTTCTCAGCCATTTAAAGAAATCATAATCTAACACATACCTAGCTAGATTACTTACTAAAAGTTCTAAGACTCCATTCCTGTTCTGTCCCTGGCAAAAGCAGCATACAGACAGACACAGACCCTTTGTTTCTCTCCCTCCTCCCAGCTTTTGAAAGTATCTTGTCTCCTCATTGGTCATTTTGGTCAGATGCCAGCGAGGTTACCTTTAGCTTCTTAACCCTTTATAGGTGAGAGGATTTTTCCTCTGGCCAGGAGGGATTTTAAAGGGGTTTACCCTTCCCTTTATATTTATGACAGGAGGTAATTGTTAGGAATTACAGACTAGTTTGGCAAGTCACTACATAATGCATATCACTTATCAAATCAGCCTGTGAACCTTTGTAATCACCTCTCTATAGGTATTTATAGTCATTATGTGTCACAAATAAGTCAAAAGTTACTTTTACTGTCTCCTATAATTTTTTTAATATAACTTCTTGTTGCTGTTTTATGTTTCTCTTGCAGCTAGTTTTGAGAGACTTTTATCACCCAGTTTGTATTTTGTTGTTTATTTACTTGTATCATATTCTGTTTGATCAAGTTGTTCTGTAGTAATGGAGCTGTCTGAATGTTATCATTGGAGTTACAGTGCAAAGAGTGATTTTATGTCCATAAATTCTGTTTCTAACTATTTTTCTATTTGTCTGATTCTGATATTTATTTCTTGTTCTGTTTTCCAGTTTGTTCTGGTTCAAGAATTAGTTTTCAGTAATGATTTCAGGGCTTTATGCTCTGACTTTTTTAGCCAGTCATATTACAGATCTCTGAGTCATTGACATGTAAAATATTTAATGGCAGATTTATAGCAGTATAGCTTTAATTTAAAATACTGTGAGCATAATAATATTATTATGGCATCTTTAACTATATGTTGTAATTCTGCCACAGTTTCATTGTGGTTCTTTCATCAGACACAGTATAAAAAAGGAAGACAGATTAGACCTTGTCAAGCTAGATCTCTGCCATTTTACTTGCATGCCATAAACTAGCTTCAAAAGAAACCTGAACTGAAGTCTGAAACTCATTCTATGTAAGTCAATAAAGAGAACAATACATTTCAGACTAAATTCTCCTCTCATTCACACCAGTGCAAGGCAGGAGGAATATCAGCGATTTCAGTAAACTTGTTTTCAAGTTTATGCTGACATGCAGAATTTGGCCTTTAGGCTTTGACTGTGCAGGGACAGTGCTGGTAGTCTGAAACAGTTTTCAAGAATCCATTTTGAAAATGTTTTAAAGAATATGGCTTTTCTGGCTAGGGCCAGGCAGTCTGACTGAGGCATACGTTTTTTTTTCTTTTCTATTTCTTTTTTTAAAAACCTGGCTGATAAAAATTATTTTTGTCCAGTGATTGCACCTGAAACCCTTTGCAATATTGGTTCTTGAACCCAGGCAGTTTCCAGTGTAGACAGAGAGCCTGACTCAGCTCAAGGGCTTATTTGTTTTCTGCAGAATAATTAAAGCAATGTCATAACTGATTATTTCTGAAACAGAGCCATGTGGATATACTAAAGCCAAACTGTTGCAAACTAGAATATTGAGGAGGTACCAAACCCTAATGTAGCATACCCCTGAAGGGAAAAAATATCTATGAATCTCATGCACCCGAAGGGGAATGGAAACGAAGCAGGAAGATATGGTTCAGAATTGATGGAGAAATAGGGAGCTCTGTCCTGAATATGTTTGTTAGAGGGCAGAAGAGTATGTTTCAATCAATTGCTCTAATCATAGGTATTCCAAGTTGTGGGGGCAGGTTGTACATTCAAGCAGAAAGAAAAGATAGGCAAGGCTGAGCCCACACAGAAATCTCTGTGTAGTGAGGAACCATCAGTATCTCCACACTTCTCATCAGTCTCCACTTTTAATAGTCTGCATTTTGTACAATTGTCATTCTCAGTAATTTGGACCAGAAGATGGTAGTTGAGTGTCACCAACTAGCGGTTATTCTGTTGCAGTTCATGTACCCATTTGATGAGTTGCATTCCACAGCCTAGAAGCTATTTGGTAGTACCATTTCTGTTGCAGTCCTCTGGGATGGAGGTTTTCTTGAAGAGCTTGTCCAAATTCTGGGTCTTGCACATTTCCTTCATTCCATTATAGAGGTGAGGAGAATTAATTCCTGTGTCAAGGTTCTTAAATTAATCTAATCCATTTTCAGGAGGAGTAAATCTAAGATAAAGATGAAAGAGAGCCTGAATAGGGTTTGAAGAGTCCATCTCCTGCCTCTTTCTGGACAAGGTGGCCTTTTGCACCATTCTCTGCACTATAAAATCAGTTTCATAAGTGTCCCAATATTGGTTGGCCATTGTATGTCAGAGGGAAATTGTGCTGCACTTTATTAACTTGGTATTTGAGAGTCTGTCTAGTTTTATTTACGAGGGACTTGGGCTTGGTTCCAGCAGCTCTTGGAGTGTAGTCTACCCTAATCCAGCCTCTAAAACATCCTGGGGTAGAAGGATTACAAGTAAATTGTGCTAACAGTGGAAATTGCTCCTTGGTTTTGGTTTACATCCTGGAGTGAGCAGAGGTTACTTACCCTTTTCTTAAAGAAAGCAGCTCCAGTATGTATTTCAGGGCCCTCTCTTGCTCTCTCTCTGAGGAAGATTTCCTATCTGCATGTGTTGCTTGACTAAATTTTACTACATTTATGTGAAATAAATTAGAGCTACTGTCCCACGTGTAATAGAACAGCCAGTGGCATTTTGTTAGCTATTTCCTTTTCTTTTTGCTGTTTACAGCCTGCTGCTTGTTTTGTTTGCAGCATATGGGAGGAAAATGCTGTTTGAATGGAGTACTCAACTGCTGGCTAGGTTAGGAATTCTCATTCTTACCATGATACCTGTTTTCATCCACTTGCAGCTAGTCCTCATTTTCCAGTATTGAGAACTGGTTTTAATAGCAGTAAATAATTGCTGTGATACAGAGGTGAAATTCAGAGCTGCATTTCACAGTAAGATTTCTTATGACTTAGTTGCACAATGTAGCGTATGAATGAACTGTTTCTAAACTTGAATATTAGACTCTGTTCCAGTGAATGCTGATGGCGGGATGCACTAGAACTGAAGTGATAACAGCAAGTCTGGGTTGTGGTTTTGGAGTGATAAACAATGATGATGACTAGAACTGAAGACCTTTGAGGGTCTTATAGTGTTGATTTCATGGGTTGGCTCCTTCTAATACTTTTTGAAGATCTAAGACACTCAGGTCCTTAAACATCATGACCAAGGTGGTAAAATGTGTAGCTAGATAGATACCCCTACGCTTACTTTTGTTTATTTTCTCTCTGTTTCCACAAAAACTTCAAAGTCTTCAGAGCCTTAGAGTACAATAACTCCTCACTTAACATTGTAGTTATGTTCCTGAAAAATGCAACTTTAAGCGAAACAATGTTAAGCGAATCCAATTTCCCCATAAGAATGAATGTAAATGGGGGGGTTAGGTTCTAGGGAATTTTTTTTTTTGCCATGCAGTACAGGACTATAGTTGGGAGGTGCCCCCGCCTTACCCCACCCAGGCACAGCCCCCTGGCCCTGCAGACAATGAGGCAGGCAAGGAGGCTGAAGGTGCTGTAGGCTAGGAGAAGCACGTTGCGCAGCAGCAGCGGCAGCTTCCCCTACTCTGCAAGCACCAGGGGTGGGGGGCTCAACCCTCGGCCCGCCCACTCCACCCCTTCCCCCAAGCCCCCACCCTTAACCCACCTCTTCTTCCTCCCCCCTTTACTCCGCATGCCGCGTTCTCACTCCTCCCCCCTCCCTCTCCTGCCCGCAGCAATCAGCTGGTTTGCAGCATTCAGGAGGGAGGGGGGAGGAGCGAGGACACAGCACACAGGCTCCCCCTCCCTCCCCTGCCTCCTGAACACCGCAAGCCAGCTGATTGCCGCGGGCAGGAGGCAGGGGAGGGAGGGGAAGCCTGTGTGCCGTGTCCTCGCTCCTCCCCCCTCCCTCCTGCCTGTGGCAGTCAGCTGGCTTGTGATGTTCAGGGGCAGGAGGAAGGGGGAGGAGCAAGGACTCGGCATGCAGCCTCCCCCCTGCCTCCCTTGCCTCCTGCCCCCGGCAATCAGCTGGTTTGTGGCGTTCAGGAGGCAGCAGATGGCGGGGGAGCCTGCACGCCGAGTCCTCGCTCCTCCCCCCTCCCTCCTGAATGCCGCAAGGCAGCCAATTGCCGCGGGCAGGAGGGGGAAGGCACTGATCCGTGGGGTCTGTCGGCGGGTGGAAGGTGCTGTTGGCGGGGCGGGGGGGAGCTGATAGCGGGGCTGCCAGCTGTGGGCAAAGCAGGCAGCCAAACGATGTTATAGCGAAGCATTGCACAACTTTAAATGGAGCATGTTCTATAATTGAGCAGGGACATAAGATTGAAACAACGTTAAGCAAGAGGACGTTAAGTGGGGAGTTACTGTACAAGGTGTTGCCTATCTTGGAATTTATCCTTCTATTACCCAATCCCATGGCAGACACTGGGTGATTTCTTTGGCAAAGCTGTTCTTGCTATCCGTCAGATTGGTTACCATCATCCAAATTCCCTCTTCATTCATTGCTGCCTAGCCTGCCTTCACTGGCAATGCCATCTTCAAGTTGATGGGATGATAGAAGATGGAACTGGAGAAGACCTTTTAGCTCATCAAGCCCATCACAGTGTGCCAGAGTTGGATATAGTCCCCAGATAGAGGATGGATCAAATTGTAAGTGTTTTGCTGTACTTAATCGTAGTCAGAAGGCCATGACGTTTTGCTGGAGACGTGCAAAAGAATGTATAAAAAGTTACATATTTTCTTGTTGTATGTGCAAAAAATCTTGAGTCAAATGTCTTCACTGCGGTAAGGGTGTTTTTCACAGCCAGAGAAACAAACAAACCACTTTTCCTATTGGCAGAACAGTAGGTATTGAGCCAACTGGGTTATGAACCAGGAAGTGTGGAGAAGGATGCTGGTGAAAAAGGTAAACATTCCAATCCATGTTAGAGCCGTGAATTTTTTTGAAAATCTTTATTTTTCAAGGCAGTAAAATCTGTCTGGGGAAATTTTACTTCTCTGTTAGGTATATGCACACTGGCTTTCTTTATCTGGTGGGTTTCCAAAGAATAACTTTGATCCTTGGTGGCTATGTAGAATAGCCTGTGACCTCAGATACCTATAGATTTGTAAGCGGAGTGGCTTTTTGTAGGGAATTCATTACAGCCAAGCTCTATTGTGCAAAGTAATTCCAATACTCAAAAAGGTCTCCAAAGGTGTGCAGTCTCATTTTTCTCACATTTTCCATTATATTAGTTTAAACTAAAAATTGGTTTAGCCAAGAAGCTGTTTATGTGCCTTGATGGATAGCTGTGTTTTGGACTTCCTTTAGAATCTGATATTGTAGTTGGTTTTTGTTTGTTTTTGTTTTAAGAAATGTGTTTTATAATATTTAATGGGTAATCCCACTGAGTATTTCCAGTTTTTTTCTTCAGCTTCTGTCAAGTCTCTTTATTACATACCACATAAAAAGTATTTGTACTCCCTTTCTGCATTGCAGAGGATTGTAGATCTTTTCTTTTTGATTGTTTATGGTTCTCTCTAACACTGAAATCTAGCTGATACACCAAGAATTGACTCTGAGCAAGTTTCCCTTTCACAGGCAGATGGGACATAAGAGCCAACCTATGCCTTCACCCAGAATTGAAACGAAGCCTAAACGGAACGTTGAGTTTTGAAAGTTTAGATACCCTTTTTTTGGTACACTTCTGACCTTCCTGGTTCTTCCCGGAAGTGGAAGTACTAGAATACCGGAAAGAGAGGGTGTTCTTGCAGTACTTTAGCCCAGCTGGAGGCACTTGAAATCTCTCATGAAATCCTGTTCTCATGAGATTCCTTGCCCAGTTTGGAAGACTCAAGAAGATTGGATTGAAACATCTAAAAAGCATCCAAACTTTGCCATTCGCCAATTTGAACATTGCTGCTAAAAAGGTTGAGGTTCACCCATCTCTGCTCTCAAAAGCACTGCTGCTATGCTATTGCAGTAACAGGCAGCCAAAGCATTTAGTGGTCAGTGGGATTTGGGGGTTCTCAGCTCTTTGCATAATTGTGGCCTAAAGGAGCAGTCAATTGAAATCTGAATATTATAGAAGTGTATATAGTTGAATTGTGTCGGTAAGATAGGTAGGGTCCAATTGGACCCACATGGTTCAGTGCATGGGTTTCATCTTTCCCTGTGTTCTTTCTCAGGCCTACCATTGAGTCCAACCTGATAAGTGCTGAGCACTGGTAACCCCCATTCACTTCAGTGGGAGCTGCCCATGCTCATCAGGTGTCTGATCCTACTCCCATTGAACTAAGTGGGGAACTAAGTTCCTAGGTGTGCAGCACTTGTTGGGATTTGACCTGTTGTTATCAATGAATCTTCTGCTATCAGTGTATTTTAGAAGAATGTTCATGTTAAAGTATGGGCAATAGAACATCGTCATCACAAGGAGCCTCTTGCTGGACCCATTTATGCTCAAAGCAAAATTCTCATTGACTTCAGTGTGAGCAAGAGCAGGTTCCATGTTGCTTGGGGATGGAGAAGTCAGACATTTACCAGCCCATTGTCATCCGCTCAGTTAGTTCATGTTTCTACAGTGCATTGTAACTACATTATCATGCATGTATTTTTTTACTAAGAGTTTTGTGTTATAAGGATCCAAGAATGTTGGAGACTTTTTACTGGGGGTGCAGAGGCTATCTTGCCCACAGTGGAGCATTCCATTATCACAGGGTGTTCTTAAATCAGCAGAATAGACACAGGAAGAATACAAGCCCAGCAGAAAAACTTGTTGAACTGATTTTTTCTTAAGCAGATATTAGTGAGGTACTGCTGAGGGTATGGCTCATGTGGGAGCATTCTCACTTCTAGGAAGATTTTTAAGCTTGTACCCAATGCTGACAGTACAAAACGGGGTTTTGTGCATTGTTGGCAGTGCTGTCCTTTGTATGGGCTATTAAACCCAAGTCCCTAGTGGCTGTCCTAGTGGAAATTAGAGACATTGTGGTACTATATTTTTCCCACGGAAGGAGTGTGGGATAACATAGTTGTCTTGGCCAGAATTCCCTCTTTCAAAAGAAACCAATTCCAAGGTCTAGGGCTGGGCATAAGCTATTTCTGAAGTTATAATGACTTGTGTTTGGCTGCACAATCACTGCAGTATCAGTATCTAACCTTTGCAGAGTGAATCCCTTGGGTATGAAAGGTGCTCTATAAACCCAAGTTCTACTCTTTTCTAGCTGTATGTCCTCTCATTTGCAGGGTGGGTGCCAGAACATCTCTGCTTTGCTCAACTTTTATCTCAGAAAGGCAGCATATGAGCAGAGCTTTTTCTACCCCTATTAGCATGTGTAATGTTATATTTGAAAGACAAGGTGGATGAGGTAATATCTTTTATTGGATGGTGAAAGAAGCAAGCTTGGACAGACGTTGGTCCAATAAAAGATATGATCTCACCCACCTTTTCTCTCTCATGTAATGTTTCAGATAGTTGTACCTTTTTACTGCATACAGCAATTTCCCATGAATCTGTTCCAATGAGTTGGACATGAACATGGGTGGGCACCTGCTCGTGATGAATCGCCTTCATGCACCGACCTCAGTGACGGCATCAGCCTAGCCCTCAGATGAGGGTTTGTTCATTCTCTGCAACATTACCAGTGTGTGCACAGGACAGTGTGGCCATTTTTATGTCTTATAACATATTTTTGACAATACGTGTATTTGAGTCAAAATCAGACCAGTATAGAAAAAACAAAACACTGGGGGGCCAGATTCTCCGCTTTACACCCACTGGGGACTTCCCTAGGGTAGGGAAATTCTCAGCAGGCAAGACCCAGCTGCTTTCTGCTCCCTTTGTATGTACCAGAGGAGTAGAGTGAGTCAGAGAATTTGGCCCTGACTACATGGAGTCTGAAGGATTCCCCCCAAGGTTATAAATTTGACATTTTTATAGGTGCCATACTTAAGATTGTGTTGAGATTTGCATTTATTGCAATATAGCAAAGATTAATTACTTTCCTGAGGTATTCTGTGTGTAGCTATATGTATACATTGTACATACCTGTAGCATACATTGTATGTACACAGCTGTGATATGATTATAAAGTCTGCACGTGTCTAAAGTTGCCAAAGTATTAAAATTATTATAAAGCACAACTCTCCCATCAGATTGTAACATTTTAAAATCTTTGTAAACTACAGACATATTGCATATACAGATATGGGTATAGATTAGAGCTGGACCTGTAATGCAGAGTTTTAAGCCAGTCCTGCATGAGAACTTTTCTAGAACTCAGAACTTCTCATATCATTTCTCCCTTGGAAACAACCATTTGCCTAGCAGACTGGAAAGTACCAGGGTTCTAAAGGTCAGAATAGCTCAAACCAGTCCTTAAAATCTTGATACGTCTTATCAGCTCTTGAGGCTTTGAATTAGGTTTGCTCACTGGTGTGAGCTGTGAGTGGAGCTAAATTTCTTTGTTCAATTATTTATAATAATAATAATTAATAATATCTCAAAGTGTATGTAGCACTGTTTTACTTACATGCAAGGCCCTGATCCAAAGCCCTTGGGCATCAGTAGGACCAGGATCTAGCCTCAACTGATTAATTCTCACAGCATCCTTATGCACCCCCATTTTACAGCTAGGGCAGCTGAGCAGAGTGGTTAAATGACTTTTCCACCAAAGAAGTGGGGAAAAAACTGGGATTATAACTCACAAGTTCTTGAACTCTAGCAAGGAGGATCAAAACTCAGATCATTAGAATTTCTCTCTCTGGCGCTAAGTGTTAATAGTCACCTCTTTCACGTGGTGGTTGTGCACCTGATCCTTGTACAGACTTGCTAACATACCTGTCTATTTCTGACAGCAGTGCACAGTGTACAATTTTGGGCTTTTCTTTGGTTGGCGGTAAGACAAGAAAGTTTTACTTAGAGATTTCCTGTGCTATAAATGGCATGTTTAATCCTCCCCTAGTAAAAATCAGTGCCTGAGCCTCTGCAGCCCTTTTCTGTCAAGTTGAAGCACCCCTAACACTGTCAGAAAATATGTTGTCATAATTCTTAAAGGTTCATGCTTCATATGTTTCTCTGATATATAAAGTCAGTTTGCAAATGGGCTTAACATTTAAGAAGCACTTGACAGATTAAGGCCTGGGCAGCATTGTATATTTTTATAGAGTTTTCTACATTAATGCCTCTCATTCCTATGCCATTCCTCTACCAGTAGTCATTTGTTGCATCAGCTCAGCTGCTGCGTTCATCCTCATCTAATAATCTTCAGGGCTTTCCTTTGATGTAGGCAGGATGCCATAAAAATGTGTTTGAGGTAGCAAAGATGAAGGGGGTCTCACAAAAATAATGGTGAGGAATATTTTAAACAATTCTGGCATCATTACTAGGATCTAAGCAGGGTGTTACACCCTCAGATATGCTTTAACTATGTCCCGCCTTCAGCTTATAAAACTAAGGAACCAAACTAAGAATCACATTCCTCATCTTCTGTGTCTTCCACTTCCATGATTATACCAGTAGGGACACACTGTAAAAATGGGAGTTAAACTTCTTTTCTATTAGTGTGGCTTTAGTACAATCTAGACAGAATTTTGGTGTCTGTTCACTGTTTTGAGAAGAGGAATACATAGGAGGGTTAAGTCTAACTCATGTAATGTTGGTGGCTTGTTAAGTGACAGCACATTTTATATGCTGCTCTGGTAGCCTAGGTCGGTAGTTCTACTTTGATATCAGGCAAGCAGGAAGGCCGCTGATGATTGATGTAAGTACCTGTTACAGAAAACAAATTCTTTACTCTGCACACAAATAGTACTTTTCAACAAGGGCTCAGTCTCAACACTATGCACCCATGAATGAAGCTTCCAAATACCCTTGTGAGGTAAACTAGCAAAATCTATATAGATAGGCGAAGTGAGGAAGAGAGAGGTTCAGTGATTTGGCTGTCATAGAGCAGATCCTGAAAAAGAATCCACAAAAAATTCTGGCCATGATGGAACTTGCTGAAATTTTTTGAATTAAACATTTTTTTATCAAAAAATTGCCTCTTTTTGAAATGAAGTATTTTTTGTAGGTTTTTAATCTACATTGTTTTGGAAATGGTTAGAGAAATATTTCATTCACTGAAAACCTGGTGTCCATTAAATAAATTATTTCAAAAACCATTTTTATTTTAAAATACGATTAAAATATTATTAAAAGTTTCACAAAAATAATAAAACAATTTTCAGTCCTACAAAAAGAAAACAACTTCAACATCTTTTGCAAACACTATTTTCCTGGCTCTAATGGAGATCTAAAATAATATGTGATACTTAGAGAGTCTTTCACCCAAGGATTTCAAAGCACGTTGTAAGCTTTATAATGGTCAAATCCTGGAATCCTTACTCAAATTTAGTCAGCTAAACTCCCCTTAAAGCATAATTTTCCTGAGTAAAAACTAAGTAAAACTGAGTATGGACCACGGAACTCTGCCATAATTAAATAAGCCTCACAAAACTAATTGATGACATATGCCAGTATTGCCATAGATACAGATTGAGGAAAAGAAAGGTTAACTGATTTGACCACTCTCACACAAAAAAACATGTAAGAAATAGAGTCCAGTAGTTCTAGCTCCCAGTCTCCTGCTCTGACCAGTAGACAACACGCTTTCCTTACGTATTTTATTAACATATGCTTAAACGTGTTAAGCATATAGCATGTGCTTAAATCACATTAAATCCAGTGGCTTGTAGCTCAGCAAATGCTTAAGTGCTTTTCTGGATGGGATGGACTTAAACAAGTGCTTAAAAGTAAACATATATTTATGTGCTTTGTTCATCTAGGCCCTTCAAGCAGCCAGCTAGGTTTGTTTCTGGAAACGGTGAGGATAGAGGAAATAATGTGAAATAAGAACTGGGATTAAGATAATCTGAAAGGTGATGTAGGAAGGTCAGATATGTTTGAAGAAAGAAACAGAAAATAACTTTTGGGAAGCACATGGTTTTCTGGTTATTTCAACAGTGGGGCTGACTTTTCTGTCACGTGCACAGGTGTAAATCAGGAGTAACTCCACTGAAGAATCAAAGAGGAATTGAGTCACTGAGGGAAGAATCAGGCCCCCTCTGTGTTCTAGTAAAACTAGTAAAAGAGTGAAACGATAAAGAGTCATCAGATGACACATGTAATTCCTGGTCGTTTTTATCATCAGTTTAATGGATTTATATGTGTATCATTCTGATTTAAATGTCTCACAAGTAAAAAGACTTGAAACCCCACTGATCATAGTCTGGTAATGGCTGCTAGTGTTGTGCTGCTAATGCCAAGAGTCATTTGAATGTTTTATGTAGTGAACTCAAAAAGCAGTGGAATGGCACTTGAACCCTCATTGGTTAGATTTCACTAGTTTTCACTTCAGGGGAGTGAGAGAATATTGTTTAGCCTCAAACTCTCGCAATGCTTTATTTAGATTCAAGTTTCTATAATTAAATCATGAGCTACAGATATATACACATTTATAAACAATGTGTCTGAATTATTCCTGTTGGTTGTTACAATAATTTAGTATTATCAATAATGTCCGTAAATGTTAGAAAATGGAAATAGATTTGTTCCTTTTGAAGTACAGCAGTAATTTGTGAGCAGCTTAGTCCTCTCCATAAAAAGGTAAAAGGTATTTGAACCTAGTAAGTTTTTAGTAACTGTTTACTTAACCAATAACTTGAAAGAAAGTGGATCTTTTGTTCTCCAACAAACTGCAAGAATGTCAGCCCAATGAGTCAAAACGGAGTATTTCTTTAAAAGGGTATTTTCCTACAGCAGGACCTCCTGACCACAGTAGACTATTGTAAGAAGAAGAAAAAGAAAGACTCCTTGTGGAGTCAGGAGCATGGAAAGAAATGAACATTTAGAAAAGTGTCTCTTTAATTTTTTGTGTTGCTTGTACATCAGCAGATTTATCATTACCATATCCAAAATTGGTAGCACCAGGTCATACAGTGTATGCTGTGAAATATACATATTCATTGTGCTGCTTCTTCTGCTTGTGTAAAGTCAGTGACTGTTATAGAACTTGAAAGCTTAAGTCTTAAGGAAAGGGGAAGAGGAAGCAGTTTAAAATAACCTTGGAGAAGCACATGATTTGCTAGTCATTTTCAACATCTGTACTGCTAGAAAATTTCTGTAACTGCAAAACCTTTGCTAAGGTTTATATTTTCCAAGGTTAGTCTTCAGAAAAATTCATCTTCTGGCTTTAGTCAACTGTGCTCAGCATTTATAGCTTCAAGCTCAAAATACTTTGAGAGATTTCAGATATATTCTCTGTGGATTTTTGAGAAATCAAAGGTCACTTCCTAGTAGCAGTGGCAATAGCAGTGTTTATATGTTTATAATATCTATATCTGTTTTTATCTTTCCTTTAAATGTATATTTTTGTAATATCTATATCTGTTCTTGTCCTGCTCAGACACAGAGCTCAGTCCCCCAGAAATACTTATAATCATGTACATTTCATGGCATACAGCTCCATAAATAAATAAATATATTGCTGGGAGTCAGTCTTTGTATCTGGGCAGGGCAAACCTTTTCAGCCTTACAAACAAAAATACCCCAGATGTTGAAGAGATAGTGTTCCAGCAGCTGTCTTTCATAATATGCACTTTATACCATTGGCCAACAAACTATGACCCCAAACGTTGAAATACTGAGTACCCTTATCACATTATTCATAGATATTAAGGTCAGAAGGGACCATTATGATCATCTAGTCTGACCTCCTGCACAATGCAGGCCACAGAATCTCACCCATCCGCTCCTGCAATAAACCTCTCACCTATGTCTGAGCTATTGAAGTCCTCAAATCATGGTTTAAAGACTTCAAGGAGCAGAGAATCCTCCAGCAAGTGACCCATGCCCCATGCTACAGAGGAAGGTGAAAAACCTCCAGGGCCTCTTCCAGTCTGCCCTGGAGGAAAATTCCTTCCCAACCCCAAATATGGCGATCAGCTGAACCCTGAGCATATGGGCAAGATTCACCAGCCAGATAAGATTCACCAGCCGGATATTCATGTGTATCATGCTGTATCTTCTTGCTGCTAAGTTGAGAGATGAGCACATTCTTCAATAAAGTTAGATGCTTCTCTGTGTAATTGGATATTGTCTGAGTAGGAGGAGACCCTGCTTCTAGAAGAACAGATTTTCATTTAATCTCTCACATGCTATCCATAAAAACATCTAGCAACACTAATTTGTTGAAAGTATCACCTGACAATATCTCTTTATCTCTAACTCTCTGCTCAGGTACTCTTTCCAGAGCTTGCCCAGATACAAACGTAGCAAGAACAGGAACATCATATCAATCATATTGCCTTATTTGAACTTTCCTTTCGGGTGGTCTGGATGTGAACTATATCAGTGTTTCCCAATGATCAGTTTGTGGACTGGCGCCAGTCCCTGAGATCTCCCTGACACAGTTTAGGAAGGCAGCAAGCCAGTCCCTGGTATCAAAAAGACTGAGAAACACTGAACTATATGACCTAACATATAGTGCTGTGATGTGGACATCATCTTCATCAAACTTCCCATAAGAGATCTTACTGTTTTTCTGTAGGATTTTATTTTACATTTGTGATATATCTATGAAATGAATACCTCGTTAGCACATTCCTAGTCCTCTTTAAAGAAAGAATCTATAGTGGATGGCTTTCCAAAAACAAAACAAAACACATTGTTCTTCTGAAATGACACGACTGATACAGCCTAAAATGTCTTTACATCGTAATGTAGACAGAGGTTTTTTTTTTATAGCTGTGGTAACCTCTTTAGTCTTTCTTCTTGTGTTGAATAATGATGATAAAAGTAAGATCAGTTTTATTGGTCTTACTCATACTTCCAGTGTGGATGACAGATCCTGGAAATGTATTCAGATATAAATGGCTACATATGATTTTATGCATTTGGGTTTGATTTCATCATATCTTGGACATCTGCCAGTCTTTAGGCTCTAGACTGCAGCTACAAGTTTGCTCTTTTATGAGATGATACAATTTATTATCAAAGATTAGTCAGTTCACTGCCTCTTGTAACGCGCATGTTCCCATTACTGCCTCATCTGATGACAGGGTAAGATATCTGTAAGCAACCACTGACAGCCACAGTCCTGTTTTTTTTGTTTCTCTCTCCCCCCCACCGTTTTCACGTCTGCTGCTCTGCTCTACTGGGCCAGTGTCATTTGTTTACTGTCGTTGTCAGTTGACTGTTGGGCTGGTAGACAATAGGCTGTTTCCTGATTTAATGAACGAATCATAAATAGTTAGCATTTGTTTATGTCAGCATTTTTCCATCATCAGTGTGGAATCGTTCATGTGAAGTCTCCCAGAACTCAATCCTTGATTGTTCTGGCTGTGGAGGATCTTATGCACTACCATTATGTTTATTTCTATATAAATGCTGATAATACACAGTTTTTTTATTTAAATCAGTTCCAGTTTTTCTGAAATGGCACCAGAGATACTTGTTTTCTTTTAGAATCGAAAGTTTGGGTGAGCCTGAATTTTCTTCTATTACTTCTGTGAATGATGACTGTTTCAGAGGGTGTCTCCAGAGCACAGCAAGATTTATGTCAGAACATCAGTTTTAATGAACCATTTATCCCATTTACTACAGTAGTAAAAAGGCTTGAAATTTAATATACAACAGTAGATCTGATCCAACTCCCATTCAAGTCAATGAAGAAACTCCCATTGACTTCAATGGGAGTCAGATCAGGTCCAGTGCAAGCTTCCAAAGTAAAATTAAATCAGCTGGTGCTTCCTCCATTTCTTTCTCATATCTGAGCAGGTTTCATCAGTTCTGACAGACAGATCTGGGTATTCTGTTTGGCTCTCCCTGGGAGAGCTAATTCTAGATGTCAGCATCTTTAGAATGTTGCATCTTTTGTATTTTGCTGTTGTCTAAGTGCACGTTCCAGAAGAGACGTTGGCCAAAGCAGAACATGAGGCAGAATTTTTATGTCCTCAATCTGGCAATCCTCCAGACTTACTAAGAATCTATTCTGTTAGACCCATGGTAGGGCACTCCAGGACAGGGCTTTAAGTAGACCAGACCAGACAATGGGCTTTATGTGTGCCAGAAACACAAATTATTCCTGATTCTGGCAGGAATAACCTGTGTGGAGGAAGTGGGGTAGCCCAGAGCTAGACAGGATATTGGCACATATTAGCACTTCTTTTGTGTCTCTGTTGAGGTACTTTGGATCCGGTTTGTTGCAGTGCATGTATCTGACCTTCTCTAGATAGGGAAGCTGAGGCACAGGAAGATTGCGTGCCACATACTAAACCAGTCACAGGGTTAGGAAGCAGCAGTTTCTTGTGTGATGCTGACCCACACAGGGGTTTAGCTGCGGGGGTCAAACCTGGGACCTTCGGAGCTTAATGCATAAGCCTCTACTGCATGGGCTAAAAAGATATGTTTCTTAAGCAAGGCTATAGCAGGCTCAATAATCTTTCGGAGGGGGGCTAGCCACTACTACAGAGGGACAGAGTGCCACTCCAAGGAAGCAGGAGTTAAGCTTGCTTCCACTAGTCAATGTTGTCTCTTTCAAGGCTTGAGTATACCACAGATTGACACCATCTTTCTGCTTCTGGAAACTACTGTGAGCAACGAAGGGAGGAGACTATACATGGATGAGTTTTGTCCGTCACTAATAATGAGAAGCCCTGAGAAGCGGAAGGAAACGGTTCATTTTGTGAAGATTAACAGCGGACTCCACATGCAACTGTTGGTGCACTTAGCTCCTGTCTGAGATTAGCACTCTGATGTCAGGAGGATTTAATTTCTGCTTCACATGATGCTGTGAGGTTGATCACTTCTTTTTGTGACTGCACACAGCAAGGAATCCCTGAACTACGCACAGCAAACTTGAAAGTAACCAAAGACCAACTTGGCTATTATCTGCCAGGGTGATCCATGGGAAGCCATGCTCTTCTTAAACTATTTCAAGACTTGTAAATTTAGGTGCTCATGTCTCAGCCATCAAGCTCAATTACATGTCTCTTTATTATAGAGACAGGGTGGGTGAGGTAATATCTTTTTATTGGACCAGTTTCCCTTGGCAAGAGAGACAAGCTTTCGAGCTTACACAGAACTCTTTTTCAGAACTACACTGCATGTCTCTTTATTTTATGATGAGGCAGTTCTTATAATATTTTTGCCTGCCAAACTGAATAACACATGTTAAGCCAAAGGGGATAAAAAGTAATCTGTTAATTAACCATGGTGATAATAGCGCTGTTGGAGCTGTTACACTAAGGAGCATCTAGCATTTTCATTATAAATTTCCTTTCCAGAGGTTTATAACTTGCTATTATTATTTAATATTGATATAACACTAGCACCCTGAAGCCAAACCAAGATCAGAGTCTCATTGTGCCAGGCACTGTACATCCAAAAAAATGGTCCTTGACTCACAGAGTTTATTTTTTAACAAGAAAAATGACCTGGGTAGCATAGGTAACTTAAAACTGGCGTATGGTCATATCTCTCCTGGTGAGAAATCTGGGAGACTGTGGTGACAGTGAGCCCAGGAAAGGCTGAGAATTTAGCTTCAGAGAAGTTAATCTTGCCAGTACTAACAACCCCACAAATGAGCATGGGCATGGTCAGGCCCCAAGAAATCGTGAGATTTTCAAAAACATAATTTGGGGCTTGTGCCAGGCACTGTACATCCAAAAAAATGGTCCTTGACTCAAAGAGTTTATTTTTTAACAAGAAAAATGACCTGGGAAGGATAGGTAACTTAAAACTGGCGTATGGTCATATCTCTCCTGGTGAGAAATCTGGGAGACTGTGGTGACAGTGAGCCCAGGAAAGGCTGAAAATTTAGCTTCAGAGAAGTTAATCTTGCCAGTACTAACAACCCCACACATGAGCATGGGCATGGTCAGGCCCCAAGAAATGGTGAGATTTTCAAAAACACAATTTGGGGCTTTTTTTGTTTGTTTGTTTGGTTTTTTGCCTTCTTGTTTTTAAGCCTTGGCTTGCACTCAGGTCCCATTTTTGAGCTTTTCTTCACAACCTGGGCCTAGACAGTTCCTTCCCCCCCCCCCCCTTTCTAATGAAATCAGAGACTCACGTGATTCCAGGAGCTGGGACTTTAAGAAAAACACCAAAAATCCTGAAACTATTGATAAAACCATGAGAGTTGCCAACAGTGCATCCCAGAGTTTCCAGCTAGGTCTCCCTTTGGGACTAGGATTTGGGAAGACAAAGAGTGTGGCCTTTCATCCTCACCGATCCTGAGAATCCACAAAAACAGGCAAGTTCCAGTCCCGCTGTGGGCCAGCCCCTCTATGCTGCTCTCTCGGCTCCTTCCCCATCAGCATAGCTTTTCCAGTTATAATCCCACTGGCCACATATTCCATATCTGTGCTAGGAACCTCTTTCTGAGGAGGTTCACAGTCAAGAGCATAATTTGATGCAGTACTAATAAAGGTCTGAATATCAATTCACTCAGATATGTACTGCCCTGATAAAGACACATTCTTTACATGAAAACATAATGGGCCAATTCCTGTTCTTGCTGACATCACTGGGAGTTTGACATTGAATTGAAGGGCCGCAGAAATGAGCTCAAGGTCTAAGCAGGAAAGTTCTCTCCCTGGCTTCAGGAGTATGCTGGGCTGACGCTGACTTCATTAGAAGGATCCGACACACCCATATCTGACAGCAGAATTTGGCCTAAAAACATTTATAACTCTCCAGTACAAGAAGTGTCAGTGATGCGGGCTAGTACATGTACAGTAGGGACATATGTCCAACTACAGCCTCTAAATCTGTGCCTATGGCTATTTTGTATGCTCACAATAGATGGTGCCTATATAAATAGCACAGAATCTGTATGTGCAAATGATATTTTCACTTGCAACTGAGCTAGCTAGATGCCATTTGTGCACATAAATTATATTTTGTGGGAGGCATAAATGATTTGCAGGTGCAAAGATGAGCAGCCAAGCCAAGTCCCCTTTAAAAATGTGGCTCAGAGGCTATGAACTACAGTATTGGTGTAAAATCAAGTTTTAGTGAATACAGTGATAATATATCACAGTTTAGCCTCTTAAAAGCATTGACATACGTAAGCAGACACATCTGAAAAATAGAAATGCACTGGAGAGCATAACACATAGGGCTGTTGACTGGAAACAATTACCTTTGATAATAAATAATTCTTCAAGTTGTTTTCCATGTGCAAGCAAATAGATCTGTGGTTTTTTTTCTTTTTCTGGAATAAATGGCAACAGCTAGATAAATGATCCGATGAAGTGAGCTGTAGCTCACGAAAGCTCATGCTCAAATAAATTGGTTAGTCTCTAAGGTGCCACAAGTACTCCTTTTCTTTTTGCGAATACAGACTAACACGGCTGTTATTCTGAAAGCTAGATAAATTATGTATTCATGTTATCTGTGTACTGTTATGTATTGATTTGTTAGAGTATTTAACCACGTTAATCTCATTGGTTCCCCCCTGAGAATCTCAAATTCTTTTAAACCTTTGTTATTTTGTTCTGTTCTGTTCTTGATCTGAATCTGTGCTGTTACACTGGGGATGACCTTGGCCCACAGTGTTATTTAGTGCAGTGCCTGAAGGCAGTGGTTCTTAATTTCTGGTATTCATACTAACCCTGGAACTTTTGTGACTGCTGGTCTGTGATCCCCCTCTGACTTAAGGCCCTGATCCTGCAAAGAAATGCACAAGCCCTTACTCCAGCAAGCAATCCCACTGGCCACAAAGGGTATTTGCAGGGGAGTAAGGGAGCCTCTGTGCTCACTGCCTGTCCTATTTGATTTAATTTAAATTTACCCTTGTGCTGGGCACCCATACAAGACCTATCTGCCACTTACATCTTTCTGACTCTTTCCACAGAGGCAAATTTCTGTGCCATGCAGGGGAGCCCTGTGTGGCCTTGCCAAATTCTTCCCCACCATTTCCCCACGTGCAGCAGAAATGCACTAGTTCTTCTGCCAAGGGCCCCCTGACCTCACAGGGGAGGAGGCAGGATTGGCCCTATAGTAAAGTCAAATCCAGTGAAGTTGAGCTTCAAGCACTTTATTAGAGGGAGAGTTGGGGGGCTGGAGCACATGACTTATGAGGAGAGGCTGAGGGAACTGGGCTTGTTTAGTATGCAGAAGAGATGAGTGAGGGGGGATTTGATAGCAGCCTTCAACTACCTGAAGAGGGGTTCCAAAGAGGATGGAGCTCGGCTGTTCTCAGTGGTGGCAGATGACAGAACAAGGAACAATGCTCTCAAGTTGCCGTGGGGGAGGTCTAGGTTGGATATTAGGAAACGCTATTTCATTAGGAGGGTGTTGGAGCACTGGAATGGGTTAGCTAGGGAGGTGATGGAATCTCCATCCTTAGAGGTTTTTAAGGCCCGGCTTGACAAAGCCCTGGCTGGGATTATTTAGTTGGTGTTTGTCCTGTTTAAGCAGGGGGTTGGACTAGATGACCTCCTGAGGTCTCTTCCAAACCTAATCTTCTATGATTCTATGAATCAGTGCTCCCCCATCTGGTAGTGAAAGGCACTTAAGTCTCTCTCTAGGTGAGTTATCTTGTCTGTCTTATTTGAACTGCTTTTTGAGGAGAAAAGACTCTTGTCTTGTTTTTGTGGCCAGATTCTGAAAGTGTATAAATGGTGGCCTAGATTACACATCAGTGTTAAGAGATGCAGTTCTTGGGTGGGGAGGACATCGGATCTTTCTAGTAATCCATTTACGTCCTCCTTGTTATGGTTGTAGCACTCATTCACTCCAGTTTCCTTCACCCTTCAACTTATTTACTGTGTTGCAACTCTGCTGTAAATTGGATTTAACAATATATATGCTGACGAATCAGGAGAGTGGGATCAAAACTGGGAAACTAACTATTAGAAAGATGTAAGAAGATATAAAATAATGTACTGAGACCTCCTTTATTTCAGAGCTTATTTCTTCCTTCGTTGGTTGCTTTTCCTGCCATCAGTCCTGTTGTTCTACCTTTTGCCATGTAAGTCACCCCAGCTAACATTTACACAGACTTGCCAGCGTTTGACTTACATCACCTCCAAATTTGACAGAGGATAATTTTCATGGTTTTTCACCTTGTAATTTGATCTTCTGCATCATGGCATTATATTCAAATGTGTTGAGGGGGAAAAGAATCTAACATGATTGGTTAGTGAACTGGTTAGAGGGCTACATCCTCCTCTGGTGTAAACTGCCATAGTTCCGTTGGCTTCACCACCATTGACTACACCAGTTTACATCAGCTGACGATCTGGCCTAAATTTTTTAAAGGCAAGGAAATATGGAAAGAATTATTTTATAATTAAGCCTGAGTTCTGATCCCGGTGACTTGCAGCACAGCTGATGGTCAGAGTTTGGACAGTCAAAAATGTTTGTGCAGTGAGACTTGTCATGAAGAAAATAGTCTGAATAAGGGAAAAGACTGTTGGTGCATAAAGGATTGTGAATAAGAATGTAAGCCTGGTTTTAATGTTTTTAGTACTCCCTCTAGTGGATGGTTGTGTAACAGATACACTGTGATTCCTCTGCAGGTTTGTGGAGAGAAACAGCGCTTTGAAAAGCTGATGGAACACTTCCGAAATGAAGACAACAATATAGACTTCATGGTAAGCCTTACTGTCATTAGAAAATTAAACTTTCCTTTTTGCTGTGTCCCTTCCTGTTCCCCGATACTCCTTTGGGGCTTACGTACATTTTTTCTGTTAATTATGTATTGAGTATCTTCAAACTTACATAGCTTCCATTCTTTACTTTGCTCAAATTTTGCTATTGATACTCTTCGGATGTGTTATTATTGGCTACTGTACTTAGGGGCTATCTGCGTGGACCATTCAGCAGAGCATCGATCTGGGTCTTGGAAACCAGTATTCGAGCCCCAGCTACACCAGTGATGTGCTGTGAGGCTCCCTGTGCCTGTGTCTCCCCTTCTGACCAGGGCCGTCCCTACCTATACACAAAGTACGCAGCTGTGTAGGGCACCAGGAAATACTGGGCACCACATTTCCTGGTGCCCTGCGCAGCTGCATGCTGCTCCAGCCCCAGTCCCACCTCTTCCCACCCGTGCTCTGCCCCAGCCCCCTCCCCACTCCCGAGGACTGCAGCAAGGGCCCAGCCTGCACTCATCAGCAGCAGGAAGTGCAGCAACCCGGCCCCAGCCGCACCACCAGTGAGTGCTGGGGGGTGGTTCCCCCCTGCCCCACCACGGGGGGGAGGGGGGAAGGGCTGTATAGGGCCCCAGAATAGCTAGGGATGGCCCTGCTTCTGACCTTTGTCTGTCTTGTCTTGTCTGTTCAGATTGTAAACTCTTATGGGAGAGACAGTTGCTTACCATGTGTTTATCACGGTGGGGCCCTGATGACAGATGCAGCCTTTAGGTGCTACTTTAACACCATATGTTTAACAATAAAGCTGGCAATGAGTAAGAAGGGCCATCTACATGTCAAAAATGAAGTTTGCTATAGTGTGCTCCCTTTTGTCCAATTTAATGTCTACCTTTGGGCCCCTAGTCAGTTGCCAATAAGGCCCTTGGTAACAGAAAATGTGGGCACTTATGATGTAGTGGAAAGGCTTTTGTAAAAGTGTCTCATACTATAATATCTTAGTATGTGATCATTGGCAGGCACAACTGGAGGGCTTGTTTGTAGTACTGTGCACTGTAACTGGGTGGGAGAATAGAAAATATCTGAAATCTCAAGATGTGTATAGTGTACATATGCCAACATCCTCAAACACCCTATGACAGGGAAGTATGGCCAAGACTCATTGCAGCCGTTGTCCTTCCTTATCTGTAGATAAATATAACACTAGTTTTTACCACTATTCGTTCCTCAATTTGCTTGTGCATCTTCACAGACACCACTTCCCCTGAAACAGGAAAGAAAATAGAAACATAGCGGAAGAGTACATTGGCACCCATACACACCAAACTCTAGCTCTTGCATTGCAAACTCTGATGAATCATGACATGAATGAGTTTAAATGGTGAACCTAATGAATTTGTTATGAACTGAGCCTTAACATAGGTCTTAAAAATGTACCGTATGTGAATTTTAGTGATTCCTTAAGGTGTCAGCTTGAAAGCCCTGGAATCAAAGTCCTCTATTTATTCACAGAAAAGGCACAGCACAGGCATCAACATTGCAAGCTTCAGAATGCTGCCCATGCCAGTGTGCCTCAAATTTGACCTGATAATCCACCCCTTGGGGTGAGAGAATAGGTCTGTCTCTGTGCCCATTCAAGCCTTGGCCTTTCTGCTCAGACTTCTGACAAGGATGGCACCTAGTGCCAATTGTGTTGATGGGTTTTGTGATGTGAACTTCTGTCCATTAGGAATTAGATTAAGACCACCATGGCGTTTCAGGTAGGTTTTGAACTGCATTCCCATGGCAATGATTTTCAGCCCCTGCAAACTTGGGCCAAACTCAAACCCATGATGAAGAAGTGAAAACGAAATGTCTCATTACCAATCCAATGAACCATCTGCTTCTTTTGATACTCTTAAAAAACAACAGAACATGATACCCAATAAAGAATTTTTAAACTGCCGTCTCTGGGCTTGTGCAGTAAACAAAATTCTGTGGCTACTTTCGCATGTTGAAACAAAAGCTTTACAAAATCTAAAATAACTATGCTAGGCTTATTGAGCTGTCTACAGTGACTCCATACAATCTTGTTGTTGTTGCTCTTTGTTAGTAGTATTGCAGTGGCACCTGGAGCTCCAGGGGGAGACCAGAGCCCCATTATGGTAGGCACCAGATAGATTAAATATTCTCAACTTTGTCCCATTTTTGGCTTCAACTTAATAGAAAGATTTGTCTTATGGACAATCACAAAGGCAATATCTCTACCTGTTCATGATCGTATAATATTCCTGTAACGACTCCAGCAGTTGCTTACATGAAAAAGTAATATGAGGGTAGTATTCATGTATTTTTAGCCTCTTTTACTGCAATTTAGCAACTGGAAACAAGAAGACAGAAGCCTGTGGTCAACCAGCTCTCCACAGGCCACCAGAAAGTGTCCAACTTTATCGATAAACTAACCTTTATTTACATATATCCAGGCTTGGCCAAATTAAATTTTTATTTTTTTATAATTTCAACAGATAATATCAATGTTTATTTTTAAGCATTTTTTAAAGATTTTTTTTATAAATTTAAATTTGCACAGTTGTGCAAAATTATGAGCTTCGAGGATTTTTTCAGTTTTTATTGATCTAAAATTTTCACAGTTGCAGGAAGATATGGGGTGGTCAGATAATGGAGGGGTCAGATGATAATTATTTAATGACAGTAGATTTTGAGATTCAAAAAGTTAAAGCTTTATAACCATTAAAACACAAATTGTCAATGTCACATGTCAAAATATACAAAGTAAATACCCTTAAATCAAATGCTAATAATTTCTCAAGCAGCATTTTTCTTACTTTGCCTATCTGTAAATTTCAATTATTATCAATAGAATTTGTTTTGTTTGTGAGTGTATAGTGAAATTGATGTTTATTGAGATTTACCAATAAAAATCAAATCCTTCCAGACCTACACTTATTAGATAGCCTGCTCTAAGGGTAGAGTGTGTCTTTTCTATGTTATGTTAGATGCTTTATATAATTATGGCCCTGTGTAACTGACTATGCATTATTGACCAAATCATGAAGTTCTTATTTAGGTCCTGTTCCTACCTACCTATCCCTCCTCGCACCATCCCATTGTGTTCTCTGAAAGTGGAGCCAGTTGTCTCTGGGTACTGACAGGGCATGTGATGTGAACGCTGATCCTTGCCCCCCAGATTAAAGGGCCTTATTGTGCCATTACATTTTTAGAGCTCATCATTGAAGTCAATGTTGAAATCTGATTGAAATGGAACAACATGGCTCTGAGTAAGGATTGTCAAGAGCTGGCCCAATACTAATAAAATCTGCTTCCACCTACTTTTTTCTAAGTGATTAAATACTTGACAGGCCTACAGCAGAAAGACAGAAAATTAATGACAAATGGTTTGACAGATTGGATCCTTCTGTCACCATCTGGTTCTGACTATATCCACATGCTGTTAAAAACAACCTATGACAAATATGCTTTGGGGTTGTGCGGGAAAGCTAGACGGTACAAGATAGAGCCAATGTGGAGAGTTCTTGAATGTTGGATTGCTGAACCACCTATATTGTGTGAGCATTTGGGTTTGTAACATGTGCCAAAGTCAGTTATGGCAGGATGATAAAAATTTATGGCAAAAAATCAGGGCTCCAAGAGGCATTGTTAAAACTTGAGTAATAATTCAGGTTATAACTGAACATGAACAAAGATATTTCTGCAGCTACTCGACTTCAGCTTGATGTCAACCGGAGAAGATAACAAAAAAGGATTTTTGGTTAACTATATCCTGACCTGGGGGTGGAGGTAAATTAGAGGGTGTTAATGTGAAAAGAGGAAAGAGTAACTAAAAAGAGGTGTTTCAGGGAGGGTTGTTATTGTTGCCAGTAACTTGTTACTGTTTAATTTTAAAAATAACTCTTACATTCAGTTACTCTGATCTAGTAAACTCTTTACTCATGTGTATAAATGTTTGCAGTATTAGGATCTGAGAAAGGAACTCAGGCTTTGCCCTTATTCTTGCAAGTGTTTACTAAACAAAATAAGAGAGTGTAACAGATCATTTTAAAATTAAGAGGATTTAGCCCTCTGTTAAATTACCCTCCAGTGTACCATTGCTCAGCAGTTTAGGGCCAGTAGTGATACTAAGAAAAAAAGAGTATTTGATTATGGAAACTTGAGAAGAATATATTGTACTATAAAGATTCACATAATGAGGTTAGCTTTCTAGCCATGTTAAGGGAGCATTTTCCAATTAGAAATGGGTCAAAGCTGAAATATTTGGATTTGGATGTCTACTGTCCCCCTCTCCTGTACACACACGCCTCCACCTCCACACCGCCCCCTGCACACCTCCCCCAAATGAAAAGGGTCTTTGAATCAGGGGGAGGAGGAGGAGGTAGTTATTCAAGCATATCCCTACACTCAACCACAACTGTATGTGCATTGTTGGGGACCTACACAATATTTTCTGCAAACAGATTATTTAAATGAAACATATGCAGTATGGATATTGTGCACGCACACACACACAAAATCATTTGACACAAACAAGCTATGTTTAACTCTTGGTTAATCAGTTTACTATGTTCCCAAGATCTTGTATAGCAACTCTTTGACCACCTGGAGGCGGTCTCTACAAAACCAGCCATCAGGCAGAATTAGCTGGCATTCTTTTTATTGTGTTCTGGTAAATGGTAATTCAAAGCATAGCCCTCCTGTTCGCTTACTTCTTCCTGCAAAATGTTGATTGACCCCAAAGGGGTAGATTGTTCTTGAAGTCTTAGCTGTATGTAAAGTCATGCTACATGGAATTTATCTTCTTTCAGGTAAGTCCTAAGCAGATTGACCAACTGTTTTTAAACACACATACAGTATCATTTTATTTATACTATAATACCTGTGTATCTAAAAAAAATAGATATTGTAGCCTATTAACTGAAAAATATATCAAACATATATATCAGTACTCGATTTTACTGCGTAAAGGTAACAACTATACAAAGACATTTATAAAAATAACTGAGATGAATCTGGCAAATTCTGTGGTCAGATAAGCACGTGCAACTTCCACTGACTTAAATGGGAGCTGGGAACATGTATCTCAGGGCAGAATCTGGCCCAACAACTATTGCTACTCTAAGCTAGATCTATGTAAAATGAACAGGCAAGCTCAGCTGGGTGATATAACCTGACACCCTGCATTTTGCAGCTATCCTTCCACCATCAGCCTCAGCACCACCCTGTCTCATCTGTTATGGAGGGAGTGGTTGTAGTGATGGCTCCAGATGACCTTGCTTGGGAGAGTTTGTTTCTTTCATCGTGTCTGTGTTAGTTTATATGCTAAGAAATATGAATCTTATCATTAGTTACTAAATCTTGAATTTTGAAATCTCCAGGAATATCAACATGGCACCTTCCATTTAAAATGCCCAGTCTTGTTGTCTAATTTAACAGTGCCAGCAGATTGCAAAACAAAATGTACATATCATTATTAAAGAAAAGAATTGTGGCCTTCATTTGAAAAAGGATGTTGTTTTCTTCTCAAGAGCTAATTAAATTACTTCTGGAGTCAGATGGAAATCTAACACTGGATGGACAATCTAACAATTGCCTGGAAACCATTTTATTTCTGTGGACAATGTAAAGGGCACAATAAAACAAAACTGAGCTCTACAGATATTCCTGAACTTTTGAAATCCCACATTTCCATTAATCAGGATAAACTAACACCTTTTAAACCAGGATCCACTACATTAAACAAAACATCTGACTCCTAGAAGAAAATCAGAGCGTTTCCATTTGTGGTAAATATGACAACATTAAACAATCATAACATCTATAGTGATGTTTGTCAAAACAGAGGGCCTGAACCAATCCCCATTGAAGTCAGTGGGAGTCCTTCCTTTGACTTCGCTGGATTTAGGATCAGGCCCCAAATCTTGTGCTTTTTGTGATGTCACAAAGGCATGCTGCCTTTGCACACACCATCTGCTGTTCAACTGGCGAGGTTTGTAGTGGATTTTTTCCCTCTCTATCTGAAGCATGAGCTATTATCCCTGGGTAGGAGGGAAGAGAATCATCTTTAAATACTCTTACGCAGTGTAGCAAATCCTAGCATTCTCTACAAAACAAAGGATGCACCGCTATTTCTTGTTAAATTTTCAGTCTGTGATGATTGTTCCCTACAGGTGGCATGTATGCAGTTCATCAACATTGTAGTCCATTCAGTAGAGGACATGAATTTCAGAGTTCATCTCCAGTATGAATTTACGAAATTAGGTCTGGACGAATATTTAGATGTAAGTATGGCCTTGTTTTACTCTGACCAGAATTGGTCATTATCTCCCAAATGGATTAACATATTTGAACAGTGCCAGGCTCTGGATGGCTTGAATGACAATTGGGGTCTCTGCTAGTGCAGAGAATTGCATATTGTGCCTCTCTGTGCCAGCAAGGGCCACTCCATCCCGGATGGTTCACCCCTAACCTCCCTTCTGGACTCCATTTTAGGAGGGCAGTTTACAATGTTATAGGTTCCAGAGAAGCCCTAGCTGCAAAAGCAATAGCGTGAATTCACTGCCTCAGTCCATCCCCCACTGCCTTAATTGGCCAGCACGGTTCACTTCTGGAGTTGTGAGGGCTGCTTGCAGGTCTCTTGGTGAAGGGGGATGTTGAAAGCATTTTGTGTTGCTGCAGTCTCCCAAGTTCTGATCCTGGCAGCCCTGCTCCAAGTTGGGCACGGACCCTTGAGTGAATTTGGTCCTTGCTCTGTATTTTTTTGATCAAAATGTGCAATTAGTTGCTGTTCCAGGTAAGGTGAATGAAACCATACAAGGCTCACACTTCCAGCATGCTGATCTTTCTTCCAAGGGAGCTGGAACCTGAATCTAATATAGTGACCTCTCTGCTGAGAGGGCTGGGCTCATTTCAGACATCTTGGCAGCTAAACTGTTTTCTGCTAGTAGCCTCATAGCAGCAAAGTAAACCCAGTGACAGCTACTGAGAGCTTCGCTCAGTCCCTGCCCCCGTGCTCAGTAATGGGATGCACGGTACGTAACTACCTTCTTGGCTCCAGAAACACCACGCTCTGGGCAGCAGGAATCAAACCATGAGTATGGCAAAGCAATGAGTAAATGATCACTTGGTAAAAATGACAAATTGAAGCAAAAGGAAGAAGTAACCTCAGACATGTACTTGGAAGTATGATGTCTGTTGTCAGCAGAAGTATCCTTACATTGTTCAAGCTACCTTGATTCTTTCATTCCCCTCATCTCTTTATATTTCTTTATCCCCAACAGCATCGCCCCCACACTGAAAGAGTCAATAAGCCTGCCTAACTCTCCTAGTTTTAAGCATTTATCTTTGCTAGGAGCTGATAATGTTAGTGGCTCTGAGGATTCAGTGATACTTCTTATCTAGCAAGTAAGGGGCATCTTCTCCCGTTTCCAGGTACAGAACTCCTGTTATGTGCAGTGGGAGACATACCTGCCAGCAATGGAAATCTATAAAAAGCACATTGGGGAGAAAAATGGGGACATGCCTTTTAACTCCCCTGAAGTCCATTGAAGCAGGAGAGCTTTTGGAAGGGACAGAGGAGATTATACATATTTTGCTAAAAATGTAGCCATTGTGTCTGCTAAACTGGGACCATTGATGTAAACCTACTCATGGAGCATGGATGAAAATTTGATCTTCATCTTGTAATTATTCATTTCCCCAGACCTAAGTTTGTTCCAAAGTTGAGCCTCACAGCTGGCCATAATGGACCAAATTCATCCCTCATGACATCAATTAATTGGTCTGGTTCTGTTCTTGGGCCCAATTGAGCAAGGTACTTAAGCACGTGTCCAACTTTTAAGCATGTGAGTTAGGCACCTGGCTGAATCAGGACCTAGGTTACCAGGTAAGGTGGGGAGCATTTGTTGAGCAGACACTGTATAAGATAGTGTTTCTTCAAATGATTAAATGCTGTGGTGCTAAGATTAAAATTGACACATTATGCTATTGAATGTTGACTAGAAGTCCACAAGCTCCTGACTTCAGAGATTTACTGGCACCTTCTGGAAATGTTCTATTTAAAGAGAATGGTGCTTTTATATCACGTTTCTCCCTTATCCCCATGTATTTCTCTCTCTCCTAGTGTTTTATTATTAGGAACATTTACATGGAAAACAGTATTTTGGTTGCTTAGGAGTTTGTCTGTTCCTGCTGTTCTTTGGCTCTGCTCAGTGATCACAGAGCCAGAGCTACTTTTTGCTCTCTGCTAGGAATATGCACGCATTGACACTGAGCACTCCTTTCGGTACTGATGATGATCTTCTGCCAGCACAAAAACTGTAATTCATCTAAAAAGATGTTTCATCACAATCTCTTCCTGATCTATGCCTGTTCAGCTCAAAGGTTGACATTTCAGATTATGTGGGCTCATTTCAAACACAGGCAGAACAATAGAGAACAGATACAGTGCCTCTGCACAGGTACACAAGGAAGAAGGCAAACGGAGCCTTTCCCTCATCTTATTCAGGGGTCAGGCACAGTTGAATTCCATTTATTTATCTGAGTGCAATGATTACTGTCACTTACTGCCTCGTGGGGCACTAGCCAGCCCAGAGTGGGTAGGAAGGGGGCAGAGCCCCTCCCCTTCCTTTGCACCAGTTGGCAGAACTGGCTGCTCTTGCCTGTATGCCGGGGAGTTCCAGGAGGTATTTTTTGTCTCCCTGACCACAACATCTCTCCCTCAGAGCTCTCCACTGCAGTGGTGAGGCGTGGCACCACACCAACCCCAGGGTGAGCCTGTTCCTGAATAGCACAGTGTGGGCCACAGTATATAATAGATGTTTGTCAGAGATTTACATGGCACATCAGTGAGTCTTCACATTCTGATTGGTACTCTTGTCTGTGTCTAGCTCTCGCTTATGTGCTGTTAATAGTTATATTCAGATGTTAAGATCTCAAACACCTGCCATTAAAGAAAATGCTAATATTACTACAGAAAAAAATTACTGCTTAATTTTAAAGTTTGAACTTTTGGGGGCCTCCTTACATTTTGCCATGTCTTATTTGTAACTCTCAGTGATGTTTAAAAACTTAATCACTTCTCTGAAATACGAAAATGGGGCCAAACTTGATTGCAACGTATTTGCATCCGTTCAGTATTTGTGGCCTTGTCATTGCATGCTGCTGAATGCATTTCATGATGTTTCTTTTACTTTGGACTTTCAGAAGCTGAAACACACAGAGAGTGACAAACTGCAGGTGCAGATTCAAGCTTACTTGGACAATGTTTTTGATGTGGGAGCTTTGCTTGAAGATGCCGAAACCAAGAACGCAGCCTTGGAAAGAGTTGAAGAACTGGAAGAAAATATTTCTCATGTTAGTGCAAAGTTGAAATGACCTTTGACTTAGTTAAGACTATGCTGTTAATGCTTTATATTGGTGAGCTTGCTGCAAGCACAGGCTTAGACAGAGGTAGAGCCTCTGGGAGTCAGGATCCTCAGCATAAGAGGAGTCATTTGGGCTGTTTTCCTGATGAGGGATTAAGCAGGTTTTTGGCATCTGGATCTTAACAAATCTTGAAAAATGTCTGGAAAGAACATCTCAGGGATGGTTTCTTGTGCAGCCGGTTATGGAGATCCAGGTGCTGCTAAGTGTGGTATGTCTTCAGTTGGGAAAACGACACTTTATGTTTCCTTCATTTTTGAGAGATGACAGGTCTCCCCTACTGTAGGTCTTGTGGGGAGGCCTCCAACGTTGAGTCAGTGGGGACTTAGCAGAGGCTGCTGCTTCTCTTCATACTTAGAACTGACTCTGGATTCAATTTAGAATCATTCATGTTAACAATGAAATGGCATCAAGTAGTGGTGGCTACTCCTCAACAATAACCATGTGTTTTTACTGTTGCATAAGAAACTTGTAATGAAAAACAAGACACACAAGAATGTATTTTAGCCCTCATATTCTCCACTCATTAGCTAATTGGTGGCTTTGCTCCTAGGCCATTTACAGACTCAGTGAGAAAAGGGTTCCTCCTATACTTGTGTAATTGATTATCTTGTTTTACTTGACCATAACCATGAATGGGGAAGAGCGCCAGGTTCTCAGATACCACAGTGATTGTTGTGGTACAAGAGACTAAATAGAATAGAATTGCACTGATTAGTAGTTTGGGTCTAATATGTGTTATGTCTGTCTGTCTCGCTAGGTATTTATATGGTCCCATCTTTGTAGCATCTGAACACCTCACAAATATTAGTGAATTTATGCTCCTAACTGTGAGCTAGGAAAGTATTATCCTCATTTTATATGTGGCAAATTGAGACAAAGGGAGATTAAGTGATTTGCCCAATGCTACACAGTGAGTCTGGATTAGAACTAGAAACTGAACCCAAATTGTCAGAGTTAACCATAGAATCTTCTTTCCTTCCCATTATGTGCACACAGGTCACTGTGCATCTTGAAAAGTCCACCACTTAAGCACTGATCATATGTATACAACTGGTACATGTTGACTGGTAAAATTCTTACCAGAAGTCACTGATTGCAGCAAGGAAGTTTTAGGTTAGACATTCGGAAAAACTTTCTAACTGTCAGGGGAGTTAAGCACTGGAACAAATTACCTAGGGAGACAGCAGAATCACTGTCATTGGAGGTTTTGAAGAACTGGTTAGATGAACATCTGTCAGGGATGGTCTAGGTAATTCTTAGTCTTACCTCAGGGCAGGGGACTGGACTAGATGACCTTTCAAGTTCCTTTCAGTTCTACATTTCTATGATTCCCAGCTTGAGTAGACAGACTCATGCTAGCTCTCATCAAGCTAGTATGCCAAAAACTGAAGGCAGTTATGTTCAGAGGCAAGCAGCAGCCCAGGCGAGCCACCCCATGGGTATGTCCTCAGGCAAGATAGCTCTTGCTGCCGCTTGCTGCTGCCTGTGCCACACGACTATTTTTTAGCATGCCAGCTCATTGAAAGCTAGCTCAAGTATGGGAATCAGGCTGAGACTCCCACCCCCAGCTCCAAATGTAGACATAACCAGAGAATCCTACTCATCAGGCTCACCTGGTTCCTATCTGGGGGACCCGTACCGGTTCTGCTTCACATGCATATGGTTCCTGTAGTCCTTGGTGGGAACCTCACCATTGATTAAGCATGTATGGTCCTAGCTTTGTGGGTTGGAGCGTATGGATTCCAGTAGTTCCAGAATTCTTAGTTTCAGGGTAGTTACAGATGGAATCACTTGACAGCCTGGGTCTGCATAGAGTTATGGACAGAAAAACTAATTTACATATAAATTGCAGATTCCTTAGCAATATGGTACAAATAAATAGAGCAGATAAACATTCCATGCCATAAAAGTACAGTTAGAGTTTTGTGCGACTTACAACACATTCACTAAGTATGTGTAAAGCAGAAGCAGACTGAGAAAGCAGGCATTTGGGATTATTTTAAATCTCTGAGCAGTAGGACTGTGTCTGATGCCGAAAGGAGATGGATAGAGAACAGATATGCACTTGGACTTCATAAAACAAACTGCTAGAGCCTCAAGAGGTAAAGGCTCAGGTGTGTTCGACTTGGCTCAGTAATGAGGACTGAAGTGTAGCATTACTCTGAGATGCACTGCTTGCTTTTAGTTTTTCCATGTCAGACATTTTTGGTATCAATTATTTTAGTCTTGAAAATATGACTTTCCTGTTTTAAAAATAAGTGTTTTCCTGACTTGAAAAATAACCCCCAAAGTCGTAACTTCACTCCAAATTTTGAACATTGGCTTGACATAGAACAAGTACATTCTTTCTCAAGAGCAATTAGAACTGACTATAATATTCTCTCCCTTAAAGTGCTATTTTGCTCTGAAAAATGCCTTGGTAAAAATGGTGCATTCTTATTTAATAGATCTGCTAACTATGAGTGTTTAGAGACATAATTGCTTACTTTAGTTACTAAAACAAGTTTTTTTCTGCCTTTTATTTCTATTTGCCCAACAAAATCTATTTGGCTATGCGAGTGAAGACTTAAAATTCTCAAGTTCATGCTTTAACAGAATTGTTAATTATGTTCGTTCCAATTGCCGAATCTTTACCTCAAAGTTTGCAGAGATGCAGAAGTCAATTGCACATTACCACTTACAACACACCCCAATTCAGTCAGAATTACAGTTTGGCTCTCAGATCCCATGTTAAGTTTGTAGGATCGGCAATTTACAAGAACAACACATTTTTATTTGTGAAATGAGCAAATCTGATCTGACAGTCATTGAAAGACAATAAACCTGGATCCTAGGGATGCAGATTCTACTTTGCAAAGTGAATGCAAAAATGGCATTGTGTGGTTCCCTGATTTTTGTGTCTCGGTGATTTCCAGATTAAATTTGCCCAGTTTATAAGTAAAGTGATAACTTCCTGACCGTTTTTTCAAAGTGGCCCAGCAGTCTTGCTTTCTTTGTAGGGTATCCTCTTCTTGAGCAGACTTGGTAAACTACAGTCTTATTGGGTTGGCTGCTGATCAGATTTAGATGTTCAGATTTAACAGGACCATCAACAATACAGTTCATGCCCCATGGACCAAATAATGAAGTCCTTACTCAGTCAAAATTTCCATTGATTTCAGTAGGAGCTTTACTGAATAAGAACTTCAAGATTTGGCCCAGTGTCACTAGCTTACCAGGTACCACTTTTCCAGTTAGCGCTACTAATAGTGTTGATTGAGAAATCTCTTACCATCAATATCTTTTTTTCAATTACAGTTATCGGAAAAACTGCAAGACACAGAGAATGAAGCTATGGCAAAGATTGTGGAACTGGAAAAGCAGCTTATGCAGAGAAACAAAGAACTGGATGTTGTTCGAGTAAGTGCGATGATGACATTCCAGACAGATGTCACATTCAGGAGAAAGAGCTCCATTTCATTTTGTATTTAGTTTGGTATTCATTGTGTGAAATGGGAGTATGACAGTGAATCGTGATGCTTACACCTGGTTCAGACTTTATGGATTGAACTTTTCTAATGGCCTCTAACTTTGCACCCATAATCAATGGCAGGTGGATTTACTTGTGGGTACAAACAACAGAGGTTCGATATTTAACTCTCTGATTGCCTGGCCAAATCAGACATGTAGATGTCTAAACGTTATCATTCATATCTGCATTTAATTCTACCTATAGTTTTGCACACAGTTGATTGTGGGTGAAAATTACAGACTGAATTAAAGCCTTCAAAAAGTTTGGGTGCATAGCATCAGTGGAGTTTCAGCAGGTGCCTTGCTTGTGTGTAGAATCCAAACTCACTCCCTTCCTGGGGTATGGCTTCATTAGTACAGACATTAATCATATAAAATATAATTTAATAAAATATAAACTTCAACCCAAAACTTCTCCACAGGCTGGCTGCTTCTAGGCTTACTTCCTCCTGACTGCTCAGCTCACACACTAGATTCTCTCTCTCTCTCTTGCAAGAAATTAGCATCTCCCTTTTATCTGGGCAGGATAACAAGCTATCTATTTCAATGACTCAGCAGAGCCCATTAGCCTTTGCACAGCAAGATCGAGACTAGCTAACAAGCTGGGGTGTTTCAGGCAAACACTGTCAGCATATTCAGGCAACAAGACTTTCTTTCTCCATAGTATGTATCTAACCAAAGCTACGTTATCTTAGGTTCTTTGCTGCACTTTATATCCATAGGTCTCATAGAGAGAATTATATTTATATAGGGAATGGAGCTACACCAATTTACACTAGCTGCGGATGTGACATATAATCTCCACAGCAGGTTGTGCGGGTGTTGCTAAAGAAATGGCAATAGGCAAGTTACATCACTATTAAATATTTTATCTCTCTTATATGTTTGTCTCATTTTGTAGATTGTTTTGAAGTCTTTGGTCTCTGTTTTTTTCCTGTCTGAGGTACATTAGATCGTAAGGAAACAGTTATATCATTGGTGTAGAGCAGGGTTTCTCAGACTTCATTGCACTGTGACCCCCTTCTGACAACAAAAATTACTACATGACCCCGGGAAGAGGGACTGAAGCCCAAACCCCACCACCCCAGGCTGGGGAGCCAAAGTCCAAGCCCTGCCATCCTGGGGGGTGCCAAAGCTTGAGGGCTTCAGCCCTGGGTGGTGGGGCTCAGATTTTGGCTTCAGCCCCGAGCCCTAGCAAGTCTAATGCCAGCCCTGGCAACCTCATTTAAATGGGGTCACGACCCTTTCTGGGGTCCCAACCCACAGTTTAAGAACCGCTGGTGTAGGGAACTATACCCGTATCAGGCAGGCAGCTAGAAGGACAGAATCAGGGCTTCAGAGCCCCTTAGAGGCTTTTGGCCATGCTATTGTGCGCAGCTACCTACACACTGATATGGGCCATTGGTCCCATATGTCCTGGACACTCGGGGATACAATCCCTGCCCCGGAATGTGAGCCTCAAGCATTCATCAGTTGCACAGGTCCCCAGTGGCCTTCCGAGAACACAGCCACCACTCCTAGGCAAGGCAAAGGGGAGAGACCAGGAGCAGGCTCAGCTCAGTTCCTTCTTTTACCAAGTGTCCAACATGTGCTCATAGGCAGGCCAGGCAGCTAGCAAGTGGACATGGAGCAAGCAAGGGAAGGCCACAGTTCGGCTGACATATGAACATCATACCATGCTATTTATTTAGGATTAACATAATCCTAGTAGTCTACATGGGATATATTTTAGCACTGATGTCCACAAATTCTATCTTAGTACTCAGAGTTGAGGTTCTTTATACAACTCATTCGTGTACACATTCTTAGTGCTAACATGGGGGGAAACGCAAAATGAACCCTCTTTTGGGCAAATGAAGAGGGATTGCTCTCATCAAAATGCTTTATCACTGAGCAGCAAGGGGCAATCCAGTGCCATGCTGTCATTCTATTTCTGGCTCAGCTGTATGCTGTCGTTTGAATGCAAGTAAATTCTTTACTTTTGGACAATTCTGCAGGAGATTTACAAAGATGCCAATACCCAGGTTCACACATTGAGAAAAATGGTCAAAGAAAAAGAAGAAGCCATCCAGCGGCAGTCAACCCTGGAGAAAAAGATCCATGAACTGGAAAAGCAAGGGACCATTAAAATTCAGAAGAAAGGTGATGGTGACATCTCTATTCTTCCTGTTGCTGTGGCCTCTGGGACACTGCCATCAGGGTCAGAAGCTACAGTTGGCGCATTTGTGGGACCAGTGACTGGGGCTACGTCTTCAGTACCGTTGCCGCCACCTCCACCCCCATTACCACCAACATCTGAGACAGGTGAGAAGTTTTACGACTCAAGGGGCAGGTGTGAGGTTGGAAGTTTATGGTGCAGCTCACTTTGCTTGATCTCCCTCACACTGGTTTCATGCTGGTTTAAGCACCATTGAGGGTGAAACTTAGGCTCCATGTCACACAACAGACATAGTCACGACAGTGAATATTCATGGATCCAACTTGACAAACCCAAGGAGTATTTGAACTCAGATGCAGAAAACAAAGTCTGCTATGATTAGAGCAGATGGTTTTGTTTCATTCTTTTTAATGAGATGCACACACTGGTATGTAGAGTGACTAGGGGCCAGATCATCGGCTGCTTTACATCAGCATCGGTCTGTTGAAGTCAGTGAAGCTACCAGCTTCAGTTTACACCCGCTGAGAAATCTAGCCCAGAGACATGATCTTTTGTGGCTTTTAATTCTCTTAGAGGTAATTCTTTGGTGGGTATTTGTTGTGTTCTGATTAATGCTTTCAGAGGCAAACATGTCTTTCCCCCTTCCTTTTGTAGTGCAAAACGGTCCTGTGACAGCACCTATGCCACCTCCGCCTCCGCCTCCACCTCTTCCTGGTCCAGCTGCAGAGACAGCCCCAGCTCCTCCACTGCCCCCCCCACCGCCACCGTCAGCACCCCCTCTGCCAGGAACAGCCTCTCCCACGGTGGTTTTCAACTCAGGGTTAGCAGGTAAAGCGGTGAAACTGACATGCGTGCCCCACCAGTGCTTTCTTCAAACTAATTACAAAAAAATCTAGCCATGCGGTTTGGAAGGAGCTCCATCAGAAAGTAACTTTTTTTTAAAATTAATAAATTTAAAAAAAATCAAATTGAGAGCATCCCCCGATGATGATAAAGCACAGAGAGAGACACCCCCTTACTGATCCCCGACATTCTACCCACCACTTGGAATAGCCGGAGTTTATAAAATTGCTAGTGTATTTTATGAAGGATTCCCCACGGCTGGTCCCTTCTCATATTATAATTAAAGCAGGTCAAAACGTTGTTTTCTTTTACAGAAAATGGCTTTTTTCAATAACACAAATTTTTCCAAAAATGTTTGTTTTTGTCAGAATCTTGCAGATTTTCTTCAGAATTCAATCATGTGTGGTTTAAAACCAAAAAACGAAATAAGATATATAATAATGGTTGCCAAAACCCAAAAATGTTTCAGGTTTGTTTTTTCAGTGAAAACCTGAACGTTTTTGAAGAAAGTTGAACAAAAACGAAAACTTCTTTGGTTTAGTCGCAATTTTTTCTGGGAAAAGAAAGTCCTTGACCAGATCTAATTATATTATTTTTATGCCCTATTTGACTTATACTGAGTACCTCACCCAGCAAGTGAGTACTACTTGGTATCACCCCCAAGAGATCATGAGAGCACACTATAATTGCAGAAAGAGAAAAGCTGAGGAGTTCTGATTAATATATTTTTAAAACCGATTAAGTATTCCCACCCTTTGATCTTTTGTTTCCTTTGAAGGAGGAAAACTCTGAGAAGCAGAGTCACCATGGAACTAGTTTAAAAAAATAACACGCGTATAGCTGAGATTACTGATTAGGCTTTCCCTGGCAGGCTTATAAAAATAGTACTCCGATTTCAAAGCATGTGTGCTACTGTAATATTTCTTTGACACCATATCTTCTTAGGCTAATAATATGCAAGGGACTACAGTATGTGGTTTCCTTTCACCTTTCTCTTCCTAAAATTCGTCCCATATTCACACTCAGTCCTGTGCTGATAGGAAGAGTGAGCTGAGCAGAAGAGGGATTCTGATTTGGGGTTTTGGAATGGCTTTATAATGTCTGCTTGCCTGCCTGGCTGACCTTCTCTCTGTCCTTTTCCTTTTTTAATCTACAACTGTTGGCTTGATTTTGTCATTAGTCATAGACCGCCCTGTAAAGCTGGTGCTCAGTCAGCCTGCTCCATTTCTGTGTATTGTCTTTCTACAATTAATATTGTTTCCTTTGAGTCAAGTGTGATTTGGAGGAATATTATATGCCTCATGCTGCAGTGTGGCCCATTAAAATCCACTCAGTTCCCTGAGCAAAGCTCATTAATGAGAAGAAAAGGGTCCTCTGCAATGCTCAGGAATCTCATCACAGGGTTTACTTGATTTCTGGTGCCAGGTTTAAATCCTGTAGCGAGTGCTGAGAGTGTTGAACTACAGAAAATTACAGAGCTAGTTGGTGGATAGAAAATGACTGAGATAGGATTTACATATGGTATTTACGTGTGAGTAAGTATATTGCACACCAGTGTGATGGAGGTAGACTCCCTAAGTCTGTGAACTGGTTGGTTCTAGGAAGGAAAATAACCTGAACTCGATTTTGAAAGCTGCCTGAAATGGATACTGATGCCACCCTCACATATTTATTAATTCACAGCCAGCTGGAATTTAGTTAGCTTAGTCTGTGTTGCCAAGTACATGTCTCTGTGCATTGTATATGAGTGGGCCATGAGGTTTTCATTGTGAAGAAAAACTCAGTTGATTTGTACCTCTTATTTAAAAAGATAATTGTAGGATCCTGCCGCACAGTTCTCCTATACTGTAGCTTACTATAATGTTCCTGACGTATTTTTGGGCCAGTGTAGTATAGAGGACTATTCTCTAGTATTTGTTCTTAAGGAAATCCACTGAGCCAAGGAAGATGAAAGTGTCAAATCTTGATAAAATGCCTACATAGAAAGGAACATTTCTCCCACTGCTTATTCGTACAATGTCATGTGATCACCTTATCATGATGTACTGGGAATTTGTGAATTGATGAATTATACTATTCTAACCATCACTAATTTTTTTTCTCTTTGTTCTTTCTGCTTCCGCGTAAGATGGGCCAATCAAGCTTTTCTGTAGGTTCTTGCCAACTATTTTAAGTATTTACACCCATTTCCTTTCTGTCCCTTTTGTGCTGTGACCTCCTCCTCCTCCTCCTATTTGTGATTTTAATTTCAGGCTTGCTTAATTTTTACATTGTTTCTAGAGCGTGAGCTGCTTGTTAATTACCTGAAAATGTCAACCAGGTGTGCAAACAACATAGGGAAAAGAGGGTTTATTTTAATGCCTTTGGACGTTGAAGTATGCACCTTCAGCAGGGCTGGCTCTAGGTTTTTTGCCACCGCAAGTGCAAAAAAAAAAAAAAAAGCCAGAGTGCCGCCCCTGGAAAAGTGCCTCCCCAAGCATGTGCTTGGTTGCTGGTGCCTAGAGCCGGCCCTGCCCGTCCCATAACTTTGTGCATGCTGTTGAACAGAATTATTTCTCAGTAGCAAGGTACTGATTTAGCAAAGCACTTAAGCAGATGCCTAAGCCCCATCAACTTCATTTGGGTCCCACTCACTGACTTCAGTGGTGTTAAGCCCATGTGTAATGGGGTTTCCACTCACTGTTAGTGCTTCTCCTCTTGTCTAGATCTGGGAAAGAAGCTCTATCAGAGTCAAGTGCACCTTTCTGCCCTGTCTGTGATAGTCTGCCAAGTCACCATATAGTCCTCTTCCAGGGTTATGAAGTCCAACAGGACCACTGTCCAAATGCCTTTTCTGGATGTTGTTCTGCTCCAGCTCAGGACTCTGTTCCACTATAGCAGTGACTGTAGGGGAACCTGGGCCCACCCCCTACACCAGGCTCCAGTCCAAGGACCCTATAACCAGCAATCCAGGTCTGCTCTGTCCCTATCCCTGTTGCTGTTTCCCTGGGCTCCTTCTTACCCAGCCTCTCTCTTGCCATTTGTCTGTTTCTGTGATTATCACTGGAGGCCACTCTACTCCCCATTGCTACTTCATCCCCTCCTAGCCTCTTGCTAGACTCCTTACTTCAGGGCAGAATCTCAAGACTTATTCTCCCCGTGGACTTCCTCCATGTCCCTGATCACATCCCAGGGAGTGACTGCAGCCTCCTTCTGCTTTCAGCCTCTTAGCTTTATAGTGCTGTTCCAGCCTTCCCCAACTGGGCTTCACTGTTAGTTAACCCTGGCCCTCCCTCTCCCAGGTGAAGCCAGGGAACCTAATTGACCTCTCAGGCCTTTTTTAACCCCATTAGGGCTGGTGTGGGGTGCACACCCCATCACACTGTGCTTAAGTGTTTTGCTGAATAGGATTGGAGTAAATCCCCTGCTTAAGTGCTATGCTGAATCAGGGCTCTCAGCCTGTAAAGCCTCTCTTGGGGTCTATTCCCCACTCAAGATCCTGTAACTGTTGAAGTCAGTGGCGGACTATCATTGACTCCAATGTGTGTGGGATCAAGTCTCCAGATTGCATGCATAATTGCTGTTTAATTGATGGCATTTACTCATATACCTCAAGGAAAGAGTAGGGTGTTACCTTACACATTTAAACCTGGTTCTGTAACAAAGGCAGGGAATACTTTTGTTCCATTTAGTATAGCTTCTCTTAGAGCTGGGCAAGTAATTCACAGTGAATCATTTATTCATAAATGTAGTTTCTTTTTCTGTGTCGGTTTCTGATTTTGTCACTATTCCAGGTATTTATTATTCTAAATTCTTCATCAAGTAATTCTTGCAGTTGTGTTGTAAGCAGTTCATTGCATTTGCTGGTCAAACTCGATTGACTAGTATTTGATTTGTGTTCCTCCATCCTGACTGGATGACTATAACTCTGGCAATCACGTTTCCATGTGAATACTCAAATTTACAAATTCAAATTTTATTTTGTGAATGCTCTCTGTTGTCCACTTAAAATTCAGTGTTTCTACAACTATTCCTGCCAGTAAGCTCGTTCCTTAGAAGGTCCATGGAAGGTGAACACAAAAGGGACAACAGACACAGAAGAAGTGAATTCTTCTAAAAATTTGAATCAGAGAAAATGAGAGACACGAATGAGAGAAAAATGTTTGTATCATTTGCCCAGCTCTAAAGCACAAGAGGAGAGTGAAGTCTGAAAAAGATGGTCTCTGTCCTGGAAAACAGTACATGGAAGAGTACTGATGAGAGACAAACTGATTCCCTTTTTTCTTTCATGCTCAAATGTTATAGCTCAGGGTGTAACCTGACCATGTGGGTGGGACTGGGAAGAAATCTGCTGCTCATACAGCATTGCACAATTGTCTAGCTATGCTATCGTGTGTGTCGGGGGATGTAGAGGGAAACTAGTATATCTGTCTTGGAAGAAGAGATGTGTTCAAAACAGAACTCCGTATGTGAACAACCCTGAACTTTGGGAAAGTTTGCATCTGGATCAGAATTTTACAGTTTGAAACTACCTGTATTTGGAAGTATTATATATAGGACACTGCTGGAGATGGTCTGGACTTCTGTCGCTCTATTACCTCAATTTGTTTCAATGGACCAGATGACAGTTTTACAGGTTAAATGGCTTTTTCCAACACTGGGGGAATAAAAAGCAGGGTTTCTCTCTTTCTGAGTGTAGCCTGAAAAGAATTTAATTGTTCACTCCACATTTGAAAATAACTTAACCACATTAATGAACAAACTATAATGATCATCACAAACTCTTAGTGATTGGCTGGGCCTCTAAATCTCAGAAACAATGAAAAGCAAGTTACCAAAGTAACCAATCTACTTGAGATCATTTAGAAATACTGGGGTTTCACTGGTTTTTTTTTTTTTTTGGCAATTTGACCTCTCTCTTATATGGCTTAATTAACCAAATTATCTGTACCATGGGATGTTTGAGGTTAGAAGGACCTGCAGTGAGTCACCGACTCCATACCTCTATATTGTCTTTTATTAATGTTTAGAATTACTATCCTTAGATGCCTGTCTAATCTTAGATATCTCCAGTGATGGAAGCGCCAGAGCCCTCCTTGGTAGCTTGTTCCACTGCCTAATTATTCTCAGGGTTATAAAGTTTTTCCTAGCAATTAACCTACATTTTCCCTGCCCCAACTTTAGCCTATTACTTCTTCTTCTGTGCTCGTTCACCAATGAGGATTAATTGGTCCCATCTTCTATAGCATCCCTTCAAAGTTACTTTAAAAGATTTATTGGTGCTGCACAATCAGAGAAGGCAAAAGCATTTGTTACCCCAAGATATAATTGTGCTAAAATTGGAGACTGGCTTTTATGTGCTTTAAAATACAGACAAACTCAGGCTTGTGTGAAACAGTAGAATCCCTTCCCAACAGGCTATGGAAGCCTCTGTTCCCTTGTAACAAAATCTTTGTAAAAGGGCTTCTCTTTCCCTTGTCACACACTACTGATTGAATCCTCTGCTAGACAGAGGACTCACTTTTAGCTGAATCCTCAGCTACAATCCCCTCTCTCGGTTTAATCAAAAGGATGTACGTCTTCAGCTAGCACCTCTAGCTGTTGCTAAAAGCCTTAGTCATAGTGCCGCTGCCTTGATGTCAGCTTGAACAACTTTATCTACAGCACTGATTATTAAAAGTAAGGTAGTAAGGACTGAACAACATCACACACCAGCAGCCCGGGACTGCAAGGTACTGAGCGTGCACAATCCGCATTAACATCAACGGGACTTGAGGGTGTTCAGCACCTCCCATGACCTGATGTTACATCCAGAAATGGGATGTCCTCTGGGAGAACAGAACTCAAGCCACATACCATTTTATCCATTTCCTACACTGGTTAAAAATTATTTTGGTTTCTAAACCAGGCCAGAACAATATTAAGAACACACTATATTAGCGTAACACATTTGCTTTTGTGAAATTTTCTTAATCTCCAGCTTCCACTAAAGGTATGTGAATGCCGGGTATAAAACAGCTGAATAAAATCTCTCTCTGCTGTTTGTCTGTCACGGCAGCATAATCTTTTCAGGCTTTTAAAAGTGTTTATTTAGCCCCACTGGTTCTTCCTCCAGTGCTGAAGTGCCATCTGCAAAAACCTGTGTCTGGTTGCTCCAGATGTTTCTCAATTCTTCCAGCATTTGTAATTTCATTCTCTTTGGTGTCTTTAGCTGTGAAAATCAAGAAGCCAATCAAGACAAAGTTCCGCATGCCTGTCTTTAACTGGGTAGCTCTCAAACCCAATCAAATTAATGGGACAGTCTTCAATGAAATTGATGATGAAAGGATCCTGGAGGTATGAATGCTGCATATTGTGTTTTGCTTCTCAGTACTATGTGCAGTGTAAGTGAATGTACAGCTTTGCAAAGACAGATCATCGTAGGAATTATTTCTGAAAGTTATTGTTTGTGTTGTTACATAGGAATAGTTTCAGCTGCTTGAGATCCCCAGTAAAAGGGCATGAAATGGCTTTCAGTTTACCCCAGCCGAGAATCTGGGCCAAACTGACTATAAAAGTGTCCGTCTTTGATTGAAACAAATGAATCAAGATGGTCGATAGCATTTTCCCAATATAAACATGCTGATGCCATTTATGGGATGCAGGATCCTGTAGGTTGCTGAGTGCTGTTGAAGGAGAGTTGCAGCAGCAGTGTAGTAGGGTTGAGCACTCAGCTTTTGGATAGTATACACGAGGCTATAGATGGTAGAAGGATGAGTAAAAAGCTGAAAAATCTTTTGACCTTAATTTCACAAAATCACATGCTATAACACTATTATAATGTTTCTGCAGACTATTGTCGGCAAGGGTGGATGTGCGTATATCAACATAGTGTGGCATATACCTACATACTCAGTCTGAAAGTCTTCCTGTGGAATTCTGAGAAAACTCTGGACAAGTGCAATTTAAAAAAAATATTTTTCTGGGGGGGATTTCTTTCCTTTTTAGGATTTAAATGTGGATGAATTTGAAGAAATATTCAAGACAAAAGCTCAAGGTCCAGCCATTGATCTTACTTCAAGCAAACAAAAGATAACTCAAAAAGGGTCAAACAAAGTCACATTATTGGAAGCAAACAGGGCCAAAAATCTTGCCATCACTTTAAGAAAAGCTGGAAAGACTGCAGATGAGATATGCAAAGCTATTCAGGTGTAAGTGCAAAACTTGTCGATGGAGCAATCATATTTAAGATTTACTCTGCTTTTTGGTAATCGGCATACATAGAAAATCTGGTTTTGAATTGGCAGATAATACAAAGGTTTTTGCAGCTGCAAAACATTCAAGAATAAGGATCCCCCACAAATCATTGATTGCATTCCCCCAGATGTGTTAACCTGCAATTTTATGATATCACTCTGCAGGACAGTGCAAATTATCTTAGAATTTTTTTTAAAAAACTAATTAATAGTTCTTAAAAGAATGCCATCAACGTAATTCACATATGACTCCTATTATGCTGCATTTCCTATAATAACTGAAAATTAAAAGCAAGCCTGAGACAAGTATGGTAAATATTAAGAATAGGTGAAAAGTTTAGTTTTTGCCATAATGTCTGGATTTAATCCACATGCATTGAATACAGTTTTAATGGTATTGTTTATGTAATGATTAGACACAATGCCAAATGCAAAAATGATACAAGTGTGTACTACCAATCTTAATGAAGGAATGTAGTTTCATGTCCTGCTTCATAAGATTCATCATGCACTTTGAGGGTACGTCTACACAGCAATTAAACACCCGCAGCTGGTCCAGGTCTTGGGCTACAGGACTGTAAAACTGCTGTATAGATGTTCAGGCTTGGGCTGGAGCCTGAACTTTGGGACTCTGAAAGGTGGGGAGAGTCCCAGAGCCCAGGCTCCAGCCCGAGCCCAGACATCTAGCCCCACAGCCAGAGCCCCACAAGCCTGAGTCAGCTGACCCAGGCCAGGCGCAGCTGTGCCCCGGGTCTTTATTCCAGTGTAGATGTACCCTAAGATACATTCCAGTTCACTTTCTTTAGTCTTTGGAACATATTGGAGATGATTACTTGCCTGTCAAAGCCAACATTTTGTTAGGCTAGAGTACTCATTTATTACTTCACTTTTCCCAAGTTAGACTCGAAAGTGTTAGCGTTTGCAGCCATGATGAGCATCTAATGTTTCTCTGTATGAGAACACCTCAGACATAGGTTTGGATGTTCAGACAAACATTGATTCATTCTTCTAATCTGGCCAAATACTAACATACTCTCAATCTGATGCTGCAGATCTAACTTTGTAGGTTACAAGATCCTTGTCCTTTTACACAAAATTAGTATCTTCTCTTCCCTGCTTTCATACTCCAGTATCTTATAGTTGGGGATCACCAGGGCTTCCCCCATTCTGCAGCCAGTAGGTCAGTTCCTTGCTTTGTCCGGCACTGCTGTGTTCTGCTTGGTCAGCCATTTCCTTATTCACACAAGCCTTGGTCTTGAAAGTCTTTGTGTGCTGCACAGCAGAGTGGCAAGGTGTTTGCTTTCCATGGATGTGAGAGTGGAGGCTTAGAAGTGAGCAACAATAAGATTGTGAGTCCTCTGCACCCACTGGTTTACTTGTAAGTGCTCAAAATAAACATAAGGTCTAGCCATGGCTGAAAAATGGCCATATCTGAGGTAATGTGAAATTAAGTGTGGTCCTCATCATGTTAAAGATGTTACCACACGTCCCCCTTTAAGACTTACTGAGTAACGTGGCAACCAGGCAGCAACATTCACATTAATACAGCTTCAGTTACCAAGCTTATTGCTTTGAACATGTGCTTATACATTTAGCACTCTGCATATGCATTACACAGGATCGAGCCCTCCCAGCCCCGCACACCCAGAACAATAAAAATGGAGGCCCAAGGCTTCACTGTAAGCAATGCATGACCTAGTCAGCATCAGAGGCCACCAGTGTGTCAGGGATGGCAGGAAACTCCTCAGGTTTATTTTTATTGTCCCAGGCTTGTGTATGGCACAGGCCTCCAGGAGTCATGTGCTCTGCCCATTTGAATAGGGATCTTGGGGAAGGCAGGTTGCTGCCGTTTGGTTGGCTTTGCCAAAGCAGACAGGCCTGTCATATTTGGTGAGTCCTTCTTATAACACCAAGCTTTCTGTATTTGTTATGATATAGATTTGACCTGAAGACGTTGCCAGTAGATTTTGTCGAATGTTTGATGCGATTCTTGCCCACTGAGAACGAAGTGAAAGTGTTACGGCTCTATGAGAGGGAGAGGAAACCTCTTGAGAACCTGACTGATGAAGATCGGTTCATGATGCAATTCAGTAAGATTGAGAGGCTGATGCAGAAGATGACCATCATGGCCTTCATAGGCAACTTTGCAGAAAGCATCCAAATGCTGACACCGGTAAGTGAGCCACAAGCGATAGAGCAAAATAAATTAGCGTTGAATGAATTCTAAGGTGTGCAGCCGTTAGGGCTTCCCAAGTGGAACTCAGGTTGTCATTCCAACACTCTGCATCACTTTTTAAGATACTTAGAAGAAACCTTCTTTCTATTTTACTTCACCATCTAGGTATAGCCGATCAGCAAATTTTCCTTGGAAAATATTTTCAAAGAGAAAAGAGGAAAAAAATCTCAATCAAAACGTTCACCAAAAAAAACTGTTTCATGTTTTTCAGTCAGTTCTCTATCTATCTTAGGGTTAGGAATTTGACTCTAATGACCACAGTTTAGTTTACGCCTTGCCTCATGGGCTCTAAACACTACATCCACAATGATTTTCAGGAGTCTAGCTCTGTGAAGCCAGGTACCTTGGAGTTGTGTGGTGTCATAAACCCTTTGCAGATCCAGCAGAGATATGTTAAAGATAGATGGAAGATATGAATATCATGATGAATCATTGAAGTTCTTGAGAGAAAAGGAAAAAGAAATAAAACCAAATCAAACCGAACAATTTTCTAGCTATGATTATAATTTAATATTGTTATTGCAGTGGTGCCCAGTGTCCTTGGATAGGGCCAGGACCCCCCAGAATTGGTAACATCAATGCTTTTTACGTAACCCACTAGAAATGATTTATAGCATTTCCATTCATAGTACAGAAGAGAGTGACTATAGTATTTAATAGGTTACATTTCTAATTTTTAAAGATTGTCATCTAAGATATGCCTGCAAAATTTGTGCATTTGTATCTGCAAACTCCACATCTCTGTATGCAAATACAGGCTCAGATTTTACAGACACAGTTTAGATGACAGTCTGTGTCCCAAAATGTTCATAATGCTTCTTTTTATTTTACACTTTTAAGAATTTAAAAGTGGTTTTAATATAGAAATCATATTGTTTGGCTCATTAGCTGAAACTGACGATGAGTTAATGATGTCCGTGCTATCTATACTGGTATTTTCCTAAGGCCTGTTCCACATAATTTGATACATCTTTCATTGTCATAAAGAGCATGGCACTGTAGAACCACGCTTGCATTTTATTTTATTCTACATTAAGCCTGCAATGCGTGTGAACAACTTGAAATCCATACACAGAGGGGAAGGAGAATATTCATGTCAAGATCCCCATCGTGCAGATCCAAGAGTAGAATTTGAGTGCTGACTTTTGCCTTGCATTTAACGTTTTATATGTGTTAACTACACCTCTTCTTATTTGCTTTTAGCAACTCCATGCAGTAATAGCAGCATCTGTCTCAATAAAGTCATCCCAAAAGCTCAAGAAAATACTGGAGGTAAATACAATTTTATTTACATACACATGTACTTTAAATGAGATAATCAATGCTGTTCCTCCCCGCATACCGGAATATATCTACCTGCTTATGTTAGAAACTCACCGTTCAAAGATATCGAGTGGCATGCATATGTATTGACTATTACCCCTTTCTCTCACTCTGGCAGATAATCTTGGCGCTTGGTAACTATATGAACAGCAGTAAAAGAGGAGCAGTTTATGGATTTAAACTACAAAGTTTAGATCTGGTGAGTAGAAGAATGACAACTTGGCTGGAAGCTAGCTTTGGTGGGGAGGGTGCCTGCTACTCAGTTCTTCACCTCCACCCAGTTCATAAAAAAACATGTTAATGACAGCCTTGCAATGGACCGTGCATGTCATTCAGTTGAGAGACAAGGTGGGGGAGCGAATATCTTTTATTGGACCAACTTCTGTTGGTGAGAGAGACAATTCATTAATTAATTGGAGGACCTGTGCTTAGATGGTTTCTGGCTTGGTGGAAGAAGGGTGGTGATGGGATAGATGGGTGAAATAAAAATAGAAGGGGTTCAGGGGCTGTAGTGAAGGTTTAAATGTCTTCAGTCATATGTGACATGAGATTGGCTGCTAATCCATCACAACTCCAGCTCAGAGTTTGGGACAATTATCAGTCACTGCCGAAGACAACAGACAGTATAGCAGATCAGGTTGGCTGTGCATTAGCAGAGCTGTATGGGGAAAGCTCTCACAGCATCAGCCTACACTCTGCCTGGCTTTAGCTAGTACTACCCCTCACCCATCTGTCAAGAGAACTAATGTTTGGCAAGTCCCACCCAGCTTTTAAAACAACAGTGGAAAGACAGATCAGAGTGAACAGGTGGGAAATAGCCAATGAGTAGATGCATAGTGGATGCCAACTGCATTTTAAAATATGACTACATTGAATAGTAAGAACAATTTGATTTGAACCTACTTACTCCCATGTTAGTCTCCCAAAAGACATGCCTCTAATTTGTAGACCAAACTTTCTCAGCATTCCTTAATTATTTTTCTTTGTGTTTCCCCATCTAATAAAGTATCAGTTCAGTCAACAGATAATTTATAGCCTGGCCTTTACCACACCTCAATCCAACAGTTTCCTTGCCTTTTGCTTGTAGCTGTTAGACACAAAGTCAACGGACAGAAAACAAACGCTGTTGCACTATATATCCAATGTTGTGAAAGAGAAGTATCACCAAGTATCCCTCTTTTACAATGAGCTTCATTACGTGGAGAAAGCTGCTGCAGGTACTGTGACCAGTGTTGCCCTTGTTAGTATGTGAACCAGGTTCTGATGTATTTTATCCTCCTATCCCCATGAGCTGTTCAAGAGAAAGATCGGAAGTTTAATTTGTAGGGCAGTTAGGACTGTGATGAAGCCCCTTTTTTGGGGATGACATCAAATGTAGGGTGCCAGATAAAGGTTGGATAAATATGAATGTGGAGGATACATTCATGTCACAGAACTATTATATTTGACGTTTTTATACTTTTATTCTTATTTCTATTGTGATAACACCTAGAGGTGCCCGGTCATGGACCAAGACCCCATTGTGCTAGGCATGAACAAAAAAATAGGCCTTACCCCAAAGAGCTTACAACCCTTAATACTTTAAAATGGGTCATCGAAGAAACAACAGCAGCCACTCCCTTAGGGAAGTACCAATTGTTTGGATTAGAATTTGCACTGTTAAAACAATACAAAGTTAAAAGACTACAGATCAACATTAGTATTACAAGCACAATGTGCTCGTTAGCTTTCCACAATGACGTCTAATGTCTGAGTCCTTGAGGTCTGCTATAATAGTAGAATACCAAGGAATCAGTCAATGGAGCTAGCTATCAAGGACTCAGTAATGCCATTGGATGTCAGCTGTAAAGGATTTGATCTGAATATACCTGCAGATGTATGAAAGCAAAGGATAAGCATGGGACCAGCACAAGATCTGTACACAAGGCTCTTTGATGATAACTTTTAAAGCAACCACTGTGTAAATTACACTTTTTCAGGTCATGGCTCTAAGACTATCTGTGCATTCAAGATACTTTTGATATAGATGTCACACTTAATTGTAAAATATTTCTGTGGTCTTTTGTTGTGGGCAATAGTTCACGTGCATCCTCTTCTGTCATTTGAATAGGGATTATGGAAGCGGCATCCCCACTCTGCATCACAAATAGAGTGGGCGACTAATGTCATATTTCTGCAAATATTTATATTTCCCCCATGCTTGTATACCTTTTCTCTTCATTTTGGCCATGCTTGTGTACCTTTTCTCTTCTCTTTCTATGAACATGCAAATGACCAAGATTTACTGGTCCACATGGTCACAGAAAGTGAGTTTCAGACCTGTGAGAGTGAGTAGTCACAGACACCAAACTTCGCACTCTTCCCAGAAGTGCTGGTGTGAAATCCAGCCAGCAAACAGATGCAATGTAACCTCTCAGTGTGAATACCGAATACTTGCAGAGAATTTTTCAAGATCAGTATAGAGTTTAAGAAAATGTGAATAACAAATACATTTCAGGACACTGATTGTGAGCTGCTTGTGGATATTACATAAGTAGAAAAAGAGCCTATATTTGTTGAAGAAGCTATTCAGCATCAGTTACACAACTGTAATCTCAAATGAGCAGTTTAAATTGCTGTCCAGCAGGATTCTGATATTTAAACTACAACTCGTTAGCCTTCAGTAGATTTTAGGAATACATTTTAAACACAGGGAAGAGAAAACTAAGTGCTGTGTTCTGTGCATTAGTGGGTGCTCTGTATATGCTGTGTGCTTGTATGGATGAAACTGACCCGCATACAAGAGTGTCTGAACAGTCAGTTATTTTCGGTGCTACCATTTGGAAATGCACCAAAGCATTTATGAATTTTTATCCCAAGCTAAGACAAGTCAAAATCCTGATGAGCAATTTCTAATTATACGGGGCAGTCTGTGGCTTAATATTTACCAAGTTACCAACTCTGAGATCCTGTGTTATAGCCTGGATTTATGAAACACTTCTCATTAAGGAGTTAAGAATGTTTGAATTTAAGCCTATAGTAGAGTGTTTGTGTCACTCTCGCTACAAAAACACTTCAGCATTTTTGTTTATTTCTTAGTGTCCCTTGAAAATGTCCTGTTGGATGTCAAGGAGCTCCAGCGAGGCCTGGACCTGACAAAGCGAGAATACACCATGCACGACCACAATACAATGTTGAAGGAATTCATTCATAACAATGAAGGAAAACTAAAGAAACTGCAGGATGATGCAAAAATAGCCCAGGTATACTTTTTAATCCCAGTCCCTGCCAAGGTGACGTAGAGACCAAGCAAGAAGAATCTGGAAACCCAGGAATTCCTGACTGTTCAAGAGGATGTAACCTTCAGCAAACTGTAGCATGGCTGAGGAGATTCAGGGTTACTTGAGTTCCTCTCCAGTCTTTACCAGTGCTCACTGAAGTGATGACATAATATTGAGGTTATTACCTACTTTCCTCTCTATAGTCATCATTTGGCCAAGCTATGCATATTTGCTTATATTAATATTTCCCTGAAGTCCATCCTCCTAGCCTCCTAATCAATCTTGTCACTCTTCTCTAAACACTTCGGTAATGTTATGCCATTTCTCCTCTGACAAACTTTTCCAACCACCCTGAAAGAAACTTTCAGAAGTGCAGCTTCCTTTTTCCAGGCACATTTGACTCTCTGAAATTCTCTGCCTACAAATGAATTACAGCTGCAAAGCTGAGCACTTCTGCCCAATTTACTATGTGTGCGCACACATCACGTCATGCGAGGTGCAAAGATCTCTCACATTTACACCCACAGTTCATTTTGTGGATACACAAATGCAGATGCAAATCTTGCAGGTACAGATTTCACACCCAAAAAGAGAGGCTGAGAATACATCCCTTTACGACATTCTGTAAATGGGCAATAGCTCGTTTTTAAGATGCGAAGCTGAGTGAAAAATGTGCTTCTTACAGGATGCCTTTGATGATGCTGTGAAATATTTTGGGGAGAATCCCAAGACAACTCCCCCATCCGTCTTCTTCCCAGTCTTTGTCCGATTTGTGAAAGCCTACAAGGTAAGCAGACATACATTTTGCTTCTTACTACACTTCTGAATATGGCAAGTCTGCTAAATGTGGCCCATAGCTTTCTCCAGTGCAGCTCAAGCTCCGTTCAATTGAAAGGTTTAACCTCCTGAGCCTACAGATCCCAGAATGACCTGTGAAAGAGCACTGCACAGCAGTGTTGTGGGACATAAAGTCAACCAGCAAAGGGCAGGGCAAGTAACTGTCTCAGGATTTTACAGAAACCAGGATAAACCACCATTTCAATAGGATTGACCAGCCCCAGGCTCGCTGGTCAGTCTTTGTATGGGAATCTAGCTCCACTGCCTCAACATTAGTGTGAATCATGCAGCTGAGTATCTATGCAGTGCCCTGAAAGTGCCCCCTCCGGTCTTCAGTGGCAGCAGTTATAGTCACAAACTTGTTTTTGCAGTAAGAGCTGATTCTCTTGTTTAAAAAAAATCTCAGAGTCCCTTCATTTGTCGCTGTTTGCAGCTCTAATGTGGTTTCTTGGTCTTTATGCTAAACAGCAAGCAGAAGAGGAGAATGAGTTGAGAAAGAAGCAAGAACAGGCACTAATGGAAAAACTTCTGGAGCAAGAAGCACTGATGGAGCAACAGGACCAAAAGGTATGAAACAGAGCACTTTGGGACAATATTACTGGAATATTTTGTCTCTAAGGTAAGGAACAATCCTTTCTGCCCTCTAGAGATGTTTGAGAGGACATACAAATAAAACCTCTGCTGAGGGTTAGAGCAGGCCTTTTGGTGCCTTTTCATAATTCTCAGCTCAAGATAAGAATTTCATAATTCTAACACTCTTTATGGTGTGAATTTTGGTTTTACAATAAGGGTTTAAAAATAGGCAGGTGGCTTTTATCTTTACCAGCCAATCTTATAAGATGAAAAATTCCAACAGAAGAGCATAATTCTGAATTTTCCCAGCGTGCACATCTCGGCAGGCCCGTCGTGAAAAATTTGGGGCTCTGGCACACCATGTTCAATGGGTCCCTACCCTCACCCATCACACTTTATTTACACAGATGTTACGGATGTTTTAGGAACACCCCTCCAAGCTCACGGCCCTGATACAACTGTTCCCCTTTTCCCGTCTTCTCATCGGCCCTTCATTTCAGTAATAGGCTCTGAGAAATTAGGTTGGAATAAAGCATCTATGCCATGCCCCTACCAACAGCAGCTTTGTGCCTTAGCTTTATAAGGCATTTTCCTAGGGCGTTGTCTATATTCTGTACACAGAACTTCTGTTAACTCTTGTATTTATAAACTAACATGTAATATGCCTTCAGAGAAACTATCCCTACAATAGCCTGGTGGTAGGCCCCACCCAAGGGATGCCCTGTCAGAGAAATTACCCCTATAATATAGTCACAGACTCAGCCTAAGGATGCCATTTTATAGGAACCTTTTTCCCAGCATGCCTTTCTGGGGCTGGCCTTTTAAATTTTATCAAATGGAAACAGCTACACCCCTAAAGTGGCCATTTTGTAACTAGATGCTACTGCTTCCATGTCTTTCTCTTCCAGCTCTCCACTCCCCTTATCTCCAGTCATGTTTTCCCTTTCTGATGCTGGAGGAAATGGCACAGTCTGTCAATCCTCTAATGCTTTACAGGGTTAAATAAATGGTAGAAGAGGTGGAGAGTGAAATTAAGTAAGGGGAATGGACAGATTTGGCTGCTAGAAAAAAGAACTCGCCATTTTGACTTCCTTTGTGGGTTTAGACAAATCACCTAACCTCTCTGCCTTGGTTTCCTTATCTATAAAATTGGAATGAGACCCAAGTATTAATATTTGAAATTTAATAAGATGGTATTTGGCGTCTTGCACATTTGAGAAAAGGAAAGGAGGACTGCAGCAATGCCCTATTGCAGGCTACTCCTTACTGATCTTTACTCCCATTTCCTTTCAGTCTCCTTCTCATAAAACAAAAAGACAGCAGCAAGAGCTAATTGCAGAGCTACGCCGACGACAAGTCAAGGATAACAGACATGTGTACGAGGGGAAAGATGGTGCAATTGAAGACATTATAACAGGTAAAGGAGCTTTGTTCACAAGCCTCAGTGGCTGGTTCACCGACATCGTCAAATTGTGGCTGTATATAAATCTCACCTGAACTATTGTAGAGCTTTACAAACCTCTTAACAGGTATGGTTCAAATATAGTTTAGAAAGCTGTTTCCAGTGCTGTGACTGAAATATACAAATCCTTGCCACTGGTGTGTAACAAACCAGACCCCATAACTAGCTTTAATGTGCCCACTTTCTGCACATTTTCCATATACATAGGTATCTGTCAGATACCCTTTGCTTATTTCACAAGTTTTTCTTTCAGCATGTTGTCATGACAAACTTAGTCCCTATGCTCAGCAATAGAAAATTCAGTACCCTGGCAGACAGTATTGCAGTCTCTGCATGCCATACAAACCTTTCCTTGCAAATGTTTCCACAAACAGAATGACTGATGGTTAACGTTATTTAAGAGCTTGCAGTTCATTAAAAAGTACTAACAGTAATTACCTCATGTTAATACACAGCTCAGGACAAATCATTTGGTCATACCTGAATGATTTATAGCCCTGAGTTGTCATGGTTTTACTGATTTCCAATTAGGGTAGATTAATACTTTGCACTTGCCACAAATTAAAATTGAATACAATAGTGGCTGGGTGTAATTTATAATAATAGCCAGAGGTGATCAGGACACTGAGCAAAAGATTCCTGTTATAGCAAAGTTGCTTTTTAAAATCTGTTTTTGTTTAGGGTCCTTTTAATTTACATAGATGTTCTGGTAGTTTATTTTTATTTTGATGCATATTCTGCATCCCTGGATGGGAAGGGGCAAAATCTTAACCGGTTGATGATTTTAGTGGTCATCCATTTCGCTTGCACCAATGCTTAAGAAAAAAAATCTTTGGGCCAGATTTCCTTGACCATATTTTACATTACTGTCTTTTTCACAAGGTTTTCCCAAGAGAGAGAGAAGCAATTTTGCCACTTAGGGCGTAAAAGGAAGCTAAAGGCATATCTGTCCTGGTTGAATGCTGGGTTGGAACTTCTTCACTACAGCTTTCAAGATAGTGCACACCAATATGAAGTAGTAGGCCTTTATTGAAAGGACACAGTCAGTGTAAAAGCTAGTCATTTTCAATAATGAGTTAAAAGCTGTCTCACATTCTACACCTCTCCAAGGTCCCACTGCCAGTGGTTGTAATTTTACAAATCACATTTTCCCATTCAAAAATAGAGTTTTAAACCTACTCAGGGAGAAACTGACCATGTGAGAGGCTATGAAGATAACCATATGCAAAGGGATATCAAAGTGCTTATAGCAAAAGTGGATAAACAATTATCAGACATGAGTGTTATTTTTAAATTGGTGGTGTTTCTTTAGACCCAAAGAAAAGCTTTACTTGACCAAAATCTATGAACCTTAATGATCTGTAGTCACTACCAATGATGGCACACTCCTCTCTGGATTAGAGCTTTATCACCAGTGAAAAATGTGAAATTTAAAGATGGTTATTTGAAGCCTACTTGGAATTCCTTTCTCCCCAAAGAAACCCAGCTTAGTACAGCCTATTGTGATTAAATAACTGATCAGAACATGTAAAACCATCCCAGGATGTCCTTAACAAAGCACTAACAATGTACTAATGCAACAGATCTTTGCTTCTTACTGTGTTGTTTGTCTTGTTTGGCTGTTATTTTTCCATGCAGTGTTGAAGACAGTGCCCTTTACCGCTCGAACTGCCAAGCGTGGCTCTCGGTTTTTCTGCGAACCTGTTCTCACTGAGGAATTCCATTACTAAACTATTACTCTTTCACACCTGATGCTCTTAAAAGGTTGCTGTAGGTTTTTGACGTTTCTCCATTTGTATGGATCTCAGGCAGGGCCACGTGAATGTTAAATGGATAGGAATGTCTGGTGTCTACTTGGAGTTGTATTTTATGTCATCACATCATTGCACGTTCTTGTATTTCGATTCTTTTGTTATATCCCATCAACCTTGCGCATGACACTTTTGGCTATCCTCACATTTCAAAGCCACCATTGAGCTACATGACATATGTCATAGAAAAGCAAGTGATGGAAGTCACAGAATGCTACCTATAGAAATGCAGCTTTCTTGCAAATCGGATGCCACAGTTTACAGAAGGGTTAATGGGTCAAATGCAATCATAAATGTGACAGTTCACCTGGTTTTTCTATGGCATCTCTTCTGGGTTCTAGAAGTCCCCTTCTATGTGAAGTGGCTTATGTAGTATGCATGCAGTAAACTAGACTGCTCTATTGGGAAGCGGAATTGCAGTGTGCATGAGCTGAGCTGAACTTTCATGGGCTTTGCTTCCTGACTTGCAATAGTTACTCATGATTATATACTTGATCTGGGGATTTTAACCAGCACTTGCATGTTTGTCTGCACGTACAAGGAATAAAATGTACAAAATCCTTTCTCATCCTGTCACATCCACATTTATTTTTCAGTTCCATGCCAACTTAAACATGATTGGAAATGCCTATTGAACAAACAGAAACAGAGTACAGAGGGTGGCTACATGGTTTGGCTATCAGTAAAGGTGGAAAAAAAAAATCCAGAATGATTCTCCCTCTGCTGAGGGTGAGACTGGGGGCACACCCTGTAGTGTCGTGGCCACTCTGAATGCTGGTTGCAGACTTGGACTTCTAGGTCTAGTCATGACAAAGCTGTATTAAATGCAGTCTTAGAATTCATTGGAGCATTTTATGCTGGATTCCTGTTTGGTCAGAGCCAACTTCAGAGGATTGGATGAAGAGAACATCTAACTATGGATATGAGGGAAGAAACTAGAGAAACAATTTTGTTCTCAAAATTCTTTAGCAATCACAGCTATTACTGATACATATTGGCATGTAACTGGATATATTTACATCTTGTGGTGTAAACTGTATAAAGGGTGTGTTTAACACAGCATGTATCTGTTAACACTGTTGTCTTTGTTATTGGTTCTTAATCAAAGACAACAGCGTTTCATTTCTTACTTTTGCAATGTATTTTTATGAGAGCTTCTTAGTAAGATTGCAAACTATAATCAGCTCAATAGTTATTTTCTCTTTCAAGATAATTGCTGTATTATCTTCCTGGAGCCAATCTTCAAAGCAGCTTGGAATTTTGTTAGCAAGAGACTAGGATGGCCATCTTGTCCTTTCCTTCCTGTTTCTAACCTCCTCTTGTAGCCTTGGCCTCATTCCCTCTTCTTGCTCTCTTGGCTAACATGCCTGGGATTTTTGAACACTAAGTTGAGTTGCTCTTCTTTTTCCATCCCATTTTTTATTTAACCATCATTTTGTGTTTTTTTTTCTGTTTAGCCCTAAAGAAGAATAATATCACTAAATTTCCAAATGTTCACTCGAGGGTAAGGATTTCTTCTAGCACACCGGTGGTGGAGGATACACAGAGCTGGCAAGCATCACTTTTTACTTAGCTTCCTCCTCTCTCTGTATGCCAGACAAATTGCTGATAAATATGACTAAATGTAATACTGGTGAGAGTCCAAAGACATAAGGTACACTAAAGATTTTAGAATGTCAGTGTCCCTTAAATATCTATTTTCACACTTGTGTTATATGGCTTGGTAGAGCACGGGCTATGATGAACCACATTGCTGCTCATGTACAGTCACTGACTTCCATGTGCATCTTGACTCCTGATTCTGGGTTTCTTTCTCTCCTCCCTACTACAGATCTGCAAGTTTTGGGAGTAAATAAAGCTCTAGAGATACAATAATGGCTTCAGCAAATGCAGAGAAATTAAAATAAGGGACAGCTTTCAAGCCTTTTTGGTTTTAGAACTTCCCTTGAGTTGGGTAGGTGTGTCTCTCCCACTATAGCTTTCCTAATAGGTACAGTGGACTCCCAAACTTCTCCCCTTATTGGCATTTGGGAAGGGTGAAAGCCCTGTCCTCTCTCCCTGGCTCAACTGTCAGCAAAACAAAGGGCTATACATCCAGCATTATGATTGACCAACAGGGGACAGATGGAAAAGATGCCAGACGTTTTTCATATAAAATGAAGTGACCTTTATCAAACTATAAAAGATGATTGAATCATTGGACTGGAAGGGACCTTGAGAGGTCATCTAGTCCAGTCCTCTGCACTCATGACAGGACCAAAAGATTGTTTGACGTATGGGGGGGAGGGATAGCTCAGTGGTTTGAGCATTGGCCTGCTAAACCCAGTGTTGTGAGCTCAGTCCTTGAAGGGACCATTTAGGGATCTAGGGCAAAAACTGGGGATTGGTCCTGCTTTGAGCAGGGGGTTGGACTAGATGACCTCCTGAGATACCTTCCAACCCTGATATTCTAGGATTTGAACCATGAGTGCTTACTATGACTGGTGCCCCCTTTCCCTGGCCCTTTTTTCCATTTTGGCCAAAAAATTTGGCCCCTCCAAGTTTGCCAAAATAGTTATCAGTGTCCTATGCCCCATCACGCCCCAGAGCTGTTCCCCAGCCTGTTCTGCTGCTGTCAGGACTGTACTGCACAGTGCTTCAGGGGCATGTGGAGTACACCTAAGAGATAGGCAAGAAGCTGCACAAATCCATGTGCAGGCAGGAGCAGCATACATTGTCTGCCCCTGCTGATAGTGTACACATGGCTGGGGGAGCCAGGAGCTGCCTTTAAACAAAACACCAACCAAGCTATTACTGCCAAAAGCCATGTAAGCTAAGATACGGAAAGGGCTTTCTGTACCCCAGCCTCACTGAAATTTCCTCCCTAGCAGAAGAAACTTTCCCCCCTATTAGGATATCAAGGGACATACTGAGCATGCTCAGTATATCCCCAGTCATCATTCCCAAGAGATCTACTTCCATAAATGGCAATCAGGACAGATAGATTATGACCCAAATTTATCCCCATTGTAATTTCTGACTTCACTGGGAAGGGGTGGAAATTTAGCTGGTCATGCAAGCATGAAGTCGTCATTCTGTGGCTGCAGCCATGTGGGAAAGTATTTTTGGATCCTCGTCAGACTAGTAGCAATAGAACAGAATAGAACCTTTACATTTTTACCATATAGTAATTGTCTAGTATCCACTTTTTCCCATGTTCCTTTTTTTTCCAAAGATAAACTTATAGAAGGCATAAAATCATTCTTGCTTTGGAAAGAGCCATTTAAAACATTATCCTACTTTGAGTTTTTATTCAGGTTCCAACCCCTTTCAGAAAAATTCTACTGATTAAATTACAATTCAAGTGATTACATCTAAAAAAAAAATCTACTTCAGCTCTATTGATTTTAATTGATGTTGCCTTTCCCAATGACTTTATTACAAATAAAATTATAATCTCCAGCAAAGCAGAAGAAAAATTTCAAACTTGACAGCATGAATCTATTTAGACAAGAATACCACCAGTATTACCTTTTTTGGTGTTTATTAATAAGGACAAATCATATTTGTTTAATTCTCAAGGGGTTTAAAGGCCCTTTACTCTTTCTACACAAGCTGCTTTGATTGGCTGCCAGAAGGACTTTCTTTTCTAAACAAATGACATTTAGTTTACCTGTTTCTGATATCCTATTTCCTTTTTGCAGATCTTAGAAACCAGCCCTACAGACGAGCCGATGCGGTAAGGAGAAGCGTTAGGCGACGCTTTGATGATCAGAACTTGCGCTCTGTAAATGGTGCTGAAATAACCATGTGAGCTGGAGATTTGCATGTGAAAAGTAGAGCGTGTGCTTGAGTGATACCTTGTCCATGTGAACTATATGTGCTACCATTTAATTATAGCCTTGAATACAGTAAAATTACCTTCTGAAGGGCTCAAAGACATAGAAAATGCATAGGAACGTAAAAGTGATGGGCTCTCTACTCAACCATAGCTAACAAGTGCCTAAAAGTGAAGTACCTGCTCAAATTAATCAAAGCAATAGGACTTGATTTGATTGGGTATCTTTTTACACCAATACATTATTCAGTATTTTTAACCAAAATGTAAAATACATGATTTTTTTTTTATTACATGAAATTTAGTGATTGGTCTTCAGTGGCCCTTCTTGATTTCCTGACAGGTTGTAAATAAGTAATACTTGGATGCAATCTGCTGTGGACTTAAGCTTTTCAATGCATTCCTGTCCTGTCCACTAAGGAACTAACCTTGACCTTCAACTGCACTTAACATTTTTTAATATATATATTTAAGGGCTTACCATGTGCAAGGGGGAATTAATTACAAAATGAACTGTACCTTTCAACCATACACAAACCCCTGACTAATACAAATGTGTTAAAGACATAATTCAGTGAACACAAGGTTTATATCAAATGAACACAAACTATTCTTCATGTTCAGCTTCTGCTTTTTGTATGCCAGTGTGCGATAAGCAGTGAGGGATAGTTGGGAGGGTATGACTGCATTGCGAAGATATATGAAACAAGAATGTTGAATAAGACTCATTTACTATGTTCTTCAGATAGAGGCAGCTTTTGAATAACAATGTGTATTTATTAATTAGCACTAATATTAACATCTCATTAATCAGTATTAGGATTTCTGAGGACCATTACTGTTCAGTTATTAACTCAGTGAAATAATCTTGTGCCCTGCTGAGAGAGGACTTTAATACCCATGTATAAGCTTTAAACTTGCATCTGCATTGAGCAAGAATGGTAACCCAGTAAGTATGTTTTTCCTTTGACAATCGAGTTCTGATCACTTAATACAAAGGGACATTTGTTGTTCAAATGCATCCCAACTTCTAAATTCTTAGTTTTTCTATATTGCATTTTACACTTTAAAATTGAGCTTATTGTATTAGGCTTGGCAATATTTAAATATATACACAGTGCTACTGGTGCAGATCAATTTATTGTTATAAGGGAATTTTATTTTATCCTACCATGGCAGGGCACTTGATCTATTCCCAAGTCAAGAACTGGACTGATGCTAAATTTATACTTTCAAAGAAGATACATTTTGCTTGTGGCTTACCGTTCCTGGTAGCATTGCATCAGTATGTTAATTGTAAAATTTATTGTATAGTATTTAACCACTGAATTTCTTTTCTTTTATGTTGTGCTTTATGTGAACCACTGGTGAAGGTCCCATTTTCCTTGAATAATGTGTAGTTATATGAATCTGTTTTTAAATGTACAGATATTTTGCTACAAAATTGGTGCAGTTTTTTATGGTTTTTACACTTCTCTTTAATTCCCACTTTAGCCTCTGGGTAATATTGTAAATATTGTTTAAAAAATGCAGCCGCCTGTGCTATACAATCTGAATGTTATTTTAACTTATAGTTTTGTTTTTTATATTTAACTAAATGGACAGTTTGGGGCTCAGTTACCACATTGACTGCCACTTACCTATTTACAGAAAGTTTACATTAAAACTGCCACCTATTCTCTCATTTACAGCAGCGTGTACTCAACATGCGAAAGAGAACATGCCAAGATTGCCTCTTTCTTCACTGATAGTGACAAAAGAGTTTTATTCTGTATAAGAAAAAATAATTTGGCAATGTAATTTAAGTACATTTATTAGTCAAATGGGTCAAACTCATAAGCTCAGAAGCTTTTTATAACTTAACTCTAGACAGCAAATAATGTTACCATACAAGTGGACTGTAATATTGGCATGTTCTCTTTGATGTTTTTCTAGTAATAGACCTGCTTCTTAGCAATATTAGAAGTGTTTTATAAAAGCAGTTCATGTTACTTTTCTGGTCTGTTCATGGCATATGATCAAATAAACTATTTACACTACTACATGGTAATCCATGGCTCTTTTTCTTTGGTGTGTTTATACTACATTTTTATGCAGAGGTTGCTAGCAAATAGATCATGATGATGGAACAACTTATTCTTACAGAAATAATTGTCACTTATATCTGCAGTTTATCAACAGAGACTGAGGGGGCGGGGGAATCACAAATTCCAGGTTCTCACTAGCTTCTGCCCTATGCCACAACTTTTTGCAAAACTTAAGCTGTCTCATCCTATGATTCTGTATTTTTGTTTTGGAGAGAAACACTGCACAACAAAGCCTGCTTAATCTAGCTCACAGACAAACCATAGTAATGGCAAAGATGGAAAGGAAACGCAACCCATTCTGTGAAGCTACGCTTGGTCCCATTTCCATGCTAACAGTATTAAACATAGGCAATAAACAAAGTCAACTCAGGTGGAGGTAAGACACTCATTAGAAACCTCAAACTTTGGCTAATTTTCTCCATTCAAGTCAGCAGACTTACACCAGGAAAGAATTAAGACCATTTTCTTCGTGCTGTTCACCTTAGAACTCCTTTTCAACAGAGTGCGTTTGGCCAATTTTTCCTACCAAGCAATAGTTTCTTATGACCCTGGCTGGGTTGGAAGAAAACGAAATTTTGTGGCTTTAAAAAAATCTTCTCTTTTGTAGCAACTGCAAATATGATGAGCAGAGACCGCTTTTTTTTTTTTTTTTTTTTTGCAGGGAGTGGTGGTAATATGGAGTCACAAAACCTGCATTTTACCACTGGAGACTCTCAGTAGCTACTTCTGCAATATCCTGTCCAAAATAAACATGGTTTATGCAGAAGTAAAATTCACCAATAAACAATTCAGTTAAATCTGCTAAATCAAGCAGTTTATCCTGGTTCTGGCATTACAATAATCACAGAAAAGTTTCTACTCTGAGCTATTCTAACAGTCTCAAGATCAATGAACAAAGGAAGTTCCTAGAGTACTTTTCATACAGCATTTTCCTCTCAAAACACAGGATCTCTGAATAAGAGTAACAGAGTACAAACTCACTCCCCTCCCCCGCCCATACCATTTAACATTTACAAACTCTTAACAACCCATGTCCTCACAGACCTCATTACATCTCCACTTAGGGCTTGTGAATGGGGGGGGGGGCCTCCATTTTTAATTTACAAAAAATACACATTTTTGGCTTGCAACAAAGAGATCCCAAATGCTGTGGATTTAAATGTAACAGTTTTAAAAAAATTATTTAAAGTAAAAGGAAAGTGACTCAGGCAGTATTTGTCTTTAGGCTGGTCTACACAGATTTTGTACCCCTTTAACTCTATAGGTATAGAATCTGCTATATAGTAAAGCAGTACAATTCTTTAGTATGCTTGTAGATAAACTAGTATAAAGTCCTTCTAGCTGCACAACTTATTTCCAATCTAACTACATTTGTGCTCTGGGGTTTTACTGCTTTATACCAGTTTTTAAACCATTAAGTACAAAAACCGTACTCTAAAGCAAGGAAGTGAGATTATATTAAGGACACATCACGATTCTGGGAAATATCAATATACAATATGGTTATTTTATAAACACTTCTACTTTTCAAGGTAGGTGTACCATAAACAAAAAACTTAAATACCTTAAATGTTTACTGATCAGTCACTAATTTTCATAAAGTCTTACCCTGGTCTAACTTCCTTGATAAACATTTCAAATCCTATACCTTTTGATTAACAAGCATTTCTTATTGTAGTACAATTGATAATAGATCTTGAGACACTGTCATATAAAAAAAAAGAATTTGCTTTTCTCAGCACTTTCATGCATAGTTCAAGCTGCTCTTTGAGTATAAGGTTTGTATTTACCAAGGCTAGGCACCCTCACCAGCAATCCATATCCCGTGAACAGATTTAATTAATATCTGAGTAAGAAAAACAAAAATCACAACACCTAAATAGACAATTCACCCCCAGGACTTTTTTTCTTCCCTTCTTCCCCCATCTCAAAAGAAGATTTCCAGTGATGCCAGGCAAAAATTGATTATGAGAAATACACTGCAAAAGAATAAAAATGTTGTAGCACATCTATTTACACAATATTTCTGCAGCAAAATCTAATCTATTAAAATAATAAAATGGCAGACAAGTTATTTATGGTGGTGGTGAATAAATTATGCCATAAATGTAATAAGGGGCATCAGTGATAACACAATTTAACAAAATGTGGTAAAGCTCAAATTTAAGAGAAAAACCTCTTGTAACCAAACCTTAAGCCCTTTTTCAAAAATTTAAATTTAACAAAATAAATCCCCCACCCCGCAAAAAAAAACGGGGGGAGGGGAAGGGTGGATTCAAGATAGCCCTGCAGAATAGGCGGATTCAAGTGAAACTGACTACGAACAGGAAAGCTAACTTTCAGTCAACCTGATCATGGTGCAAAAGAGATAAATAGCAAATCAAACACTGAGTTAGACTTTTAAACATGCTTTGTTTTAGTAATCAATAGCATTATTAATAAAAGAAAAACTAAATTTACTTTGCCAGTAATCCCTATAATTTCAAGACAACTACAGAATCTGAAAGCAAGGGATTGTGATGCCTTTTGAGAAGAAGAAAGACTAAGACTGAATTTTGTTGTTGCTGTTTATGAGTAGATGGGAAGTGTTCTGCCTGTGGGTATTTCTATCACACAAGGAAGGAACAGTCCCATCCACTGAAAAACATGAGGCTGCAAAAACTTTTTTCTGAGGGGGGAGGAGATGGGAGGAGGAAAAATACTTTTTTCCTCAAGATCAGAAAACAAGCTGTGCCTTGCCAAAACAGATTTAAATGAGATTGTATTTCCTATTGGGAAGATTTTTGCAAGATCTGATTGAGAAATACAAAAGAAATACATTCCATTAGAATAATTTACAGTTACATTTTTTATTTTTAATGGAAAAATAAAGACAAACCTTTTAAAAGTAATATTTACTTAGAAACATGTTTCTTCATGTATACTATGCTAGGCAATAAAAGTATTTTACACAAATTCTAATGTGTTTTCAAAACCATTATTACCTGTCAAAAATTCTAAACTAATTTGCTACCTTTAACATTTCCTCAAATCTCTGTCAGTGTAAAACCAAGTATTAGACGTGATGAACTGTGTACTATCACCCCAAAATTTTGTGTTTTGTTTTTCACTATAGAGTTAACCTAATTGTTACAATACCAATGTATTTGCTTTTTTTAAAATATAAACACAGGAAAGTGAATTTTACAAGGTTAGCAAAATATATATATTTAAAATCTAACTGTAATTTTATATAGCCATATACCCATGATCAGCGCTCAATTCCTGACACACAGACTAACCTGCAACTTTCCACACTTCGGATAGTTGCTGGGCATGGTGCAGAAATATGGAACAGTCCCACTGCCAACATTTTAGTTCATTTGCAGTTTTTTGGATACTTAGCATGAAACATTTTATTATATATAAAATACAACGTATTTGAATTCTTTACCTCAAACCCTTCCTTGGCAAAAGTCATATAAGGTATTTCTTCAGTAACGAGTGATTCACAGGTATGTTACGTAGTGATGGATGACTAGCGTTTCTAATGTTAGATGTGTATACTGAATATTCTTTAGTACAAAAACCTGTCATTTCCTTCTTGAATATAGCAGACCAAGTATGTTTCTAACCAATATTTTCTTTCAACTGAAAAGTTTCAGTCTCAAAGAGCAACCTTAAAAAGTGTGACTCACTTACCCATCCTACTGAAAATATTCTGTGTGAATGCTGCAGTTCTAAGCATTGATCTTAAATGGGCTTTTTAGGCATTCATGTACTGGTAACATTTGTCATATGTATTAGAAAAAGGGATTAATACATTGAAAAGGAAGCTAAACTCTGTGCACAGTCTTCAAAATAAAAATTGAGTGAACACATGTTGCTTAATTCCATCAATCAGAGCTGTACAGAGTATTTAAAACTAGAAATAAATACCAGTACACGCTAGAGGACAAAATTTAATAATTGATAAAAATGTACAAAAATATTCCAATCAGAAAGGTTTCAGAATGTGTACCACAGTAGTCAATACTTGTCACTGAATAGGGAAAGTAGAACTTTTCCTCAAAGCAAAACTGGTCAGAGGCTACCAAAAGGAGGGAGGAGGAAAAAAAAAAAAGCTGAATTTTTAAAAACAATACTAGTTTTTTTTTTTAGGGTTTTTTTTTTCTTTTTTTAAAGAAAAAGGTTTAGAACAACATTGATTTTCTACATTAATATTGCAACAGCTATTTAAAATTTGGTGGTACATTCTTCAGCAGGTCCTTAAGGCAACATATTGAAATTAATTTACAAGTTGATTTTATGTTAAATTTTCTTATCAAGATAAATGCTGAAATAATGCCCTCAGCCATTTTAACATATATATATCAGGTTTTACTTTAATAAAAGTGGTGGCTATTTTACAGCAGCGCCCTCTAGTACCACTGTAATGAAGGGCCTAGCAGACTTCCATCGTAAACACCTATTTGTAAGGGTTTAAAACTTTACCATAAAAATTCACTCCAAGATGAAACTTGACATAGAAAGTCTCAGCCAGGACGTCACATTTTTTGTTTAATACAAATTATCAAAACCATAAGTTTGGCCAGTAATGTAGTGCACAAAGCAATTTCCGTTTCTGGTGCTTCTCTGTACTACTATAAATCAAGAAATGGATTCATTATTCCCTCTCCATTTCCCTCCTCCTGCCAAAAAAAATTAAAAACAAACACACAAAGACAATTAAACCACAAGAAACTACATTTTGAATCTTTCCAAAAAGGAAATTTAGCTTGTCTCCACTGGCCTGTAAAAACAGGTTTAGCACCTTTCCAGAAAGGACTGCGTTTAAGACATGGATTGCTAGAAAGGTGCTAATACTTTCCCTGGCCAGAGTAGGCAGGACCCAGAGTCAGAAGTGAAACAACTTCCATTCATCAAAGGGCTCGAGGGTGTACAGAATATATATGCTACCTAGCAAGTCAAGAACAGAACTTCAACTTTAACTCTGAATTTCCTGTTTTTTCTAGATTTGATGCCAGGCCCTATAATGATATTACTTGAATGCATTTATTTATGCAGTATCATTAAAACCCACTGTTATTTCAACAATGGAACTCAAAATATCAGAACTCATGTCCTGAATTAGACATCAGTTTCTTTTATTAAATCCTACTGTAAATGTATTTGGTATAAATAATGTTCTTATTGATCTTCATCCAGTTGTTCCAAGAGGGTTCTTCTCTGTTTTTCTAATTCCCCTTCGCTCAGTTCACTGCCAGATGTATCCCAATTACCCTGCAAAGAATACAAGAACACACCGTAATTCACCCACAGCAGTTATTGCATGTGTTCTAATACTGCTTTCTGGCCTTCATTAGGAAATATAGCTAGAAAATCAAGGGAATACATTCCATATTTAAAGGAACTGACAAGTGAAGCAATATAGCATGAAAACATTTGCTGAATTCTAATCCTACATCCCACAGTGCAATATGTGATATACTTGTGTGCAGCTGTTCTCAGAAGATAAGCATCCCAAGGAGGGTCTAAACACTAGATTTCTTGTCACAAATTTTTCATCACTGCTACCAATATTGGTAGCAACAGTGAAAGCTCTGGAGTAGACAACGTTCTAGGTGACAGCTTGTGTTTTAACCACCATATTGTTTAACCCTGCTATGGAGCACGTCTTCACAAGTACTAGACCTGGGCCATAGTTTACAACACTAAAACATCTTCCAAATTTATGTCAGTTTCAATATTTTTTTTTTAACTGAAACAGTTTCCAAACAAATAGAAACATCTTTATTTCAACATGTTTGAAACACAGTCTGATTTTTTAGTTCAAACCAATTTTCATTTAAAAATTGCCTTTAATTTTATTAAATAAAAGACCCTTTATAATTGTCAAAATCAAAATAAAAAATTTCAATTTTGTCAAGATAAAATGTTTTATTTCACCCAAAATGATTTCCCAATGTTTTGATTTGTCAAAAGAAAAAAATAGTTATTGGTTTGCCCAGAAATCTATTCCCCCCCCCAAAAACTGACAACCCCCCCCTCCCCTCCCCCCCAAAAACAATCAATTATTCACACAGGTCTATTCAGAACACCAGCAGCTGTCTAGAGCCGTATCCACACTAATGCATCCACCATTAGTCTACCAGTAGAAACAAGAGTGGGCGATTTTGAGCAAAAAAGCCTAATGTAGACAGGGCCTGACAGATTAGCTACTCTTGGGTCCATGCTCCCAACACAGTATTTCCCCCACCCCATAGGATGTATGGTTGGGATTTTCAAAGGCACCTAAGGGTGTTAGATACCAAAATGGATTGTTCTGGGAGGACACATCCCAATGAATTACCACTATCTCTGTGGGGAGGAGGATGAGTGAGTTCTGAAAGACTTCTGTCTGTGAAAGGACTGAACAACAGGGTACAGTTGCAACCTACACATCTCATTGACAGCATTACAAGATTCTCCCTAATAGGAGCCAACAGTGTTGAGCTTGACAGAATTTCTCATTCAGTTACCTAACTCCCTTAGTCTCTTGAAAATCCAGTCTATATAGTCTCCAAAATACAAGTTACTCAGAATGGATGCTATAGCTGAATGTGGACCCTGGAAGTGCTCTCAACAACATTCTTTGCCTTCAAAAAGGCCCAAGAACCACTTACCTCCATTAGCACTTTCTTCCACCACTGGTCTAGCTCCAGTGCAGCTCCACCAGTGCTAAATCAACAGTGGGGAAAAGGACAGCTACACCCAGAGATGAAAGATTGCTCCATCAAATCTAGTCTGTCAGGTTCTAGACCAGGGTAGTCAATAGGCAGATGGCAGGCCAAGTCTGGACCACCAAGCCCTTTTGAATGGACCTCAAAATCTTTTTTATTTACTTATTATCATAATTTTTTATCATTTTCTCTGGAGCCTCGACCTTGACTATACCTTGACTAAGAAATTTGGACCTTGACAAAAAATAAGTTTTCTACCCCTGTTCTATACTAAAAGATCAACAATGTTTAAACATGAATACAATCGTAGCATGCGAGCTATGTGGACTATGGCCCAAAACCCAAATGTTTAAGGAAAGTAGTGGAACATCAGTGTACTTCACTTTCAGTTTTGGGGTTTTTTTGGCACCATAATCATTAAAATACAGCTTTAAAATGAAAATGTGACATCTACACAAAACCACATTCAGAATTACTAAGCTACACAGATCCCCAAACAGACAATAATAATAATTTTAAATCTTCTTGGAACAGTAGGTACATTACAGATAAAAATCACTGTAAATAAATCCTTAGCTTATAAATTAGCAAGCTACTCTTTAATTAGTTGTATATTTTTATGTGGCTCTGTAAAGCTACCATATTGTATTTAGCCAAAATAAAATAAAAAACCTCACAGACATTACACAAAATGAAACCAAAAAAGCTTACAGAATCTTTTCCAGGCCGTTTTTTAGGAGGAGATTTATGCTTTGATTCCGATCTTTGTCTAGGTCTATCCTTTTCATTCTCTCTCTCTTTTTCTTTTTTATCCTTTTCTCGTTCAGTGTCAGATTCTGGTGAATCCTGTGTAAATAAAGTCAACAAATGGGAAAAATTCTTAAAGCTTCAGAATATTTATTTTATTAACTTGTTGTATAATGTACACAGTGAGTGTACCCACACCTCAGTACAACTAAACTCTGCAAAGCTCCATTATCGGGTTACATATAAGCAAACTGGCTTATTTAACATGTTCTTGTTTAGAACTAACTAGCCAAATACCATTAACACAGCAGAAGAAAGCCAATACATAGACAAATGCATTGACAAATGATTTAAAAAGAAAGATAGGTAGGCGAATGTCAACTTGAAACATAGCAACAACTAAAATGGGCAGAGGAACACTTACCCTACTCTTCTGCTTTTTAATCATACATATGAGGGATTAGGTCACAAGAGATGCTAGAGCCCTACAGTGGGACTAGTGTAGAGCCCTGCAGTGGGACTGGGATCCCACAGGTCCGCAGGACCCACACAAGGCTCTACTAAATGCTTCCTGACCAATCAGGTATTTTTGCAGAAGTCATCTATTCAATACGGCTTTTGCAAAGGGTTGATGGTGTATTTCCTGGCATGGGGAATGGCTGGAAAGCCACATCTCTATAGCTAGCTGCTGGCAGAGGTCATACCTGAATACTCTTGATGTTTTGCAGTAATAATAATTACACTAGGGTGCCTGCAGCCTTGGATAGGAGCATTTATTATTTAAATCTAAATAAATAAATACATACAACTGAAATGTTAAAGCAACATTGCTTTCACACTGACCACTGGCCCTCCTGTGGCAGTTAACACAACGGTCTGATTTGTTGAATCACCAAAATTGTATGCCACACACCTTACTCAACAGTGTTTACCCCATATGAGGACCTCTTGTGAGGGCTACCACTCTCAAAAGAGTACAGCTAAATTTTGCAACTTCAGAAAATACAAAATCATAAAAGTACCCTGTGTTTATGTGGCAATGTGACCACCTTAATTTATCAGTAAACCCAAAACACTTCCCTTCCCCATGCCAACAGGCACTCACCAGTCCTGAATCTTATACAGAAAGAAAGAGAAGATAACAGCTATGTTGTCATGTATTCTGAGTTCTTATATTGCTCTAATCAACGTTGTATCTGAGCTCCCAAAATAGCTCTGGAACATGGACAGACAGGAGGGAGTGATCCCTGGCATGAGGCAAGAGCAAAAAAGGACTCCCATCTCCCTATGGCTGCCATAATGACAGTCCTGAGGGTGGCCATGGGGGCAATCAGTGAGCACCAAACTACATCACTCTAGCAAGATTTACCCTTATAAATAAATTTAGACCTCATAAGCAAGGCCTTATAATACTCAGAATTGAACCCTCAGAAATGGTGTACTTTAAAGTGTATGTGTGGAGAACAGGAAGTTATTGTTAAGCTACCAGTACTCCTCATTTCTCTGGTTTCATGTAATGATATTGTAAGGCAAAAGGGCTGATTACAAGTACCTTCAAAGATTAAGTGAAAAGCAAGAGTATTAAGTGTATTCGTTGGCTAGCTCTAGAATAAAAAGTGGGCCGTCAATTAATTGCAGTTAACTCACGCGATTAACTCAAAAAAATTAATCACGATTAATCGCACTGTTAAACAATAGAATACCAATTGAAATTTATTAAATATTGTGGATGTTTTTCTACATTTTCAAATATATTGATTTCTATTACAACACAGAATACAAAGTGTACAGTGCTGACTTCATATTACTATTTTTGATTACAAATATTTGCACTGTAAAAATGATAAACAAAAGGAATAGTATTTTTCACTTCACCTCTTACAAGTACTGTAGCGCAATCTCTTAATCGTGAAAGTGTAACTTACAATGTAGATTTTTTTCTTACATAACTGCACAAAAAAACAAAACAACGCAAAACTTTAGCGCTCACAAGTCTACTCAGTCCTACCTCTTGTTCAGCCAAATGTTAAGACAAACAAGTTTGTTTACATTTACGGGAGATACTGCTACCTGCTTTTTATTTACATCACCCAAAAGTGAGAACAGGCATTTACATGGCACTTTTGTAGCTGGCATTGCAAGGTATTTATGTGCCAGATATGCCAAACATTTCTATGCCCCTTCATGCTTCAGCCACCATTCCAGAGGACATGCTTCCATTCTGATGACGCTCCTTAAAAAAAATAATGTGTTAATTACATTTGTGACTGAACTCCTTGGGGGAGAACTGTATGTCTCCAGTTCTGTTTTACCTGCATTCTGCCATATATTTCATGTTATAGCAGTCTCAGATGATGACCCAACACATGCTGTTTGTTTTAAGAACACTTTCACATCAGATCTGACAAAACGCAAAGAAGGTACGAATGAGATTTCTAAAAATAGCTACAGCACTCGACCCAACGTTTAAGAATCTGAAGTACCATCCAAAATCTGAAAGGGACAAGGTTTGGGGCATGCTTTCAGAAGTCTTAAGATGCAAAAACTACAGAACCCTAACAACCAAAGAAAGAAAATCAACCTGCCGCTGGTGGTATCTTACTCAGATGATGAAAATAAACATGCATCGGTCTGCTCTGCTTTGGATCGTTATTGAGCAGAACCTGTCATCAGCATGGACGCATGTCCTCTGGAATGGTGGTTAAAGAATAAAGGGACATATGAATCTTTAGTGCATATGGTACATAACTTGCAATGCCAGCTACAACAGTGCCATGCGAACACATGTTCTCACTTTCATGTGACACTGTAAACAAGAAGCAGGCGGCATTATCTCCTGCAAATTGTAACCAAACTTGTTTGTCTGAGTGATTGGCTGAAGTAGGACCTAGTGGACTTGTAGGCTCTAAAAGTTTTACATTGTTTCATTTTTGAATGCAGTTTTTTTTTTGTACATAAATCTACATTGGTAAGTTCAACTTTCATGATAAAGAGATTGTACTACAGTACTTGTATTAGGTGAACTGAAAAATACTATTTCTTTTGTTTTTTACAGTGCAAATATCTGTAATAAAAAAACAAAGTGAGCACTGTACACTGTGTATTCTGTGTTGTAATTGAAATCAATATATTTGAAAATGTAGAAAACATCCAAAAATATTTAAATACATGGTATTCTATTATCGTTTAACTGCTCAATTAATCATGCAATTAATTTTTTAATCGCTTGACAGCCCTAATAAGCTGTACTTACAGACTTGTGTCTTCTCTTTTTGTTTTTCTTCTTATGTTTTTTTGACTTCTTGTAACTTCTCTCTACAATACAAAAAGTAAGTAAGTATCAATAAAACATTAAGACCCAACATTATCATGACAAAGCTGGTTTCAACAGAGGAATGGGGAAAATATCTTACCAGATTCTGCACTGGAAGAACGATCAGAAACTGATCTAGATTCTGAGCGTTGCCTCTTCTTCTTTGAATGGCTATCATCATCATCAGACTCTGAGCCCTTTAAACAGAACATTTTGAGTCCAATATTAGCCTTGCAAGACAATGTGTTGTAAAAGTAGTTTTCACATATTATTCTAAGAAAGGTCTTACCGAACGGGAGCGAGACCGTTTTCTGTGATGCTTTTTAGACTTTTTAGAATGTTTCTTATTCTTTGAATGATGATGTTGACACTCGTGCTGTGGTATAAAATAATCCAAACATTATAATTGTTTTAAAGAACATGCTGTAAATTGACCAATTTCTTAGCACCAGCCCAAAAGACACACTCATGTTCACAGACATCAATTTGTTAAAACAATGTAACATTTGAAATCTTACTGTTTGTAACCTTTCCTAATATGCAACATTAAATTTAATTTTTAAAAAATGTAAAGAAACTGTCATTAATACACCATTAAAGTTGTAAAATCAAGCATTAAAAGAGTCAGGAATCATTTAGCATCACACTTTGAAAATGGATGCAAACCTCTTCTTATGTTTCCCATTAAGCATATTTAGTCCTGCATTTTTTAAACATTACTAATTTGAATGCCCTCCCCCCAAATCTGGCAAAGTATGTACTGCTCATTAAGACCTATTTAATGCCAAATTTGAAGTTTCAAAATTTCAAATTTAAAATCTCTTTAAAATAAATAAATAAATAAATAAATAAAATTTTAATAAAGCAAGTTGCAGTTTACTCTTTAAACTACATCAGCCTGCTGAGCCATCTGTAGCTCGAGACAGATTGAATTTTTGAAAGTATTATAACTCAAACTCTACACAGATAAGAAAATTTTAGCCCAAAAGGTAACTATTTCAGAATGTGGTGTATGAAAAGGGAAGTTAGATGAAAACAGCTCCATCACAAATAAAAAAATAAAACACATGAAAAATAGCTTAACCATAATACACTTCATTACTTTCAGACTGAGGCTTTAATATCTGTGTCACAAAATAAGAGTTCAGTACAGTTTTGGAAAGTTTTTTTTCCTTACAAAAAACTGCTACAAAATTGCTATGAAAAACAAATTTAAAACCTACCTCTAGTACGTGTATAAAGTCTTTAAAGATTCTTTTTCTTTCAGATTCTAGAGTGATGTCTTCAAATGCTGGTTCCTTCACAAATCTATCTCTGATCTATATGAAAAGGAATAACACAAACTTGTCAACTGTTGGAAATGGGCCACCTTGATTGCATTGGCCTCATTAGCACTACAAAAGTAAATTTTCCCTCCCTTGGTATTCACCCCTTCTTGTCAACAGTTGAGAATAGGCCACTTGCACCTTAATTGAATTGGCTCTTTAGCACTGATCCCCCACTTGGTAAGGCAACTCCCATCTTTTCATGTGGTATAATATATATTCTGCTTACTGTTTTTTTCCACTCCATGCATCTGATGAAGTGGGTTTTAGCCCACGAAAGCTTATGCCCAAATAAATTTGTTAGTCTCTAAGGTGCCACAAGGACTCCTCGTTGTTTTTACATCATGAAATATTACTACAAAGACAGACAGACACACACATACGTTTAACAATGAAGTAAAACAAACCATCTCATAAATGGAAAAACATATTTTACTGCTACAGGGTGAATTTACCTCTCACCCCAACAAGTTCATGTATACAATGTGCTCCACACTTCCCAATGTCCAAAGATTAAGATGGTCATATTCAGGTATCTACCTATGTTTCTTCTAAAAGGTTTAGACTCATTCTCATTTTTTTTACATGGCTAACAGTGAACATCTTTAACAGTTCACTTCTGCTATGCTTAAAATAAGTAGTGCTCTGACCCCACTTAAAACTTAAGCTCTCTCTCTCTCTCTCTCTCTCTCACACACACCCCCCCCACTAGAAAGTCAGCTGAACACCTCCATCAAACAATGCATTTTTCCTACATTTTCTTTCCAATCATTCTAAGTGTGTGAAATAGCAGCTCTCTTCTTTAAGTCTTGCCATTGTAGTCAACAATTTGACGAGCTATCATATGACATACCACTATTAGCTTGAAACACCTATCATACAGCAGATTGTGATATCACTTCATGTACCAGATGTGAAGGAAAACAAACTTCATATAAAGAGACAGATATGTTGATGACAGAGCAACAATGGACAAGACAATGGCAAAGGAAATGCAGAGAAAAAGCAATATGATATTTAATGGGGTTTTGATAAAATATTTTGAAGTTTTCCATATTCTTGCAATGGTTCTTCACACATAGCTAAACAATTGATGCTTGTTGTTTTATGATGCACCCAGATGTCGCATCCATGTGTGCACTAAAAATTATTAGAAGTTGATTAAATAAAGTAACTGAATGCTAAATACAGCTTTGGAGAAAATTTGTACAACTAATTCTCAGTTAAAGAGCATGCATTTTTGCATATAAGACCTCTAAAAATATACTCTGTTGCTTGAGATGCAAGAGGGCAAAATTGTTGAAAATTTTTAGACAATTTTTGTGCTCCTGTCAACGTATCGGGCCAAGTTCTAATCATTGAACATGTGCACGCAGTTCACAGTGGTTTCAAGGGAGCTGTCCCTTTAGCCACTTCCACCTTAATTGAATTGGCTCGTTAGAACTGACCCCGCACTTGGTAAGGCAACTCCCATCTTTTCATGTGCTTTTACTTTGGTATTTTGATTCAAAAACATATACTAAAATTGAAGAGCAATGAAACTTTAAATATGACCCAGAATACACTCTTTGAAGATACTTTCCACAGCATTTATTACAAATTACATTTATAGCCCAGTTGCTACATGTATATATTTGAGGAATTTTACTAACTATTTAATAATTAAAGAAGTGTATATTAAAAGTATGTTATATCTGAATTGAATGAGTATCTATGAACATATTGTATTAAGATATTGGAGGAAATGATACAAATTTGAGCCAAAGTGTTTCACCCAACTGTACTCACATTTCTCCTAAATTCTAACCTCAAAACTTTGGGCACTGTATAAACCTCAAATATTTTAATGTTTTTCATTACAATATTTACAAATTTTTATAAAAAAAAAGATATGAATACTATCCATATAATTATGGTTAAAATAGATGTTGCACTTTACCAGAATGCAACCTATGATGCAGAATAATCAGTTAAATAAACAGCAAAGTGAACACCTGCTATTAAAATAGATCTACACAGAAGAACTTCCCTGCCAGAAATGTCTTATGAAAACGAAAAAGAGCTACATAATGGTCTGAAACTTTTTTGTATAAGTATCACCAACACTATAGAATTTTTAAGTACTTATGGTGAACTGCTTGCCTTTCACACAACTGTGTCCTGGGAACTATATTTTTAGAATAATCGTTTCGCCAGTTAAAAATAGTACTGCAGAATAAATTAATTGCCCCAGTTCAGTGGAAATTCTTTTAAAAGATGGGAAAGAACTATTTTCATGTGTGTAAATTATACTGATAGCAGTAACACTGAGCTGGAGCCTATGAGATATGAGAGCTTATTCATAAAATATCTGTATGCAAGCCACACCACTAACAAACAATATTTCTGATAAGGTGAAAAGTGACAATACATACATCCTCCCAGACAGCATCCAATTCAATTGGGGGTGTAGCTTGTTTTAACATGCTCTTGAATGCAGACTCTTTCCGCTTCATTTTGCGAGCCTCTTCTTTCTCCCGCTCACGTTCACGGGCTTCTGCCTTTTCCAGCAACTACAGAAAGTAAGTCATGAAATCATTCAAGTGACAGTAACATCCACATAAGGAAGGAACAGTAATAATAAGGTAGCATGTAGTTTTGCCTCAAGACATTTCAACTTTGGTATTTTTTACCATTTTGTTTGTGCCTGTTTACATTATCTGCTCCATTACTCAACCTTAAATTTTATATTTGTTCTTTTCTCACAAAGCCTCAATGAAGTCCACAGCCGACACAATAAAGCAGTGGTCTCCAAAGTGGGGTGCGCAGCAGGAAGAGCACCGCTGTAGGGGGGGGAGAAAAAAAAAAAAGGAGGCGGCCCCGAGTCCTCCAGCCCGTGGAGGAGCAGGGGCAGCCGCGCAGCCAGTGGCTGGAAAGAAGCGGTGCTTTCCCCTTCAAAGCCGGCTGGAGAGAAACAGCGCTTTGAACAGGAAAGCACCGCTTCTCCCCAGCTGCTGGCTGCGTGGCTGCCCCTGCTCCTCCCGAGTCCTCCGGCCCGTGCTCGCAGGGCTGCATTCCGAAAGGGGCTTTAGAGCTGCAGGCCAGGGCCCCGGGGCCCCCTTAGCCCAGGACCCTGAAGCCCCTGCGTTCCGGGTGGCCCTGCCTGCGGGGGGGGGGGGGGGGGGAAAGCAGCTCCCAGAATTGTGGCCATGGGGGTGGTGCTGCACTGCGCAGAGCCACCTGCACACCCCCTCCACCAAACAGAAGCTGCCCCAGGTAAGTGCTCTGCACCTCCTGCCTGCCCCAGCCCTGAGCCTCCTCCTGCATCCCCACCCTAAGCACCCTCCCACACCTTAACTCCCTCCCAGACCCCGCACCCCACCCTGAGCGCCCGCTGTATCACGAAGTGTTAAACCAAGATTTTCAAAAATAAAGCATATTCCATCCCATTGCTCTCACTAAAAATATTAATAATTTATTTAGTGAGAGCAAAAAGGTTTTTTGTACCAATAAAATAAAATAAATTTTAAAAATATTGTTTATTTCATCTCTATCTCATCGTTTTTCAACTTCTATTTTTTGTGTATGTTTTATAATTTACATAATATATTAGTACAGTAGTACATGTATATAATTTATACATAAATAAATATGCATATATTGGGGGTGCATGCTCAAAAAATTTTTACTGATAGGGGTGCGCAATCAAAAATTTTGGAGACCACTGCAATAGAGAATGATTGTTACAACTTGCCAATATTGAATGTAAGTTCATTAGGAAGCATCAGCTTACAAATACAAAGACATTGTTGAATCCCTACTCTACAGTTGTACTTTAGAATGGATTATTTAGATTTTGAACAAGAACTGTGCCTCTCCAATCTGAATTCTCAAAACTGGCAATATCAAGAAAGGCACCCTTAATCAGCAGCTTATTTTACACACTATATTTATCAAAGTACTCATAAAACACACCTAAAATGATGCAGAGAAAATATTTCAGTTTCTGAGGGCAAGTCTACTTTACTGAGCTAGATGTGCTGTTGTAGCATGTCTGGTGAAGACGCGCTATGCTGATGGGAGAGTGCTCTCCTGTCGGCACAATTACTCCATTTCAACGAGAGGCAGAAGCTATGTCAGTGGAAGAGCATCTTCCACCGACATAGCGTGGGGTGTGGTTGCTGTAACTTACATCACACAGGGGGGTGGCTTTTTCAGACCCCTGTGTAGGCAAGCCCTGATAAAAACAAATTTTCTAAAACAATTTTCTTAATATGAACATAAGGGAATGTTAAAACTTACACTGTTGAAAGCCAGTTTGATATTTCCAGCATCTAAAGTGGTTGCTCTTTTAGTTGAGCTGATGACTGTAACGAAGTCTTCAAAAGTAGTATTCACTTCAACCAGAAATCCTTTATCCTGCAAGAGAGTTACCTCCTTGGCACCAGGTGGGTCAGGAAGTCTCACGTTAGCGCTAATGCACACTGCATTAGCGCAACGTGAAATCCCAACTCCCAGCGTCAAAGAGTTACATTAGTAGTTTACTAAAGGTAAATGATAGATTTGTTACTCTTATTCAGGAAAGCACATTTTTCCTCACCTTTAAGATGTCTTTTATTATCTTCTTTTCATCATGGTAACGTGCTTTCAAATCTTCAACATAAAACTTGAAAAGATCAAGTGCAGTTGATCCTAATGAAAAAACTAGAGAAGTCAAAAGCTAGCTCTAACCAAAGAGCTGCACTTTTTAAAAAATAAATTAGAAAATAAACATCACACTTCTATTTTGCCCCAAATCTACAGTCTCTGTACCTGTATCACTTTCTACATTGTTGGAAGAGGAAGTAGTCTTACCAGGCTGACCAAGCATGTTAGTAAATCTGATGTCAGAACTTATGGTTGGATACAACTCCATCCAGGAGGACATTGAATGTAACTGCCCATGTTCATGTAATTCATCCAAAAATAACTGCAAAATAGGATGGAATAAAAGTGTCCGTTTTCACATATTTGAAAGCGTGCTTTCGCATACTTCATGTTATGATGATTGAAAGAAACACTATTAAAATTGAAACCTAATCATTTGTTAAAGAACACAATTAAAAAAATAATTTCAGTCACAACACCTGTCCCTGCGGACCCTCATCCCCTCTTCCGACATTCCAATTACATTTTCCTACTTATTAAAATGTGTCACTCCTTTCATTGCTATATGGGGAAACTGACTTACTACACAGGGGAATATGTAATTATCCGTATATTTTAGACAGGCCAAGAAAACCTAGTACCCTTACTTTAAAAAGACTGTATGAAACTCTGGAATATTTGAAAACTGTTAGATTCTAAAGATAAAAAAGTTGCACCAACCTGAAAAGATTCTCTATTTTTACGTTGTCGTCGCCTTTCCCTAAGCAAACTCTTTTGTTTTTCTTCTTCCTCTTCTTTTTCCAAAGCTCTGATGTGTTCTTCAAAACAAATCAGTGCATCTTCTTTATCCATATCTAGAAAGGAGAAAAGAAAAGGTTTCTGACTGAGAAATTTCTTACCTGATAATTTTCTGTAAGCAGCTTCTCTCCTCATTCATCACTAAAGTGTAATAATGGGAGGGCATTATCCAGTAGTGATGAAAGATAGAAGCTACACAGAAGAATTGAAAGATCCTAGTCATTAACGAATACAGGACTTCCATAAAGAACACTGGGCTGAGGAGAAGAGCACTTATGTTATCGCCCACATTGCCAAAGATAGCCATGAAACAGGGAAGACTGCATAAGGGATATTTGTCAAATACTTCAAATAAATCTTCCCACTATATTTGCCCTTTTCCAATCTATAAAGAGGAAATAAGGACAACCCAAGGAATTAGACCAGTGAGCTTAACTTCTATACCCGGAAAGATACTGGAGCAAATAATTAAGCAATCAATTTGCAAACATCTAGAAGATAAGGTGATAAGTAACAGTCAGCATGGATTTGTTAAGAACAAATCGTGTCCAACAAACCTGATAGCTTTCGTTGACAGGGTAACAAGCCTGGGGAAGTGGTAGATGTAGCATATCTTGATTTCAGTAAAGCTTTTGATACAGTCTCACATGACCTTCTCATAAACAAACTAGGAAAATACAAACTAGATAGAGCTACTATCAGGTGGGTGCAAAACTGGTTGGAAAACTGTTCCCAGAGAGTAGTAATCAGTGGTTCAGTCATGCTGGAAGGGCATAACGAGTGGGGTCCCACAGGGATCAGTTCTGAGTCTGGTTCAATTCAATATCTTCATCGATGATTTAGATACTGAAGCTGGGAAGGATTGTAAGTGCTTTGGATAGGACTAAAATTCAAAGTGATCTGACAAACTGGAGAAATGGTCTGAAGTAATTAGGATGAAATTCAGTAAGGACAAATGCAAAAGTACTCCACTTAGGAAGGAACAATCAGTTGCACACATACAAAATGGGAAATGACTGCTTAGGAAGGAGTACTGTGGAAAGGGATCTGGGGGTCATAGTGGACCACAAACTAAATATGAGTCAACAGTGTAACATTATTGCAAAAAAAAAAAAAGCGAACATCATTCTGGGATGTCTTAGCAGGAGTGGTGTAAGCAAGACATAAGAAGTAATTCTTCCACTCTACTCCATGCTGATTAGGCCTCAACTGGAGTATTGTGTCCAGTTCTGGACCCAATATTTCAGGAAAGATGTGGACAAATTGGGGAAAGTCCAGAGAAGAGCAACCAAAATGATTAAAGGTCTAGAAAACATGACCTATGAGGGAAGATGGAAAAAACTGGGTTTGTTTAGTCTGGAAAAGAGAAGACTGAGAGGAGACATTATAAGAGTTTTCAAGTACATAAAAGGTTGTTACAACGAGGAGGGAGAAAAATTGTTGTTCTTAACTTCTGAGGATAGGCCAAGAAGCACTGGGCTTAAATTGCAGCAAGGGAGACTTAGTTTGGACATCAGGAAAAACTTCCTAACTGTCAGGGTGGTTAAGAACTGGAATGAATTGCCTAGGGAGGTTGTGGAATTTCCATCATTGGAGATTAAGAGCAGGGTTAGACAAACATCTGTCGGGAATGGTCTAGATAATACTTAGTCCTGCCACGAGTACAGGTGACTGGACTAGATGACCTCTCGAGGTCCCTTCCAGTCCTATGATTTCACATAAGTTGCTGGCAGCTGTCATTTAGCAGTTGCTGATTTGGCAAAAAAAATTTAACTATTTATAATCATCACTAAACCAGTTCCACAGCCTCTTCAAGAGATTCCCACTTTTTTTTTTCCCCTCCTTACTCTGAAGTTCTTCATCCTCTGCAAATGTAGGATTGTCCATCAGATACTGCTGGGCCTCCGACCAAGTGGTAGAGTATGTTACATTAGCCATGTTGTCCAAAATGTTTTTCAAAGCCTCCCAATTCCTCTTTCGTAACTGCTTGGCTTGCTCCTGAAGCAAGTAGTCAGGGCGAAATAAATAAATAAATCAGCCATGCATTGATTTTCCTTGAGTACCACATCAGATAAGATCAAGTATCACCCTCTGATTATATAGAAAGAAAATGACAAATTTTGGACACACAAACAGAAAATAATATATACAGATTTTAAAACCACCTGAATCCATGGCCATACCACCTTGTACATAATCTTGTCACATTCAGAGCTGGCCAAAACTCAGTTTTCACAGGAAATTTCAGTATTTCAAAATTTGCCCTTTTTTTCCTGATTCCCTGAATAGTAGCAATGAAATTGGCAAGAATCATGTCAATTTCAATCAGCAGCTCCCTGAGCTTCTAGGATCCATGGCAGCTCCACCATGCAGACTGCCTCTGGGCTAGAGACCCCAGACCTTCCAGACTACTGATGATACAGTGGTGGCACTCTTCTTTAAAGTAGGGATGGAAGCACACACAAAATGTTACCTTATCTCAGGTTAGCTAACCCGCAACAGCTAACTCAGGTTAAAACAGCAGCAAAGACATAGCAATGATGCTTTTAAAAATCAGATTAGCAGCTCAAATTAAAGCCGATATGGGAATTTGAGATTGAACTTGATGAGTTAAAAGCCAAATTGCTGTGTTTTCACTGCTATTTTAACCTGAGTTAGCTCATGTGGGCTAGCCCACATGAGCTATGTAAACAGACCCTAAAGCAGGTCTCCAAACTGTGGGGCGCGCCCTCTGGGGGGCATCGAGGAACATTCAGGGAGGTGGGAAGGGAACACCACTCAGCCCTGCCATGGCCCCAGATCTGTTATGGCCCTGCCACCTGCCACATTGTGGCTCCACATAGGCTGGGGCCTGGCTGCCAGCCTCCACAAAGGCCCAGCTGCAGCTCCACTCCTAGCCCTGCCCCCTCTTTCAGCTCCTGGCCACGGCTCCATTCCCAGTCCAGAAGCAGAGCCACACCTGGCCACGGACCCAGCTGCTGGCCGCCACCACCAGGGCCTGGCTGCGTCTCTGCTCTCTCCCGCCCACAGTCTTGGCCACTGGCTGCAGCTCCATCCCTAGCCCCGCACCCACCCCCAGCCTTGGACCTCTTACCCCTGTCCATGCCTCACCCCAATCCACAGCCCCACTCCCAGCTCCGGCGTGTGTGTGTGTAGTAAGAGGGGGCACAACCCTCAAGAGTTTGGGGACTACTATCCTAAGCATATATTTACACAACAGCTGGGTGGTGAATTCCCGACTCAGGTTGAAATACATGTGTTAGCTCTCATTGAGCTAACATGCTGAAAACAGCAGTGTGGACGTGACAACACAGGCAGCAGCTCGGGCTAGCTGCCTGAATACAATCTCACCTCATCACTAAGGTACATACTTGGGTGGCTAGCCTGAGCCACTCTGGCTATGCTGCTATTCTTAGCATGCTACCTTGAGCAGAGTTAGTAAATGGGTGTCTTCCAGCTGCTGTGTAGACATACTGTAAGAGTGTAAAGAAACAGTGCTGAACCATGGGGCTCACTGTGTTGGGGGAGGAGCTGCTTTTCATAGGAAACCTAAAACTTAGGTTCTGACCACTTCTAATCCGCAAAAAGCATGATCATTTTTTTGCAAGAATACAGACCTTAACCCTAGAGTTATAGATAAATTTTATTTTAGGGAAATTTCTATCTAAATTCTCCCTACATTTTTAAACTATAGACATTGTTCTTCAGTTTGTGCCTTAAAATGTTGTACAGGGTTAACTGTGCATACTATATATATAAAAAGATCAGATTTTCAGCTATGTAAATGGAAACATGCAGATGTATACCAGCTGAGGCTCTGGACCATAATTTGTTTCAATATGTAGTATAGAGTATGAGAAAGCACTTTTGAACAAAAGCCATTATATACACTTATGCAATATCTACATTGAGCAGATTGTTCTTTGTGGGAACATGAAGTTAATAAGCCTATTTCAGGGAAATGATAATTACATACTGTACAATGTAAAACAGTTCTAGATGGGGTTTCCTAAGTCACTGGCAAGAGAAAAGTTAGACTCAAAACAACCTAGAAAATTCTTTACTTTCTTCAATAGGTTCAGATTAAATTGTTTTCTCTGAGATAAACCTTGAAAACTAAAAGAAAAATTACCTTTTCTTTTTTAGACAGAAAGAACAAGACATCTTCATAAATTTCAAGACGATCACGCTCTGATATTGCATTCCAGACCTCCATTTCACCAAACATTTGTTCAGCTTTTCTGTATATAAAAAAATCCACCAAAAGAGATACATATACTCACTTATTGGCGTAAACTGATTTAAATATAGCGGTGGTAGTCTCTACACAAAGCTTCACATTTTAGTTGGAAACATGCAGGTAAATCTCTCTCTTTGGGTCAAGTGGTGTGGATTACTTCAAACAAGTTAATTTACTTCCAACTATGCATAAAGATTACATTTTAGTTATTTCCCTGGACAGTGAACAAGAATTTAAGAAATATGTATCTTACATTAAGTTAATGTAAATATTTTAATTCTACGTCACAGGTAAGAGCTCAATAAAAATAAGCCATCCAGTATGTAAGCTTTTGCCTAACCTCATAGATTGGAAGGATCCATGAGAATGAAACCAGAGAAACTATGAGATTTAAGGGAAAGCAAGAGGGAACCGTATGAGTGGCGTGAGGGGTGGGGGTGGCATTTGCTGTAAAATGATCTGAGACTAGTGGTAATGGCTTGGCCTGGATGACTCTGTTTGGGCATCCAGGTGCAGCCCTTAACATCTATGCTACATCACTTGCACGAGCTCCCCATTATTGACTTCCAGGTGAAGTTAAACTGGTGCATCTTTGTGGTTGACACTTACATTGGTTTAGAGTGCCCCTGCTAAATAACAGATGTAAGCCATTTTTAAAACGATGTAAGAGAATATCCATACAGAAAAGTTGCACTGTTTTAACTCAATTGATACAACACTGCACCTTTAGTTAAACTACTGCAACTGTATATGTACACCAGGCCTTAGTCTGCTACAGCCTGGAATTGGTGATGCTCAGAACTGAATACAAGAGTCACCTGTTTTACCAGTAGCAGTGTGTGGCAGCACTGAAAGAAACTAAAGTGTGGATGACTAATTATCTGAGGTTTTAGGAGGCAGGGGGTTATATGGTAATATTGGTTACAAGCCTAAAGACTGACAGGCACAATATACAAATCCCAATTAAATTTACATTTACTATTTTTCCCCCTCTCTCACACACACACACACACACACACACTTACTTCAATTTAATTTTAGCTTATAATATATAGGAGGTCAGATTAAATAATCCAAGGGTGCCTTTCTAGCCTTAAAATCTGTATTTTGGCTTCAAAGTTATCAGCACATGCAAATAAACAGGATGAGTACTGATTGCATTTGGTACTATGTTCCTGTGTAACTATGCAGCCAATAAAGTACACATTTTCACACTTAAACTAAATCCCACTATCTTCACAACTAGCAGAGCTAGAAACTATTTTTAATATACACACACACTTAGAATCTTCAGAACACTGAAAGTCCTGAAAAGGCTCCAAAATTTAAGACATCTATTTCCCTGTTGCTCAGATTTTAATTGTTCCTATTAACAAGCAGGGTGCAACCGATGAGGGGTGGTGGAGTTAGATTTTGTATTTGTATTCTTACAAGTCCGAGAGAAACAAGACAATGCAACTCCCACATCACTGGAAGACATTCACATTTTTTAGTGGTCTATTAACTTGTATTTATTGCTCAAGCAAATATGTTCACCTAAATAAAAAGTCAGAAGTAAAGAAAGCCTTTGGAATTGACATAACTGTTTAATTAGAACAAGTTAATAGTGCCACAGGATTCAGCAATGATTTTGCTTTGCGCTCTAAAATGTTTTATAAAAACTGTACTCCACATTGATCCTGGGGCCAACTGTTTCATGTGAATACTAAACCAAGATTCACATATTAATCCATAAAATCAAATAGAAAAGGAATACCAACGCACAGCTTTCTTTGCTGAAGGGAAAAGAATAAATTCACGTTCATAACTACCATCACAAAAATTATGAGACTAATTCATAGGCTAGAAAAAGAAGTTAACAGCAATGATTAGGGTGTGGGTACCAACAAGTAATCATGCTTAGTTGGAAGTGCCACAGAAAATAATGTGGAAGTTTACCAGGTAAGGCTACCCACTCAGAAGAGGTGAGTAGGAATAATTTCCCGCCCCCCTAAACTCTGTCTACTTTCACATTTGAGAAAAAAGACCAGCACTGGATTTTTGCTTTGCCTTTCTGGATATTTAATAATGCAAGTAAGCACTCTTACTACTGCAAAAATACAAATGCACTGTGCACTCTATCATCATGCAAAAATCATTAATCTCGGACAACATACAAACTAACAGAGTTCAAACAGCAGCTTTCTGGACAGGGTGAATTAGAATACTAAAAAAGAATAAATCATAAAGATTAAAAACATTTAGGGTGACAACAGGTTTCATGCTATGTTGTGATTCTCCACCAATACAATTTCATTGCAAATTTATATATTTTAATAATAGATAGTTGTAACATCTAAGTAGGAAAAGAAGCTTTATAAACCAAAGTTGTCTTTTTTTTTTTTTAGATCAATGCTTTGTATTTGGCAAAGAGTTGGCTTTAAAAAAAAAAAAAAAGAAGAAATATTTAGCCTTCTTTCATGCCAAAATGGCTAAATCTTTGGATCTGACAGTACACCAGAAGAAGCAAATTCACAACCAGGGCCCCCTGTACTGACAACCTCTGCGTCTCAGAATCAACTACAATTTACATTTTGAATTAAAGCTAAAAAGTTTATTGCTTTCATTGTTAAAAGGAACACTGAAGGCTAATGAACCAAAAATTAGCTCCATCTGAAAAAAATTCCATCAATCTGCTCTAAATCTTTTGCTGATAACTTCAGCAAACTGGGATTCAAGAATCAATTCATTTGATGAGGTATAAACTGTACAAAAGACTTGTTTGTAAAAGAGCAGTTTGTCAGTGATCTGCATATCATTTTTAAAATTAAATATTAAAATATTCTTCTGCAACAAACCAGCATAAAGAAAGTTGTTTGCAATCTTCTGCACTGAATTTACTGCTCATGAAACTGCATCATTTGTGGCATCAGGAATACCAGCAATGGCAACTGGGATCAGAAACTATTTTCAGATTAGTTTCACAATTTATACATGACAAAATTTTTCCCACTCTGAACTCTTATGGTTATAGGTCAGAAAAATAAGTTCTCCTTTGACATAACTCTTTAATTTCTATAATGCTATGTTTTTATACTGATCGTAATGACATTCATTTTTACATGACACTGCCAAGTGCCAAGTAACTAACAAACAATGTAACTAACCTCAGTTTTATTCCTATTATATATTTCTTTCATTATTGTGAGAAAAGAATTGTAACTTGCCTGACTCGTTCTAGTTATCAGCCTGGTGATATGGGTAAGGCCACCAAGGGCATGTCTGCACCAAAGCTTACTGAGTGGCAAAATAGGATATAAATCTGCAGTGTTAATGCATGCTGTGCTCTAAGTGTCTGTGTGGACCCTACTACTGTGCACTAAAAGTTTCATAGTGAGCACTGCACGTCACTGTGCACTAGGGAACTTTTAGAGCGCAGTAGCAGGGTGCGCACGTACAGTTACTCCGTGGCCTGCCCGAGTGTTGCACAAGTGCTTGTACAGACGTGCCCTAAGTATTCTATTGTTTTCTTGAACAAAAAATGAAATTTAACACCATACTGGGAAATAGAAGGATTAAAATTTAATGTATAGGAAATAATATAATATGGAGATATACCTATCTCAGAGCACTGGAAGGGACCTTGAAAGGTCATTGAGTCCAGTCCCCTGCCTTCACAGCAGGACCAAGTACCGTCCCTTATTTTTTCCCAAGATCCCTAAATGGCCCCCTCAAGGATTGAACTCACAACCCTGGGTTTAGCAGGCCAATGCTCAAACCACTGAGCTATCCCTCCCCCCGAAACCACTGAACTATTATGTTTATTTTTAAATCAAAATATGGAAGTGTTTTGTCATGTATTACCCTCATTTCTAGACACTTGAACTCAAATGCTATCACTCTATTTATGCCCCATCATACCTGGTCCTACAACAGATAATTAGGTCAGAAATTAGTGCGAAAAATCCATACTCCTGAATGACATAGTTAAACCAACCTAACCGCCGGCGTAGACAGCACTAGGTCAACAGGAGAATTCTCCTGTTGACCTAGCTACCACCTCACGGGGAGATGGATTACCAAGCTGACAGAAGAAGCGTAGGTCGTGTCTTCACTGCAGCACTAAGTGTAGACAAGACTTTAGATTTTTCAAAGACGAAACATTATACAAAGGTTCAAGTTCACCAGAGACCAAGCCAAGTAAATTTAATGTTGAACTTGAAACGGAGAAGGGTCATTGGGGTACATTAAATTGATCTTACTTGTATCTCGTTGTAGATGTCATCTTTTCATGGTTTTCAAGGAAACGTTGAAAGGATTCTTTAGCTTCTTTGTATTTTGATCTTGCTTCTTCTTTTTCTTCTTTCTCTGTCTGGACTTTGTAAGCATTAAAGGCTTGCTTTTTTTCACTCAACTTTGCCAATGCACTGAACAGCAAGAAAAACAAGATTTTAAGTACACAAAATGGGAATTAGAAAATAAAAGTAATAATGCCAATTTATTTACATACAGAATAAAATACAAACACAAAAGTTAATAGAAGTTTGGTGAAACAAAGTGAAGCCTACACTACAGAACTAAATTAATACTCAGGCTATCGTATCTGCTTTCATGTCTTTAAATAAAGTCTATTAAGCCAAAATAACTTTTCTTATAACATACTACCAAATAGCCTCATGAGAGGTCTTACTTTCAGGCTGCATTTTGGACATTAAATGTAGAGCCAAATTTTAAAGTCTGTTCAGCACAGAACAGCTCCCAATGAGAGCAATGACCTCTTTTGAAAATATGGCCCTAAAAGTTCTCAGCATCTCCATTATAACAAACAAATATGAAGATTTTTTAAAATGTGAAGACCATCTATTAGTTTAACTCTAGTTACAACTGCTAATACATCTTTTCTTTAAGACCGTGTACCATTCCATTGTTCATTGGTGAACATATTCAGCTCCTAAGGTATTTTGCTACTTTAGTAACAGGTCAGACTCAAAAAAGACAATTGGTTTGGTGTAGGAACTGTCAGTATTTGATCAAATCCCATTTCAGTGCTCAAATATGACACTGATGAGGGCAAAGCATATATACATTAGGTCTGTGACAAACAATGTAGATTAAAGAGAAGAGAGGAAGCAATACCTGTATCTAGGATCATTAATGATCATTTTCATAGCTTGCTCCCACGAGGCATTGGATGGTACACGCTGTGAAGACATTAAATCAATAATGTAACCACTAGCTTTGGTACCAACATACTAAGGTGATACGGTTTCTTTGGAAATACTGATAAACAGACTGGATTGAAGTATTTCATTTGTGTGGTGAGGCACAGCAGACTTCTCACTGATGTTAACAAGAGAGCTGTACAAAGACAGACGATTACCCCTTCATAATAACTACGTATGTTAGTAAAAATAAAGTGATGTTTTCATACGTCAATCAGTAAGAGAGATATGGGGCACTTTTAGAATCATCATCACTATTTCTACCGTTTGATTCTCTTTCAGGCACTCTTCTACTGCATTTGGACACTAGAGTCTTGGGAACACTACAGAAAGCATCATCAATAAATAGACTGAGAGGGAAATTGAGCATTGAGATTATTCTTTTCTCACCATACCCTCCACCTTTTGAACAATGGTGGGTGAAATTTAGAAAGCATGCCAAAGGACAACTCTATAGGGCTCCATATTTTTGATCCTGCAGTGAAGTAATAATGAATTATAACATTTACTGTAATTTCCATAACAATGTGGAATGTAATAACAGAATTATGACTTCACAAAGGATGGATGATCGTAAAAGAGAACCTGTCTAAACACGCGTGGCTTTAGTAATTATAATAAGGAAAAAGGAAATGGATTTTTGTTGAAGACAAATGTATTTTAACGTGAAAGTCACTCTTGTTCAAACATCTGCTGTTAAACAGTGAAATTTTTTGCCTTTGTCAGTTGGCATCTTGATAATTTTCTGCCATATCTTCATATGGCAGTTAAAAATCATCAATTTCTAGATTTTGGACAAAATTATGAGTTTAAAATTGCATTATACTGGGGGAAATCAGAGGAAGGAGAAGAGCTGTGAGCTCCTGATTACACACAAATATATTTTTAAAAAGCACAGGCAATATATAAAAATTGCCTAAACAAGTACACTTCTTCTATAAAACACTCTTTTTCCTTATTTACTCCAATATGAAAATTAACTTTTTAAAAAAATAAATCAGTAATTTCTCAGGCAAATAATTCAGAAGAGTTTAAACAGTTGATTCAATTTAAAAAACCTTTTCTTTCAACAGTTCTTTAAATGCTTGCTTTGCTTCTTCTTTCGTATTCCATGTATATGTTTTTTTAACTGGCTGGGTGTCCTCTTCCTCTTTTTTGGGAGCAACACTAAGGATTAAAGACAAAATATTACATACTTTAGGTAAATACACTATTTTTCATTTAAACCAAAAAGAGTCATCATCAATTTAAGAGATGTCCAATTAACAGACATTTCTTGAGAAATATTTTTCAAAAATATAATTTAATAAGATGGAAATTAATACTTTATATAAAAATTACAATTTGCTAGTCTAAAATAAAATGATACATATTATGGGGGGAAAACTCAAAAACAGATTTTCTGAACAAGTAATTCTAAAAATACCTCTCTCTTTAGAACAGTGGTGCCACTATTGGAATCAACTGCCTGCTCAAATTATCTCCCCCTTGATTTAAGTGAGGGGGAGAGAGAGAGTATTAATTGTGAAAGAGTCTTGACTTTCAATTACACGTAACCCTGCCTAAAACTATTGACCTTCAAAGTACACTACAAAACTTGTCTGTTTTTACAGGCTTTTGGCGAGAGATGGAAGACAGAGTAGTTGCAGTGAGTTGGGAAGGTGTGATACCAACTTTAGTGGGTTTATTTGATTTGGATTTTTTAGTTGGAAACAACAGCCTATTCAGAGTGGGCTACATGTTTTTCCTTAGTTTTGTATTTTTAAAAATGTATATTCTAAAATTACATACGAGCACCTAGGTGTTCCATGATGATGCTGCCTGCTAAAATTCTCAAATACTTAAAACGAAGAGTCTAACTCACTTTTCACAATGGCAGTCTGTATGCTGTATGTTTTAATATTGTTTATCTAACATTTCTTTATCTTTCTAAAATAAAATTCAAAAATCAAAAGTCCTGGGTCCCAACAATCCCCAATTAAATTTGGCAAATAAATGAATGACCCGAGAGAGACGAGGGGGCCTTTAAAAAAATCATTTAAAATGCCTTCTTCCCTTGTGTTTTTTCTTAACCATTTCTCTCCACTAGCTTTGCTCCATTCTCTTTTTTCTTTTGAAAAAAATCTGAACAAAAAGTTTAGCCACCTCCAATATAACTACAATCCCACAACTCTGAACATTAAAAAGCCTCAGATTAAGCCAGATTATTGGATTTTACTTACTCCACTGAAGCCTCCTGTTTAGAAGTTTCCTCTGCAGTGTTAGTGACAGCTTCTACATTCTGCTCTTGTACAACAGGGGTGGCGATGGTTGTGGCGGCGGCGGCGGTAGTAGTTTGCTGCACTTGTTCCTCAGCTGTTGTAGTTACTGTACTTTCATTTTCTACAACAGCAGCTACTGTAGAAGATTCAGTTTCAGGAGCAGCTGCTACAGCAGGAATGGCAGTGGCTGCAGGAGCAGCCACGGCAGTTTCAACATCACTAGTGGTGGTGGTGGCGGCGGCGGGGGCGGTGGCGGCGGTGACACCGGTGGTATCTGTAATTTCTGTTGCAACAGCGGGAGCAGAAGATGTTGGAGTTGATTCTTCTGGTTTACTGCTGAATACGTGAATTAAGAAAATCGAAATAAGAGTTTTATAGTCATGCAAGTTCAATTAACCTTAAGGGAAAATATTACAGTTTAAATAAGGTTCTATGGACATCGTCAAGAGTTTTAGGCCTACCTTACAAAGTGTTATATCTCACCCAAAAAAATCTAAAACAATTTCAAAAGTGGGGAGTTCTTTATAAGAACTGTACAACTTAACAGAAAAAGACAGGGACAGAAGTTCAAAGATTTTTAAATTAAAAAGCACTTCTAAAATTAAATAGTGAAAATATATTTTGGTAATCAAGTATTAAAACACTTTACAAATTGAAAGCAAGCTAGAAGTTTATTTCAAGAGAGGCACTGATACTATCAATCTAATAAAAAAAGTATTTTTAGAAACATACCTGTTTTCTTCAGCTTTAATCATCGCTATAGAGGCAAAAGAAGAAAATATTTATTCGAAATGCAACGGTTCACAAGAAGCTTATGTTTGGAAAAGAAAGAACTTACTGCTCTCTATATTTTTTTTAAAGAAATTGCTCAGGTATATCAAAATAGATCAAGCTATTCTTTTATTGTTGATATTTATGATGTTAGTATTCTTGTTTCAATAATTTAAAAGATAGGTGGATTAAAATGAAATTCTAGAAGCATCAAAACACAGAAAATCTTACTGAACAACCTTCTGCATCTACTACTTTTTCTTTTTGTTCAAACTGAAGTAAATATTTTCAGTTTCATCAGGCATCAATGCCACTTTCAATACAGACAAATAGGGTTTACTCAACTGCATCTTTTCTTTTTACTAATCTTTTCCTATCTAGTTTTTAAATACCAGTGCTGCTTCTCTAATCTTTGGAATGCCTCCCCCTCCCCACCCACCCTCAACTCTCCCCATTTGTACTATTCTATTACCTTAGCTTCCTTAAAATTATTTTAACATTTTGTAATATTCTTCACCACGGCTTTGATTTACCAAAAATACTGACCATGCTCCATCCAAAATAAACACTAATGCAGCATTACACTCCACCCAGAACAAACTATGACATTACCTTTGTGGAAGAGCAAGAAGAAATCCAAATGAGACCTAGATTATATTCTTGTGTGTCATAATACGATTTTATGCAAATAAAAGATGATGGTGGTTGTCTCCCCGCCTCCCATCATCTCCCAGCCCCCAAAATTAAACAGATAATCTCAAAATAAAGCTTTACACCCATGCGCTTTGGAGGTACACCTGGTTTTGACTTTGATAAATTAGCTTTACCCAACAATAATGTATTGAAGCAATGGTTGGCGGGAACAGTAGGGAAACAGATTATCAACGTCATTTACAAACACAGCTTCGTGCTTAATTTTGATTTTTCAACTAAGATAGCTAACACCATTTTTATTTCAAATCCACTGAATATGATGACATTGAATTAAATTTAATCTTTGAGACTTTGAACAATGTTAAAATAAGACAGACCAGTTCTGTTCAGTTATAATTTTATATTATTGGGGAAAAGCTCCAGCATCTCTTTTTTATTTCACTCTATTTAATTTTTAATAGGAAGAACTATTCCTACACTAAACTAACAGTGCCATAATTCATGTAGAAATAACATTTACATTTTACACAAAATGCTCAGTTTCCATTACTGTTACCTTCAAGATCTTCAAGCTCTTTGGGTTTTGCCCAACGTGATTCTTTTGTTTGGGAATTGTAGTAATAAGGCTTTCCAGAGTCAGATTTGTACTCTTTCCAAGGGCATTTAGATAACAATTGCTAACAGAGAGCAAAAACATTTGTTAAAAATCTTATTACAATGATGTTTCAAAACTGCTAAAATATCCTAAAAACAACCCAAAAATAAGCCTAAAAACAACTTAAAACATATCACAATGCGTACAATGAAAATATCCTGAAGAAAAACAGCAAAATTTAAACCTGAAGTCACATTGTGATCTCAAAAGCACATCAATGGGTATCTTGAAGAATCTACCCAATTCAGTTATAGACAGTCTATCTAGAACTGATAAAATTTGCTTTTTGGAGCAAGGGTGTTTACAGTTATAAATTACATTGGAATAAAAATTCTAATGCATGTCTCCTGGACAGTACACTGAACTTATTTTAAGTCACTTGTTCCATATCTTTCAATGAACTTGGTTTACCTCAGCAGGTGTTTTGAGATCATCTGGCTTCTCCCATGTAGATTGTTTTGTTTCAGTATTATAATAATAAGTTCTTCCATCTGGTGATTTATGTTCAGTCCACATAGATTTCTAGGAAAAATAAAACAGAAGCAATAAAATATGGTAATGGAATTCTATAAAAAAAACTCTAGAAAAGTTAAAAACAAGTAGAAACTGGTGAAACCTGTTTAGAAGGATCTTCATTTATAGAACTGTTGGTTGCGGTAGTTTGCTGGGCTGCGCAAACTATTTGATGTGTGATCTGAGGGGGAAAAAAAAAAGTATACGGAGTTCTTTTATTTGTTTAAATTTAAAAAAACAACATTATTTTAAATATATCCAATAAGATTTTTTTAAACACCAGAACAGCAGCAAAAAACAAACCCTAAAGCTGATTCAGATTTACAAATTTCCTGTTTACAGTAAATGATTTTAAAGTATAATGAAGAATCAAAAAGGAAAACTTACAACACAGCATCTCCTCCAAGATAGACAATGACTGACTGACTGACATACATGCACACACGCTCAGGACATCTAGGTCACTTTTAAATGTAACTTAGGTTGATAATGACTGAAAATCATTTCCATAAGATGGCAGTTTAGCGTGCTACATGAAATAAGTTCAAAGTTTCAAATTACTTCCTAAATGACACCTATGTACATCACGAGAGACTGAAAGTTACAATGATCCAAGACTGGGAATGGTTATATTAAGTTATGGACTGGTGCCACACTAATCCTGCTGAAAAGGCTAAATCCACTGGTGTACAGACATTTGTCTATAGCAGTGGTGGTCTTTGAGTAGGGCCCTACCAAATTCGTTTTGGTCAATTCCATAATCACAGGATTTTTAAAATCATAAATTTCATGATTACAGCTATTTAAGTCTGAAATTTCACAGGGTTGTAATTGTAGGGGTCCTGACCGAAAAAGGAGTTGTGTGTGGGGGCGAGGGGGGGCGGGGGGTGTTTGCGGTATTGCTACCTTCACAGCTGGGTGCGCAACCAAGAGCCACTGCTAACTGGCCTCCCAGTTTTGAAGGCAGTGCAAAAGTAAGTGTGGCAATGCCACAACTCCTTAAAATAACCTTGTGATACCCTACCCCCCACAACTCCCTTTTGGGTCAGTACCCCCCAATTTGAAAAAAGCTAGTCTCCCCTGTGAAATCTTATAGTATAGGGTAAAAGCACATGAAAGAGCAGATTTCACAGGGGGAGACCACATTTCACGGTCCGTGATGCATTTTTCATGGCCGTGAATTTGGTAGGGCCCTATCCATGAGCTATCAGACTTTAAAAAAAAAAAAAAATCACATCGATAACCATCTTGCCTCCCCTCCACATTTTAATTTTGACCTAATTTTAGTGGCTACTCTATTGAGTGTTGTTAGAGTTAAACCTGTTCCTTACATTTTAAAGATTGTAATCCCAGTTTTCCAATTGTATAAAAGCTAAAATGACCAATTAAGTGAAAGAAATATCAGATTATTTACTCTCCCTTCATCTAACCCTCCACACCAATATTTGCTCGTATTAAGTTATAGTACTGTGGTAACTTCTGAACATGGGAACAGGAACTACTTAAAATGTCAAAAAAACATAGGATCCAAATACCTTCTGAAGATTTTGCATGGAGTAGAAATAGTATCAGAGATACAAATATTAACATTTAATTTTTTATTAGAGTACTGAAAAAACAGTTTAATTCAATAACAGCAAAATAGATGGTTATAAAATTAGTTAACACCCACACTTTAAGATCAAAGAGCCTGTTAGGACTAGAAACACTGATGGACTGGTACACGTGTTTTCCAGATTAGTAGACTCTGGCCACATTTTCTAACATTTTCTATCCCTTATGACAAAACATTATAATAATTGGCACTAATGAAGATCCTTGTTGGTAATCTCAGCTGAATTGAATGTAGTCATGGAACCTGAAGTGCTCTCTCGTTCTGAACATGGCTGTGTCAGGGAACTGTGAAGATGACATTGTGCTATACTGTTCTGTTGATACAGACTACAGACTTCAGAGCTAACAATACAAAAGTTTCATGAACACTAAACAGACATGAAAATTTCTCCTTTTTAAATTTAACTAAATCAATAGGAAATTTGAGGATTTAAAAATAAGGAGTAATTTCCGCTCTTCACCAGCGCAAAAATACCCAACAATACACTAAGGAACTGTATGCCTGTTTTAAGGTTCCATATCTCAAAATGCTTCTCAGATTTGCAAAACCAAAGTTGGCTAACGTTGAGTCTGTATTTCAGTCCTCAAAATTCACAAGATACCAGGGTTTAAAAATCATTAAAATTTTCCATGACCTAAAAATATTACATTAGTTTTATCACAATCTTATTTTACTTTGTTTTCGATATATTTTAATGATTGCTGTCTTGAGAACTAGAAAAACACTCTCCTAAAAGTCCAAGAGAGATTAATAAAACTGGGACTTTTCAGCTTGCAAAAGAGAGGACTAAGGGGGGGATATAATTGAGGTCTATAAAATCATGACTTGTGTGGAGAAAGTAAATAAGGAAGTGTTATTTACTCCTCATAACACAAGAAGTAGGGATCACCAAATGAAATTAATAGGCTGCAGGTTTAAAAAGAACAAAAGGAAGTATTTTTCACACAACCCACAGTCAACCTGTGGAACTCTTTGCCAGAGGATGTTGTGAAGGCCAAGACTATAACAGGGTTCCAAAAAGAACTAGTTAAGTTCATGGAGGACAGGTCCATCAATGGCTATTAGCCAGGATGGGCAGGGATGGTGTCCTTAGCCTCTCTTTGCCAGAAACTGGAAATGGGCAACAGGGGATGGATCACTGGATGATTACCGTACTTGTTCTATTCATTCCCTCTGGAGCACCTGGCACTGGCCACTGTCAGAAGACAGGATACTTGGCTAGATGGACCTTTGGTCTGACCCAGTGAGGCCGTTCTTATGTTCTAATCAGAAAATTCAATGGGAGCAAAGAGAAGCTCAGTACACCTGGCATTCAGGTCTAAATACTGAATGGCAAGAGTGGTGGTTGACAAACTAGTACAAATTCTTCAGAGGCAACTAAAGTTTTCAAACACTAGTCAAAGACTGGTAGTCTAATAGAAAAAAATATTGATCCCTAAGCATGTAAACTGATTTATAAGTAACGTGCTAGTAAAAGTAACATGGGGGGGTGGGAATCAAATAAGATTTTTCTTTAAATGTCCATACATGGACTTACAATCATTGTACTTCTATTAACTTTCTGAAGCCTTGGTTTTTACTCACCTGTGTTCCAGGTGGTGTAGTGCCTGTTTAAAAAAAAAAACCACAAACAAACAGAATGAGAAACACTAGTGTTCTAGCAAAACACTTCTAAATTACATCTTTTCCCCTCTGGCCTTTTATAAATTAAAAAATGACTTACTGTAAATAAAAGATTTGATAAAAACTAAAAGATAAATGACCTACCCGTAATTCCAGTTCAGGAAGATTATGAAGATAGATTAACCCTTGGAATGGGCATGCAGGGGCATCCAACCAGAACTCTTTTGCCAAGAATGTCTGTTGGGGCTACACAAGTTCTTGCAGCACCAGCTGTTCCGGGCCTATTGTGTTTGTGGGTCATGGCTCACTATCTACTTTTCATTCTGCAGGTCCCAGTTCAGGGAAAACAACTCTATTCATGGCAGCACTTAAGCATGTGCTTAATTTCCATTTAAGTCCTTCGGACACAAGCATGTACTTAAATGTTTTCTTGAGCCACGTCCTCAGAATTTGAATTAAAAGACTCCAAAGAGAGCAGGGAGGGTCAGTAGTGTGAATCCATATCAACCACCCAATTGAAAAAATAATTACTGTCAAATAGCCTTTCTTTCTTCTTCCAGCATAAGCACTATTGATCTTCACTCTTGAAGACTAAGTAGCAGTAAAAATCCTCAAAATTTCCATACTGTAGTACATGTACCACAATGCTACATGAGTTGTTAGAAGTAGTATTTGGTCACACAGTTGTTGTCCCCTTTTAAGGCAAAGTGGGCCCAGGGTCAGCCAAACCCCTGTTCCTTGACATAGTACCTTTAAGGAAATCGGTATTCAAAGGAGCAGCAGATTAGCTGGGAAATGGGGCCAGATGTAAATCAGGTGGCTACCTCCTTAACATGATAAAACCTAGCTGTCAGGTGACTCCCAGGAGGAGGAGTGGCAGCCTTGAAAGGAGAATTACAGGGGAACATCAAGTCAGGAGAGAGGCTCCTTGGGATGGGAACCAGAACAGCTGGTTGACTGTGGAAGCCTGCCTGAATCATAACATACCCCTGGGGGAAGAGGGCCTGAAACAAGGGGAACAAAGGTGAGTCTTCAGATCAAGATCATGAAGTGGGGCGGGAACCTGGATAGTGGTAATGCTGGGTACACGCCAAGGAATTATGTGCACAAAAAATGATGCAAAATTGTTATGCAAAATTGTACTTTTTTTTTTCCTTTTTCAGTTTTAATACAGAACAACACTATATTAATGCAGCCTCTTTAGACAGATATAGAAGACAGTTTTCATGAATTTTGTTTTTATAAAAGCACATTTTAACCACAAAAACCCATATCTTTATCATCAGTTAACAAAAAGTGTGACACTGAAGTGACCCATCATGTGTGGTTTGTGAAACTGAAAAATAGTTGTTAAATAGTGGCTACTTAAATTAAGACTAATTTTTTTATAGTGAATTGGTACCAAAAACATTTTTTTCTACAATGAAGCTGATAATCACATCTTTCAAACTCCAAGATTGAAATAAAAAAAGAAAAATAAACAGAATATTGTAAATCTTTGCTCTGTATAATATGCAAGATAAAGTGTGCAGATACACAGTATCTTTCTTTCATTCCAAATATGAAAACACAAGCAAGGTAACTAAAGTAACTGAATCACAGAAAGTAGAAATGAAGAAAAAAAATGTAACCTCATGTATTTTTAAATACACTAAGGATAGGACAAGTAAAGAGCTTAAATTGTAGCAAGGGAAATTTAGATTAGACATTAGGAAAAAATTCCTATCTGTAAGGGCAGTTAAGCACTGGAACAAGTTACCAAGGAGGATGTGGAATCTCCATCACTGGAGGTTTCTAAGATTAGGTTAGACAAACCCCTGTCAGGAATGGTTCCAACAATACTTAGTCCTGCCTCAGTGCAGGGGACTGGACTAGATGACCTATCGAAGTCCTTTCCGCTCCTACATTTTTAAGCTTCTATGGACAACATCCAACCGCTCTTACCAAGCAATTGTGGTTATGTTGACACAGGTTGAAATAAAGCACTACATTTTATGAGATTGTCCTTGCAGCTAAGCCTCTCTTTTTAAATACTTTTGTGATTTGTTCAAGTAGCATGCAATTGTTGATTTCCTCTCATAGTTGACAACACCATCAGTATTTTTTGGCAAAACTATTTAATGCTACATCTGTCCTCAATGTCTGTCATTTTACTATGTCCTTTACAGTTAATAGCAGTAGTGTAGTTGGGAATGGAAATTTGGGTGGGTCATAACTTATGATAGACAAATATCACAGCACTCTTAGTCCTGAGCCCCGTCTTCTTCCAGCTATCCCCATCCAATGAGCTCCTACCTGGCTGCGTGCATGTGTGCGCGCAGGAGACAGACAGACAAAGGGACACCTCGTCCATCTCCCAAACACGTTCCCTCCTCCTCCAGATGGGGTAGAGATGGGGCAGGCCTCATCTCCCTTACCAGCTGTGACCCTGGGTGCTGGCCAAGGCTGACCAGCACCACCCACTGAGGAGGTGTTACCACATGACACAGAAAGAAGATGGTGGCAGCACACAGACCTGTCTCTGCCAGGGCCTCCCTGCTTGCCCTGTGGTGGAGACCAAGAAGCATTCCTTCCCCTCAGGGAGTGACACAGACCAAACTTTGGGAAGGTCTCAGATCTGAGGTGTGTGGCATATACTCAAAGAATGTGAGGCTCACATCCTGGCATATGTGGGGGGCAGGCAGACATCCCCAGACTATAGAGCTTGGGGACCTGAAGGCCCACCCATGGGAGCACATTCCCAATCCCTGACCAGCCCTGTGGCCTGGCTTCCCCTGTGCTCACTAGGTCGACCCCTACCACCAGCCAGCAGCATTGCAGGCTGCCACTGCTGCCTGTGCCACCAACACAAGCCAGCCAGGTGAAAAATGCTGCAGGCCAGTAGGGGCTGCATTTGCCTGGCCATGCTTTCATCATGCTGTGGGTTGGGCTCTACATTGTTCCATGCTGCCACTTCTGTTGCCCCTCCTCACCGTGGCTGCCTTGCTGCCCCATCACCTCTCCCTGCTGCTCCAGAGCCAGCCTACCATCCATGCAGCCCCACCTTGGTAGGGCACAGTGGCTACAGGCAGCACCACGCTCACTCCCTCTGCCCAGTCTGCATGCCCAGTGGCAGCCTGGATAGCCCCACAGGCGAAGTGCTGCTCGCCCTGTTCTGTGGGGAGATGGACCCATCAAGCCAATGAGGGTGAGGGCAAGGGCTCAGACAATAATTTGGGTGGGCAATGCAGCACCCTGTCAAGGCCATATTATGCAATATTATACGCCTATGCGTAGTGAAATGTATTAAGCATGCAGTTACGAGAGCGAGCAATTGCGTAATCCCCTGGGGAGAAGCTGGGTAAGCCTGCTTGATTCTATGCATAGCCCTGTGAAGGAAGGGCTGTGAAACCCTTAATCGAGAAGAAGGAATCTGTGGCTCCAAAGGGGAGGAGAAGTCCTGTGAGGAAGACTCTTCGCGGAGGGGAGCTGTGGCAAGACTTGCAGAGTTCCCTGGCTCAGAGGGAACTGGACAGGAACTTGAAGCTTTTGAACAAGAGTGAAATGAGACTAATGCTACTAAGGCCTGGTCTACACTGTGGGGGGATGGGGTGCGAGCTAAGTCAGTCTAAGTTATGCAACTTCAGCTATGAAAATAGCGTAGCTGAAGTCGACATACTTAGAGCTACGTGATCCCAAGAGAGGGAACCAAAGCCTGAGCCCAGCTGTCCCAGGTGGCAGGGCAAAAGCCCAAGCCCCACCATCCCAGGTGGGGGGGAGGGGTGGGGAGGCAAAGCCCCAGGGCTTCAGCACCAGGCAGGGGGCCTGTAACCTGAGTCCCGCCACCCAGGGTGGAAGCCCTTGGGCTTGGGTTTCAGTCCCAGGTGATGGGGCTCGGGCTCTGGCCTTGGCCCCAGTCCCCAACAAGTCTGAGCCAGCCCTGGTGACTGCATTAAAATGGGGTAGCGACTCACTTTCTCACAGTTTGGGAACCACTGCTATAGTGGGTTTCCCTGCCCCCGATATTCCATCCTGGACCTGAGAAACTTATAAATTCTTGCAGAAAAGTTAAAGAACTTTGACAAAGTAGCATTTTCCGATTAAACAGATTTAGCGAAGAATTCTCAATTAGTCCTAAACCTCACATTCTCTAAGGTTCCAGTGGGACTCCTCCAGCCAAACTCCCTTCTTTCCTAATCTTCCCCAGGCAGATCTCCACCAGATTCATTCAAATTTTATTTTACTGTGAGTCCATAAATATTTAAATTAAGCCTATTAAGACCTAAAATAAATGTGCCCGAAGGAGAAATTTGCATCCGGCACTTCCAACATTTTTTTTTTTTTTTGGAAGAACTAATTTTTGTACATGAACTAATAATGTTTGGGAATGGCTGATGCATACACTATTTTAGACCTGGTTGAATGAACCTCAATACCATCAAGCACTGAAACAGCTACAAGATCACAGACCTGCATGTGCTCTTCAATCCATTTAGACAACCTCTAAACAGAAATAATCTCTCTGGATTTATCAGAAATTACAAATAGTCCAGAAGATTCAGAGAGACCTTAATTCTATCCATGTATTAAATAAGGGCCTCTTAACACTTAAGCTATGCCATTTATCTTCTCCCAGTACTGAGTGCAGATCAGGTGAAAACAGGGTAATTTAATAGCATGAGTTCCACCAGAACTAAACACCATCTTAGGGAAAACACAGGTTATCCTTGTGGCTCTCAGACTCATTATAATGACATTCTAAACACTGGCAATCCAATCTTTGAGGAATAGCTTACACAAACATCTTTGCTCTAGATTATCAATTGGCGATTCCATTAATTTCATGAGCACTAAGTTCAACTCAGCTCCCAAGAAGGTGCTATTCATGATTGGGTGGAAAGAATCTTTTTACTGGAGAATGTACATCAAATCAGATATGGGACAACCTGAAGAATATGGGAAGGAGGTAGGAGTTCCCGAAATACCCTCTTGGTCGGAATGTTTGGTATTGGAGGGGAATACAGATAGGCCGAGCATCTTAAGAGTAGAGGTCCATAATGACAGACAATACTTGGAGAAAAAATAAAATAATATAAAACCAAATATAAAAATGTTAAAGAAAACTAACAAGACACAAAATAAGGTTTTAAGGTATATAAAAATTATCCTTTTGTTTTCTATCCATTGAAAGCTTTTTCATGTCTGAAAAAGACATTAGGAAAAATAAAACATTACTATAAACTAAACTTAATAAAGAATTTATATAAATAAAAGGGAAATTGGATAAAGGTTAATTTATATTGTTTGTAAACTTAAGCTTCATTTTTTTTTAGATTTATTAATTCCAAGTCTATTAAAAGATTTTAAAAATTTAATGATTATGTATACATACCTACTTGTGTGTCCATACTGTTTACTCCTGGCTGTAGAAACAACAAACGTATTATTTAAAAACAGTATATTAAAATACATTACTAAATATCATAATAATCAATTCAAAGAAGCACCTTGTTCAAGTTTTTCCAGCAGCAAAATGCTCCATCAACTTAAAATGTGGATCTCCATCTCCATTCCCCCCCCCCCCCACATATAACAATAATCATGGGAAATCCAGCTCTATAAAGAAAGTAATTTAGGATAACAAGATACTCTTCTGAAAGGGCCACACAGTCACCAATTCATTTCAATGAATCTCTTGCCAACCTCACAAAGAACAGACCTTCAGCATGCAAATGGAACACTCATCCAGTATATACAGTGCAGATGACCAGCTAATTCCAATGCTGAAATAACACACCTGACACAAACTACGAGGGTGTGTTTGTGACCGATACCACCACCTGTGTAATACTTTAAACCTTCATTGATTCAAACAGCAATAGATCAGCTTTCACCCATGAAGAAGAGATGGGCCTTGGGTACATGTTGGAATAAACTTTTTCAGATTTAGGTCAATAAAGACATACTGCAACATCACCACTATGAGTAATGCAATCACTTGATTTATCCCACACCATTTTTTTTGTCAACTTAGTACTAATAGAAAAATGGATTTAACAATTGATTCACTAAATCTACCATGGATTATTATTTCTATTAATCATTATACACCAACAGCTGAGTCCGCTATACTTTTAATAGATTGTCATGGGTACCCAGAGCCTTGATTGGCACTCTTTTACGGTTAGTACAAATCTCAAATACAAAGGGGGAAAAGAGAGGATTAAAAGGATTTAAGAATTTCTTGACTTCTATCTTTTTATGTAAAGCTTTAACAGATACACAAGTTTACCATTCATTGGACTCAATCCTTCAGTTACTTGATTTTTTTCAGGTAGTCTGTACAAGAGATAACTGAACATCTAAATAATACTGATTAGCAAGGTAGATCCAATAAAAACACCCATACTAGTGCAATCAAGTTCAATGTTATCCAAATGATCACTTTGAGAGTAACTGATCTTGCTTTATGCACTAGGGAAAAATTTCAAAAATTCTTAAGTGACTTAAAGGGAAAGCCTCTTTTACTATCAATGTGACTAAGGCCCCTAAGAAACTTAGGCACCTTTGAAAATTGTACCAACTGTATATATATATTAAACCGCACTATCTAAAGTTCTATTTAATTTTCTGCCCAGGTAAGTAAGCACTTTAAGGATATCCCAACATAGATAGTTTTAGATTTTCAAAGCATGAAAAAAATCAAATGATAATTACCAATGAACTGCTTGATAATATGGGAGAGAGTACTCAACTGATTTCCAGACTCCAAATTTCAGAAGGACTACATTCAAGCTCAATTTATCTGAACTAGGAAAAAGACTTCCAGATGTAATTTTTATCCAATCAAACTGCCAACACCAGCTGATCTAAAGTGATGCTATGGCATGGTCACAAAAAGTGTGGTTTTGTTTTTTATTTTTCTGAGTAAAGCTTCTTTCACCTGCCAATATGACCCAGGGAAAAATTCCATCCTGACCCAAATATAGCAAAGCATGTAAGCAAGTCAACCACCATACAGCATGAAAATGAAATAGTTATCTTAATTTAAAACAGAGAATATTGTCGAGTTTAGACTCTGAAATAACATATCCTTAAAAATATCCGCAAACAGTTTACAATTCGTAAGTTGTACTTAACTGATATTATTCCTGATCATTTTATAGTATGAAAGTATTTGTCAGAGCTCCAAAAACCAACTGAAATAATGTTTTCATATATTTAAAATTGGATTGAATTTTAGCATACTAGATCTCTCTTTTTAACCTCTTTTGACCACGGTGCTTTTTAATTTTTTTCCCTAAGATCTCTGAAATTCCTCCAAAGCTTATAATGGGCAATCCAAGTTATAAATCCATAATCAACTTAATACGAAAGAAATCAATGATATTTCTGTTATTGGCATCTTTTTAAGAGATTTAATGAATTAAAATTGTTTCCCTATTTTTTGCTGTGTATTATTAATGTGGAAATCTGGATGAGTACTAAACACCTTATTTTTTAAAAAGTTACAATAGATGTACAAAGAGAAAGTGCTTGGTGTTATAAGAAATCAATAGTTATATGCAATATTGAAATCTGGGTAGAGAGAATATTTTGCATGTTGAGGAAGTAATTAAATACAGATCACTCCTCCATTAAGATGCAAGTGACTGCTTGTGTGTGTGTCTTCTGAAGCTTTATTCAACTACTCACCTCTTCCTCACAGAATTTTATACACAAAGGAGAACATTTTTAGCACAATTTTATACAAGTTCAAAATCTTGACTAGACTTTATGAAATGCTAGTAATAGTGTTCACACAGGGTAAGATAGTTTAAAAAGTGAAAAAGACAAGTTTTAAAAATTACCGGTACAGTAGGCTGCATATGTGCTTGGGACATATGAGACATCATCATTCCAGGCATCATTGACTGCATCATTCCAGGCATCTACAATTAAAATGTTATTGTAGAGTGTAATTGAGAAAATATATAGCACCAAGTATGAACTTTTTATGATAGTGTACCAGTTTCTCACTACTTATTCTGTTTGATAAACAAGTCTAATAATCCCCTAGAACAAAAGAAAGTGTAGTAGAAGTTTGTAGAAGTCTACATAAAACTAGCAACAATGTTAAGATAGGAAATAGCTAGATTTTCCATAAATCCACTCCAACAGACTCCCCAATTTAAAGGGAAGATGAACATACATTTCAATTCAGCTCTGAAATATTAGCAGAAAGCTAAGACATCTATTGTAGACAGCACTATTTGGATTACATGAGAATATGTAATATTAAAATGACAAGACGAGTAATCTATTGATAATGCTGTGCCCGTCAGAATAGGAATCCTAGGCTAGAACAGGGAACATAGAAGGAAAGATTTCTCAGAAAATCTGGGGGCCAACAAACAACAAAATCGGTTAAGTATCACAAATGCTAATTCAGACTATAAATTGGTCCCCTTTGTGATCTTCCACAACTCTCTTAACTTTGATGCCTTCTTTCCCTTGTCTGCTAGGAGGAGAAATTCTTGAGGTAACTGCCTCACAGTAGTGTTATAAGAATTAATGTTTGCCAAGATCTTTCAAGATGAATAGTGCTATTAAAGAGTTAAGTAGCAAGCGCGAAGAGTTCTCAACCAGTTCTTGAATGGTTATAAACATCTAGAAAAACATGCAACATCAATGAAAACCATGTAAGTTACTTTTAAACCACGCTACTTCCCTTAAAACAATTTGAACACAGTAATGTGGACTGGCTATTACAATTTGTTAAAATTTCAGTCCAGATCTATGTACTGTCTGATGAAACAAAGACCCATAGTTTTTATTTTGATAAGCTAATTTTTGTCTGGGAGTACATGCTTAGACTATTTTGAAGAGGCAGTAACCACAGCAAATTTATATAGATAAGTTACTTGTTAGTGACCAACTGATGCACTATAAAGCTGTTTAAAAATTTTCTTAAAAGATTTCCTTCATATTTTGCGCTTTTCCCAGTTTTCCACTAGTTCTTGACATTAAGAACGGATAAGCCATAAATAAATGTGGCAAAGAGCACAAATAGTAGTGCTGTGCTAATCTGATCATATTCAGCTGATGACAATTTTGTCACTCAGTCTCCAAAGAGGCCTTGAGAAGTCAACCCCTTTACGTTTCAGTCATCCCCCATTACCTTCATAGACTTTGGCAGGCTGGCCAAGTGACCCCATCCCCCTGTATCTTCAGGGAGCATCAGATTACCACTCCCCTCATCTTGCATCTTGTGTGGAGAGAGAGATATTTGGTAGGGCTACTGCTCCACCCTCAATCCACAAGGTTTTCTTGGGAGGGTGAGGAAGAAAGGAAAAGTTGGAAGGCGGCCCTCCTATTCCTCGTCATCCTGTAGAAGCAGGAGAAGAAAGCACTCTTGCCCCACTGCTACTTCCAACTAAGTGGGATCCGAACATGTGAAGTTTCCTAGAAGCCCTTGCACAAGTACCTACAGGAATCTCAAGCATTCCTTATTGATCTGAAGCCTCTCTCTGTTGAAAAACCGTAGTTTTTTGAGATAATACTGCAGTTATTCTCAGGCCCAAAGAGCCCTTGCAGAGTGAAGGTTGGAAAAAAGACCCAATTATTTTCAGCCCCAGGAGATTTTCTTGTGAATTAAGTAGGGCGGCAGCCCTAAAGAGTCACTGACACAAAGAGTAGCAATGGCCTTGTCCACCAAGGCACCTGAGAAGTGAGTTTACAAACCTGCAGACTGTCCCCTCCCAGAATGCTTCAGAGAGAAGCAGAAGAACCAGGTATTTGCTAGGGGAATGGTCCTAGCATCCAAGGAGATGGGCCAATAGACCGACATTTGCAGTCTAGTAGATTTAGAATCAGAATACCAGCCTACTGGCCCATTCTTATAGGCCATATAGTCATTTATATATATATATATATATATATATAAAAAATATAGTCAACTTCCATATAGTCAACCTCCCCTCATTTACTTTCCCTTTGCCATCCCCTCAGTAGCCTTTTCTTCCACAATGTCTGCCAGAAGCTTGTTGATTAAGTTATCTACTTACTTTTTTTATTTATTACACTATGTGGGAACTGCTCATTACATGGACAGAAGGGGTAAGATGATGGATGAAGGGGGCACAAGGGCAATGGGACTCTGGCTGAAAACTTTTGGGTAAGAGATGACAAGGGGATTGACAAGTGTGTTTATTATTTTAAAAAACACAAACACTCATAATTGGTAAAACATGTACCTATGATCAACCTAATCACTCTGTTTCACATTGCATCACTCCACCTCCATCTGCCTTTGTCTTTTTAAACTGCATTACTTTCTGCAGCAGGTATGTATCCAATATAACAGACTGCCATACTGTGTACTGCAGCGTGAAAAATGTACCAGACATCCTTCAGACCTACATCTACTAATAGGGTAGGTGAGCCACCCTCCAGTCATTAAGATTCAGGGGTTGCCCCAATACTCTGGGAAGGGGGGTGATGGAATTCCTACCATGGAATTGACCCTGGACCTTTCACAGGAGGCGCCATCTTTCATACCAGCCTCTGACTAGTAGGTGTCTTGTAACTTTGAATCTGCTTTAGCTTCCTCACAATGTTCGTAGGAAGGGTGTTCCCGCAACTTCCCACCCCTTGGTCTTGTCAATTTGACTCTGCTTTTGTTTAGGAAAGCCAGGTTCACCAGAAGCAACACTAGAGATTTCTGCATATTCAGGAAGGGAACTGCCCTATTTCAAATTCAGAACTTACTTAATAAGCGACAGGACCTTTCATTGTTAAAAATAGAAAGCTTACAAAATACACAAAGTTATAGTTTAGGCCCCCCTTTACTTGCCAACAAAATTTTATACATGCCACTGAGTGGCCAAGTTTATTTTTCGAGACATGCATCATGTTGACAGACCAGAAATAACAGTATGTTACAGAAGTGTAAAATAGCACCAAATAATTTTATATTTCTTCCCTCCATCTCCTGTAATTTTCTTCTATCTCTGGTTAGAAGACTTTCTTAGCACAGAGCCAAAGAAACAGAAATGTTGCAGCTTCAACGTTATGACACTACAGTCTCTTGCTAGAATTAAAAGGGGAGTTTTTTGTTTGTTTTCAGGATTTTTGGTTTTTAGAACTGCACACTGCTACACGCACCTTATTTGTCCTGAAAGGCTAATAGAATACTGTCTGAACTAACAATTACAAAAGTTGTGAATTTAAGTACTGAATCCTTTTATTTTAAATTTTGAAATCACGAGACAATTTCATTATTTTTGTTACAACTGTGTTTTCTGCATTACCAATGGACAATGCTACAGAAACACTACATTTTAATGACTATTAACATTATTATTTCCAAGCAACTCTGGGAAACTTACCTGTCTCTCAGATCATTTGGGGGGGGGGGGGGGGGGGGGGGGGGGACGAGGAGGAGGGGAAGACACAGATAAGCTGCCTTACCTGCCCCATTGGTGGTCCTCCCATTGGAGGCATCATCTGAGGCATCATTCCATGTGGAACCGGTGGCATGTTCGGTGGCCTCTGGCCCATCGGGTGCATTCCCATAGGTGGATAATGCGGCATGCCTGGATGCCCCATCTGAAAAACAATGTTAATAAACGAAGATATTAACATCAAAGCACCCAAAGCACAAACTGTGGAAATGTAACAAAAAAAAAAAAAATAGGTGCATGATAAACATTCCATTACAGAAGGAATTTGGTCACTTATCTATCTTATCTTCTGATGGATGAAGGAAAATACACAGAAAATTAGCTACATCAAAATGCTTATATGTTCATGACATAGCTCTAAAACGGACCACACTCTAGAAGAGCGGACAACTAAAGATGGTCAACAATCGTTAATATATATGAAGTTAGCAAATGTACTTAAAAATTCCAGTAGAATACAGAGGAAAAAAAAACCTGGAAAACTCCCTCAATGTTTAAACATAACACAAAGGCCTAATACACCTATAGATGCAAATATTTTCATATGCCATTCCATCTGACTATGCTTAATGGAAGTACACACAGGCAGGGAAACAGAAATGGACCTTCTCCTTCCTACATTTACTGTAATGTCAATGCTGCTGCTTGTAGATTGGCTCCAGAAAATTTTCTCTATATCTTTTCTACAAACATCTATATCATACATTAAACTTTTTATGGCCAAAAACACTTTTCTTTTTAGAACAAACAATAGTTCTAAAGGAAGATTAGTTCTACTAAAAAAACAGTGGAAAAAATAACCTACTGCTGAATCTATACTTTGCAAGGTAAACTGATAAGAACAGATTTAATAATTTTATTAAGATAAATACTACTGGCACTAGGAGACCCAGGGTGAGGAGAGAATTGTGATCTACAAGAATGTGAAACAGTATGGAATTGACTTTGTACAGGGCACTTTCCTCCATAGTGATTTATCCATCAAATTATTAGCATGTTCATCAAAAGATGTCAAAGTAACAAGTAAACAACTGATAAACTCAAAATCTTAAAAGAAAGTAGAATAGACAGAGAAATAGATCAGAATATGGTCAGTGATCAAATTTTCTCCATCTTATCATAGAAGTACATTTTAAAAGATTGATCTTGTACTGATCCACCATAGTTATTTTGGCTTTAAAGCAGAAGTGACATCTAATAATTAAAATAGTAGTTTTCAGTATTTTTGGCAGTGGAAGGTAACTTTAAAAATCTCTTTTTAGTTACATAAAACAAATAAAGAGACATCTCCACTGTGATTCCTTCCTTCCATAATATTGAAGACACTGGTTAAATTGAAAGAATAACCAGACAGTTTCTCCATTATTTTTGTACTTTAATTTCAATGGGTCCTTGCAGATCCTCTTTAATGGGGAAAGCTATGGCTTATGGAAATATGAAAGGTTTTAAAATACTGAAAAATTATTTAGATAAGTGATGACTATCCTGCAAAAATTTCCCTTTTTCAATATACCAACATTATCTTAGCTACCAATATAACATCAATTGGTATTGTAAAATGAAAATATTAACTGAAAGTTTGGATTTCAGCTTGCAGATATACAAAATAATGGTTTCTAGCTGTAGTGTTTATTGAGAAAGCAGTCACTAATATTTTGAATTTCGAGTGTAATAAAAGCAAAGGATAATAAGAGAAGTGTGATTTGAATTTGCAACATTTCACAATTTGTCAAGGATTCCCAGCTTTCCAATAATAGATAGTATTTATCTGCAGTGTTAGTGCTATCTGAGGCTTCAGATCTTTATATGGTCACCTGGTGCCTTGAAGAAGAAAGATTTTTACACCCCCCCCCCCCCCATATATATACTTGGCCAAAACTACAGCAGATTCTAGATCATTAGCCACTAGGATTTTCAATTCCTGATAATCACAATTTTCCATATAGTAGTTCAGAAGTTACTATAATCCTTGGTCACCATGCATGCGGCATTTTTCACAAAACGAAGTGCTGGAGTCCCTGCCCCTAAGAGCTTACAGTCTAAGAGGAGCTCAGTGGGAGAACAAGCCAGCCCACAAAACGACAGGGAACCCCTCTCTCCAGCAGGAGCCATTAGAGATGCATTAGTGTCCTCATGTGCATGGCTCACGCTTCACTATTCCTACTGTAGCTGACTCTGTAACTCCCCTGAAGGAGCTTCTAAGAAAGGGTCGAGGGGATGCCGCCAGGCTCCTGCTGTTCTGGGTTCCCTTCAGGCTCTAGCCCAGGCTCCCAGGAAAGCGAGCAGAGCTGCTCCCATGGTGTTACACGCCCACAGAGGTGCCCCCTCCAGGATGCAGCCGGGAGCCATCTCCCTCCTCCCCTCCGCGACGCTGCCATGCAGGTCCCCACCCCCTCCCCTCTGCAGCGTTTAACCCTTCACTTACCATGAGGGATCCTCTATCCACTCCGCCCGGCCTCATCGAGGGGTTCAGGAGGCTCCCCCCGCCACACCTGCCAAGAAGCCTCCCTCTAAGTTGCTGCCGCGACGAGGGGCCAAAGGGCATCAGAGGCTCAGGCTCCCCGCGGGGCGGGAGCAGTGGGGCCAGGAGGCTGACAGGCTTCCCACCCGGCCAATCCGGGCGGCCTCCCAACCGGGAACTCTTCGGCGATTGGTCCGTAGCGGAGGCAACGGGGCGGACGGCGTCCCCCGGCGTCAGCTGCATGAGGGGAGGGGGCTTCGGCAAGGAGAAGGGGAGCGGCTGAGGGGAGGCCGCGGCAGCCGCCGAGTCCCCGCCCGACATCGCGACCCCCGGCCCAGCCCGGCACACGGATGGACGTGCGGAGTCTCCCCCGGAAGCCGTACACGAAACCGTTAGCGGTGTCCGGCAGGCAGGAACGAGGAGACCCTGGCCGAGATCGGGCGCCTAAAGAGGCCCCGCGCCGCGGGGAGCGGGAGAGAAAGGGGTCGCGCCGGAATCGGGCGCGCGAAGGGGGCCGCACCAGACGAGGGGACGCGCACCGCTAGAGGAAGGGGAAAGAAAGGGCGGTCGAGCGCGCTGGGGGCCGTCGCTCACCGGGGGAGAGGGCGCGCGAGGGTTGCTCGCGTTAGGCTCTGGAGCTCGCGAGGGGGAAGAAGCAGCGGCGGCGGGGGGGATGAGTGGAGGGAACGCTGGGAAAGGGGTCACGTGGGCGATGCAGGCGGGGCTAAGGAAGCTAGAAGGAACCACTGACACCGAAGGAGGGGGGCGAGAAGCACGCTTTCCTTATAGTCTGCTATCAGTGATACTCGTGCGCCGTCCTCAACCACCCTTCGAGTGCGAGTTGGTAGGGGCCTTGTTACAGACGTTATCTTGTCTTCCCGTTCAGCGATATGAGTTGGTACATGCCGTGTTCAGTCTTTTCTGTTCCGGGTCAGTAGTTCCTTCTAGTCTCTCCTATCCGCCCCTCCGGGCGGTCGGGTTGGTAGGTGCCTCGTGACGCAGGAGGAGTAGGCGACAGCTTGGGCAACCGCGCCTCGGGCTGACTCTGAGCCTGTGGCCGGTGTTCCGCGCCTCCCGGCCGGGCGGCTCGCAGGCTGCGCCATGTCGTTGGCTGTGGGCGACAGCGGGCGGCTGGGCAGGTTCAGCAGGCGGGGGGCGACCCCCGGGACGCCCTGGCTGGGGGGCGGCGTGGTGGCTCGGAGTCTGCAGGCCGAGCTGCTGTGGGAGGAGGAGGAGGAGGAGGAGGCAGCGAGCGGTGTCTCTGTGTCCCAGGGCGGGGCCCCGTTGCCGCCGCTGTCTCACAAGCGGAATGGCGTGTTGATGGCTCCGCCGGGAGGGAAACATTGGCCGGCCCGGGCCTGCTCGGTGCTGTGCTGCCTGCTGGCCGTCTCCGCCCTCGCCTTCCTCCTGGCCATCGGTTGCCTCGTGCTCAAAGGTGAGGGGACCCCTTTTGCCCGCGGTCCCCGCCCTGGCGGAGGATCGGTCCCGCTCGCAGCCGGGAAGCGGAGCCCCGGGATGTCTTTCCCCGGCCACTGAGGAGGTGGTTTCTGTGAGGGGGGGGATTGAACCCAGGTTTCGCCAGGCCGAGCCCAGCGCTGCGGCTGCCGGCGCGCAGGGCGCGGGCCTGGCGGTGTGTCGCTTTGGGATACTGGTAACTTCTGTTTCTGCAGCCCTCTTTAAGGACAGACTACTCGGAGAACCAGCGCTGATGGCCATCCCCTTTGCGGGGTAGACGAGGCACAGTGAGCACCTGCTGGTGTTTTCTGCAATTGCTGTTAGAAAACGCTTCATAACCGATTTCTCTCTCTGTAGATTTGCGCTCTGAGAAAGAGAAGAATGACGATGGTATAGAAACTGGCTTGTTAGGTATGCATTCATATGCTTCTTTCAGGGCTTCTGCAGCTTAAAGGAGGCTAAAAATCACCTTGTCTTAAATAAAAGCCATATTGAGTAAACGCTCAGGTTCTTTGGACAACGGGGGAGCTTGTCACTCAGTTCATTTATTGCTAGGGCATGTCTACTTGATGGCTTCTCCTGAGGATAACTGGTAGCAGGCGATTGAGAGTGCCTTGACTAGCCAGAACCCAATCCATGTAGAGCTCACATGGAACTTTTATGTTAAGCACATATTTCTCTGCATTTATTATTTGTAAAAATAGGAATATGGAAGAAATTATTTTACATTCGTTATCTCATAGGTAGAAGGGGAGTTGTGTTTGTTTGTTTTTTTGTTTGGTTTTTTTTATAATTCCCCAAGGCTGAAATCTAAGCATGAAAAAGCTGCCGGTTTTATTTGTTCTATGGTAACACACAACTGGCTCTTTCACATTTGGTAGATACTTTCCTCAGAGAAAGTTATATTGTCTTGATTTAAAAATGTCGGTGATGTAAGGAGAGGAAGTTGAGCATTTACTGTCATAACTAACTGAAAATGATTTGCAGTGAATGCATGTGCCTTGTCCTTTAGTCTTAAGAACATAACTAGACCCCTGCCAAATTCAAGTTCCATTTTGTTCAATTTCATGGCTATGGGATTTTCATGATTTCAGCTATTTAAACCTGAAATTTTACTGTGTTGTAATTGATGGGGTCCTGACCCAAAAAGCAGTTGTGGGGGGTGGGAGGAGGGTTGTACGGTTATTGAGGGGTGGGGCATTGTGGTACTGCGACCCCTACTTCTGCGCTGTTGCCTGCAGAGCTGGGCCCTCAGCCGCCATCACTCTGTGGCCACCCAGCTCTGAAAGCAGCACAGAAGTAAGGGTAGCAATACCCTAAAATAACTTTGTGACACCCCCCAACTTCTTTTTGGGTCATAATCCCCAATTTGAGAAATGCTGGTCTCCCCGGTGAAATCTGCATAGTATAGGGTTAAAGCACACAAAAGACCAGATTTCATGCTCCGTGAATTTGGAAGGGCCCTAAACATAACATAAGAATGGCCATACAGTAGAACCTCAAGAGTTATGAATACTCTGGGAATGGAGATTATTCGTAACTCTGAAATGTGCCATAATTCTGAACAAGACTTTATGGGCTTCAGCAGGGTCTAAAGCCTGGAGCTAGTCTTAAATACATAGAGCAATTTTAGATTCCGTTTAAATCACATAACTTTAACTTTTGCAAAGGTTTTTGGTCAGTTCTGCTGTGAGAGAGACAAGCTTTTGAGCTTACACAGAGCTGTTGCTCAGGTGAAGAGCTCCGTGTAAGCTCAAAAGCTTGTCTCTCTCACAGCAACAGAAGTTGGTCTAATAAAAGATATTACCTCACCCACCTTGTCTCTCTAAATGGTATATGGTTAAGATAAAAAAGAAACTAGAAATATACCATTTTGTTTCAGGGATGTAGGACACTTATGCTATATTGCAAAGCTGTGTTCTGTGGAAAATCTTCTCAAATTTAGTGTTATACTTATAGAAACTTTTCTTTATCCCCCGTGAAGGATTTTGGGGTCTGTTCGTTCTAGCCTTGATGACAGGGCTCTCATGCTGCAGCTTTTCTTGGACAGTGACTTATTTTGATTCCTTTGAACCAGGAATGTTTCCTCCGACTCCACTTTCACCTGCACGATTCAAGTAAGTACTTATTAAAAAATAAATGTAATTCTAAGGATTGAATTGTCAGCCTAACTAGTCACAAGACACAATAGATACAAAATGAGCAGTGGCTGTACAAGTTTCATGTTGCTCTCTTAGTGTGCCTTAACTGATCTGAAGAACACAGGAACTGGCAGTTAAATGGGTGCAAGAGTGTCTGGTGAGGACATGCACCACTGACCCAAGGAACGTAGTGTGGCCATATTAAACTGATTCAATTACTGCGGTGACTACATGTCAGCATAATTTAGGTTGACTTAATTTTGTAGTGTAGACTTGCCCTTAGTGAATACTAGATGATAGATTAAGCATTCCAGTCCTTAGTGTACCAATAATAGAGATTTAAAAAAATAAATATATATCCAATCTAATTAAAATTAGACAGGCTGGTCTTGCCTGTCAAGGGAGAGGGTACTGTTTGCTCCAGCTGTAGCTGTTTTGACTACCTATATGGGAAGTAGTCTGCTGAAACCTATTTTGTTTTTAATACACGTCTTTACATCAAGTGAAGCAGTCTCCATGGATATGGTAAAGCAAGTTGATGTAGTACTCTGGTAGAGGAGAATGAAGGATTTCTGTAATGAAGCAGGTTTATTAAACAGGCTACACCAAACTAACCACACATTATTAGACATTTTTGAGTATTTTAAGAGACTCTTGCATATCCATTTTTTAAATTTTATTTATGTGTGTGTGTGGATATATGGATCTTTTTATTTATTTTTTGTTATTACACTTGGGACAAAATTTGAGGTGTTACTGTAGCACCCAGCTAGTCCTCAAACATAACCTGAAATATGAGAGATGACTTTATGACTAGACTATGAGTCTCATGTGATTAAGCTTGTGTTTTTAAGTCAAAAATAAACTTGAAAGAAGTTGGGTTGTACTTTTATAAGTTTATAGGCATTTGGAAATGAACTTGGTTACTGCAAATAAAGGTTTTTAAAACTGGAATGATGTGACCTTTCACATACATACTTTAAGACAGTTGAATCTCAACTTTGAGCTCCTCTCTGAAAATACATCAAAGTAAATAGACACTTCTGATTCTGACTTCTCTTGTGGTGAACTTAGTTTAAAAAGAGAGGTTTTACAGTTGCTTCAGTTACTGCCTAGTCCAATTTATCTAGTATTTCTAATTTTTGTTAGTAGCAATTTAAGCAGCAATAAAATAAGCAATTCCGATCTAGAACTAGTGTATTAAGATTAGAATGATTCTGGATCTTTCCAAAACTGTTTGACTGTTTAATAATATGTCTAGTAGACTTAGGTTTTAAAACTGGGCTGTAAACTGATACCCAGCCTTGCTTCAGTTTCCTGCTTTGAGGCAGGAGTTGAGGTACTCCCTTGGTTTTTATTGTTGATCCTCTGACTCCCATTCATGGTGATGGTGCATAAATCCTGTCTAAACCCAAGAAGCTGAGGCCACAGCTGCAAATCAAGAAGAGCTTCAAAATTCCTTTGAATCGTTTAATTAGAAAGTTTGCTTGAGAGAAACTCTCTAATATACAGAAAGAATATCTAACAACCAAGTAGACTGGTTTATGCTATGTTAAATATGGAAATACGGTATTTCAAGTTAGAATATTTAATGTTTAAGTTGTGACTTTCTTTAAATGGACATAATGAACTTAAATTCACTTATTTCTGAAAACTTTTATCTACGGTTACAACTGAAATCTGAGTTTTATCCAAATGAAATTATAGAAAATAATCTTTCTCTGTTTTTATTAGTTGGGTCTTTTATGCAGCAATATGTAAGATGCATTTTACAATAGGAAAATATGACTAAAACCCCAAAAATTAGCAGAGGAGCTTCATGGCAAGTGTATTACCTGTAACCAATTCTAACTTCTCTTTTGAAATTGACAAGTGTTGGAGTTGGTGTGTCTCAGCATTTTTATTTATTTTTTTTGTGTGTGTGTGAATTGACTTTTTAAAAAAAATTTCAGTGAAGTAAGTTGTCAGGTAAAAATTTCCTTCACTGTTTAATTTTTTGCCAATAATGGGGGAAAACGTTAAGACATGTTTTCAGAAGAATACAGAGATACCTATTTAACTGCTACTCTAAACACCACTCACACACTTTTAATTTTTTTGTACGCATCATGAAAGGATGCGAGGCAAATGTTTGATCATTTTTAATGTTAAAATATCTGACTAAGACTACCTTATTAATATAGCATGTCTTTTATCCTTTATAAAATTAGCAGCCCTTATAATAGAATATCGGGACAATATTTTGTGTATTCATGTTGGGTCATAATGTTTCCAGTTTTGAAATGAACTATACTACTGATTAAGTATATTCCCCTTTCATATATTAATTGACTTTTTTGTTTAAAAGGGTAAATATACATGTTTTGCTGCTTTCATTATGGAAAGTCCGCTACTAGTATATCTATGCTTTTAAATACAGAACCGGGGGAAGGAATGTTAAAACTGGTTTTCTTGTTACTATGGAACATTAAGCTAGTTAGAATGGAGTTAACTTCATTTGCATGTTTTGTTTAAAACTTTTTTACAATTTATTGTTGGAAATATATTTAAATTCATTTTATAGATTCTAACAGTAATCTGTAAAAAAAGCAACTTACCATAAATATTTTAATTTTTTTATTTATATAAGTAAAAATAAAAATCTTGATGGCACATTACTCTTTTAAATTGGACTGAGAACTTTACAACCTTTATTCACATAAATGTCACAATTTCAAAAAATGGCGGATAAAGCAATGCATTTTGTAATGTGGCCAGCAGGGTGGGTGCTTGCACACAAAATAGCTTCCATACCCGAAGGGTGTTAAGTGTCTCCTCTGTGGAGCTTCAGGGTGTATTCACCTTGAAATTCAGTAACCAAATCAAATGCACCTGGTTGGAAAAACCTCTTTAAAGGTGTATTTTAGAACTTTTTAATCCTAGCAAAATACTGTTAAATATCACTCCTTCATTATGATTGTTTTAAATAGTTTTTTTCAGTGTAGATAAAAATGGTTGGGTCTAAAGTCTCTAAATTTAAGGAACTTCTCGTTATATACTGAAAAGAAAATGATTAAAGTATATATTATATACAGTAGTAATTGTAAAATACTTTTTTGTCAGGAAAAAAATGACTTCAGATTTAATTCACACATTTTGGGAAATCTGGTGTTTGGATGCAAGATTTTAACTTTTTTATTTTTTTGGGGGGGGGGGGGGTGTAAGACTCTATCTTGGAAAGTTTTGTAACAGCATAAAAAACGTTTTTTTGCAGCTAGGCTCAGGGGACTGATTAGAGGACAGGGCCAGCACCTAATCCCCAGTCTTGTGGTTCTTTTGTGGTGTAAGCAGCTTCTTTAGTTACTCCTCCGAACTCTTCTTCAGGAATCATAAGTACTTTAAGTTTGTTGCAATAATTGGGCCTACAGATTTACCCAAACCATGAGCTCAACTGTGTAAAAACAAAAAAAGTGTAATGTTTTATAAACTTGTAATAACCTATAACCAATGTTGATGGGATAATGTGCAAAAGAGACTAAATTAGTCCAAACAAAAAGGCCTACTGATATAATTCAAGGATTGTTAAGATTATGCCTAATAAACAAGACCACGATGAGACCAGAAATCAGTGAACTGAAATTGGTATGTGAGAAACTAGGCCTAACTGGTGGACAAACCAGTGAGAGGACACGCGATTCCACCATCCATCCCTCCCTTTTGGGGTCTGTGATGGGGTGGATAGGCCCTGAGATCCCCTGCTGGAGGCCTCGTGGCCCTGCCACACCATGCCCCAGAAAAGGCCAGTCTCCTCCAAGTGGCCCTGAGTTGTGGCATGGGATGCAGCCAGTCAGAAATGGGCTGCAGGGAGCAGCCCAACAGGCCCATATAAAAGGAGCTGCAGTGCAGAGCAGAGATCAGTTCCTTGCTAAAGCTGGAGGGGTGTGGATGGTGTCCCTGGTTGGCTGAGGGAGCTACAGGACCTCAGACAGAGCAGGGATAGGGGATGGGAGGACGGGATAGGAAGGAGTTCCAGGCTGGCTGCTGGGACTCAGCCAGGCCCAGACCCTGAGGTGAGGGTGAAGAATGAGCTAGGGAAGTGGCCCAGGGAACTGTGGCAGCAACGCGGCTTAGTTGAAGGGACACGACAGACGGCTTCTATCTATAGGGCCCTAGGCTGGGACCTGGAGTAGAGGACGGGCCTGAGTTCACCCCACTAGCCATTGGGTGAAAGTGACCTGGACTTTGATACAGCCCAGAAGCGGAACTGAACTCTTTTAGTGGCCCAGCTGAAGAGCTGGGTCCAGAAAGGCCCAGAGAAATGAAGAATCTCCAGGGAGGGAGCCTTGGGGGACATGTCCCCATACCAGGGCCAGGACTGCTTGAAGAGCAGGGACAAATTTAGAGAGCCCAGAAGGGGATAACAGACAGTTTGGACCATGGTACTGTGATAGGCCCTGCTGCACTGACTGAGGAGTGAGCCCAGGAATAGGGCTGCAGGTAGAGGCATTACTGAGGGCTTTGAGATAGGCCTGGTTGGACTTGTATCACAGAAGGGGTTTGATTTTTAGCTCACATACAGACTGTGTATGACTCGGCAGGAGGGCTGGGTTGTTGAAGACTCACCACAAAGCAGAGAGAAAGTGCAGGCACATGCAGTCGAACAAGGGGGTGCTTATAGGAGGTTTGTGACACCCCATTACCAGGTCCTTAAAGAGAGATTTTTTTGGAGAAAAGCTTTACCGTGATGGCCACCACCCCCACCGTCTTCTGGGACCCCAGGCGTTTGTCATCCTGATCCTAAGAGATGTCCTGACAAGACTGGGCCAGAGAGAGTCCCCCAGATGACATCACTACCTCTGGTGGCTCGAGCTGAATCCCAGACACCACCTGGGATGTGAGAGTGTCTCTTTCCTTCCAACACATGTCCTTTTCCTTCCCTACCTTATGTCTTCTTTCCTATGCCTCTCCTTTCCCTTCTTTCTCAAAGAGCCTGGCTTAGTCAGCCAAGATGGTATATTTTGCAACACTGTTGTATGCCTGTGACCAGAAAAAACTCCTAAAAGCAGTGCCCTAGAAGTCCAAGGCTTATGGGTTTGCCAGCTCGCGGAGTGGCTGATAGACGTGTGCTCAGCCTGTGTTTTTCCAGCAGTGAGGTTGCAAGTGAGAATCAGCACCAGAGACAAGCTTTATTTTCTGTCTTTGCTGATCTTTTCTCTTTCCTCTGGTATGTTAGTCTTAGGAAACAACAGCAGGGAGGACAGCTTCAACCTGTCACAACTAGCGTCTCTTTTCCCCAAAAATGACAGTTATTACTGTCTAAGAGACTGTAAACCAAGGGGTTTTTTCCTCTTAAAAACTCGCTAACTAAAAGGAAAGGAAAGAACAAGGGATGTTGTTAAAATGAAAGCCTTATTGTAATACTTTACATTGAAAATGCTTTAAGACAGAGAGAACAGTTATTAAAGATTAAAAGGATGTTTAATGGTATGTTTGCCATGGTACTAAGCAGGCTGAGGTCTCTCTATACCAAACCTTGTTTAAAACTGTTTAATGTTGGACAGTAACTGGGTTATATTAACACCATTGACTCTTTGAGCCCATGTATTCCATATAAATGAATAAAACAGTTTCTTTCCTAAAGCACTGTGAAATTGAGAATGAATACAATATTAACTGTTCCTTTTATAGTTCTAGAGCGCCACCGCTGCATGGAATAGGGTTCTCCAAGCTATGAATTAATGAACAGATGTCATATGGCTGATTATAATAGAACTAAAGAGAGGGGTGGTTATAACAAAAACATGTTCATTTTTGAGCACCAGAAACTTTTTACATGCTGAGTTAAGCTTAAATTTTTAGTTGATACACTTGGATGCCTCTGAGTGTTTGACTTAAGACACACAAGGCCCTGTTTGCAGTGGTGCTAAATGTCCATAACTTCCAGCAAAGTCTACTGAAACTATTGGTGCTCATCACATCTGGAAAATCAGGCCCTTGGTGTCTCAGGTGGGGTAATGAAAATGGAAGCATCTGAAATGCTTTTGAAAAATTTATAGATGCTTTTGAAAAATTTAGACTTTTGCTCCTTGGAGCCAGCAGTTCTGGAGTTGCTACTATTAATGCTGGGAGGAATTATGGCTGCTTGCACACAGGATTTACTCCTGAGGGAATTCTTTGCCAAAAAAATTAAAATCTTGTGCCAAAAACTATGCACACAATATTTTAAAATTCTGCAAATTTTCTTTGTCAATAAATAAATGGCTCCAGCATGGCAGTGGGGAGCATAGGCCACTGACTGCATTGAGGTGGGAGATCACCCTGAAGCCTGCACTTCCGCCAGTACAGAGACATGGCAGTGAGGCTGCATCTGACCCTGACACAGGGCAAGGGCTGGTTCTGCCCCAGAAACATCCCGGGGCTTTGCACCAGGTGTGGGTGGGCAGGCTCAGCCCAGCAGCATGGATCTATGTGTGGGGTGGGAGGTTTTTTTGTGGGGCAATCTGGGTACAAGTGGCTCAGTGGGAGATCTGGATGCACAGGGGCTCGTTGGAGTATTCTGCATGCAGGGACAATGGGACTCACCAGGGGATCCAGGTGAAGGTGGCTGGGTCTCAGCATGGAGGGGTCTGGGTGTAGGGAGATGGGGCTTAGCAGGGGGTCATGTGGGGGACTCATAGGGGGTCCAGGTGTCGGGGGAGGGGAGCTTAATGGGGTGGCGGTCCAGGTGCTGCTGGTTGGAGATCAGTGGGGGGGGTCTTGTCAGAAGGGTCCAGGTGTAGTGGGGTGGGGCTTGTCAGGGTGAGGGTTTGATGCTCCTGATTAATGGGAGAGCCCCAGCTGCTGCCAAGGGGATGCCACATGCCAGGCTACCACTCCTCCCCCGGCCCATGATTCCCCTATTCCCTTTTCTTCTCCATCGCCCTGCCCTGTTCCATCCCCACTGCCTCTTATCCCCTCCCACCCTGCCATAACCCAACCCCATCACAGGCATTCACTTTTGCACAGAAAACAGGAAGGCTCCCAGCACACAGAAGGGGACGATGACTGGCACTAGGACCCAGGATGTGGCGTTCAGCTGCAGAGTCAGTGGAGCCCAGACACAGCCTCTTTCGGCTGTGCAGCTCTGTGCTTGCAGAAATGAGGGAGGGGTAGTGGCACGTAACCCTGTCTCCCCCCCCTTGCCTCTGCTTGGATTCGGGATTTCTCTATTTGCTGCTGATATAAAATATATTTCTGAAACCCAAGAACTAATCAAACAAGTAATCCCGTTTTTTACTATCACCTGCCTTCTATGAACACTGCAGTATTGGTTAAAAACAAACCTTGAAAACAAAAGGGAAGTAGTTGTGGTAGATTAACCTCAAGAGATCCAGGGTAAATCAAAGAAACAAATGGTATCTAGTTTAATACCATGAAAAAATGTTTTATAAAGCTTTGAAGTCTTTAGACACAGGAGGTGACAGAAATGATGGGTTTTGTTTTTTAAAAAATAAGATTGCTATTTTGTTTTACATCTTCTGTATGTGAGAACTCTTAAGCTCGGCTTGGCTGAAATATGATTGAAAGGACAAATAATGAAGCTAAAGATGAAAGTGCAAGAATAAAAAGGCCAAAGCAATCAACAAGACACTAGAGCCATACTCTTTTAATCAAGAATGTTGGTAGTGGTGGTAGTAGTAGGAAAGGAAATTAAAGATGATTTGTGGACATTTTACTTATGTCCAAGGAAAAACTCTTTGTAAACTGAAAAGAACCAACCCTACAAGGTTTCTGCCCCAACCCCCATTTTTTTTTAGAAAAGTCCTTGTAAACTACAGTCTAGTTCAGGGGTTCTCAAAGTGCATTGCACTGTGACCCCCTTCTGACAACAAATTACTACATAACCCCAGGAGGGGGCACCAAAGCCTGAGCCCCGCTGCCCTGGGGGGAGCGGGAGGCCAAAGCCCAACCCCCACCACTCCAGGCCAAAGCTGAAGCCCAAGGGCTTCATCCCCAGGCAGAGTGTCTGTAACCTGAGTCCCACCGCCCAGGGTGGAAGCCCCCTCAGGCTTTGGATTTGGCCCCAGGCGGTGGGGCATGGGCTTCAGCTTTGGCCCTGGCCCCAGCAAGTCTAAGCCAGCCCTCGCGACCCTGTTAAAATGGGGTCATGACTCACTTTGGGGTTCTGACCCACAGTTTGAGAACCGCTGGTCTAGTTTACATATCTAGTATGAGGGAAATGTTTTTTTAAAAAAAAAAAAACCCTAAAGAATAAATTAGGCAAGAACTTCTGCAATTCAGCTTGATTACTAAGCATAGGCTGTCCCCTTCAGGAGGAGAAATTCATTGCTTGGTAGATTGTATGCTGTTTCTACAAGACTAATATAGCATTGGTATGGATTCTGATTTCACTTTTTGGAATATGTTTTCTTGATTTCTCAGTACATCATGATACGAATCCACTAACTGGGGTTTTCTCTGAAACCTAACGCTTGCATGTTAAGTTTAAATTAGTTGTCTTGTTATCTTGTGCTGGGAGGCCATGGACTTTGAGGATCATATGCACAATTTGAAGCAACTAGAGTTCTGATTGAAGAGATGAGAAGCTGCTTGTATTCTTACCTTGCATGGATTCTGTGTGTGTAAACAAAAGCTATGATCAAGACCAAAAGTTATACTCCCAAATAGATGTGACAAGGAACTACTTTAACATTAACCATTACTTTGTTGTATTCGTTCCTTCAGGTAATCGCTTTTGTGAGCTTTGACATCCAAGTTAGATCAGCTCCAGACTAGTCTTCTGAATCTTTGTAATGTGCTAGTCCTGGGCTTTCACAGTCTCATCTGGTTTTTGATAAGGATGCTCTTGGTTTCCATGAGGCCCATCATCTGTAGTTCATGCAGTTGCCCATCTTAGTTCTTTAAAAGATAAGGTGTGCCTGACACTATTAAGAGATCTTATCAATACCTTATTTAACACAGTCGTCCTTAAATATGAAGAATTGTGCTAGTCTGTGTCTATTCTTTTTGGAGTTGAGTTAGCTTTGGTCAGGTTTGTACACGAAATTGGGAAAACTTTTCCCTGAAAAGACAGCCTGGTAATGTTTCTGCTTTTTGAATTTCTGATACTAAAGTATGTATGTGAACATACCCTGTTTGAAATCTCTTTGATATCAGAATCATTGGGCTCTAGTTTTAATCTATGCGCATGAAAACTGTAAGTGTTCTAAGAGATTAAAAGGAGGCTGAGACAATCGTTTTGCTGTGTTAAAGTTACACAACTGCCTAGAAGATAAGGGGAGTGGCTAGAAGTGAGTTGGTGGAGTTATGAAGTGTGTGAGGGCTTGATTTACTAGAATCTAGTAACTTCTGGAAGGTAGGCTGGGCATTTGATTTCCTTGTTGAATTTGCAGAGGTTTGGTTCTCATTCTAACTGTAGACTAATAGTTTCCACCCTACAAATGAGTGGTAGGTGTCTAGTGATTTTTCAGTCTCAGATGTACAAATCTGTCTGATGCACCTATGCCTAAAGTTAAGGAAGTGGTAGAAAACGGGAGTCATGACCATGTTTAATTTTACAGTAGAAGAATTAATTAGTAAAATGGAAAAGATTTGTACTCATTTCAAGATTGTTGCAAATGTTCTGGCTTTTCAAGATCAAATATGCCACATTACATGAAACTTTACCTATTGCAGTGGGAAAAGCTAATGGGATGTTTGATCTTTGCCATTTCCTGGGTGTCTGTGACAGAGACTGCTCCTGAATTAAGATGATTTTTGATGATCTGATTGAAGGACTGTTATAGGAATGTCATGGATACATTTAGATGACAGTGGCAAAATATTGTCTTACAGATTGTAATGGGATAAGGATAGATGCTGCAAGGAAAGACTTCACCTTGAAAAAAGTTTTTAAGGTAAATTTTTCAAACTTCCTAAATCCCATTTTCATAAGTGACCTATGCTCCTAAACTTCACTGAAAGTCACTGGGACTTACACTACTAAGTCACGGAGTCCCTTTTTAAAATTTTACCCCTAACCTTTTTTTGCAAACATAGCACAGAATTAGCAGCTTGGGAAAATGGTTCCACATATGGGAAAATGTTGTTGTTAATTTTCTATATCTGAAAAGAGTATTGTGTTCAAGTTGCTGAAGATGCCATCCTTAAAGTGTGATGTCCTCAAAATGATGTTTAATTGCACTGGGGAATTGCCTGCAGAGTGAAATAATAGATACATAGAAAAGTTAATTGATTGTAGAAAATGTGAGCCAAGTAAGCACTTTTCCATATGTTCACTATCTCAGGTATTTCTGTTCAATATGAATTTGGCTTAATATCTGCTTTAATCTTTTAACTTTAAATATCTATTATTTCTACCACTAGTTATGAAATCTTTATTGAATAGAGGAAAAACTTGATTTTGTATTACCTCAGAGCTTTTTTGTCTCGTATTTTTCCCTGATATTCAAGTGTGTAGACCAGATTGGCAATCCATATGGTGTCACATGGGAAATTAGATCAGTTGGACAGTGCCAAGTGTAATTGATACACCTTCTTGAATTTGGCACTGTTCAACAATAATGCAGCATTGCTTATTACACAATGGAAGATGTCTTAGAAAGTTTGGACTGATGCAAAAATATGTCAAAACTAAAAATTATTGATGCTATGTTTTCATACTTGTTCTCATCTTTTGATTTAAATACTTAAATGTGATGAAAAGCTTTTGTAATGTATCTCCTTTTGCATTGTAAGAAGCAGCATGTACTCTAGTCCATCCACTTTTAAATTGTCATTTCTTGCTTGTGATGAGCTACTGTTGTATTAACATGGCTCAAAAATGCAGTTACCCATTCATGGAAGTCCTGCTAGAAGTTCAGCATTCCTCTTCTTGTTGTGTTTCAGTCACCATATGGACAACATGGGGACCAGAGCACCGTCACAGACTCAGCACTTTTTCCTCTGTGCTGCCTTGTCTCAGACAGAGAAGGGAGTTGAGCACCTGCATGTTAGACATATTTCCAGGATGTGTGTCAATGGGGTCCCACTGCTATGCTTGTAGGGGGAGAAGAAGAGAAGGGACAACCTAAGAAGTGACCCTGACCTTCCAAAAATTTGAAGGGGAGAAGAGTACAACCTTCCCAAAATCACTGTTCTTGCATCCAGTGGGTTTTATGCTTTAATCTCTCTAGTTTATCTCCAGGGCATAGGAGGAGACTTAATTGGGATAGAGGGAAGCTTGTGAAAGTAGCAGCAATAGGGCTTGGGGCATCTGGACATGCACTTTTTTATTTCATCTGACCTCAGCCTGCATGTGTGATAACGGCACTCGCTTCACTGCAGTGAATCAAGGCTCCACCACTGAAGTTTCTGTCCGCCAACACCAGCAAAGGTGAGGGCTCTGCCAAGTATTTGGATGTAGGTGTTTTGGAGTCATTAATACAGTATCCTCGGCTTAACTTCCATGATGCCATCCAGCATATATGCTGTGTCTCTTCCCACGAAAATAGATTTTCCTCTTCACCCACTTCTCTACCTTGTCTGTCAATGTCACTGTCTTACATAGACACATTTGCTTACCTGTCCACTCCCTTGCCTGTGTCTGTGCACACGCTTATACAAGGGGATAGAAAAATTTGCCAGATGCCTAAATATCGGAGGACTAAATAGGTTTAAGGGCCTGTAGCCTCTATTTAAAATTTGACTGGGTAGTCCTGGGTTAAACTATAGTGTCCCTAGGGAGTTAGCTCAGCTCCTGTGGTGCTACAGATTAATAGGGTGAAAGTTAACTTTTACGGTTCTCTTAGACTGGGAGATACTGTGGCGCACACAAAGAGCAAATAGTGACGGCAAACATTGTTACAAATAAAAGAAAATCATTTGCATTTTAAGTTACACAGAGACACGCGCACACACCTACACAAGTGGAGAGAGCACAAGCAATAGCCAATGTCGTAAGCATACTCACATACCCAAAGATATTAGTCTAGTGGGTCTCTCAACAGGTTGTCATTGATCGAGGGGTGGTTCCTGCTGGGGTCTTCCCACTTTAGCCCAACCAGGGAATCTCTTATCTTGTTCTGACCATGCCTAACTCCTTATGCATATGCATGACAGTTCCAGCCTACCTTTTCCTTATCTGTACTTCTACACCCCATAAATTCTGAGGTGCCCTGCTTATGTCAGCCTGTTTCCAGAGTAACCTGTGGTCAGAACAGAACTTTCCATAATGTTACAATCAGGTGTCTTGCAGCGTGGACTGGTACATTGTGACTTATTTTCCGTAACATCACCTATTGGTCCATCCTTTACAGTAATCATGTGGTTTTATTGGCATAGGGTTAGTCTTAGGTCACCCACTCATGTCAAGCCTCCTTAAGCCTGAGGCCTAGTGTGGCTAAGCTGAAATCATACAGGCTTTAGCCTGTTGGCTTTGCATTACAGCCTTGCTTTACTTATATACCTAATTGTCTATCTTCTACTCCCATAGTCCTATTTTACTTGTATCTGTTCATCACACATTGACTACATATAAGATAATATGTGAGTGATACAGTGAATTAATTGGCTACAACCTCCTTTGTCCAGGGAAAAGCCATGCTTACCCCTCAACATCCCAAGTTGCTTGCAAATAGAGCATGCTGGAACTTGTATTAGGGTGCTGTTTGTGGTCCCCACATAGGGCTCAGTTTCCAATATTCGTTCACTAGTAGGTGTCTACATTTGAGACTTCCCAGCAGCTGCTTGGGGAGGGGCCGTCAGTGCTACCTTCTATCTATGTCTTCATTTGGGGTGTCCTTCAGTAGGAGAGTGAAAATTATTCCGATTGGATTTTTTGTTTGTTTTTTAACTGCAGCAGCTGGAACTTCATAAGCATCAGGAAGGTCTCTGTGGTCTGTTTTCACCGCAGAATGGGCAAGCCGTGAGCAGTAGCAGGGGCACTGTTTGTAAATATAAGAAGACGCTACTATATAGTATGGGCTTGCATTCAATTCATCTTTCAGACTGAGAGGTAGGAACTTTCTGATGAAAACTTAAGGACAAATTCATAGGCTGCTTAGTTGTCCTGCCAGCTTATGGAACTCACAGCCTAGAGTTGGGTGCCCAGGCTCGATACAACACATGGGGAGTTAGGCATCGAAGAAAGATTGACTAAAACCACTATGCAAGTGTGGAGCTGCTTAAGCTAGGCAGTAAGAAGTGCCAAAGAGAGGGATGGGGCCTAAGTCACCTGCCTGAAAGGGAGTTAAGCGCCTAACTCTGGGCTTCAGGGAGGCACTTAACAGCTTGGAATTCATAGCCGTGAACCCTCTTCTGGAGGTAAACGCCTGAGCCAGAAAAGCTCTTTCTCAAGAAGAACAGGAGGTTGTAGTGGTTGTTCCAGTTCCCTTATAGCCAGTAGCCCAGTGGTTAGGGCACTGGCCCAGGATGTGGGAGACCTGCGTTCAGATCTCCCTGCCTAATTTGGAGCAGGGACTTAAATCCAGGTCTTCCTAGGTGAGTACCTTAATCACTGGGCCATTGGGTAATTCGAGGTTGTATGGTTGGGGTGGGTCTCAGTGTCTCCTATTGGAGCTATTCCACTGTTAATTTAAAAAACAAACAAACTGGTAATTGGAGCAGGGACTGGAACCTGAGCCTCCCAGTTGAGTGCCCTAACCACTGGACTAGTCAGTCTCTCTGGCCTGTATTTATTCTTGTTGTCTCTCTAATGAGATGTTTCAACTGGTAAGTAAAAACACTTTGTGTTAAGAATGCTCATGGTCAGTATCGCTGGTCACAGATTCCCAAAGAATCACGTAGGTGCTCAAACAGGTGGACCTGCCTGGTAATGAGGGGTTGTTGTACAAGGATAGTGCACCCAAATGACAGTCTGAGTAGAATTGTAAGATTCCATCCTGAGGCAGGTAAGGGCAAGAGGCTCAAGACCTGAGACAGGTGCTCTGAAAGAACAGAAAGCTGACAGAGGTGCAGCTAACCTCTGAAATATAACTACATTTATAAATAAATTGCAGTTACTGAGATGAGCTGCAGAGCTTTGCTCAGTGTGTGCCACACAAAATGTGTAAGTAGACTGTATTGTAATGCAAGTGCAGGGGTGGACATTATTAAACCTGTGCATGCAACCTTAATTCATGCCTTTCAGTTACAGTGCAACTTCAGCATTCTTTTAACATAGTCATAATTTATCATCCTTGCATCTTTTGTTTTGGTATTGCACGATAGAGGAACTTTGGAAAGCATTTGATAGACTCTTCAGGCTTTGTTTAATTTTTGCAGTGCGCTTGGCAAGGTTAACCTGTTAAGGAGACAAAATCAAGTTTTCCTGAAATAAAATCTTCAGAAAATATGATCAGTTGCAGGTAGATCTTTGACTTAGTTCAATTAGAAAAGGAAAGTAATTAGTTCTGAGATGTATTATAATTTGGATACTTTGCTTAGATTTGACCCTGACACAGCCACACATTTTCTGCAGTTAACATAGAACTGTCACTTTGTGTTGTACTAGAGTTTTTGCAAAGTACTAACCTGACACTTCTAAATGCTTAAGTATATTCTAAGTCTCTAAAATAAATTGTTTTCTATTTTAATTATTCCATGCTACTCTCTAGCATGCTGGACCTAAATTCTGCACTGAGGCTGCTTGTTTTCTGCTTCAAAATTCAGAGTTCTTAACTATCTGTGGAAAAGAATAATACCATGTGGGTTATATTCCTTGTGTTGCTGAATCGCTTATTTTGGAATGTTTCAATTTATTCTCTGCTCAAATTTTTAAATTTTTATTGTGCCATAGAATTGTCTTGATAACTCATACTGCATATTGTCTGCCAGAGGAAAAGCTAAATAAAGGCTTGTGCACCCTGGGAGGGAGCTTTTGCATTTGCTGGCACCCAGTAAGGGATAAGAAGTGGCTGTAATGAGTGGGGTTTTAGGGAGAGAGCATGGTTGTTATCAAACACTCTCAGCTGTTGCACCAGCCAGAGTGAGCATGGTTGATGGTAAACCACTAATTTCCATCCCAGCAGCCTTTAACTACAAACAGCTCTACTGACTATTACCTTTCATTGAGTCCCACAGTGAGGAATATACAGGTTAGCTGGATGTAACTGGTAAAATGATCATCTGTTAAATCATGGTCACTTTACATTATCAAGTTTTTGAGTTAGTGTTACATTGAGACAAATAGGGTCCATTCATACCTTGAAGTTTCTGTTTCAGTTTGTAGACTCAGTTAGCACTGCACAGCTTTACATATGGAAGGCTAGCTTCAGAACCATAAAAGATAACAGCATACACCTCTACCCCGATATAACACAGTCCGTGGGAGACGACAAATCTTACCGCGTTATATGTGAAACTGCATTATATCGAACTTGCTTTGGCCCCCCCCCGCTCCTTGTCCTCTGACCTCACCCTCCAGAGACGACCCCCCCCCCGCCCCCAGGACCCCACCCCGTACCAAACCCCCCTGCTCCCTGTCCCCTGACTGTCCTGACCCCTATTCACACACCCCTGCCCCCTGACAGGCACTCACTGGCAGCGGCGGGATGCGGAGCAATGTGGCCCCAGCCCGCTCCACTCCACCAGCTCCCTGCCTCAGCACTCCGCTTCCCGCTGCCGATGAGCGTGGGGAGGTTGGGGAAAGGAAGCCCCCCGCACTCACCGGTGGCGGGAAGCAGTGCGCCATGGTTGGGAGCTGGCGGAGTGGAGCAGGCTGGGGCCGGGCTGCTCCGCTTCTGCCGCTGCTGGTGAGTGCTGAGTCCCCCAAGTGACTCGGCCAGGGAAGTGGAGCAGGCTGCTCCTGGCCCCCTGCTAATCACCCAAACCACTCTGGGCCTGCAGGGCCCCCAAAAGTGCCCCCCCCACAGCTCCTGCCTCCCAGACCCTTGTGGGGGAGGCCTGCTTTACCACGTTGTATGCGAACCCATGTTATATCGGGTCGCGTTATATCAGGGTAGAGGTGTATTTTAAATGAAAGCTTAGACTTTTGTGGCAGAATATATTTCTGGTTATATTATACAATGCTTGCATTAACTGTACTTTGTAAATTAGAAAGATCCAGTGGTTGCAGAGCTACCGGTTTGTAGTAATAAGCGTACTACTGCTGGCCAGAAAAGTGGGTGGTGGGGGTAGGGATTTATAGACTTCTGTTTTTGTCAATATTTGGTGACCTGGTTTAATGCAAATTTTCTTCTTCTCCTTTGGTTCAGCTTTAGATGGGACTTGTATGATAGGCTGAAAAATACTGCCAACGATGTATAAGCTGTTCTTTGGCAAAGATGGTTTTGGTGAATTCTTAATCTGCTGATGCTTCTTGGAAATCCTAGAATGTGTTTCAATGTAGATAAAATTCTGCTTATCCCAGTTTTGTCTTCTGTTATTGCTTAGGGACACTTTTTAGTTAACAAAGCGTCTCATCCCTACCCCTCCCCCCACCCCCCAAAAAAACCCCAGCAAAAAAAAACAAACACACACACCCAGGATACTTGCTTCTTAAAATTAGGTGTATTTCAGTCTTCATGCCCAATCAGTTCTCTGTAGTCCGAGCAGAGAGGTAAACAAGGATGCTTGTTATGAGGTTTTTGTGAATATGGGCAGAAATTCACTAGGAGCCCAACAGAATCTAATTTGCTTCTGATAGTCCCAACCCCCTGAAAAGCCATCAGATAGTGCGTAATCACGCACTATCCTAAGCCTGTCTTGAATTGTAGACCTAGATGTCACTCTCCAATCCTCTTAAATAGTTATTGCTTTAAGGCCTTTATGGTTCTAAATATACCTTGGGTAATTTCCTTGTGAGTTCTGATTCTTACTGTTTTTGTTGTATTAATGAGCATTCTGTTTCTCTCTCTAGGAGACTGACCGGGCATTCCTTCCACATGGGCTATAGTATGGCAATACTGAATGGCATTGTGGCAGCTCTCACCATAGTATGGTGCCTCATTTGAATCCTACGCTGGGTCGGTGGTGATCTTCAACAGTTCAAGATGCACATATGGAAGGCTAGCTTCAGAACCATACTACTACACACAAACTACTATAAACTGTCCAGTCTGCTTTTTTTACAACACTGTGGAATGACATTTCACAACTCAAATAGAAATGTCTACCTTTCACTGTATGTTTCAGATTTATAGACGAATCTTTGGGTTCATATTTATAGGGTGTTTGCTTGAGTTGCATTAAGAGTGGGGGGAGGGGAAAATGCCATATAGGCAAAATGGGAATTTGTCTTAAAACAAGAAGAAATACTTACAAATTGAAAATGTTTTAAATCCTTGGGATGACACTTTTTGATTCCTTTATACAGTAATAGCATTCTTATCTGCACTTCCAGCTATACTACAGAGTACAGATAAACATGACACTTATAAATTTAACCATATGTTTAAAATGTACAGTGTTGCTAATAATAAAGGCCACTAACTTTTTTTCCACTGTACATGCTATTTAACTTGTACTTGGCCAAGTAGTGAAAACTAGATTGACTTTTGCTAGTCTAGTAAATTTTATACTCTGGTTCGCCAACATTCACACAATACTAGTTTATAACACGGCAGAGAACAATTTATTTAAATATTTAATTAGATTTAAAAAAAAAAAATCAAAAATATTTCATTTCGTATTAGCTTTATAAAATCCCCTCCTTGTTTTGTAAACAACCTAAAACTTTAGCCTAAATCACGTGATAGTGTTTTTACTTGGGAGTAATGCAACTATATGCTGCAACTACTGTTTATACAAAAAAAATTCACTAAGAATGTGTGGAAACTTCTCCACTTTGTGCCATTAAAGTATAGAAAATATTGCCTAATCTTTTCACATAGTAAATAGAGATATAAAATCAGTTTCCAGTATCTGCAGTAGTGTGCCTCACTGAAGAACTGCAGGAGTTATTTTTATGGCTTTTTGCATCTTTGTAATGTATGTAACTGCTCAGCTTCTTAAAATATTTTTCTTAATCTCTTAAAAGGATCAGGAGTCTACAAAACAGTTAAACTACAATGGCATAAGTGTTGGAATTTCATTTGTCTGTCTTATTTTGCTTCACCTGCATCTTTGAAGTGTATGGATATTTTAAGATGTATAGTGGTTGTATTCTGTAATTAAAATGCTTGTAAAGATTGTTAGAGTATCAAACTCTTGTAAAAGTATAAAAAACCCAGATTCATTTCCAGATTACAAGTTAATTTGTATAACTTAAAAAATTAACATCCTGTAAAATGTGCAAATCAGCAGTTCAATTTGACTGGATTTAAACAAATCAGAATGATCACTTTAAAAGTTGACTACACTTTTAAAATGTATGTATTGTTTACATATAAGAGTGTGCATGTTTAGTATATTAAAGATGAACCAATTCCTTTTTCTAGTATATTAAACAGATATTGATATTGAATTCAGATCTTTTCATGGTGTAAACCTACACTTGCACAAATAGTGTCAGTCAAATGCAATGTTTCCTTTTTTACATTAAACAGAAAATAGTTTAGATCCAAGCACTCGTTAATAAATTTTTTTTACATTTTTAACCAATGTTCTTATTTGTATAGTACTCAGTTGATTCACAAATGTGCCTTCAGATGTATTCATAAATTGAACTATTAAGGATTCCCACCACCTCCCTCATTGGATGAGCTTTTCTCCATCACATCTGTGCAACCCTCAATTAAGCCTGAAGTCAGTCTGGTTTCATTGGTGTAATAGCAGAATTGATATAATTAGACAAATTAAATCCATGTGGGAGGTAGTGCAACTCTACTGATGTAACTGGAGTCTAGTGCTGAATTTGTCCCTATATCTTAGTCTTCCATCTATGAAGTGGATACTTCTTGAAATCATTTGGGAACTTTCCTCATAGTAGTACTGTCACAAGTGAGTTAAGATTCTTCTCTTTTCTACACCAGACCAAATGATCCCATAGCTTCTTCTACAGAGCAAATGGAAACACCACCACTGAATCTGTTTGATTGTCTCTGAAATTACATATAAGAGCCTGGTTGGATCACAGGCTGCAGTTCTGTCTTATTTGGTGGAGCAGCGTTGCTACCCTGTCTAAATAGCCTGGATTTAAAAGATAAGAGTAAATTTGAGGCCTAGACAATCTCCAGCATGCGTACTAGTCTGCAGCTACCTCTGCAATACAACACAACACACTGACATCAGTATACCTTTAGGAGAAGTAAATAAGGCTGATTACAGCAGAAACTCTAGTGAATCCTTGTGCTGTAGAGAAAGAAGTTAAACTGCAATGAAGTTTCAGGGAGCTTTGGATAAAGGGACTGGGGAAAGAAATCAGTATCAGCTCTGGCTTCTGCAGGCTGGAGATGCTGCTTGTGCGGCATCCCGCTAGCCTGCTGTGCATTAGTTTAATTGGTTAGCCCACTGTCCTCCACCCAAGTGATTTGTGTAGCGCGTCTTGTATCCAAGACTCCATCAGCTATACAGTTGGTGGTAGATGAGTGCTTCTGCTTAGGAATTAGCTATTATACTATCATGGAAGATTTCTCTGAGTAAAATGGAACACAAGAAGCGAAAGAGAGGTCCCTGTTACCTTGGATAGCTCAGATGCCCAGTCATAGCAGCAAGGTTAATTTAGGCTTTTAAAAGGAAAAAACCAGCAGCTCAGCTAATACCAAGAGTTGTCCAGCTATAACATGAACATCAAGCATATGCAAGGAGTGTCCTGGTTTGTCTGGGTTAGCCCTAGACGATATACAGAGTCTGCTTACTGTAGAAATTGCTATTACCTTCCTAAACCTGACTGTAACTCATTTGTATGTGTATGCTTACCTGCTTTAACCTTGTAAAAAAAACTTTTCTTTTTTTCCTAGTTAATAAATCCTTATACTGTAGGACTGGCTACAAGCATTATCTTTGGTGTGAGATGTAAGGTGCAAATTGTCTTGAAGGGACTTGTCCTTTGGGACTGGGAGTAATGTGAATATTTTGTCATCTTTGGTGTAAAGTGACCATCTATCACAGTCAAGCTTGCCTGAGTGGCAAGATAGAGTGCAGTGCCCGAGGGGACTGTTTGTGACTCCACGTTAAGGCTGTATGGTGCCTGAGAAGTTCACATTTGTTACTTGTTTGGTGAAATCTAAGTGTACAACTCTTAACCATTTGGGGGTTAACAGTCTGCCCTGAGGTTCATATTCTTGCTCGTGAGCCACTCCAGACAGTGTGACAACCCCTAGTCTCTATAGTATTGTGATGTGATTGATCCTTTTCAGGGTCAAAGAAGCACATAAGGAATCAGAGACCAAAAATAATCTTCCTTTGGAGAGGACATGTAGACCTTTGTGATCCAAGTCTTAGCTGCAAATTTTTAGGTGACAGAAAATCGGTGCAGAATTGATTTGTCTTGTAAATTTTTCCATGTTTAGAATTAAGACCTTTTATAAATGCATATCTTTGCAGTAATCCATGTAATATACATTACAGTATTAAAATAATGGGGGGGGGGTAGCTAAAATAAGTTTTTAGCTGCTCATGCTTTGAGTTTTCATGAAAAAGGAAAAACCTCCAGCAAATCTCTCAAGAGTAGCATAACTATTGCCACTTCCTGGATTATTAAAAATGCTTTTCTTGGCTAAGTCATTAGCAGCAGAATAGCTTCTGCTTGATGATGATTGAAATATGCACTGCATTTTTCATTTGAATTCATCTCAGAAGTCTACAGTAAGCAGTAGCAAAAAATTTAAGATGTAATTTGAAATCGCCAATGTTTTATTACTTTGCTGGGCAGCATGATTGCTCCTCAGTAGGCTGTTTTATGCATATACTGTCTCTTTTAGGGTCCAAGAAACATTAATCTTTCATATTAACACCTGATGACCTAGTTAATTTTGACCTATTTAGGGGGTAAATGAACATAGTAAAAAACTTTAATACTGTGGTGAAGAAGCACTGCAATGGTTTTTGCCAGCTTATATATAGTATCTGGTTAATGGACTTGTTTATTATGAGGAAATTTGAATCCCTTTTCTTTTGATACGATGCTTGTAATGTGGACAGGTCCAGAGATGTGAATATCTTGGTTATGAGGGCACACAGTTGTATGCTTTTTTTCATAAAACAATGTTCTTGTAAATCCTCCTTCTACATGACCAATGGAAAAAAGTCTTCAGGAAGATTCAAACAGCTTAGTTTAAAGCAGTCACAGTCAAACAGCTGAGAGTTAGTTTAAAGTCATTTTTTGGTAAATGGTCTCAAAGCAGTCGGATATGCTCATGAAAGTTTAATGTTTTATTCTAAGCTCTGAAAGGTATGAATTCAGTGAGTCTAGAAAAGGTTGATAAGCTGGTTCATTATGTAGAATAGCTCTGCCAGGTGTGATTTTTGCAGCTATGAAGGCCAGGCAGTAAAAATTTCTCTATTGCTATATGTGCACTAGGTGGTGGATTTTGGGTGCATTTTGTTCCATTACACTATTCTGTCTGTGTGCGTCTGCTCATGTAGCTTGTCAGTGGCACAGTAATCATCCATGGTCCAGCTCATTGACACCTTTATATTGGAGTAGTTTGCTTTTCTAGAGGATGCTGAAAGCCAGACGGCTTCTAGAGCTGTGGTGAACAAACAGCCTTGTTGACTTACTCCTCTGATGGAAAGCAACGGGGACGTTAATCTTTACCTCTTAGCAGTCCACTATAGAAACTGAATGAGACGGAAAACAAGGTGGAACTCTAGGACACTTGACGAAAGAGCACTCAGAGCAAATAACAAAACAATGCTGAGACAGTTGGTGCTGAAGCATCATGCACTTTTACTTTTCTTGCTACCAAGACAGCCTCCATCAGGAAAAAATCCTTCGGAGCCAAGTGCTTCAGTATCAAAGCGGCTCAACGGAATCCCAAACCCATGCTTCCTTGCCTTCTTTGGGGAGCCTGTACTCATGGGATCCATCATACTTCCCCTATGGCATCAAAATAGTCAGTGCTGAGTTCATCTCACTCTCAGAGATTCCAAGACCAGAAGGGACCATTGCAATCATCTAGTCTGGCCTTCTGTATAACACAGGCCATTGAATTCCCCAAAATAATTCCTAGAGCAGGTCTTTTAGAAAAACATCCGATATTCATTTAAAAATGGTCACTGATGAAGAATCCACCACGATGCTTGGTAAATTGTTCCACTGGTTAATTACCATCACTGTCAAAAATTTACACCTTATTCCATCTGAATTTGTCTAGCTTCAGCTTCCAGCCATTTGATTGTGTCTTTGCTGCTAGATTTCTTTGTTCCCAAGTATTTCTCAGATCTGGGCTTCAGCATCAAAAATATTCCAGCTCCAAACAGCTGAGCATAGGTGTCTGCAAAATCTCTTCCAACAGGAAGAGCCTAAGTTTCCATTCTTCGTTTCTTATTAAGCAAGGGACGTAAAATCCACAATGCAATGACATTCGTCCCTGGCAGTGAAGGCACCATAAATACTGCTCTGTGAGCAACCTCTTATTTTGACAAGATTTTCACCTCTTATACACAAGGGAGTAGCTAAGAGTTCTGGTGTTAATACAAACTGAGGGACAGCCAAAGGTCAACATCCACATCCTCCAAATACATTTTGTTGTGAATCCTTAGTGCTGCAGGAGAATTCAGAGTGGATGTGAGTCAGTCTCTTTTTTTTTTTTTTTTTCCCCCAGCTCATGCTGTAGCTTGGCTTGATTAGTTTCTAGAGTTTTTCTCTTTGCTTCTGTTTTTGCATCAAAATAACTTATTCAGGGAAAGCAAAGTCAAATGAGATTGGCATTGAGTTCTGAATGTGGTGTGGCCTGTACACATTCTTATTTCTTTCAAGAGTGAATTCCATAGCCTAGGTCTAGCACCTGTGAAAGCTGTCACCCGCGGTCACGAACCTTCCAATACTGGTCAATCATTTCATCATTCCAGTGAAATATAGTTATTGTGGGAGGCCATGATCACAAAGTGAGGGGTGAGCGCTGTAGTTGCTAGGGCAAACTCTGTGGAGAGCTTTGAATAGGGGGACAGAGACTTTGCAAGGGATTGTGTATTAAGTAAGACACCAGTATAGAAAATAGAGCTTCAGATTGATGTATGCTGCCATACCTTTTGGAGCTTTTTCAGGGTGTGTGGCGTCATTCTAGATATGTTGCCATAAGCAAGCTTGGAGCAAACAAACACATGGTCATAGTTGCCGGGGCTATGTCCAATAGGATGAGGGCCAATCTTTTTTGGCCAGACACATCTGGTCCTGTATCAGTCTCTTTACCCACAGGACCGTGTTATAATTAAGGCTATGTTTTAGCCATGGATATTTTTAGTAACAGTCATGGACAGGGCATGGGCAGTAAACAAAAATTCACAGCCCATGACCTGTCCATGACTTTTACTATATACCCCTGACGAAAACTTGCAGGGGGGTGGGGGTGGATTGGGGAGCACCGTGGCTTCTGGGGACGGTTGACCAAAGGTGGGGGGGTGCCGTGCGTGCTCGGGGGGAGGGTGGGCGGTTCTGGGGCAGGCACCCTACCCGGCTCCTGCGCTCCATCTGCTGCCTCTGTTCTGCCCCAAGCCCTGGTTCTGCATCTCCCATTGGCTGGGAACTGCGGCCAATGGGAGCTGCGGGGGCAGTGCCTGCCGGCAGAGGCAACACATGGGCAAGGAGCTAAGGGAGGGAAGCTCCTGTAGCCCTTCCAGGGAGCCTGCACTAAGTAAGCATCATCCCTGCACCCCAGCCCTGAGGGCCCCCCCCCCCACCAATTCCTGCTGCTGGGGGATGGGGTGTGACTGGCTCAGGGGCTGCCTGAGCTGCTCAGATAGCCCCTGGGCCAGGCATACCAGCCGCTGCAGAAGTCACAGAAAGTCACTGGATCTGTGACCTCCATGACCAACACAGAGCCTTAGTTATAATTCCTTTGTAAGATATAAATGCCTATACTCGCTCTCTTTGCACATACCATGTTCCTACCCTAGTGTCAATACACTAAATCCTGCTTAGGTTACTTTCTACTTCTGTTTTTTGCAAGACATTTATATTTATTCTGTTTACATGTTTAGTTGCTTTAGACTATAGCATGCAATCTAGTTTTAGAGTCAATGCTTTCCAAGCTAAATGCTAGGTAATTTCTTTTGTTTTTCAGTACTGACTGCATTGGAGATGAGATAATGCAAAATATGTTATTGACAGGGAAAGCTGAAAGCAAAAAGAATGTGCTTTTATAAAGTGATGTACGTACATGTTATGAAAATTAACTTGTCTCCCACAGATTCAGGCACTTATTTATTTAATCTATCACATGCAGTAATTTAAAAATTGGTGCTATTGTTGAAATTTTAATTTCTTTATTAATCAGATGACGCATCATCATCTTGGAATAAAGGTTTCTTTTCTTATCATCCTGAAAGACTTTTTTTAAGGTATGATACCCATTCACCTCCAGTTAAAACAAACGTTATGCTGCATAGCTGCAGTTCTTTCGGTAAGATTGTCTGCAAGGACTGTATCCTTTCAGGAGAATATTTCTTACTGCAAACCTCCTGTGTTCATTAATAATAGTGTGATATATTTTAATTGTTCAATGCAAGTTGAACAAAGAGGATCTCAGCTTGAAAATGTTAAAGCTATAGAAAACCTATCAATTATTACTTTTGCTAAGTATGGTTTAAATCAAAAAGTCAGGACCCCAGTATCTTTGCTGTTACCCGTCTGTCTTCAACTTTCTTTACTTCCAACGTAGTTAACATTGGTTATGTTCATTAAGTGACTGCTATTCAAACTGCTGTTTTGTTTTATGGTTCAAAGATCCTCTCTCTTTTTTTTTTTTTTTACTTTCATAAAGGCAATTATTTTCTCTATTCTTTTACATTTTGCAAGTACATTTGATTTTTAGTAAGCTTTACAGCAGGGGGGTGAGGAACCTTTTTTCTATCAGGGGCCACTGACCCACAGATATGATCAGTCACGGGCCACACACAGCCTTGAGGGGGGGCACGGAGGCTCAGTGCTTCTCCTAGGCTACGGCGTGGGGCCAGAAATGAGGGGTTCAGGATGCAGGAGGGGGCTCCGGGCTGAGGCCAAGGGGTTTAAGTGCAGGAGCAGGCTCAAGGTGGGCAGGGGCTTTGGGTGCAGACTCTGGGAGGGAGTTTGGGTGTGAGAGGGGGTTCAGGGCTGGGGTAGGGGGTTGGTGTGTGGGGAGGGAGTTAGGGTGTGGGATGGGGTTCTGACCTGGGGCAGGGCGTTGGGGTGTGCATGGGAGTTGGGGGTCAAGAAGGGAGTTTGGGTGCTGGAGGGGATTTCGACCTGGGGCAGGAGGTTTGGGGGTGTGGGCTCCAGCCAGGTGGTGCTTACCTCAGGCAGCTCCCGGTTGGTGGTGCAGCAGGGCTAAGGCAGGCTCCCTGCCTGCCTGAGCTCTGCGCTACTCCCAGAAGCAGTACCATGTCTGGCTGCTAGGTAGAGGGGGCCAGGGGGCTCTGCGAGGTGTGTGCTGTCTGTGCCTGCAGGCACCATCTCTGCATCTCCCATTGGCCGCGGTTCCCAGCCAATAGGAGCTGCGGAGCCAGCGCTGGGGGTGTGGGCAGCATGCGGAGCTTCCCTTATCACCCTTGCTCCTAGGGGCTGCAGGGATATGCCAATCGCTTCTGGGAGCTGCACAGTGCCAACCAGAGTTCTAATGGCCTGACAACCCTAGCTTTCTCCTGCAGTGGGGCAAGCCGGCGCTCGCACCTCCAGCCCTGCGGTGGGGGTGCTGAGGCTCAGGGATTCTGGCCTGTGGCGTGGAGACTTGCCATGGGCTGGATGAAATGAAGCAGCGGGCCAGATCCAGCCTGCAGCCTGTAGGTTCCCCACCCCTGCTTTACAAGCTTGCTGAAATATCTGTTGCGTGTTAATTTCAGCTCAGGTGGATGTAGCTTAGTCTTATGATCTAAGAATAGCAGTGAGAGTTAGGATCCCTGGATTTAACTTCCAGCTCTGCCATTGATTCACTGTATTTATAGATTCACAGATTCCAAGGTCAGAAAGGATCATTGGGATCATCTAGTCTGACCTCTTGTGTAATACAGGCCATGCAACTTCCCCCAAAATAATATGTAGAACATATCTTTTAAAAAAAACATCCAATCTTGATTTAAAATTTGTCAGTGATGGGGAATCTACCATAACCCTTGTTATGTTGTTCCAATGGTTAATTACTCTCACTGTTAAAAAAATTATGTGTTTATATGCAGTCTGAATTTGTCTAGTTTCAACTTCCAGCCACTGAATCATGTTATACCTTTTTCTGCTAGATTGAAGAGCCCATTATTAAATATTTATTCCCCAGGTAGGCCCTTACATCAAATAATCCTTAACCTTCACTTTAAGCTAAATAGACTGAGCTCCTTGAGTCATCACAATCAGGCACGTTTTCTAATCCTTTAATCTTTCTTGTGGCTCTTCTCTGAAGCCTCTCCAATTTATCAACATTCTTCTTGAATTGTGGGCACCAATACAGGACACAGTATTCCAGCAGTGGTCACACTAGTGCCAAATACAGAGGTAAAATAACCTCTCTCTACTACTCGAAAGTCCCCTGTTTATGCATCTAAAGATTGCAATTGCCCTTTTAGCCATAGCATCACACTGGGAGCTCATGTTCAGCGGATTATCCACCACAATGCCCAAATCTTTTTCAGAATCACTGTTCTCTAGGATAGTGCCTCCCATCCTGTAAATATGGCCTACATTCTTTGTTCCTAGATGTATACATTTATATTTAGCTGTATTAAAACACGTTTGCTTTTGCCTAATGATCCATATTGCTCTGTATCAGTTCTCTTCATTATTTACCAGTCCCTCAATTGTTTTTGTCATCTGTAAACTTTATCTGTGACTATTTTATATTTTCTTCCAGGTCACTAATAAAAAAGTTAAATGGCATAGGGCCAAGAACCGATCCCCACAGAACCCCACTAGAATCATGCCAGTACAGTGATTCTCCATTTACAGTTATATTTTGAGACCTTTCAGCTAGCCAGCTTTTAATCCACGCCATGTTAATTTTATATTGTTCTAGGTTTTTAATCAAAATGTCATGTGGTAACAAGTCAAACCTCTTACATAAATCTAAGTATATTACATCAATACTATTACCTTTATCAACCAAACTTGTAATCTCATCAATAAAAAAGATATCAAATTAGTTTGATGGGATCTATTTTCCATAAACCCATTTTGGTTGGCATTAATTACACTACCCTCATTTAATTCTTTATTAATCGAGTCCTGTATCAGTCGCTACATTATCTTCCCTTGGATTGATGTCAGACTGACAGAACTGTAATAACCTAAGTCATCCCGTTTACCCTTTAGCTCTCTTCCAGTCTTCTGGAACTTCCTTGGTGTCCCAAAACTTACTGGAAATCAACATTAACACTCCACCAAGCTCCTCAGCCACCTCTTTTAAAACTCTTGGGTGCAAGTTATCCAGGCCTATTGTTTTTTAAATGTCTGACTTTATTATCTGCTGTTTAACAGCCTACTGATATACTAGTGGAATGGAAAGAGTGTCATTGTAATAAGATATGACTACATTATTTGTTTTTCCTCAAAGAACAGAAATACTCATTGAACTTCTTTTTTCTGCATTATTATTGATAATTCTACCATTTCCATCCAGCAATGGACCATGTTGTTGGGATTTTTTTTGTTCCTTACTTAGAAAACTCCTTCTTATTGTCCTTAACTCTACTGGCCATAGATTTTCCCTTGTCTCCCTTTGCTTCCCTTATCAATTTCCTACAATTTCTATCTTGTAATTTATATTCATTAATACAATCTTGGACAAGTCATTTAATCTGTCTCTCTGTTTACACATCTGTTAAATAGGTATCTTATTGCTTACCTACCTCATAGACATATTGTGAAGTTTCAGAGTGGTAGCAGTGTTAGTCTGTATCAGCAAAAACAACGAGGAGTCCTTGTGGCACCGTATAGACTAACAAATTTATTTGGGCATAAGCTTTCATGGGCTAAAACCCACTTCATCAGATGCATGGAGTGGAAAATACAGTAGGAAGATATATATAGCAGTACATGAAAAAGATGGGAGTTGCCTTATCAAGTGCGGGGTCGAGACAATTAAATTAAAGTGGGCTATTATCAACAGGATGAAAATCACTTTTGTAGTGGAAATGAGCCACCCTGATTACCACTACAAAAGTGATTTGTTGAGAATAGCCCACTTTAATTGAATTGTTTCAACCCCCCACTTGGTAAGGCAACTCCCAGCTTTTTCATGTTGTTGTAGTTGATCACCTTTTTTTCTATGGCAGTGGGATGTAATTTTGGGGGGGTTTATATACTACATACTGGGGAGCTGGGTTCTAATGATTTGATTTAATTTAATTTCTGACATGTAAAATCATTCCCTTTCTTAGGCCCTTTTTTTTACTGATATTTTAATTTTCTTGTGGAAAATACTTGGTGTTGCTTTACTCTGCCAACAGGGGCATGAATCAGTGTTCACATCGTACTACCTGTCATTTCAGGGCTGGAGAAGCTAATGATCCAACCACTGGACCAAATTTGGTGATGAATCCTGGTCATGTGCCACCTGAGGCACATTGCACATATGCTAAGAAGACTCTGCCAACATAAATGAGTCTAATCCAGCCTGGTGTTTTTTAGTTATACAAGCCTTGAGTGAAGAAAAAGAAAAGGGGGAAGGAATGAAGAATTTTTCCCCAATACCTTTATTCAACTTTGAGGATGAGGACTGTTCACCCATGGGTGATATGGTGTTTTTGTCTTTTGTCATTTTTCTGTGAGTTTATTTGGGAGCTTAGTGATTTTCTAGTTTCACCCATGTAGTTGTTTTTGGGGCATTTAATGCACTGGATGAGGTACACTGCATGTTGTGATAGGCATGGGTAGGGCCCATGGATATTAAAAGGTGAATTGTGTGTGGTATTGATCATCATAGCAGTTGAGATATGTCTGCAGGTTTTGCCTCTCTTCTGACAGGGTCTGGTGCCTCTTTGGGTTGGTGTGTCCTGGTCTGTGGGAAGCTTGCCTCTGATGATGTGGTTTGAGGGTTGTTTGAAGGTCAGAAGAGAAGGTTTGGGAAGATTTGTTTCAGGATGTGGTCCCCACAGAGAATGGGTTGTTATTGTTTAATGATACCCTACATGGGTTCCAGTTGTGGTGTGGTAGATGACGAGGAGTATGTGGTTGGAGGGGTTTTTTCCCGTATTGAAGCAGGTTTTCTCGGTATTTGGGTGAATCATTCTATGATGCAATCTACTTCTCTGGCAGAGTGTCCTTGTTTGGTGAAGGTGGTTGTGTTAAGGTGTATCCTGGACTTTCTCCTTACACCGTATTTTGTGGTATCTGAGTGCTCGGCTGTAGATAACAGATTTCTTGGTGTGTTTGGGGTGGTTACTAGTTCTGTGAAAGTAAGTGTGGTGATTGGGGGGTTTCTTGTACATAGTTGTCTGTAGGGTTCAATTCTTGAAGCTAATGGTGGTATCCAGGTACTGCTGGTGTGGGAGTGTTCTAGGCAGAGTTTGATAGATATGTGGTAGTGGTTGAAGTTGTGGTGGAAATCTATGATTTTTGAACTTTTAGGGTTGGCAATAGTTTGTTACTAAATCTAGATTTAATCTAATTTTGGGGTTTGGGGAGGGAGTGGGAGGACGTGGCGCGCTGCAGGGCGGAGGTGGAGCGGGGTCAGGAAGAGGTGAGGTGGGAGAATAGCCTTGGAGGAATGGGTGAAGTGAGGCTGGGGCCTGGGGCAGAACCAGGTGTCAAGCACCTTCCGGCACATTAGAAAGTTGGTGCCTGTGAGCTGGTGTCTGTTACAGATCACCAAATCACACTAGGGAACAGGATGACCAGCTCCTTAAACATTTATAAAGTGTAGGAAAAAAGCTGCATGATCCCAGGAGACTTCAATTTGAGTTACACATGCTGGAGATCTCATGCTGCAATATTAAAACATCCTTACAATTTCTAAATATATAGATGACAATTTCCTAACTTGAAAAGTGTCACTTCAGACATGGTGGAATTCTATATTAGACCTCATCTTGATAGTTAAAGAAGAACTGATCACAGAACTAAAAGAACAAATGATTATGACTTGATCACATTTATTATATGCAAACAGAATAAAATCTAGTAAAGTAATATATATATTTGATGCTTTAAAAGGCCAGTTTCACAAAGCTGAAAACATTTATGAGCCAAATCAGTGGTGAGGAAGAATTTAATCAGAAAAAAATGTGAATGATCGTTGGAAATCATTTAAGAACATTTTACTAGATGCCCAGAAAGCCACAATCCCACAAGATTGAGGAAGAAGGCCATGCTGGTTAAAAAGCCAAACTGGTTTAGAGGGGAGGTAAAAGCAGCTGCAAATAAAATAAAACAAATGAAAGAAGGTGGAAGTCAATAGTAACAAATATAAATCAGAAGCTAGGAATTGTAGGATTGATAAGGGAAGCAAAGGAACCCAATTTAAAATCTATGGCCAGCAAAGTTAAGGGCAATAAGGAGGAGGTTTTTTGTATATTAGGAATAAGTATATTAGAACATAAAGAATCCTAACAATGGTATTGGTCCACTACTAGATGGAAATGGTAGAATTATCAGTAATAATGTAGTAAAGGGAGAATTTCAAGAAATATTTCTGTTTTGAGGGGAGGGGCGGATTATTGCAATCAGATCATATGCTGATGACTCTTTCCAGTCCAATAGTATCTTGGGAGCATGTAAAACAGTAGTTACTAAAGTTAGGCATTTTAAAAAGAGCAGGTCCTGATAACTTTCATCCAAGACTATGTTAAAAAAAGCTGTTTGAGGAAATCAATGGACTGTTAATGTTGATTTTCAGTAAGGCTTGGAATACTGGAAGAAAGCTAATGTGCCAATATTTAAGAAGTGTAATAGGATAACTTAGGCAATTATGGGCTGTGACAGAGTGCTAAGTAGGAAACCCTGAGTCAGCCCTCTGTTCACAGCAGCTCCAATCAGGCATAGCAGATTGAAGCTGAGGAGGCAGACCTGTGCCTAATTTGTGGGTGGGGCAGGGCAGAAAGGCTAATTAAGCCATTGCCAGAGCCCACAAATAGGTACAGGAAGGAAGTGAAAAGGGGAAAGCAGGTAGCAAGAGGGATAGAGAGCGCTCTCCATGCTTGTAAAGGCACTAGGTTTGCTGTGAAAGTGGTGGGATTCAATTATAAATAAACTGCACAGGGTGTTGAACCAGCACAAGGGTCTCTGTGTGGTTTGTCAACTGAGACAGAAGCACGTCTGAGGAGGCCCTGTTATACGGGCCTGTCAGTCTGACATTGATCCTCCCAGGCAAGATAATGTAGTGACTGATACAGAACTCGATTAATAAATAATTAAAAGAGGATAATATAGTGCAAATCAACACAGGTTTATGGAAAATAGATCCTGTCAAGCTAATCTGATATCTTTTTTTGATGAGATTACAAGTTTGGTTGATAAAGTGTTCATGTAATAAACTTAGACTTCTGTAAGGCATTTGACATGGTACCGCATGACATTTTGATTAAAAAACTAGAATGATATTAAATTAACATGGCACACATTAATGAATTAAAAACTGGCTAACTGGTAGGCCTCAAAATGTAATTGTAAATGGGGAATCCTTATTAAGGGGGTGTGGTTCTAGTGGAGTCTTCCAAGGACTGGTTGTTGGCCTTATTACTCCAGAGTCAGACACCCCAGTCTCAGCATGGCAGAAGGGGACAGAAGAGTGAGTTGCAGGCCCCTCAGGGGACATAGGTCATCTGGGGAAAGGTGGGGCTGCAGTATGTAGGGAGACAGGGTATGCTGGAGTCTTACATCTACCCACTGGCCGAAATAGCATTTTAATAATATTGGCATGGATGAACCACAAAGGACTATGTGGCTCAACCTGATTAGAGTAAACTTTATAATGGAGTGAGTCTCGGCAAGAACGAGACAGAACTCAGACCTTTCAGTCAGAGACGAAATGGAAAATGACAACCAATTATTTCAAAACAAATAACACTTTCCCCCATCATGTGTCCATTCATATTGTATATAGTGCCACCCTCGCACAGATTAAGATATGGAGTTGAACACAAAGGAAAAGTATTAGGTATGTTTAAATTCTTGTCATATGTAGGATTCATACAGGGTTCATGCGCTTGGCAACATTCAGGGCACACCCGGAGTGTTGTGTAGGAGCTGTGCGCACACAGCTCCTCTCAAGGGCATGAACCTTGGAATCTCACCCAGATGACATGAACTGTGGGAAGCCTCCCAGGACTGGGCTCAAGGCCTGAGAGCAAGGAATGCGGTAGATAGAAATTGGTAAATAAGAATGTTAAACAAAGCCAGTGTATTCCTTTTATCTGTTGGAGAATGTAATGCGCGGGGGGAGAGAAAGAATAAAGGGAAGGTGGAAAGCTGACAGGGAGAAGCCCGTTAGCAGACCAGCTTGCTTGCTTGCAAAAAGCTTTGTCCTGTCTTGTCTTTGAACCGCAACAATAAAAGTTTTTAATAATATTTACAATTAAAAGTTTTTTTTTAATTAAAGACTTAACACTTTCTAGACTGAAAATATTAAGTGCTTAAAGCTTTCAACATGGAGAAAAGCCTCCTCGACCATTGTCCATATTTCACACACAGTTATTTCCGCCCCCCCGCCATCTCCCCCCCCCCCACACGCATATTCTCCCTAACCTAACATTGACTTGCTAACATGTGCTAGGATAGAACCTCTTAGTAGTGGACCTCAGTCAAATCATGGTGCCTTCCTACAGACCTTATACACCACCAATGTTAAAATTTGGAGTTCATTACAAAAAAAAAAAAAAATCCCAAATGAACAAATACAAATGTTTAAAAAGAGTTAAGATTGGAAATGTGTCCAGTTAACAGCCAAAACACAATTTAAAAAACATTAAACACTCTGGAAATGAACAGTTAAGGAAGCCGGCCAGTTTCCATATGCCTCTTCATCATTCACTATCACTTGAATTGATTTATACCTAACCAACCAACCAACCTTATTTTTGCCCCCTAGCATTTGCAAAGTCATATGTAAAGGCCAGTGTGATGGGATGGACAAAACCCACATTGAACCAGAACAGGAAGGGGTTAATCATCTGTCCTGGAGGTAGGAGCTGAAGCCAGCCCTGCTCTGCAACTGTCCTGGAAGAAGAGCTCTCCAGCTGACTGTAATGATTATAAAGGAAGCAGGCTTCAGAGTGGGGGTGCCCTGGCATTCTAACTTCTAGGGTAATTCATTTTTGTAAAGAGAATCTGATTTTTGGAGGGGGCAAGTGTTACTTGGACTCCACTGAATCACACTTTCAACTATAAGGCTTCACTCTTGCAATGAGCGCCACACAGAGGAATCCCTGCACCAACCTGAAACCCCTCTGAAAGTCGATGGGGCTCTGTGTGGATGCTTGGGCTCAGCCTATGTGGAGCTCATTGCAGGATCTGGCTTAAAGTCCTTTTAATTACATTTGTTTGTTTGGAAATGTTATTAAAACATGAGCACATTTTTCATCATGATGCAACAGAACATACAGGGTGTCTCCAAAATACTTCCTGTAGCTGTAATTTTATCAGAAGTCTGTTGTTTGCTTAGGGGTATAAAATTGGTATGATTAATAAAGACTCTTATAAAAGTGACTATAACTACGTAATGTTGGCAAAGAAAATCATCTTCCATACTAACTTTTAATTCAGTACTTTAGCAGTTAATATGCTAACATAGTCAGCATAAAGAACTGAATCCTGAAAACAATGAAGGTGATACTACGCTGATAAAATGTTAAATAAATGAACTAATCCGTGACTGTTTATTTTGTTTCTCTCAAGGCACTGTAATGTGCCTTCCAAATATTTTTCTGCTTCAAGCAAACATTGTTACTTGTTTTGATTTGCATTTTGGTAATTAACTGTACAATGTGAGCACCCAGTTGTTTTCAAAAGCTGCAGAAAAAACAAATGATGTTATACCAATTCATTCTTTAGTATTTTTGTGTATGTTTACTGGAAATTGGATGAGAATTTTCTGTTTTCATCCATTCAAAATAGGTCTTCCTTGTCCTATGCTGTTAGTATTATAAGATCACGTGAGTCTATTTTGAGGCAACCAGTTACGGTTTTATATTCTAAGCAAAGGAAATACAGTGCAAATAAATCTGCATACAATGTGGTAGTTGAGAATTTAAATTATTCTAGTAATGTCTAAGGTCCACTCCTTGGGAACAAAGCAAAGCTTGCATCTAAAGACTCAGTCCTATGTGGAATAGGTTGTAGAGATGATAGATGGAATCTTCAGTCCCAGCAGGACAACCCTTTTATGTAATCAAGCACATGGACAGTAACAGTCATTATGGATGGCCATGAGGAGTAGTGGGTGTGGCCCACTGTCTTCTCTGTTCCACTCCCAAACCACAATAAGCAGACACATCTCTAAATGGGGCCTTGGCCTGTGGGATCTTGCAGAGTACAGTCCCACTGGCTATGCATCTGGCCCACCTTTAGCCCTCTTTCCCCCACTTCCATGGCAGTCCTGTCTACGACACTTTCAGATGAGTGGAAGAAGACATCCCTTCTCTATAGAAGTTCTATTGCAGCACTGCAAGGAACATAGTTTTTTCAAGTTGCTTTTGGCATTTGTGCAGACATATAGGTTGCCCCAGAATCTGAGCTGATACTAAGAACATCTCCCATCAAAAGACACATGTACGGAGGTCAATTGGTGTGAAAATACCAACTAGCTATTCTTGAATGGAGCTATCCTTAGGGCATGGCTACACTTGCAGATGTAGAACGCTGGAAGTTAAACCAGCCTTTGGAGACCGCAGCTGGGAAAACGCTGCCGTGTGTTTACACTGTCAGCGGCAAGTGCACTGTGTGGCCACATTAGCAGCGCTTGCAACACCACAAAGAGCAGTGCATTGTGGTAGCTATCCAGTGTGCAAATGGCTGCAACATGCTTTTCAAATGGGGGCGGGTGGAGTGTGGCAGGGAGTGTGTTGTGTGTATGTAGGGGGAGAGACTGTGTTTTGGGGGGCAGAGAGCATGTCAGCATGCTGTCTTGCTGCCCCCCCCACACACACACTGACAACAGCAGCATTCCACACTAATGGCTTGCTTTGTCCCAGAGCAGATAAGCATACCGGCTGTCAGAAACGGAGCTTTGAAAGGGTATATCTGCATTCCTGTAGCCGATTTCAAAACAATGAGAAGAGTAGCCACTAGACTTCAGGGGATTATGGGATGTTTCCAGAGGCCAATCATAGCGCAGTAATGCAACACCTCATTCACACTGACGCCTGGGTGTTTCAGCCAGGGAGCAGCAAGCTTTATGCTTCTCATGGAGGTGGATTACTGGGAGTGCTGCAGCTGCAGAGTCCAGGCGCTCTATGTGCCTTGCCAGTGTGGACACATTGGGAGTTAGGGCGCCCGGGGATGCTTTAATATGCTCTAACTTGCAAGTGTAGCCAAGCCCTTAGTAACAGATACTGTACAACAATGAAAGTTTCCCCAAACTGCCCCACCCGTGTGCCTCAACCCTGAACTAAAGGAACTGTCTCTAAGGGCATGGCTACACTTGCAAATGTAGAGCACTTTGAGTTAAACCAGCCTTAGTAGAGCGAAGTAGGGAAAGCGCTGCAATCTGTCCACACTGACAGCTGCAAGTGCACTGGTGTGTCCCCATTTGTGGCACTTGCAGCAGCATTGGGAGTGGTGCATTGTGGGCAGCTATCCCACAGAGGACCTCTTCCCATTCTGGTGCTGTGGCTTGTGGGAAGGGGGCAGGGGGTGCGGGGCATTCTGGGTCCTGTCCCAACGCCCCATGATGCGTCGGTTTGCATCCCAGCAATCCCTCTGCTTCCGTCCACAATTGGCGCTATCTTTCAACGTTTTTTGTACTGCGCACTCTGTCTTGATTTAGTTGGGGATTGGTCCTGCTTTGAGCAGGGGGTTGGACTAGATGACCTCCTGAGGTCCCTCCCAACCCTGATATTCTATGATTCTTCCCATTTAGTCTGCGGGAATAGAATCCAAACTGCTAAGGAATATGCTGACGAGTCTCGCCAGCACATCACGTTTGGCAGTCGAGTTACTCCTTAAGATCCAAAGTGACAGTGCGGACTCCGATGACGATATCGACACAAGTAACGCATTCAACACGAGTTTGCTTGTGACATTCACAGACATGCTCACCACTATAGAACGGTGCTTTTGGGCTCAGGAAACAAGCACTGAGTGGTGGGATCACATCGTCATGCAAGTCTGGGATGACGAGCAGTGGCTGCAGAACTTTCAGATGAGAAAAGACACTTTCATGAGACTGTGTCAGGAGCTCGCCCCCACCCTGCGGTGTAAGGACACAAGATTGAGAGCTGCCCTGATGGTGGAGAAGCCGGTGGCTATTGCAATCTGGAAGCTGGCAACTCCAGACAGCTACCGATTGGTCGCTAACCAGTTTGGAGTGGGGAAGTCGACCGTTGGAATCGTGTTGTTTCAAGTTTGCAGGGTTATTAATCGCATCCTGCTCAGAAGAATCATGACTCCGGGTAATGTGCATGACATTGTGGCTGGCTTTGCACAAATGGGTTTCCCTAACTGCAGAGGGGCGATAAATGGGACACATATTCCAATTCTGGCACCAGCCCACCTCGCCTCCGAGTACATTAATCGGAAGGGGTATTTCTCTATGGTTCTCCAGGTACTTGTGGATCACTGTGGGCATTTCATTGACATTAATGCAGGCTGGCCCGGAAAGGTGCATGACGCACACATCTTTCGGAACACTAGCCTGTTCAGGAAGCTGCAAGCTGGGACTTTTTTCCCAGACCAGAAGAACACCATAGGGGAAGTCGAAATGCCCATTGTGATCCTTGGAGACCCTGCTTACCCTTTAATGCCATGGCTCATGAAACCCTACACAGGGAGACTTGACAGCAGCAAGGAGTGGTTCAACAACAGACTGAGCCAGTGCAGAATGACTGTGGAGTGTGCTTTTGGCTGTTTAAAGGGCCACTGGTGCTCTCTGTATGGGAAGCTGGACCTGGCCGATGACAGCATCCCCGCGGTTATGTCCGTGTGCTGTACCCTCCACAACATTTGTGAAGGGAAGGGTGAAAGATCCACTCAGGCATGGAACTCGGAGGTTCAACACCTGGAGGCTGAATTTGAACAGCCCAGAGAGCAGGGCTATTAGAGGGGCCCAGTGCGGGGCTGCAAGGATTAGGGATGCCTTGAGGGAACAATTTGAGGCTGAAAGCCACCAGTAATGTCTGGTGCCCTGCACGGGAGTGAAGTGCAGTGGTTCCAATGTTAGTAGGAATCTGTGTTTGCTATGTATGATACACTGACTTGCAGTGCCTGTTGCTTTCCTTGGCTAAGGCATCTTTTACGTTATGCAATAATAAAGAATGTTTTCAAAGAAAAAAAATCCATTTAATGAAAAGAAAATGCATTTATTGAAAAGAAACACAACTGCTTGGGAAATACAAAGGGCAAGGGGGTTTGGTGGGGAATGGTACAATCACAGGTTTGCGTATGTTCTGTTATCATACTCAGCCTTCCTGTCTGGAGTGCTGTGCAATGAGTGCTGCACTTCAGGATGGCTATACTGCATGGTGATGGGGGTTGAGTGCAGTGGGTAAGGTTCGTAGTTTTCAGGGCTAGGTGGTGAGGCTACAGGTGTTGGAGGCAGCTGGTGGTGATAAGAACCCGGATGTTGGGTAAAGTGGGTTGGAGGTGACAGGGGGGCACAAGGGAAAGTGTTTTGGGACAAGGGCTGCAGGGGTGGGGCGAGTGCGGTAGTGCTCCGCCTGCATGGCTACGAGCGCCTGGATCAAGTCCGCTTGGCGCTCCATGATGCTTATCAGCTGCTCTGCGCTTTGGTGCCGGTGATCTGCATTCTGCTGGCGGACCCTCCTTTCACTCTCCCGCCTCTCCTGCACTTTTTGATTTTCATTAAGGGAGTGCTGCATGACTTCATGCCGCAGGTCCTCTTTGCTTCTACGTGGCCTCTTCCTGATGCTTTGCAGCCTCTCGGCCGGTGATAACATGGACAGCTGAGATCTCAAGGTTACATATGTAAAAGCAAAATGCAACACTTAACAGAGGCAGCATTGTTCACATCAGACAGAGCAATGATTCCCCCATACTTAAGGAGGGCAAGCACAGTCTACACAATTGCATAATTTGCCTGTCCCAAAGCGAGCACATATAACCTCTGGGAGACCCAAAATGGTGAGTAAGCACAGGGTCAAGGCTGATTTTTCATGGCTGTACTGTCCTCTTGGGTTTCTGTGTCTTGGGGAGAGCCAACAGCTGCAGGGGATCTCTATACTGAACACTGTCCCCACATTTTCCACAAGAGTTCATCCTGGAATATATCTCGCTGCTAAGGGTGACCTGGGAAGCAAGGGAGGGTCTTCTACTACAAAGTGGCTTCCGCACTGGCCCATATGCAGCTTGCCTGTGTGCAACAGTGGTCCCCCCGCCCCTCACAGCACAGTGGCATGGACATGTTAGCCTGACTGGGACAAGGACCACAGTGACTCTCCCACAAAACCTACGCAAGTGCATTGCCCAAGTTCGGGATGAGACCTTTGAAGAGATCACTGAGGCCGATTACCACAATGTGAGAGAGCACATCAACACCCTATTCTGCATCTAGGTATGCATGCAGCCTTAACCCTCCTTGCCCCAAGAGCCCTCACTGAATAACTTCCTTCCCAAAATAAAAGCCGCTTACCGGGAACCTCCTCTGGTGTTTGTCCTTCCCCAAACACCAGCCGCCGTGACTGGCTACCTTTCTCCTGGCTTGAGAACAGCTCCTGGCTGCATGCATCTAGAGATGCCAGGGTGTCTTCCTCCTCCTCAGCACCCTTGCTCCCGCTTTGCTCCTCCTCCTCCTGTCTTGTTGGACTGTGCTCTGAAGTGTCCATGGTGGTACTCGGAGTGGAGGTGGGGTCGCCCCCAAGTATCATGTCCAGCTCTTTGTAGAAATGGCAGGTCACAGGGGCAGCACCGGAGTGGCTGTTTGCCTCTTGGGCTTTGCAGTAGGCATTCCACAGCTCCTTCACTTTAACCCTGCACTGCAGTGTGTCCCAGTCATGGCCCCTTTCCATCATGTCCCTTGATATCTGCGAAGGTATCGTAATTCCTACAGCTGAAGTGCAGCTGGGACTGGTCAGCTTCCTCCCCCAAAACACGGATGAGGTCCAGCACCTCGCCATTTCTCCATACTGGGGATCGCCTGGTGCATGGAGGCATGATCACCTGGAAAAATTCGCTGAGAGCACTCCAGCCTGGCTGAGCAAACAGGAACGGGATTTTCATTATTCCACTTGCCGAGGTGGAGTACCAGAAGTGCTTTAGCCACGGAGTCAGAGCGCTCTATGGGCCTTGCCAGTGTGGACACGTCGTGAGTTAGAGCGCACTGGGCTGCTTTAATGCTCTCTAACTTGCAAGTGTAGCCATGCCCTAAGACGTCTTGTACACTACAATTTCCTACCATTGCTGCCACTGGTGCAGCTCCCCTGTGGGAGTGCCAGAGTAAAAAGGTTGCTGGCAGACATTGGTGTTTTCATCACCATTTCTCCTAGACCAGCCTTGAGCACAGTTACATGATAGTGATTAAAACACCAGCAGTTGGTCTACCAGTGCTCTCGCCATAGTTACCAAAGGGGAAACTGCTTTGCTGGGAGCAACAATGGAATAAAGGCTTGTCTACTCACAGCATATTAGTAAAAAGGATAGTTCTTTTTCCAGACAGCTGCAGGCATTAGCTTTTCTGCTGAGACTGCCAACCCATGCCAATTGCATTGCTTGATTTTGTGACTTGAACTTGTCTGCTAGGAACTGGAATGAGACCATTTATTCATTTTATTTTACATTCCCCTCCCCTAAATAGCCGTTTATGACTACTGACTTAGGTCATAATTGAATCAGTTACCTAAAGATGAAATGTCTATATTTTATTAGCAGTCCCTACTTCCCTATTATTGCATTTACCAAATTTTTTGTGTGGTATCAAGGAAGCATTCATACTGTATTCCCTTTTTATTTTTTGAAGAGGTGGGGAGCTGAAATCCCCCAGTTTTAATTTTAAAAAAATAACTAAAATCTTTTCTACTTGTCTTTTTAATGGTAACTAAAGTGGGATTCTATTTCAGTACTTAAGGCTTTGAAAACAATACCTCCGCAGTTAAACTTTGTTTCTTTTATATTGTTCGTATAAATAAATAGAAACTTTTACTTTTCTAGGCTTTAGTCTAAGCATATTACTCACCATTTTGTTGTAAGAAATAGTTCAGCTGTATCATTAATGTTCAGTAAATCTCCATTCTGATGTTTGCACAATAACATTAAGCAGCAGCTTTTTCTGTTGAAATTACATATAGAGGGTATTGAATGGTTTTCTGAAGTCTGTCGTTCATGCAGTAACATACGGCGCTTGTTGTCGTCAAAGAACTCTACAGATATTATCTATTTAATCCTCACAACCCCCCTGCAAAGTAGGCAGATAAGTATTCCTGTTTTATAGTCAGGTAAAGACAGCATGTCAGTGGGAGACATAGCCCTGGTCTACACTAGGAGTTGAGGTCGAATTTAGCAGGGTTAAATTGATTTAACCCTGCACCCGTCCACACGATGAAGCCCTTTTTTTCGACTTAAAGGGCTCTTAAAGTCGATTTCATTACTCCACCCCCAACAAGGGGATTAGCGCTGAAATCGGCCTTGCTGGGTCAAATTTGGGGTACTGTGGACGTAATTAGATGGTATTGGCCTCCGGGAGCTATCCCAGAGTGCTCCATTGTGACCACTCTGGACAGCACTCTCAACTCAGATGCACTGGCCAGGTAGACAGGAAAAGGCCCAGGAACTTTTGAATTTCAATTTCCTGTTTGGCCAGCGTGGCAAGCTGCAGGTGACCATGCAGCGCTCATCAGCAGAGGTGACCATGCAGAGCTCATCAGCAGAGGTGACCATGATGGAGTCCCAGAATCGCAAAAGAGCTCCAGCATGGACTGAACAGGAGGTACGGGATCTGATCGCTGTTTGGGGAGAGGAATCCGTGCTATCAGAACTACGTTCCAGTTTTCGAAATGCCAAAACATTTGTCAAAATCTCCCAGGGCATAAAGGACAGAGGCCATAACAGGGACCCAAAGCAGTGCCGCGTGAAACTTAAAGAGCTGAGGCAAGTCTACCAGAAAACCAGAGAGGCGAACGGCCGCTCCAGGTCAGAGCCCAAAACATGCCGCTTCTATGATGAGCTGCATGCCATTTTAGGGGGTTCAGCCACCACTACCCCAGCCGTGTTGTTTGACTCCTTCAATGGAGATGGAGGCAATACGGAAGCAGGTTTTGGGGACGAGGAAGATGATGATGATGAGGTTGTAGATAGCTCACAGCAAGCAAGCGGAGAAACCGGTTTTCCCGACAGACAGGAACTGTTTCTCACCCTGGACCTGAAGCCAGTACCCCCAAACCCACCCAAGGCTGCCTCCCGGACCCGCCAGGCGGAGAAGGGACCTCTGGTGAGTGTATCTTTTTAAATAGTATACATGTTTTAAAAGCAAGCATGTTTAATGATTAATTTGCCCTGGCATTCGTGGCTCTCCTGGATATACTCCCAAAGCCTTTGCAAAAGGTTTCTGGGGAGGGCAGCCTTATTCCGTCCACCATGGTAGGACACTTTACCACTCCAGGCCAGTAGCACGTACTCGGGAATCATTGTAGAACAAAGCATTGCAGTGTATGTTTGCTGGCGTTCAAACAACATCTGTTCTTTATCTCTCTGTGTTATCCTCAGGAGAGTGATATCATTCATTGTCACCTGGTTGAAATAGGGTGCTTTTCTTAAGGGGACATTCAGAGGTGGCTGTTCCTGCTGAGCTGTTTGTCTGTGGCTGAACAGAAATATTCCCCGCTGTTAGCCACGGGGAGGGGGAAGGGGCTAGCCATGCGCTGGGGAGAGGCAAAATGCGATCTTGGAATGAAAGCACATGTGCGATGTATGTAATGTTAACAGCAAGGTTTACCGTGAAGGAGTGTAACCATTGTTCTAGAAAATGTGTCTTTTTAAATACCGCTGTCCCTTTTTTTTCCTCCACCAGCTGCATATGTTTCAAGGATCACAGGATCTTCTCCTTCCCAGAGGCTAGCAAAGATTAGAAGGCGAAAAAAATGCACTTGTGATGAAATGTTCTCTGAGCTCATGCTGTCCTCCCACACTGACAGAGCACAGACAAATGCGTGGAGGCAGACAATGTCAGAGTGCAGGAAAGCACAAAATGTCCGGGAGGAGAGGTGGCGGGCTGAAGAGAAGCAGCCATGTTAGTCTGTATTCGCAAAAAGAAAAGGGGTACTTGTGGCACCTTAGAGACTAACAAATTTATTTGAGCATAAACTTTCGTGAGCTACAGCTCACGTAAGTGGCGGGCTGAAGAGCGGGCTGAAGCTGAAAGGTGGTGGCAGCATGATGAGAGGAGGCAGGATTCAATGCTGAGGCTGCTGAAGGATCAAACTAATGTGCTCCAGCATATGGTTGAGCTGCAGGAAAGGCAGCAGGAGCACAGACCACCACTACAGCCCCTGTGTAACCAACCGCCCTCCTCCCCTAGTTCCGTAGCCTCCTCACCCAGACGCCCAAGAACGCGGTGGGGGGGCCTCCGGCCACCCAGCCACTCCACCCCAGAGGATTGCCCAAGCAACAGAAGGCTGGCATTCAATAAGTTTTCAAGTTTTAAACTTTTAAAGTGCTGTTTGGCCTTGTCCTTCCCTCCTCCACCACTCCTCCTGGTGCTTCTCTCCTCCACCACCCCTCCTGGGCTACCTTGGCAGTTATCCCCCTATTTGTGTGATGAATTAATAAAGAGTGCATGAATGTGAAGCAACAATGACTTTATTGCCTCTGCAAGCAGTGATTGAAGGGAGGAAAGGAGGGTGGTTAGCTTACAGGAAAGTAGAATGAATCAAGGGGCGTGAGGTTTCATCAAGGAGAAACAAACAGAACTTTCACACCGTAGCCTGGCCAGTCATGAAACTGGTTCTCAAAGCTTCTCTGATGCGCACCGCGCCCTCCCGTGCTCTTCTAACCACCCTGGTGTCTGGCTGTGCGTAACCAGCAGCCAGGCGATTTGCCTCAACCTCCCACCCTGCCATAAACATCTCCCCCTTATTCTCACAGATATTGTGGAGTGCACAGCAAGCAGTAATAACAGTGGGAATATTGGTTTCATTGAGGTCTAACCAAGTCAGTAAACTGCACCAGCACGCTTTTAAACGTCCAAATGCACATTCTACCACCATTCTGCACTTGCTCAGCCTGTAGTTGAACAGCTCCTGATTACTGTCCAGGCTGCCTGTGTATGGCTTCATGAGCCATGGCATTAAGGGGTAGGCTGGTTCCCCAAGGATAACTACAGGCATTTCAACATCCCCAACGGTTATTTTCTGGTCTGGAAATAAAGTCCCTTCCTGCAGCTTTTGAAACAGACCAGAGTTCCTGAAGATGCGAGCGTCATGTACCTTTCCCGGCCATCCCACGTTGATGTTGGTGAAAAGTCCCTTGTGATCCACCAGTGCTTGTAGCACTATTGAAAAGTACCCCTTGTGGTTTAAGTACTCGCCGGCTTGGTGCTCCAGTGCCAAGATAGGGATATGGGTTCAGTCTATGGCCCCACCACAGTTAGGGAATCCCATTGCAGGAAAGCCATCCACTATGACCTGCACATTTCCCAGGGTCACTACCCTTGATATCAGCAGATCTTTGATCGCGTTGGCTACTTGCATCACAGCAGCCCCCACAGTAGATTTGCCCACTCCAAATTGATTCCCGACTGACCGGTAGCTGTCTGGCGTTACAAGCTTCCACAGGGGTATTGCCACTCGCTTGTAAACTGTGAGGGCTGCTCTCATCTTGGTATTCTTGAGCCTCGGGGCAGGGGAAAGCAAGTCACAAAGTTCCATGAAAGTGCCCTTACACATGCGAAAGTTTCGCAGCCACTGGGAATCATCCCAGACCTGCAACACTCTGCGGTCCCACCAGTCTGTGCTTGTTTTCCCGGGCCCAGAACTGGCGTTCCACCACATGAGCCTGCCCCATTAGCACCATGATGCCCACATTGCCAGGGCCCGTGCTTTGAGAGAAGTCTGTGTCCATGTTCTCCACACTCTTGTCACCGCACTGACGTCACCTACTCTCCCAGTTTCGCTTTGCAAGGTTCTGGTGCTGCATATACTGCTGGATAGTGCGTGTGGTGTTTAATGTGCTCCTAATTGCCAAAACGATCTGAGCGGGCTCCATGCTTGCCGTGGTATGGCATCTGCACAGAAAAAGGGCGCAGAACAATTGTCTGCCGTTGCCCTGATGGAGGGAAAGGCGACTGACGACATGGCATACAGGGTTGGCTTACAGGGAATTAAAATCAACAAAGGGGGTGGCTTTGCAAGAAACTGAATGGCCCCCTCAAGAATAGAACTCAAAACCTCAAGGATAGAACTCAAAACTGGGTTTAGCAGGCCATTTATTTCACAGAGGGAGGAGAAAATGAATACAAAACAAATCTGGTCTATTTCTTGTTTTGAGCCACTTCATCTATCTTTATACATCTTGCTGGCAGCAGACTGTGCAGTACGACCACTAGCCATCGTCATCTTCTGGGTGCTTGGCAGAAGACGGTGCAGTATGACTACTGGCCATCGTCTTCTGCTAGCTGCAGATTAAAAGACAGTGCACTGCTGGTAGGACTCAATCACCATGAGACGAAACAAGGGAAATGACCTGGCTGAGTCACTCCCATGTTTGCCCAGGGGCCCGGTTAAAAGAGTACCCAGGACTATGTCGACGACAGCTACCAGTCATACTGCACTGTCTGCTGCCAAAAGGCAATAAACTGCTGCTGTGTAGCAATGCAGTACCACGTCTTCCAGCACCCAGGAGACATATGGTGATGGTTAGCTGAGCGGGCTCCATGCTTGCCGTGGTATGGCATCTGTACAGGTAACTCAAGAAAAAAGGCGCAAAACGATTGTCTGCCCTTGCTTTCACGGAGGGAGGGAGGGAACAGGGGCCTGACGATATGTACCGAGAACCACCCGCGACAATGTTTTAGCCCCATCAGGCACTGGGATTTCTACCCAGAATTCAAATGGGGGGCAGGGACTGCAGGAACTGTGGGATAGCTACTCACAGTGCAATGCTCCGGAAGTCGACGATTGCCTCGGTACTGTGGACACACTCCGCCGACTACATGCACTTAGAGCATTTGTGTGGGGATACACACAATCGACTGTATAAAAACGCTTTCTACAAAGCCGACTTCTATAAATTCGACCTAATTTCATAGTGTAGACATACCCATAGACTCAGAACTCAGGAGTTCTTATCTCCAGTCCCATGCTTAGTCAGCTGGATCATGCTGTTCCTCAGGAGGTGCTTTGCTGAGGTCATAAACCCAAACGTAGGGAAGTCCTATCCTTTGGGACATTAAAAAATAACAGTGGACAAAGTAGTAGAAAATATATTGTATAGAGCAATCTGCCACTGTTTCCTGGTCAATGGTCTCGGTGATCTGATTTTTTTTTCTTTTTTTACCAGCTCTTATTTCTATGAGTCTATGCAATGGACAGATTTAACAATCTGACTGAGGGAAATTTACCTAATGCTCAAATTGGGGCTCCCTTTGGTTAATATATTAGGTTATTTTTTAATTTAATGCTTGAGAATGTGATTTTCAAGTGTGCTTAACAATGGGCTAACTCCCCTCCCAGTGAATTGATGAGAGTTTTATTCAACTTGAATGGGACCAGAAATCAGCTGATACTGAGCACTTTTGAAAACCTTTCCCTGAATATTGAACAAAGCAAAACAAACAAAAACCAAAACAGTTTTCTAGTTAAGACATTAGTTTAGCACATTAAGTGTCAAACTTTTCATCAGTGAAGGTTCCCACTCTGTGACATTAGTGAAAGAAAAATAGCTGGTTAGCCAACCAGGCAAAAAATAAGCATGCCTTTGTGTATATATATTAAAAGCAGAATTATGATGACTTAACTTCATTTACATACTAATTTTTATTGGACAGTCAATGTTCAGTCATTTTAAAGGTGACAGAGGCAGGGAAGGGCACTAGGGATAAAATTTTCCAAAGCACCTAACTGTCTTAGAAGCTTAAGTGACTTCGGCCTTTAGGAGTCTTAGTCTCATTGAAAGTCAATGGGAATAGGTAACTAAGGGACAGCTTTTCAAAGGTTTTTAGGCAGTTAAAGATGGAAATAGGTGTCTAGTGTGTTTTTCAAAAGTGCCTAAGTAATTGATTCCTACAGATTTCACCAAGAGAGTAATAGGGTGGCCTGGCCTTTTAAGGGCAAGAGGCATGGAGCTATCCAGCTCCTGTTTAATTAGTCATGCCCCACCATACCTGTGTAGTGTAGGATTTAGAAAGGGAGGAAGCTACATAGTTGAGCTGGGTTGTTGCTGGAGAGCTGAGTCATGTGAGTGGAGATAACTCAGGTGGTGGGTCCCCCTAAACAAGGGGCCAAACTCCAAGGAGGCAGTCCTGGGACCAGAGTTCCCCAAGCGGAATAGGGAGCTGAAGGGGAGCCCATGGGGGATGAGACCTCAAACCCAAAACTGGGTGAAAGATGTTTGGTAGTGTTTAATTTTGTTTGTAGTTTTGGAGTTCTCCTGAGGGGCCCAGGGCTAAGCTCTGGGACCTGATGCTCTGTGAAAGAAGAGTGCAATTCAGTTTGATTTGGAAGAACTTTGCTGCCAGCCCAGGGGAGAGCTGGCTAAAGGGACTTTGAAGAGACCAGCTGGGAGAAGCCAGTTTGGGGTCAATGGACTTCAATATCTTAGAAGAAAATTGAACTTTTAAGTGACCTGGCTAGAGAGGTAGGTCATGGAAGACCCAGATGGAGGCAACCAAGGGGAAGGCCCCACAATCCTGCACTAAGGCACAAAAGGGTGCTGGCCAGTGAGTCACACCTCTGCATGTGTGGCTCACTCTGGGGCAGGATCCTGTAAGAGGGAGCTAGGTGCCTACTCCCACTCAGTGCTTTTGAAAACCCCACTAGGTGCTTATCTGCATCTTTAGGCACCTAAATACCTTTGAAAATCTGCCCCAAAGTTTCTTGAAAATTGGACATGGGATCCTAAATCCCTTAGGTGCATCTGAAAATGTTGCCCTGCCTGACCATCAGTGGCTGGCTGAGGTAGGAAATGGATGAGCAGAAATCTTTTCTTTCCCGCTGGCCTTGTCTTCACAATTAAAAATAGTTGTTGGTGGCCAATTAACAAACTCAAGTTAAGAACACGGATGTTTTCGATAGCGAGGAAAAGACCTTACATACCTAGCAAAACGATCTTTAGTGCACCTCAGTCACCCCCCATGAAAACTCTCATGCAGACGGGTTTCTTGCTGCAGAAATCTGAATCGAAGGAGGATGGGAGAAGTGGGAAGGAGGGAGAAAGTACTGTGTGAAGGGGTTCCTGGTTCTTAGAGACTTACCACTTATTTAGGTCATCAGTTGCGACTGTCCCTGACCCAAGTTCTCCCCTCATGTTCCAAACCACAACTTCCACTCCTTAAGTTAAACCTGCCTTTTATCCCCTCCCCAAAAAGTAAATAAAAATTAAATGCTGCTAAAAGAAAGTCACCACTATTTTATAACGGGATGCAATTTCATCTCAGTTCCCATAAGTATATATGCAGACAGTGGAAGTGAGATGCATCCATTTCTAAGGAGCTGCAGCACCTGCCTTGTAAATGTAATCCGTACAAGGATTGCAAGCATCCTCTAAAACATCCCTTTTATTCCTCAGCAGGAATGTGACCTTCATAGGAAGCCAGCTGGAGCAGACGTAATAATCAGTGTGTCTCAGCTGGTGACATTGTCCTGTCAGTGCCTTGGGATATCTGCCATTGCTGCCATTACTGGAGGTCTTAAATCAGTGTGCTTCTTCTCTAATAGTGGTTTTGATTAGCTGAGGATAGTTATTATGGGGACAGCTCTATTATAGCAATAAGCCACAACAGGGTGTGCATTAGTTAGTGCACAGCTCAGGTGAATTGTGTGGCAAAAGGAAGAGAGTTAACTGCCTTCAGCTAACTGCGAAGTGAATCTATTGCCTACAGATGGGTATGCTGGAATGGCTTATTACTACTACAGTATGGCTTATTAATTTTACATTTATTTTTCTTAAACCTTTTAAACTTCAGTTTGGAGGGCTATGCAACATGGCGTCCCACTAAAAACATGGTTGCTAGTGGAGGGATAAGGGAGCTGAGGGAGATTATAGACACCTTTTCCTCTGCTACCCAGAAATGTGATATTAACTTTCAAAAACTCTTTTTTGATTACCAGTACTATTTGGACCCTGTCATAAATATAAAGGGAAGGGTAAACCCCTTTGAAATCCCTCCTGGCCAGGGGAAAGCTCCTCTCACCTGTAAAGGGTTAAGAAGCTAAAGGTAACCTCGCTGGCACCTGACCAAAATGACCAATGAGGAGACAAGATACTTTCAAAAGCTGGGAGGAGGGAGAGAAACAAAGGGTCTGTGTGTCTGTCTATATGCTGGTCTTTGTCGGGGATAGACCAGGAATGGAGTCTTAGAACTTTTAGTAAGTAATCTAGCTAGGTATGTGTTAGATTATGATTTCTTTAAATGGCTGAGAAAAGAATTGTGCTGAATAGAATAACTATTTCTGTCTGTGTATCTTTTTTGTAACTTAAGGTTTTGCCTAGAGGGGTTCTCTATGTTTTTGAATCTAATTACCCTGTAAGATATCTACCATCCTGATTTTATAGGGGGGATTTCTTTATTTCTATTTACTTCTATTTTTATTAAAAGTCTTCTTGTAAGAAACTGAATGCTTTTTCATTGTTCTCAGATCCAAGGGTTTGGGTCTGTGGTCACCTATGCAAATTGGTGAGGCTTTTTATCCAACATTTCCCAGGAAAGGGGGGGTGCAAGTGTTGGGAGGATTGTTCATTGTTCTTAAGATCCAAGGGTCTGGGTCTGTAGTCACCTAGGCAAATTGGTGAGGCTTTTTACCAAACCTTGTCCAGGAAGTGGGGTGCAGGGTTTTGGGAAGTATTTTGGGGGGAAAGACGCATCCAAACAGCTCTTCCCCAGTAACCAGTATTAGTTTGGTGGTGGTAGCGGCCAGTCCAAGGACAACGGGTGGAATATTTTGTACCTTGGGGAAGTTTTGATCTAAGCTGGTAAAGATAAGCTTAGGAGGTTTTTCATGCAGGTCCCCACATCTGTACCCTAGAGTTCAGAGTCGGGGAGGAACCTTGACAGACCCCATCTCCTGCTCACCTCCCTCTCCCCTACACATTACTAAAGCAATAAGTTTGTAGTTTAACAGCCATTTTCAATTCTCATTTTCTGTTGAAAAACCTAAATTAGGAGTCAAGTTACATTAGACTATGAGTCTGATTGGCCAAAGTAGAGGAAGAGAGCAGCTTAAATGGCTACTTGCCTCAACTTCTGTTCTTTCCATCCCTATCTCTTCTTCTCCCTTCCCCTTTTAAACTTTCTTGTGGGAGATGGAGAGGATTAGCTGGAGAGAAGCCCTATAATGAGGGCCCTTCCAAATTCACGGTCATAGGATTTTAAAAATAATAAATTTCATGATTTCAGCTATTTAAAAGCAACTCCCTTTTGACTCAGGACCCCCAATTTGAGAAACGCTGGTCTCCCCTGTGAAATCTGTATAGCATAGGGTAAAAGCACACAAAAGACCAGATTTCATGGTCTGTGACGCTTTTTCATGGCTGTGAATTTGGTAGAGCCCTACCTATAATTCTCAGGTGCAGTGACCCCATTTGAAAAAAAACAAAACAATTTAACTTAAGGGGCAGAGGGATTTTGTTGTTTCTTTTGCTGGTGGCTGTGTCCTACCTGTGCACACTGAGTATGGGTGGACATCACTAACCAGCCAACCAGGATCCAAAGGACACTGTAATTTATGTTCCAGTTGGATGGAAATATGATCTGTTTGCATATTGTTTTGCCACATGACTGAAAACAATCCCTCCTTTGCCACCCTACAAGCCATTTTCTGAGCTCTGTCTCGTTCTGCAAGATCACTTTCAGCTTGTCTACATGGTGCCTTAAATCCACACACCACTAGGGGTGTGAATTCTAGTGCGAACAGCATGTCATGCGCTAACTGCTGCACATGGATCCTACTGGCACTCACTAAAAGCTTCCTAGTGTGTGTTAACATAGTGCTGTTTGAAATGGGACTACATACATGGGCACTAGGGACCTTTTGGTGTGCACCAGCAGGTTTAGACAGGCCAGTTAGGGCACGACACGCAGGTGCATATTAGGATTTACAGCCCTGCTAGTGTGGATGGTGGCACCAGGTACACAAGCTCACAAAAGCTTATGCTCAAATACATTTGTTAGTCTCTAAGATGCCACAAGTACTCCTTTACTTTTTGTGGATACAGACTAACACGGCTGCTACTCTGAAACAAGCCTTTTTGTGATCTGAGAATATTTCTGAAGTTCATTGACTTGATTAGAAGGTCTGCTCGCAAGACTAGGGAATGTGTGGCATGATGCAGTTACAAATACCAAGTAATTTTCTTAATAAGGTATGTTACGCTGTGTACACAGCGTATGTTTAACTCAGTAGCAAGCAAGTCAAAATATGCATTTCTTTGCTGATGCCATGATTTACTATTGGGCAATTAAAGTATTACCCAAGGGTCTACTATTGAGGGGAAATACACAGTTGCTGAATCTCATCTGTCATCTCTAGACTACTCATTTTAATCTGAGATGTATTTTCACCTCCAGACATAATACACAAAACTATCGAAAGGTTAAAAGAAAATAGAAACTATCAATATACATACATTTAGTGGCATCCATGGCAACTGTTTTCTGGTTGCAAGTGGTTGAAAACATACAAGTACAGAGAACTCTTCACCCCTATTCTTCACTCTGTGCATTGGATCCCCAGTAAATACATAGTACAATTCAAGTCTCTTCATATTCAAAACTGTCTGTGGGATTGGCTCTATGGTCCTGAGAAACTGAACTCTATTTTCACAACTATGATTTCCCACAACAACTATATTCTGCTGAAACAATGAAACCATTGAGCAATAGGTTGCAAGGAGCTTGACCTAGAGACTATAGAACTTACTGCCACAACAAGAGATCAGAAAGATCACAAACCTCTCCACTCCAGAACTAAATGCAATATTCATTTCTTTGACTTAGCATCCTCCTCAGTAAGTCCTTCATGCACCCACACCACTGCACCCAAATAAGCAAACACCCCTATAAACTAATTGTTATTTCACCTGCAGGCTAGGAAGGAAGAATACGATTCCTGGTGTTATTTCTGATTTTAAATACTTGTGTGGCCTGAAGCAACTATAGTGATGGGAGTCATAAGTACCTAGATAAATTAATGAACACTGCACAGGTAAGTGGTTAGAGATTTCTCAGAAAAGATTTTTAGATTTCCAGCCATGGTTTTGGGACTTGAATGTCATTTTGATTTCTAACCTGAATGTCAAAATCCTTGAATTTTCTTCTGATTTCCACAGAATTGCTTTGGAAGGAAACCTTTTAATCAGCAGGAAAGACATTCAGTGTGTATTCACTAGTGGAAAGTTTAGAAATGTAGGAAGTGCTAAAAAAAAAAAAAGGGGTGTGTGTACTTTGTAAAAGAAAGTTGCATGATGCTCTTCTTGAGGGGAAAACTGAAGACTACAACATTTCCTCCTAAAAATAATTGCCAATTTTAAAGAAAAGTTACACAACCAGAAAATCAAGGTCAGGTTATATATTCCCATTGCATTTCTATTTATTATAGCACTCACTTGCTAACACTTAGTTACTTAGACAGCTTCCAGTATAACCCCAGTTTTCAGTTCCTTGAATTTTCTGAGGAAAAAAATCATGTGTTTTGGCTAAAATCTCCCATGTCACAACCCAAAAGTGATGTTTTTTTGTTTCATGGCTACAATCTGTGAAGCCATTTCTTACATGCTAAATTCAAGCAGTTTATGGCCAACCACATGCAGAGACGGGGTTAGGCATAAGGAGACTAAGCAATTTCTTAGGGCTTTTTTAGCATGTGTTATGTATGTGTGTGTGTGTTGGGGGGAGGGAGGGAGGGAGGAGAGAGATTATTCCTGTTTAGGATCCCCAATGGGCTAGCAATACTTTTGGGCCCATGTACTGTTTTCCTATTATTCTCGCTCAGTTACTCTCTATCAGTAAGTAGTAGATCCGGGGTGGCTTTTGCTCGGCTTTTGCTTTGGTTGGGATCTCTAATTTCTACATGATAGTTCAATTTTCTACTGCTTAGGGACCCAGTCTTGCAAAGCGTTACATGCCTTCTTCAAGGAGTTGAACTGAGCGCTGATTGACTTCCATAGGAGCTGAGGACACTCAGCATCTCACTAAATCAGGGTCTTGCTTGGAAATCTCTTTGATGCATTGACTTCAATAGTATTACAAGGGTGTCACTGGGAGCAGGACTGGCCCAATGTTAACCAGATTGCAGATGAACAAAACTAATGTATATGCAGGTAAATGTGTATATAAGATCATAATGTTTGCATGAAGCAAATTAAAGCATTGCTATAGCAAGTTTATGGAGATGCTTTTGAAAAATCCAATGTTTGCACACACAAATTTACATAAACATGCATAAACAGATAGTAACATGGCACACATGTTCCTGTGTACACACATATCTTTAACTAGAACTGAGCTCTCATCCTCTGTTCTTCCAATATGAATTTTCTCACTCTGTGCTGTTGCCTAGTGTTATCATTCCTTTGGATCAGGGACCATATGTGCTGGAAAGTCTAAGGACAATAGGACTGATTTACATACCAACCATTGTGTAGTCTCATAAGAACTGCCATAGTGGGTCAGACCAATTGTCCATCTTACCCAGTATCCTGTCTTCCAATAGTGACCAGTGCCAGATGTTTCAAAGGGAATGAACAGAGCATGGCAATTATCAAGTGATCCATCCCTGTTTTCCAGTCCCAGTTTCTAGCAGTCAGAGGTTTAAGGAAACCATGGGGGTTACATCCCTGACCATCTTGGCTAATGAACATTGATGGACCTATCTTCCATTAATTTATCTAATTCTGTTTTGAACCCAGTTATACTTTTGGCATTCACAACATCCCCTGGCACCAGATTTCACAGGTTGACTTTTGTGTTTTGCGAAGAAGTACTTCCTTATGTTTATTTTAAACCTGACTTTTGTGTTTTGTGAAGAAGTACTTCCTTATGTTTATTTTTAACCTGCTGCCTATTAATTTCAGTGGGTGACCCCTGTTCTTGTGTTAACGTGAAGAGGTAAATAATATTTCCTTATTCACTTTCTACACGTCATTCATATCTCCTCTTAGTCATCTCTTTTCTAAGCTGAGAAGTTCCACTGTTTTAAATTTCTCCTCCTATCATGGGCGGCACACGAAGCGCCGTTGCGGGAGGTTAGCCCCTGGTCCCGCCCCTTCTGTCTGAAGCCCCTTACACACCGGAGCCCAGAGGGCCCTCCCGCAGCTGCTGCCCCTCCCACTGTCCACCGCAGCCCCAGGCTGCCTGAGTGCCACCAGCACGCAGGCGGAGTGGCCCCAGCCCCAGTGCCGTAGCGCTGTATGGGCTGCGCAGCCCCAGCACCCCCAGCCCCAGAGCACCGGGCAGGCTGCGTGGCCACAGCCTCGGAGTGCCATATGGCACAAGCACTGGCCCCAGCCACCCCAAGTCCCACCCATAGGCCACCCTGGCCCCAGGTGGGGGGAAGAGTGGGAAGCCAGAGGGGACCTGGGAGTGGCACATGGGTGGGGCCACATTGGGCTATTTGGGGAAGCTTAGCCTCCCCCAGCCTGTAATACTTGCCGCCCATGCATTATATGGAAGCTGTTCGATGCCCGTAGTCATTTTTATTGCCCTTCTCTGTACTTCTTAGGGCCAAGACACAGGCTAGGTCTAGTGGTTGGAGCAGGAGTCAGAGTTGGGAGTCAAACCATAGGTCAGAGCTGGAGTCAGAGTCAGAGACTAGGGGCAAGGATCAGGAACAAGGAGGGAAAGCAGGGTTCAGGAATCAAGCAAGAAGGCAAGGTCTCAGGCAAAGCCCAGCTGTGCAGACAACTTCCTGTGGCTCTCTTTGGGTTTAAACACTAGAGTTCATGGCTCAGGGAAGCCCACCCAGATGTAACTTCAGGAGTCCTGGTCTCTCCAGCTCAGTTAGTTTGTAGCTAGGTGTTGGGTGGGAGCCGGGAAGTTACCTCAGAGCTCTGTAGACTCAGGTTCAAGAGCTGCAGGGTCATGAAAGTACTTTTTCCCAATTGTAATATGTCTTAGTACTTCAACTATTTTCATGTACCTTTTTGTATTTAAACAAATGCAATTAACAATAGAACAACTCAACAATACGAATCCTAAATTCTGGGTGGGAATTTCTAAGAGCCCAGAAACCCAAAATTACATTTCTTCTGAGCTTGATGGGTTAACTATGTCTAGATTTGTACTAGTTAAAAAACAAGAAAACAATATTAATATTTTCTTTAATTTAGTTCGCTGAATCTCCATGGTTTAAACATTGCAGATGCTAAGTGCAGTTCAGCAATCTATATTTACAATGCACAACTGATATCCCAATTCCTGCAGACTGTGATGCTTGATTAAGACTGAATGCCCTCAAAATGAGGAAAATGAACATTTGTTGGGTTGTGATACCCTACAGAGAACAATCAAAAGTTTGAGTTAGGACATCTTGATTAGCTGCAGGGTTAGATTCTGATGACAATGAAGCATCCAGAAATGTCTCTAGCTCTGTTAGATAAGACACTATAAGATGAATCACTCAATGCTATAGCAGCACTCTTTGGTTTGGTGAACCATAGAATATTTAACAGTGACAGTATACCTTTGTATGATGTTTTATAACTGTAAGTGGGGCTTATGGGTATATTTTTATATTTTCATTGCTCACATTTTCAAAATATGAAGAATTTGAACATTACTTAGAGGAGGAAGAGCACAATAAATACTATTCCCATAGAAATTGAGGGGAGTTTTGCCATTGATGTCAATGGAAGCAGGGTATGCCCCATCATACAGTGCCAGATACATTAGAAATACCACATATACATTCATAGTGTGGCATAGCAACAGAGAAAATAAGAGTTTATACTTGTGCCTTCATCCCAAGGACCTTGTAATACATTATAAATAGTAAAGTATGTCTGTGGACACTTAGTTTTTAAAGTCACATTCTGATTGGCTAGGCCTTTGTTTTCATGTCACACCCATACAGTGTCTCCCACAGGTGCAAAAATGGGATTTCACTGAAAACCAAAAATCCCTATGGCCATTAAGTTACATGACTGGGAGAAGACAAAGAGTACGAAACAAAGATAACAGAGCCAGGCCGAGGGGAGTAGCGGGCAGGGAGGGGATGGAGGATGAGTAAAGTGGGTGTGGCTGGAGGAGAGGCTGAAGGATACACAGTGATTTACTCCTGCAAGTTGTTCTTTCAATAGCGCTTTGGGGACTTACATCCATTTTATTGCACAGCACTGTAGTTGAGGCTGGGTTGATAATATAGGCCTTACACTGTGAAGCACTGTGATATACTGTGAAACACTAAAAAGAAAAGGAGTATTTGTGGCACCTTAGAGACTAACCAATTTATTTGAGCATAAGCATAAGATCCAATGAAGTGAGCTGTAGCTCACGAAAGCTTATGCTCAAATAAATTGGTTAGTCTCTAAGGTGCCACAAGTACTCCTTTTCTTTTTGCGAATACAGACTAACACGGCTGTTACTCTGAAAACTGTGAAACACTGTGTTCTGAGCACAGTCACAATGCCCAGCGTATGCCTGAGTTCTGTTCTCCCTGTTGCCATGATTCAGTTGCTTGGATAATACTTAACTGCCTGACAGAGAGGTTGTGAAGATTAATTAGTTTGTTTGAAAATTACTTAGAAGAACACTGTAACAGGGTGGCTTGCCCATCGGTTGGTACAGCCCTGGCGGAGCCTTCCCTCTGTAGCCCCGCCCTCCCCCCTTCTGCCTGGCCAAGCCAGAAGCCAGAGCGGGCTGGGTGCCACGGACCCTCCACCTGCCTGGGGTGGGGGTGGGGGGCTAAGTTGTGGCTCCCCACAGCTGCCCACGCGGCTCTTACCCCTATCCGGCTCTGGCCAGGTGTGGGGCCTTGGAGTCACGCAGCCAGGCAGTTGTGAGGAGCTATGGACCCTCCACCTGCCCTGGGTGGGGGCCTTGCAGGGCTGGGACACAGGCCGGGGGCTGCTCTTGGCCCCCCCCGGGGGAGGTGGAGGGTCTGCGGTGTGGCATCCCCCTCTGCCTGGGCTCCCTGGCCAGGCTTCAGCTACTATCCTGGCCAGGGAGGCGGGGCCTCAGGGGGAAGAGAAGGGGGGGGGCCGTGGCTAAAAGTGGGAGGGCCATGGCTCTGGCCCCCCCCTATTCTTGGAGAGCCTGGGGCTAAGGCCTGGGGCTAAGGCCATGTCTACCTTACAAGCTTACAGTGGCACAGCTGCACCGATATAGCTGTGCCACTGTAAGATTGTTCATGCAGCTGCGTTATGCCGACAAGAGAGAGAGCTCTCCGGTTGACATAATAGAACCGGCCATGTTATGCCGACATAAGTGCTAGTGTAGGCATGGCCGAAGTTGCCCTGATCACAAGATGAGACTCACCTGAGAGGTGATTCCAATGTAAAAGGAACCAGGAAGGAAAAGGGAAGTATGGAAGAAATTAAAAACTTTTGTCATGGGAAATCAAATTATAGCTGGAGGGTTGTCTCTCCGGTTGTGGATTTGGAATTATACAATAAAACAAAGAGAAGAGAAAGACTGTCAAATAAAATGACATAAGATTTATGAGTTTCTACATGGCAACTGGGGTCAGCATTGCCACCCACATCTATACTGACAGCTCTAGAGATGACAACACATGTAGAGTAGGAATGGCCTTTTATATCCCTGAATTTGGAATTAAGAGATCTCTGAGACTATCCAATTTTGTGGCCATTATGACGGCCAAAGGGAGAAGGGATGTATGCCCAAGCTGCTATCCTATCTGACTCTTGATCAGGTGTAAGCGATTTTAGAACGGGAGCCTCAGAAAGCAGCAGTGACTTAATGAAATATTGTTTTTAAATATGAAGATAGTAGAGTCAGGTATAAATATGGTAATAGTGTTGATTCTGGTGCATGTCAGGATACTACTGGGTGATGCAATGGCAGATAAAGCAGTGAAAATGCCTTAAAAATGAGGAGGTTGATATAAACATCTCTGTGAGTAAACAGGACTTCAGATGTTTGTGTGATGGGATGTAGAAATCGCACCCTAGAGAACAAGGGGTTAAGAAGCAGCCTGCACAAGCTGAAGGTGGAGCTTAAAAGGGGAAGCAGAGAAGCTCAGTAGAGAGTAGGTAGTGGAAGGAAGGAAGCTCTGCTCTGTGGAAGTACTGCCCAAGAGCTCTTGTGGCTTGAGACCTGGAAAAACGGATGTCATAGGACCTACAAAGGAGACAATGTTGACTGCCTGGAAAGGTTGGAGACTTTATTTGTGGTTCTGTAACTTACTCCACAGGGAGAAGGGGAAACTTGAATAGGAAATAATCTGGCTGGGGAGTGGGTAGCTGCATAGCACTGGAAGGTACAGAACACAGCTACCCACCACTGGCCTCTGGTTTGGAGCCTGGTGGAGAGAGTGGGCCTTGGTTCCCCTATCCACTCACAAAATATGGGACATCAACAGAAGCCTTTACCTCTGTAGAGAATCCATCTGGGGAAGACCCTGGCTGTTCAGTGGCCCAGACCACCAAAGTCCCCATACTGAAGTGAAAACCCAGAAGCCCCTGGGGACGCTGAAGGACAAGACTATCACTGAAAAGGGGCAACCACCTGCTGCAGCCCTGTCTGACCCTTAGGCAGCAGTGGTGGGTGAGAGTACCCCTTTTACAGTCCGGTTAAGAGAGAATTTAAGAAGGAATGGCAAGAACTATGTGCGACACTGCAGACCAGGTGGCAGCACAAACCCAACACCCCAGGCCACACTGAACACTGACAAAAGCATAACTGGAAATGAATCTGGCTTACCGGGGTGTTAGTATAGTTTAAAATAGACATTAGAGTTATAAGAATGTGTCCAGTGTTTAGACTTTATGGAATGCTTGTAGAATGCTGCATGTGTTAATACTAATACGTACCCCCAGTTATAAGGTAATGTCTGTAACTATAAAAATGTTTGCTAAGGCCATGTCTACAAGCTTACCAATACAGTTGTGCTGCTGTAAGAGCGCTTGTGTAGCCGAGTTATGCTGATGGGAGAGAGCTCTTCTGTCAACACAATAAAACCAGCTGAATGGTGGGAGAGGGTCTCTCGCTGACATAGCACTGTGCACAAGAGCACTTATACCGGCAAAACTCATGTCACTCAGAAGGGGTGCATTTTTTTACATCCCTGAGCAACAAAAGTTTTGCCAACATAAGTACTAGTGTAGTGGTGGCCTAAGATTGTAAATTCCCCACTGTCAGGGGAGAAGCAGTACCAAGTGTGAAATGCTGGTGCACCAGCAAAAGAAGGTCTAGAGACATCAGACAAGCCATTTTGGACAAAAGACTTTGTTGATTGCTTCCTTCACACCCCTGAAGAAAATAGTGCCCTCCTCCCCGTCGGAGCTTGAACTCTGGGGGAAGGGAATAAAAATGCATGTTAAGGAGAAATTCCTATTCCTATGCTGCTTGAACTCTGAGGGGTGAGGATTTCTAAGGGAATGTCTACACTTACAGAGTTTTTTTGTGCTGTAAATTTCACTAGTGATAGGGAAACGGTGAAACTAAAGTGCTGGTTTGTGTACTCACTCAATTCACTCAAAGTCATTAACAAGTGTAGACACTCCCATGGTTTTAGTGCAAAAAAGGGACTTTTTGTGCTTTAAATGGTAAGTGTAGACGTAGCCTAAGCCTGGTCTACCTTACCGGGTTAGGCTGAAGTAAGCTGTCTTGCATCAACCTAGCTGTGGATGTGTTTTCACTTAAATTTGGCTATGCTGTTTTAGGAAGTCTATCTCCCTGAGCAGCATAGAGTCATGGTCAATGTAATTAGGTCTCAGAGTGGTAGCCGTGTCTGTATCAGCAAAAAGAACAAGGAGTCCTTATGGCGCCTTAGTGACTAACAAATTTATTTGGGCATAAGCTGTTGTGGGCGAAAACCCACTTCATCAGTGGTCAACACAGCGTTGCTTACATTGTCAGTTTCTGGCTTTCAGGAGCCATACCACAATGTTCCACACTGACAACACAATCAATGCAAGTGCTCCTGGTGAGGACGCGCACCACTGACACTAGGAGCCAAGTGTGCACACACACAAACAATTTAATAACTGCAGTGGCTGCATGCTGATGTAAATTAGGGCAACACAATTTTGTAGTGTAGACATGGCCTAAGCATAAGCAAGGAGTCCCTAGCTGTTTAGTTTGTGTTAGCCATAAGGGACTTAGTAGCTGCTAGAATATGCATGCACAGTACAAAGAAGTTTTATTTTTTAGATATATTATAGTCAGGCTTGGGTGTAATCCTTGGCAGAAAGAAGATTAAAAAGGGCAGATGGAGACTCAGAAAGGCTCTCAGGTTTTTTTTTTAAAACCATTGTTAATCTTGGTGAAATTTCAACTACAAAATCACAACACTGGGAAATCATAAAAAGCCTCAAACAAAACACCAGAAGTATATTACTGAATATGTAGTTTAGACACAATATATTTGTAACAAACATTGCAAAAACACCACCACTAAAGAGCAGGGAGGAATATATGAAAAGTCTATGAATCATGGTGAGGACTGATGTGGCATTCACATTGAAGTCCTCAAATGCACTATTTCCACTATGGGAAATGGTTAACAGATAACCATGTCAATGGAGAGTTGATCTGGTTGAGTATGCCTGAATTTTAGTACTCTTACCCAACTGAAGGAGGAATGAATCCATGTCAAAGTGACTAATTCAAAATAGCCAGAGGTGCTTTTGCTAGTCTGATTGTCTCTTGAATATCTCATATTGGCTAATGACTTTACTGATGTTAAAATTCTGTCCAAAAGGTTTGGTCGAAAGGTTGAGGGAAATGATCCTCTGTTTAGTCAGACATCACCAGACTGGTTGGTATGATATGTTGGGAGATTTCTGGGGCAAATGCTGTTGGCTTGTGAACTTAGTCATTGTTCTTCAGGTGGAAAAGCTGTCTAACTGGTTTTGGTGACACTTGCATTTTATTTTTAAAGAGAGAGACAAGGTGGGTGAGGTAATATCTTTTATTGGACCAACTTCTGATGGTGAAAGAGACAAGCTTTAGAGCCTACACAGAGCTCTTCACATCTTTAAATAGAATTTGGGGTTGTGGTGAATTATTATTTAAAAGAGTATGGATTTTATTGTTCTCCAGAGATCTCTGTTATAACATCAAATTTATATTCATCACTTCAACTGGGAAAGGCTGAGGGTAAAATTTTCAAAAATACCCATGTCCCTTTTAAAACATTTTATCCTCTGTCCCTGCTCACTCTTATGTCTTTCAAACACTTTGCTGTAGTCCTGATTTTAGAAGATTTTTTGGGAGCCTCAAAAGTCAATTTGGGACAGCATCTCTGGAGAGATCAGAATGCTGAAAATGTGGGCAAGTTAATCACAGTAGGAGCGAATTTTCTTCCTGGCACCAGAGTGGCTGTTGGCATCCTGGGCCTTACTGTATTAGAGCTTCACACCCTTTATCTACTCCTGGTATTCTGAGTGGGAGGAAGTGATACTCTCAGATATCTTGTCCTAAACCACAATATTCTAAATCTTCTCAACGCCTCTGATGTTCACAAATGCCCTAACAGAGACTAGGCCAGCTTGCAGCATGCTCCTAGGATAGCTTTCTTTTGGAGTAGCTCTCAGAAGAGCTTCATAACATATCACCCAAAAAGAAATAGATACTGGCAAGAAAGTGTGTGCAGAGAGATCTGAAGTACGCACAGCTTAGTTTGTACTAGCAAAGGACTTCTGGAACCGGATCTCTTAAACCCTTACCTATATGAGTAGTCCATTTTAAATCCGAGAGTAAGGATTTGTAACTAGGACCTAATCCTAAATAACTCACTCCACCATTTTGCCTCTGGACTCTTCCCTGCATTTTTCTCTTCTGCTTAGCAAACCTTTCCTCTTCATCTTTTTCCAAATTGTCAGAATGTTCCCTGATCATGCACAGGATAGTCAAGAAAGAAGTCAAATAAATAGCATCCTGTCATCGGTGTTATTAGAATGGATGGATTCAAACTCTTTCGTTCAGTCTTTGTTTTGTTCATGCTATTCTTAAACCTATTGAGGAATCACTTCGAACAGAAAAATAGTTAGGACAAGTTCAGAGAGAAATCTTTTCTTGAAATACATTCCTCAGAGAGATTTAACTACAAATTAAACACAGATACTGGCAATTGAAAATGCTTCTTCTGTCAAATTCATTCTTTACTGGAAGATTTATATGAAGAATAAAATAAATTCTGCTTTGTCTTCATTTATGGATTCATATGTGGCATAGAATATCTGAGCTGGCTGAAAAGTGGTTCAAGTTGTTAGCATTATTACACATAAATGATAAACTGTTAGATTATACTTTTAGTTGAGACCTATAACAATATTTAGCATTTACATTGCACGTTACATCTTCAAAAGGAAGCCAAAATGTTGCTGTTGATCCTCTTCTCACTTACACTGCTGTATGCCACTGACTTCCAGAGAGCTACACTGGTGTAATATAAGGAGTAAGTGAATGGAGCCTCAGACCCTTTGACCAATAAAGCCATAAGGCACAACAGGGTGTGCATCAGTAGTCTGTTAGTGTTTCCTCAGCATCATTTGTCAACCCTTCCCTACTACTATACACTCACAGCCATACTCCAATTTTCACAACATCCCTGTGAGTAGGGTGACCAGATGTCCCGTTTTTAAAGGGACAGTCCTGTTTTTAGGGATTTTTTCTTATATAGGCACCTCCCACCCCCATCCTGTTTTTTCACAGTTGTTATCTGGTAACCCTACCTGTGAGGTTAGTGGTAATTACTGTTTTATGGATTGGGAAACTGAGGCAAAGTGCTGTACAGCAGTGCAGGGTCAGAGCTAGGAATAAAACTGCCTCCTAATCCAGTGTTAAGGCTAATTAACCATTATCCCTTATAAGTTTACACCAAAAGAAAAATATTTTGTCAACACAGTGGCCAACAGAGTTACAGCAGGGGTGAATTTGGCCAAGTAGTCTTAAAAAAAAGACTTCGTGAGATGTTGATAAATCTGTCTGGTGTTTTACATTTAGGCAGGAAAAATCATGAATTATTTTCCTATAGAGTGTAGTAGAAAATATTTCTGTTTTCTTCCTTTTTATTTTACCACCCAAGCACTGGTGGATCACAAGGGACGTTTCACCAACATCAACGTGGGATGGCCGGGAAAGGTACATGACGCTCACATATTCAGGAACTCTGGTCTGTTTTCAAAAGCTGCAGGAAGGGACTTTATTCCCAGACCAGAAAATAACCATTGGGGATGTTGAAATGCCTATAGTTATCCTTGGGGAACCAGCCTACCCCTTAATGCCATGGCTCATGAAGCCATACACAGGCAGCCTGGACAGTAGTCAGGAGCTGTTCAACTACAGGCTGAGCAAGTGCAGAATGGTGGTAGAATGTGCATTTGGACGTTTAAAAGCGCGCTGGCGCAGTTTACTGACTCGTTAGACTTCAGCAAATATTCCCACTGTTATTACTGCTTGCTGTGTGCTCCACAATATCTGTGAGTGTAAGAGGGAGACGATTATGGCAGGGTGGGAGGTTGAGACAAATCACCTGGCCACTGGTTACACGCAGCCAGACACCAGGGCGGTTAGAAGAGCACAGGAGGGCGCGGTGCGCATCAGAGAAGCTTTGAGAACCAGTTTCATGACTGGCCAGGCTACGGTGTGAAAGTTCTGTTTGTTTCTCCTTGATGAAACCCCCACCCCCCATTGGTTCACTCTACTTCCCTGTAAGTTAACCACCCTCCCCTCCTCCCTTCGATCACTGCTTGCAGAGGCAATAAAGTCATTGTTGCTTCACATTCATGCATTCTTTATTAATTCATCACACAAATAGGGGGATAACTGCCAAGGTAGCCCGGGAGGGGAGATGGAGAAGGGAAGCACAGGGAGGGGTGGTGGAGGAGGGAAGGACAAGGCCACACAGCACTTTAAAAGTTTAAAACTTGAAAACTTATTGAATGCCAGCCTTCTGTTGCTTGGGCAATCCTCTGGGGTGGAGTGGCTGGGTGGCCGGATGCCCCCCCACCATGTTCTTGGGCGTCTGGGTGAGGAAGCTATGGAACTTGGGGAGGAGGGCGGTTGGTTACACAGGGGCTGTAGTGGTGGTCTGTGCTCCTGCTGCCTTTCCTGCAGCTCAACCATATGCTGGAGCACATTAGTTTGATCATCCAGCAGCCTCAGCATTGAATCCTGCCTCCTCTCATCACACTGCTGCCACCTTTCAGCTTCAGCCCTCTTTTCAGCCCGCCACTTACTCTCTTCAGCCCGCGACCTCTCCTGCCGGTCATTTTGTGCTTTCCTGCACTCTGACGTTGTCTGCCTCCACGCATTCGTCTGTGCTCTGTCAGTGTGGGAGGACAGCATGGGCTCAGAGAACATTTCATTGCGAGTGCATTTTTTTCACCTTCTAATCTTTGCTAGCCTCTGGGAAGGAGAAGATCCTGTGATCCTTGAAACACATGCAGCTGGTGGAGAAAAAAAAAGGGACAGTGGTATTTAAAAAGACACATTTTATAGAACAATGGGTACACTCCTTCACGGTAAACCTTGCTGTTAACATTGCATACATAGCACATGTGCTTTCATTACAAAGTCGCATTTTGCCTCCCTCCACCACGTGGCTAGCCTCTCCCCCCTCCCCTCTCCCCTTGGCTAAGAGCGGGGAACATTTCTGTTCAGCCACAGGCAAACAGCCCAGCAAGAATGGCCACCTCTGAATGTCCCCTTAAGAAAAGCACCGTATTTCAACCAGGTGACAATGAATGATATCACTCTCCTGAGGATAACACAGAGAGATAAAGAACGAATGTTGTTTGAATGCCAGCAAACATACACTGCAATGCTTTGTTCTACAATGATTCCCGAGTACGTGCTACTGGCCTGGAGTGGTAAAGTGTCCTACCATGGTGGACGGAATAAGACTGCCCTCCCCAGAAACCTTTTGCAAAGGCTTTGAGAGTACATCCAGGAGAGCTTTATGGAGATGTCCCTGGAGGATTTCTGCTTCATCCCCAGACACGTTAACAGACTTTTCCAGTAGCTGTACTGGCCATGAATGCCAGGGCAAATTAATAATTAAACACGCTTGCTTTTAAACCATGTATACTATTTAAAAAGGTACACTCACCAGAGGTCTCTTCTCCACCTGGCGGGTCCGGGAAGCAGCCTTGGGTGGGTTCAGGGGGTACTGGCTTCAGGTCCAGGGTGAGAAACAGTTCCTGGCTGTCGGGAAAACCGGTTTGTCCGGTTTTGCTTGCTGTGAGCTATCTACAACCTCATCAGCATCATCTTCCTTGTCCCCAAAACCTGCTTCCGTGTTGACTCCATCTCCATTGAAGGAGTCAAACAACACGGTTGGGGTAGTGGTGGCTGAACCTCCTAAAATGGCATGCAGCTCATCATCAAAGCTGCATGTTTTGGGCTCTGACCCAGAGTGGTCGTTTGCCTCTCTGGTTTTCTGGTAGGCTTGCCTCAGCTCCTTAAGATTCACGCAGCACTGCTTTGGGTCCCTGTTATGGTCTCTGTCCTTCATGCCCTGGGAGATTTTGACAAATGTTTTGGCATTTCGAAAACTGAAATGGAGTTCTGATAGCATGGATTCCTCTCCCCATACCAGCGATCAGATCCCGTTCCTCCCGTTCGGTCCATGCTGGAGCTCTTTTGCGATTCTGGGACTCCATCATGGTCACCTCTGCTGATGAGCTCTGCATGGTCACCTGCAGCTTGCCACGCTGGCCAAACAGGAAATGAAATTAAAAAGTTCGTGGGCCTTTTCCTGTCTACCTGGCCAGTGCATCTGAGTTGAGAGTGTTGTCCAGAGCGGTCACAATGGAGCATTCTGGGATAGCTCCCGGAGGCCAATACCATCTAAATGCATCCACAGTACCCCAAATTCGACCCAGTAAGGCCGATTTTGCGCTAATCCCCTTTTTGGGGGTGGAGTAAGGACATTGATTTTAAGAGCTGTTTAAGTCGAAAAAAAGGGCTTCATCGTGTGGACGGGTGCAGGGTTATAATCAATTTAATGCTGCTAAATTCGACCTCAACTCCTAGTGTAGACCAGGGCTAAGTATCTTTGTGGATCTGGTCCCTCAGCCCCACCCCTTTCCTCTGCATGTTACTCCTGGATATCCTAGATCAGTGGTTCCCAAGCTGGGGTTCATGAATCCTTGGGGCGTTTGCAAAATGTTACAGGGGATTCTCGGGAAAAAATTCCCTAATGGCGGACAGAGCTGTCCTTAGGGACCCCGGGCAGCATGGGGCCAGCAACCTGGAGCACCTGGACTTCCAAGAGCTAAGCAGATCAAAGCAGGCATATCTATCACACTGAGGAGATTTAAACTTCAAGACTCCTTATAAGAAATGGAAAGGAAGGTGGATATATTTTGCTGTCCTGAAAATTAAATAGGCAGCTAGTATTGTTTTTAAATTATTATGAAGAATAAATTTAAGCTTTTTTGTAATGTGCGTTGTTTGCCTGGACTGCTCAAGACCTGAACACTTGTGTAGGAGGAACTCTTTGAGTTGACTTCTTAAATACCTTCATGCTGTTTCATATCTGATACTCCTTGATGAAACATAGAAGCCTTGTCTTATAACAGGCTTATTAAAAGTGATACAAGCTACCAAAGTGAGATCTTTGAAGAGTGTTGCCGTTTTCATAATGTAATAAAAATACTGTAATGATAAATAATAATTAATAATAAATACTGTGTAATAAATATGTCATAAAAACAATTTTCATATTTCCAAGATCACTGCTGTTATAATTTATACTCAGGTCAGGGAGAAAATCCCTGGAAATATTCATTTTTAGGAGGGGGTTCGCGAGACTTGACATTTTAATGAAAGGGGTTCACAGGTCGTTAAAGTTTGGGAACCACTGTCCTAGATGGCTCCCATCTCAGCTTGCTGGCTCCTGGGAATCCCTTTTTTAGGCACCTATCTCTCCCCATGATTTGTAGCGGGAGCCTGGGCACCTAGCTTAAAACTGTGAATTCCACTAGGCAGTAGGGTGACAACAAGTTAGGAGGTGCAACACTCAGTGTTTGTGAATATAGCCCCAGGTAGTTCCTCTGCACTGTCACCCACTGGTTAGTCCTTGAGGTGGAGTTTGCTGGATGATAGTTTTGTTTGCTACACCTTTAAGTCACTTTATGTCCTCTGTCCCTCTCACTTTCTATGACAGGTTCTCACTTTATATTTATCTTGTTCCCCATTTCCTGTGCTCGCTGTATTGTGTATTGTGTGTCCTGAGATGACATAATAAATTATCTCAAGATCTGAGTCACTTCCAGTGACTGAGGATTCACATTTCCCAGACTGAAATTGAAGCTTATACCAGATGCTGATGCCACTGCACACTGCTGGGAAACCAGTGTGGTGCTGTCAGCTGCCTTCCTTTAAATGAGATCTGAAATTGAGTTCCATCTGCCCGTTTTTGAGAGGACTATAGGGAAATTTTTGTTGGGGGAAGCAAGGGAGGAGAGAAAATGGTGTAAGTTCCAAAATAAATGCAAAATGTCTGTAATGTCCTGGGCAACATTTACTCTCTCATTAATATGAGTTAATTGCTAGTGAAGTGTTCATGCTTGAGTACACATGGCGGTGCTGTAATCATGCTTTAAGATTTGAGACTCTAAAAGTAAAGCAACATTCTGTTTCTTAGACAGGCTAAAATGCTAACTATTTTGTAGCTAATACAATTTCCCCATGAACATGCTCTGATAATGTTGCTTCATGGAGGCCCATTAGCTGCATTTTCCTTTACTAGAACACACATTGGTAAACAAGCTAATAAGGATTTAAAATTTTATATATATAAAAATATATATATTATATATATATAATTCTTGTTGGTTTTAACACAACTAACATAAATAACAGAGAAGAAAGTTATCTAATCTGGAGCAGAGAGCCAATGTTAGATTTCACAACATGATAGGTAAGACCAAACTTCTTCAATATGAAGGGCAAAGAATAATAAAACAAAGGTAATTTTTGACTGGTTAAAGAGATTTGCCAGCACAATTATGTCATAATGGTCATTTTGTTATTCAGCCCAAGTTTGAGGTTCTTTGTAAAGTAAGATAGTAAAACAATCTCCAGAATTATTCCTTTTCAAAAAAAGAAAGACGTAAAAGAGAAAACGGCATGTTAAGAGTAAAAAGAGAACCAAAGAAAAGTGTGAAAGGTAAGTAAAAGAGGATAGGAGAGGAATGATGGGGGGAGGGAGAGAACAAGGGGATGGGTTGAGGAGATGGGAGGGGTCTAATTTCCTGGGTGGGCACAACGAAAAAGATTATCCAATGGGGAATATAACCGTCTATTCCAATAATTTCCCAAATGGGGACATATATCTATAAAACCAGTCTTGGTTGGGTCTGTTCCGAAACATTATTTTTTCCATTGCCTCCAGGCTTCTCAAGTCAGAGCACCATTCCTTGACAGGTGGACGCACATTGTAGAATTAGGTGTTTGGTTATGATTGGCACTCTACCAACCATAGTTTTTCAAAGGATTTCAGTTTCCAGGACAGACTAGTTAGATCTAGAATGGCATGGAGAGCCTGCAGTTCCATCTTGGTGCAGAGAAAGACATTGTCCTGAATGTTTACCTCTGTCCAGAAAGGACTGATCACAGAGCAATCCCAAAGCATAAGAGTTAGCACTTGCTGCATTGCAGCACCAGAATTTGCCAGACCTGGATGCTCCAAACCTGAAAAGTCTCTCTGGGGAGTCTAATGCATCCTCCAAAAACTCTTCTTTTGGATCCATCTTAACCCCAAATCTATCTAGCAATGTGGTATGTTGGAACAAATCTCATTCCACTGAATGTTAAGGGAAACTGACAGCTCCTGTTCCCAATTCTTTCTGACACTGTCACTGATGATTGCCAATGTGCCTGATTAGGTTTGAATACAGACCAGAAAATGGCCTAGTTGACAGTGTCACTTTTTCAGAAAGCCCCGGGGGGTCCAGTGCTGCTAAGGCATCGAGACCAAATTGGTGCTGCAGAGAATGCTGAAGCTGAAGATATTGCCATCTCTTCTTTGGGTCTAGTGAGAATTTCTCCCTAAGGCATGCAATTATGTGGTGTATGCTCAAAAATCCATTTTTTAATCTAATCAGGCAATAGAGCAGGTCTGTGTGAATTGGATTTTTGGCATTATCCCAAATTAAAGTCTGCAGATGCAATAAGGGATGACATTTAAACTCAGAAGCAACCACACATCAGGCTTTCCTGGTAACCAAAATTGTTACAGATTTCTCCTTAGGGAAACAATAGAAGTCTGAGGTTAGCACTGATTCTGGTGCTATGTACATATACAGCCAGGCTGGAGAGCTGGAGTGTCAGGGGGTCAGCCATTATGTTGCTTGCCTCAAGATTGAGGATATATAGTTGGACAGGCAAAAGTCTCCTGATTTAATTGGAAACTGCACTTCTTTCAAAGAATCATCAAGGCTTGTTGCCCACACCTCACAAGAAAGTCTTAAAAAATGTTGCTGATTCTGAAAAAAAACAGAAGGGGTGGCAGGGAGCTAAGGACAAATACAGGTCTTGGGAGGATATTAATTTTTAATACATTAACTCTGCCCCAAAGGGATACAGGGAGGGCCTGCCATCAATGTAAATCCAAAACTATCTGTGCATAGTGGAATTGGAATTAATTTTGACTTTCTTTTATATTCCTCAGGAAGATGACTTCCATCTGCTGCCAACAAACTAAGACTGTCACACTATGCACCCCTCATGAGAGTATTGCCTGATTTCATGTCACCTACAGCAGCCATAATTTCAGAGGTATATAATAATGGGGAGTCAAGCCAAATGTGTTGTTCATCTGTTAGATGGGGGAGTTGAAGATTTATGGGTGTATACCTCAAGTAGTTGATCATCAGGGGTGTGTGGGGGAGGGTCTTTCTCTAAATACAAGCTTTGGTAGAATAGAGAATTATTAATTAATACTTTTTGATCAGTGTCTGGTTCTGACTAGAGTGAATTGAGGGGGTTACAGCTTTTAGTGAATTCACTTTAAGGGTATGTCTCCACTTGGAGCTGGTAGGTGTGATTCCCAGCTTGAGCAGACATACTTGCTCTAGCTCTCATCAAGCTAGCATGCTAAAAAAATAGAAATGTAGCTGTGACAGTATTAGCAATGACAGCACGGGCTACCCATCCCTAGTACAAAGCTACCCAGTCCCTGTGGGTATATATTCAGGGCAGCTAGCCCATGCCACTGCTTGCCATTGCCCATGCTACCGCAGCTACGCTACTATTCTTAGCCTGTGAGCTTTCATCGAACTAGTGTGAGTATGTCTGCGCAGAGCTGGGGATGTGATTCTCAGTTCAAGTGTAGACATAGCCTAAGTCTATGTGCTAATAGTTTCCCAGCTATATTGCTGGGTTCCCACTATGCCTGCTTTAGTCTAACAACCTCAGCTCAGGTTAAATGTTAATTTATTAATTTAATCTTTGAGCTTTGTCACCTCTCGAAGTTTATCCAAAGGGGGGAATCAGAATAGCTGAGGTCTGCCTCCTTGAGTATTTCCATTAAATTCATCTTATCAGCCTGCCTGGCTTTTTTTGTGGGGTAGGGGAGGGGGATGTGGAAAGAGGAGCAATTATCCTACCCCTTAAATTTGCCTTGAAAATGTCCTGCAAGATCACTCAAGAGGGGTTGTCATTTGCCTTAAAGAAAAACAATATTTCTTCCTTCACAAACTTTTAAAATTATATCTAGTAAAGTGGAGTTTAACCTCCCAACCTCTTCTAGTAGCCCCTAGATTTCTGGAGGAAGTTAGATCTGCAACACCACAGGTGCATGATCAGACATCATAATAACTTTTATTTCATTCTTAATGAGCTGATTAACAGGTCACCTGATACCAAAAAATAATTGATCTGTGAATATGTGGCAAAAAGGGACAGTCACCAAGTATAAGGTGCTGCAGCCTCCATATGTTACATTTCTCCATCTGGCCAGTAATGGTTTGCCTCGTGGAGGATTGGGAACACTGGAGTCTGCTCGATCTGTCCAAGCTTTGTGGACTACCTCCACTATAATCACATTTTCTAGGAAGGAGTCAATTAATCTAAAAAAGTCTTGATTGAACAAGGAGAGAATCATTGCTCGGGGCATAGAGGTTAACAAGAGTGTATGTAACATTGGAGATAAAAACTTTAACAATTAAGGATCTTTCCTCCATGTCTATAGTAGTTGATAGGATTTGTGTGTTCTGTTTTTTTATTCAGCAGGATTGACACCCACCTAGATTTGGCTGCGTAATTACTAAAAATGCCTTTGCTAATGAAGCCTTTTTAAGCTTTTCATCCGGAGACTCAATGAGGTGGGTTTCCTGGAGGAATATTATATCAGCTTTCAACTTTCTTCATTTTTTTTTCTTTTTGTATAGGATTACCAGTTCCCTTTGTGTTCCAAGGAACACACATAAGCAGGTTAGCCACAGGTACTCACAGGGGGAAGCATCCCAACATGGATCTTATGCTGTGGCCACCAAGGACCAGGGGTATGCGTAGGGTGATAAAGTCAGAATGAAGGGTATTTAGGGGAGCTCATAAGGAGTTTAGACAGAGAAGAGAAAACAGAGTGTCAAGCGGTTAAGTGAACATCCCTGAGTACAAGGACATTAGGTAGGGTTTCTGGGCTCAAATACATACAACTTTACATCCTACAAAACTAATTCTGCCTAGGGATCTGCAGGAAAAAATGGGGGAGTGGAAGGTGGGAAACAAGAACAAACAACTCTACCGCCTCCTATACACAGGTGGGTCCAAAAGTTCCCTAAAAACTGAAATATTGCCCTTATCCCTGGGTATTTCATTTGATATTACCATCCACAATTTAAGTTAAATACATCACTGGTATGCTGCTCTTAAAGACACTGAAAAAGGTAATGAGACAGCAACCCCGCCGCCTCTTCCCAAACCATAAAACCTGATCACCATTATTAGAAATGGAGCTAGGGAGATCTGGACTGGTAGCTGACCAGCCCGACTATGTATAGTTTAAGCAAATCACCTCACTGTCCCAGTAAAAGGACAGGATATATATAGTGTCCCCTCTGGTCCAGGCTCTTGTTCAGCAGGATGTGGGGTGTTTATTTGAGTCTGTGAGTGTCTGATGGTTCTTCCTGGCTTTGTGTACAAGCAATATAATGGATATGGGTGAGGGGACATGCAGAGCTGAGGCAGGTGCTTCTCCTGTTCATTTTCTCTGTTCATGACAACCTGGCAACAGAACTGTTGGATAGCAATGGTAAATCCCCTGGCAATGTACGATTACATATTTTAGTGTATGGAAGCAATGTAGTTTCATGCTTTTCCGGTTTGAAGACGTTAAGGAGCTGGCCTTCCTACTTGATCTTAAAAATAGCTGGGAAGGCTATAAAATAGGTCAGTTCTTTCTCCTTAAGCAGCTGCCTTGCCCTATTGAACAGGGCTCTTTTTTCAACTACATCCTGAGTGTAGTCAGGAAGTATCCTTGTTCTATGCTCATTGTAGGTCAGGATTCTGTTTTCTTCGGCTCTTTTTAAGGATGGATTCTTTCACATTTCATTGGGTGTGGCATTAGCTGAAGGCCAGGGAGTGATGGGTTCTCTACGTGTCAATCTGTGAACCAGGGTTGAAGAAAAGGATCTCAAGTAGGGTATTACCCAAAAATTCTACTGGTATGCCCTTTTACACTTCCTCAGAGAACCCAGCTACTGTCAGATTATTTCATCATTATTTCATTCAGCCCTCAGAATCAGTGATCTGACCTTGTAGCTTTTGGATCAGATTATGTTGCTGGCCTGTAGTGTTCTTAACAGAGCCTGTATTGTCTTCTAAAATAAGAGATTCTAGTTTAGCCTGCCTGATCCTAGAGGATAGGCCCTGCAAACTAACTCTGTGTGCTGCAGTGATGGCTTTAATTTCAGAGAGAACCTTTGATGTTTTCCTAGGCAGGATCTGCTCTTCAGATATTGTATTAACATTTTATAGATGTGATCCAGGCTTAATGGGGCTGGCTCCACAAGTGATGCCAAGCTGCCTTCTATAGGGCTGTCAGAGAGCCTCCGCTTCTTTGCGATTTGTGGGGAAGAAGGGTCGGGGCTGGGTTCTATAACCAGCTCCACCTGCTACTAAGATGTTAAAAAGCAGGATGACCCACCGAGAGACAAAACCTGTGGCCTTAGTAGAGCAGTGGATTTTAGTGGGTCCAAGCAGGAGTTCCAGATGCAGGCAGATGCTGGCTCCCAAATTCATTTACTTCTAACTGCAGTTTACAATATAGGTATTTTTGTTTTTTTGTACTTTCCTCAAATCCATTTGTTTGTACTATTATAAATTAACTATGAATACAATATAGTACTAGTGTAACCTCTTAGCAAACTTTCTAATTTAAATGTGTCAGACAGAACAAGGGCTGTCGATTAATCACAGTTAACTCATGCGATTAACTCAAAAAATTTATTGTGATTTAATAAATTAATTGTGATTAATCACACTATTAAGCAATAAAATACCAATTGCAATTTATTAAATATTTTTGGATGTTTTTCTACATTTTCAAATATATTGATTTCAATTACAACACAGAATACAAAGTCGAGTGCTGTAGCTATCTTTAGAAATTTCACTGGGTATCTTCTTTGCATTTTGTCAAATTTGCAGTGAAAGTGTTCTTAAAATGAACAACATGTACTGGATCATCATCTGAGACTGCTATAACATGAAATATGGCAGAATGCAGGTAAAACAGAGCCGGAGACATACAATTCTCCCCCAAGGAGTTCAGTCACAAATTTAATTAACACATTATTTTTTTATCTCCTGTAAATGTAAACAAACTTGTTTCTCTTAGTGACTGGCTGAACAAGAAGTAGGAGTGAGTGGATTTGTAGGCTCTAAAGTTTTACATTGTTTTATTTTTGAATGCAGGTTTTTTTTGTACATAAGTCTACATTTGTAAGTTCAACTTTCATGATAAACAGATTGCACTACCATATGTGTATTAAGTGAATTGAAAAATACTATTTCTTTTGTTTTTTACAGTAGTAATATTTGTAATAAAAAATAAATATAAAGTGAGCACCCTACACTTTGTATTCTGTGTTGTAATTGAAACCAATATATTTGAAAATGTAGAAAACATCAAAAAATATTTTAAAAAATGGTATTCTGTTATTGTTTAACAGCGTGATTAATCGTGCAATAATTTTTTTTAATCATGCAATTAATCGTTATTAATTTTTTTAATCGCTTGACAGCCCTAGATAGAACCAAAGCTACTGTACATGGTTCCATTTTATTTTCTCTCCCTTAGTTCCCGCAGGTGACATTCTCTCTGTTCTCTGCTTTCCTTGTGCTGAAAAACACCTTAGGGCTTGTCTACACTGCCCCACAGTTCGGACTACAGTGATGTGAAAAACAGTGCACACTGAGGTGCTGCTCTGTAATTTCCCATATGGACAGGGTTCCTACTTTGCATAAATGTAGTTTTGTTTGAAGAGGACTACATTAATGTGAACTAATGCACCTTATCACAACCAAATCTAAGGGAGGTTGGAGTGACAACAGAGGAAATGTTGGATGTGGCCTGAGCAGGACTGAGGCAGGAATTCCAAGAGCTGCCGAACTCAGACAGAAAGTTTGAGCTCTCTTTCTGTGTTAATAAGTGCAAAGCCCAGTACACGTGATATATATTTTACTCTGCACAGTGTATAGACTTTGTTCTAGAGCAAGACTGCATTTACCAACAGAGAATCTAAAACTAGAAAAGTAATAGCTGTGCCAATTAAATACCTGTGGAAATTAAATTCCAATTTAAATGTTTCTGTTTTTTTCTTCCACCCTTTTCTGCCCTTGGCACAAATCTCCTATAAATATGCTATTGGGAGACCAGATCTTGCTTAGCTGCAACAGAGAAAATAATTGACAGGATAACAAGGCTCCATTTACTATGGGTATCTGTATTTTAACTCTAAAATATTGACTGTTCATCAAAGAAAAAGAATCAATCTTTTGTGGGATTTATGCCCATCTATAGTCAGGGGAGTAATAAATTTTGTGGTATCAACTGCATCCCTACCCTAGCTGACTAATAGCCGTACTGTTAAGAAACCATATAATTTAGCACAGCTAAGTTGATGGGCGGGGTGTCTCTGTTCAAGAGAGGCCCAGGCCTACATTACTGTATTATTGCAAGTTAGAATGGAGTTTCATTGGCAGAGCCATGTAAAGAAGTTTGCCAAGTATTGGTCTGTATTGTCATACATCTTGGGGTCTTTCCAGAAATAGGGAGTAATGTTACTCCCAATTGTTTCCTTCCTCTCCCCATTTGCATCCTAGGGTAGGAAGAAGGCAACAGTCAGGGAATCATTGATATTTCATGTGGTATCCACATTGTGGGGGGCGTGACAGCGATTACAGTTACAGCGATTACAGACAGCGTTACAGTCTCCTGCACTGTAACACTGGGACATGGAGAAGTCTAGGGCTTGGCATTTGTCAGCACACTCTTGAGCATAATAAAAACAATAAATAACCAGTTCCCCTCCAAAAAGAACCAAAATTCAAGCCCCTATAACTAGAAAAAGAAACAGCTCCTAGGCCTGTGACTAACTTGCCTCTAAATGCAAATTGTTTGATAATGCCATTTCTTTAATCAGTTCCTGTAGGGTTTAATGAGGCTTTTCACCATCCCCCAGGAACTTTGTGTGGTTTGATGCTCAGGCACAGCATTGCCACAGAGAGTGTAAACCTCTGGTGTTGTATAGCGAACAGTGTCTTGTTTGCACCTTCAGAAAGAAAGAGAAGTGAGAAAAATTAAAAACAAGGGGAAAAGAGAACAATCTAATTGTTGCTGAAAATTAATAAACTGCCTCCTTAGTTATATAAGCTTTCCAGGTGGTTTTGGTTCAGTCAAGCAGTTGTTAGTTTTTTAAATGTACTACTGCTATGCTCTTTTCATCACTTTGCTCTTTTCATCACTTCTCTCTGAGCAGAGTTTGCTTGTATGTGCCTAATAATGCAGTGTATTTGGTATTCTGTTCTACTAGGTTCTCAAATTAGCAACTTTAATAATGTTACATGAGAGTTAGATACGTCAGGCCATTTCTCCTTGATTGTTTGGTTAGTATTTGACTGGAAAATGATTTCTTATTGTAGACAGGGACTGTTTATTTTACATTGAATGATCTAATTTTTCCACTGGGTTTATACAATCACTTCTCTTGAAAAGATGTACAAAAATATTGCAGGTCAGTATGATCAATCTGATTACAATTTCTGATACTAATCAGTTCTGATGTGTCTATATAAAAGGCCTGTTATTGCTCACTTTACTGGATAATTTAATGGAAAAACCATGTTCTTCAGCTAATTTTAGGTATATGGGCCTATGTATTTTTATGTGTTTTAAAAAAATTGACTCAATTGTTACTAGAGTTGGTCTATAACGAATCATTTTGGTCAAGTTCTGCCTTCAGATGTGTGGTATCACTTCAACCTTTCAGATACCCCTAATGCAGCTGCTATGCTACCCTAAGTATCCTGACTTGTGGTCATGTTCTTTGACGGCATGACCTCTTGTTCCTTTAATGGAGGATATAGAGTTAACTGAGATATTGACAATTATTGTGAGCTAAGTGTGAAGAAAGCAATTATTTTGATTTGATTTCAATAGTAAGTTAAACAAAGCAGTATGCAAAATGATTTTGCTGAACACGCTCTGTAAAAACTATATAAGAATGATCCATGTTTTAGAAAGGTATAGCACTTTTGTTCAAGTCTGAATATTATTTAATTTTCAATTTTTAGTCTTTTAGTCTTTTCTTTTTAATGAGCTGCTTAAAGCAGTTACCTCCGTGACTTATGTTTCACTTATTTTACACCTAAATGGAATACTCTGAATATGTGTATCACTGGAAAATGACAGTTGTTTTAAATGCTAGCACTTCTAAGTTAACTCATTTAAAATAGGCCTGTAGTTCAAAATCCCTGTAACTCTTGTAGAGTGTCCCTCTAGGGTTTGCACTAGCTCTGATCAAAGACTCAGTCAGTTCTTAATGAATTATTGAACTCTTGAGAAAGTTACATACCATTTACAAGAATATTGTAGTACTTAACTATATTTCTTGTCTAGTTTCATATCTTCAATTCAGATACTCCATGTTGCTCTGACTCTTGCTATTCATGATATTTTGACACGATTAGAAGGACAAAGTGGGATAAAGTTGTAACCGGTACTTCACAGGCCATTTCACCAGCAACATATGAGGTAAGATGGTAGTAAGATGAGGCCCTGAAACATAAACCCTTGTATCAGAGGCCTGGTATGAGGCCTAAGGCCTGAACTAAAGTAATGGTCAAGACTTTGTTAACATAAAGCAAAGTTAAACTGGGAGCCAGAGGCAGGCCCTGCTCACAGAAGCTGACAAAGAAAGGGCTGATGTTGCAAAAATACACATACCTAAAAGTTATTGGACACTAGAGATATCAACGTGTATCAGGATGACGCCAGAACACTCCAATACTTGCACATTACACACAGATAACAGAGAACAGGCTGACTCATCCTAAAGACAGGGGCAAAAGGATGGATAGAGTTGTTTGGTTCGAACCAACATGTACAAGGTGAGAGGTTGCACCTTACTACATAGAAGGGGTTGTACCTCAGTACATCAGGAGTGATGTATAACTTGTTTGTACCTGTGTATAAGAATGCACCCGGGGAGTTGGCTTTGTCTGGTCTAGGGGACAGTGAGCCGGTCCATTGTCAGGGAGCACATATGTACTAGCAGAACTGTTGACATCTGATCCAGGGGTGAATAAATTGAACAACTGTCTTGTCAAGCTTGAATGAAAGGGAAGTATTGCAAATGTTAGGCCTCAAACTTCCGTATACTTCAAAATGTAAGCCTTGCAAAAATAAAGCTTAAGCTTGTGGTCAGGCAACCAGGTAACGATTTATGCTGACTCCTATGTACTTATCAACCCCAAATTACCCACATTCAAGATCTAATTGGCTACAGAAAATAAATAGGCCTAACTTATACGAACAACTAACAATTGGACATAAAAATTAAATATGCATCAATTATACAACTAGGGCAGCCACATAAACAATGTGGCCCACCCTGATTGGTTGGTCTGTTCTAAAACACGGCTGTCAGACCAGATAAAAAGGCATGGGACCGTGTGTGTGTGTTTTTGGTCATAAGGAAAATCTGACCCACACCCCCTGAACCAAAGGGACGTGCACTTCTTGACTGTCTGTAGCTGGCCAGTGCAGAAAGCGGCCGACTGAAAGGTAATGTATTTTTGGATGAATGCAGGGTAAGTCTATGGAGTAAAAGAAGTCTGGTCACTCGAGCCGAATTGATCATAGTTGTATCAATACTGTAGCATAAAATCAATAGTAGGTGGCTGACGCATAATAGCTTTGCATGCATTTGTGCTTGTCTTATAAGTAGCCTGAGCAGATGCCTGTAGTGCTGTCGTTCATTAGCTCCTTATACATATAGTTGTGTTGCCTTTGAAATATTTTGTCACCAGGAATATAAAACTGGTGAATAAGAGCTTTACTTATGCTTGTCTTCGGGGCTTCTGTTATGACCTGCCAGGACCAGCATATGCAGAGTCATTGGAACTCGCAAATGGTCCATATTACATGTACTTGCGCTTGTCTTCAATATAATCTTCATAGGCGTTTGGGAAATAACCAGAGCTGTCAGATATAGAACACCTCAAATATACATCTCAAGCACCAAGTACTCAGACCTTATGTTCACTGCAAAATTAACTTGAGTTATTACCTGAGTGTTACCTCATGTAGGGTCTTACTGATAAGCATAACAGTGTCAGTATAAACCATTTATTATTAACAGGAATTATGTACAAGAAATGAGATAACTTCCTACTGTTCTGTGTAGCTGCAGTCTAGGACTGCCCTGTTCTGGGCTTCTTTTATATCCTCCTTACATCTCTCTTTCAGTTTCTGTTATTACATTAACTTGTGTGCCCGTGTCTATCTTGTATGTCATATAGGTGCCATTTGTGCACATTTTAGGCCAATCTTCTGAGATTTCAGCCTCCTTCATTATCGTGTTTAAGCACAGCTCTTCCTCTACACTGAGGAATTCTTTCTGTGCTTAAAACATGCACTTTCTGGCTTTCTCTGCACCTCTTAGCATAATGATTGGGTTTATTACAGTTTCTATATATTTGCTTGAATGCTGGACAGTTCTTATACTCATGCTGGTTGCCACATCGCTGGCACTATTTCCTGCATTCCATAGAATCATAGAACTGGAAGGGACCTCGAGAGGTCATCTAGTCCAGTCCCCTGCATTCAAGGCAGGACTAAGTATTACCTTTCTTTCCTTGGCCAATTTAATTTCTGTGAACTTCCCCTTGCTGGTGTAGCTATACTATGCACAGTCATGTGCACTCTGCCTTTTACTAGGCTTTTTGTTTGTTCGTTTGTTCTGCTGCTTGGCATATACATATTGCCCTTTCTTGTGTCAGATCTCTCTCCCTGATTAACTGCTTATGGACTTCTTTTTTTATTGTTAAACCCCAGAGCAATCTGGTCTTTAATAAGAGTCTTTTGATATTCCTTATTCACAGGACTGACTTTTTAGTTTGAAGTTTCGACAAACTCCCCTGTTGTATCTCCTTCATTCTATGTTCTCATCCTGTATCTATACATCTCTCATAAGTAACATTTTTCCTTAGGGACTCAATGATCCTCAAACATTTTAATTATTTCTGCAAAGCTTTCCTCTCATTTTCCACCACCCTCTGTATGGAATGCATTGTATACAGTTAGGGCTTCTGTGCCTGCCACTGTTAAGAGCAGGGCAATCTTTTGCTCATGCTCCAGTGTATTTGCCCAGTTGGTTTTATGTGCAATTCAAATTACTGTCTGAATCTTTTCCAGGTATTTCCAGCATTTCCCCTGTTTCACAGGGCTGGAGGGGAAGTTACTTGCAGTTGCACAGTCTCTGTAGCAGCCATTTAAATGTTACCTCTGTAAAAGCATTTTCCAGCATGCTGTGCCTTCCACTTCGGTACCACATAGTATCTTACTGACAAGCAGAGCAGTGTCAAAATAAACACTTTACTATGAACAGAAACGAGGCAACAACTTCCTACTATTCTGTGTAGCTGCAGTTTGCAACTGCCCTGTCCTTTGTTTCTGTCTCCAGCAGGAAGTGTTTTAGGAAATCAAAGACTGCATCGAGTGATTACAGGAGGATTTACTGAATAGCACACCACTTACTGTATAGCACACCTCTAATTCAAGTCCACATACAAAGATCCTTACCTCAGGTATGGTGGTGCTTTTAATTCAAGTTGGCTGGCTTGGCAGGAGTATAGGCTAATGCTCAAGTTAGCACAACTCATCAGCTGCTAACACAGTCACTCTGTAATGTGGACATAGGTTAGCTCTGCTTGAGTGCCACTGGTCCTCCAATTCCCTCCCACAGTTTCTTCCTGTGCCCAGAATGTTCTCCCACAATTCACTTGGAAAGAATTCATAGAATGGCTGTTTACTGTAGTTTGAAGAACCATAGAATATGGCCCCGAAGTCTTGGTGCCACTCATGAGGTGCGTGGTGCCACTGTGAATATATTGGCTCAAATGCTATTTCACAGTGTGGCCACTCTCGTTTGAGCGAAGCTAACCCAAGAGGAGTAACTCAAATGTAGATAATGTGAGTTAAATCTGCAGTGAAGAGAGACCCTTAGTTAACTGGGGAAATCAGAAGAATCATTCCAAACTGTTGTATCAGTTTAGGAATATGTGATGGGTTGGTACACAGAAACCCCCTTTGGACTGCCAACTGATATGCTGAGACTACTTCTGAGCCTGCTTTCCCTGCAAGTGTGGGACTTCAGAACCTTGCCTTGTTCAAGCCAGACACGCTAGCCTGCTACAAACACAGACCCATGTCTGAACCACGTCCCCAGATGCTGCAGGCTTAACTGGAAACAGCTTAAAAAGTGTTCCTGTCTCCAAATACTCAGGTACTCAGCTCCCAATGGGGTCCAAACCTCAAATAAATCCATTTTACCCTGTACAAAGCTTATACAGGATAAACTCGTAAATTGTTCGCCCTCTATAACACTGATAGAGAGATAGGCACAGCTGTTTGCCCCGCCCCCCAGGTATTAATACATACTCTGGGTTAATTAATAAGTAAAAAGTGATTTTATTAAATACCAAAAGTAGGATTTAAGTGGTTCCAAGTAATAATAGACAGAGCAAAGTGAATTACCAAGCAAAATAAAATAAAACACACAAGTCTAAACCTAATACAGTAAGAAAACTGAATACAGATAAAATCCCACCCTCAGAGATGTTTCAATAAGCTTCTATCACAGACTGGATGCCTTCCTAGTCTGGGCACAATTCTTTCCCCTGGTACAGCCCTTGTTCCAGCTCAGGTGGTAGCTAGGGGATTTCTCATTACTGCAGCCCCTTTTGTTCTGTTCCATCCCCTTATATATCTTTTGCACAAGGTGGGAATCCTTTGTCCCTCTCTGGGTTCCCACCCTTCCTTCTAAATGGAAAAGCACCAGGTTTATGATGGATTTTAGTACCAGGTGACATGGTCACATGTCCTGTGAGACCCCAAGCCTTCATTCTGACTCACAGGAAGGCCTGCAAGCAAACAGATCCATCCACAGTCAATTATTCTGGTTGATGGGAGCCATCAAGATTCCAGACCATCATTAATAGGTCACACTTTGCATGATTACAATAGGCCCTCAGAGTTATATTTCTAGTTTCAGATACAAGAATGCACACACATACATTAATACAAATAGGATGACCACACTCAGTAGATTTCAGAGTAGCAGCCATGTTAGTCTGTATCCACAAAAAGAACAGGAGTACTTGTGGCACCTTAGAGACTAACAAATTTATTAGAGCATAAGCTCTCGTGGGCTACAGCCCAATTCATTGGATACATCCGATAAAGTGGGCTGTAGCCCACGAAAGCTTATGCTCTAATAAATTTGTTAGTCTCTAAGGTACCACTAGTACTCAGTAGATTATAAGCTTTGTGATGATACCTTACACGAGACCTTTTGCATGAAGCATATTCCAGTTACATTATATTCACACTCATTAGCATATTTTCATAAAATCATATAGAGTGCAACGTCACAGAATATATGGGCCAAAGATGTTAACATAGCCCAGTCACTGTCCACCATTAAACATTGTTAAATAGAGTTTGGGGTTTGGTATATAGAGACCTCAGACTGGTTAGTGCCATTGCAAATACACCATTAAACATAATTTTATCTTTTTATTAAAGAAACAGAAAAGGGAAAACAGTTGAAATGTAAAGTACCAAGTAAGGATTTCATTTGAACAACATCCCTTGTTCCCCTTCCCTTTAGCTGGACAGAGTTTTTAGAAGGAAACTCCCCCTCCCCTGCTTGTTTGATAATGTCTAAGATGGCCTGAAATATGGTAATAACTGTCCTTTTGGGGGAAAGAAGTTAGTAGAGATGGGCTGGAGCTGGCACTGCTAGTGTTGCTGAAGTCTGATCCCATTTCCAAGATGACAAATACACACAAAAAGAGAGAGAAAAGAATAGCTAAGATAGAAAATACAGCATTGGTCTCTGGTGTTGACTTTCACTTGAAACTTCGCTGCTGGAAAAACAGTCTTGTCAGCCATCCCAAGCCCTGGCAAACTTGTACTTATCGATGGCTGTTTAGGGCATTGCCTTTAGCTGCCTCTCTGGTCACAGGCCTACAGCAGAGTTGCAAAATATGCAGACTTGACCAACTAAGCCAGATTCTATTAGAAGGAAAAAGGAGAGAGATAGGAAAGAAAAGAAATAAGGTAAGGAAGGAAAAGTACAGATGGCGTGGGGAAGAGAGAGAGAGACAAAGTTTCACATTCTAGATAGTATTTGGGATTCAGCTGGAGCTTGTGGAGGTGGCAATGTTATCTGGGTCACTCTCTCTGGCCTGGCGGGGTCAGGACATCATTCATGATGGGGATGAAGATGTTTGGGGCCCAGGAGATGGTCAGGGTGGGAGCCATGATGATAAAACTTGCTCCAGTAGCCCATTTTTCCTCCCAAATTTTCTCTTTTAAACCCCCAAAAGGAAGTGATGGATGGAATAACGTGGCCTCTCATAATTTCGGCCACCAGTTAGGTCTAATATCTGGCATACCAATTTTGGTTCTTTGATTTTTAGTCATCCTATTTTTGTTTACCAGGCATGATTTTAACACAGTCCTTGAATTATATCAGTAGGCCTTCTTGTTTGGACTAGTTTAGACTTTGTCTCTCTTTCATACCTTTTCCCATTCCTTGTTGTTATAGGTTATTGTGACATCTTATAAACATACAATCACTTCTAACAGCTGAGTAAACAAATGCAGATATTTGTAGGTCCAATTATCACAACAGAACCCCTTGGCTTTGGTTCAAATGAGTATTGGCAAAGCAACATAAACAAAAACAGAGTGAAAAGGTTTGTCATCTTTGGATTTTGGTTTAAAATGAGAAGTTGGAAGAGTTTGAGTAACATGCATCTTAGATGAGTTCTTGAGGATTGTACAAGGTTGACATGGAAATCTGCCAGCTGGCACAAATTTCACTATGAAACAAAAACTAAACTATGAAAATTAACCTAAAAATATTTGTGCCAGCAAAAAGCTTAGTTTTGAGTTTCAGTGTCAGGTTCACAGGCCCCAGAAAGCTTCACATGAAACTCAGCAGGTTTTATCTTTGTATTCAACCTCAAACCTTGCTGAATTTCACATTCCTTTGTGAAATATCTACGTGGTTTATAGAGCTATGCTAAACTGTACTTGAACTTAATAAATATGAAAACAGTCCCCACTGAAGTGGATGACTATGTAGTAGCCACAAAAAGAGTGAATTACACAATTGTCCAAAGTCAGACCTTATCTAAGCTGGTGGCACTACTGAATTTTTCTTGATATCTTTAAGACCTCAAGTGTTGTCTGGTTTCATGTAATGGTCATAGAAAGGTTAAATAGGGAAAACTTAGATAAAACTTTAAAAGATGTGAACGGGTTCATGAGAGTGGTATTTTGGCAGTGATATTTAGCAGTGCTATGTATTTTAGAAATAGAGAGATTTATAGCTCAAGTTATCAAAATCCACTGCCACTGACTGTTCAATTCAGTAGAATATCTTATCAATATTCCGTTCAGTCAGAGGGGAGCTTGGATTTCAGAATATCTGCTCTCTTCTTGTTTGGAGATACTTTCACTCAAAAGAATCAGGGGCAGTAAACAGACTATTCTCGGTGTCTCCAGGGATCCAATTCACACATACATCTTTTTTCTCTATGCCTTGGTTCAGATGTTTCACTGTCCTTCAGCTACTGTGTGCCATTTAGGCAGTGCAAGGTAGCCATAATGCCAGCTGAACTAAAGGGAGCTAATGGAAGGTTATCTTAGAGGCAAAGATTCCCTGAGTTGTATATAGCCGCCATAGCAGCTCCTATGCCACTCCCATCCTGGTGACGGTCCTCAGCCTAGAGGTGAAATAGGGTATATCTGGGTGAAAGGGGGTCTGACCAGGGTGTATCAATTCCTCAGTGATCTCTCAGTTGCCAAAATAGCTCTTTAGTGCTTTGGGTAGCCAACCATCATTTGGAGCAGTCCTGAGGCTTCTTTCATGCCAGGGACTGCCTTGGTTTCTGGCAGGCTGCAGGAGAGGGGATGGGCACTAAGGTGGCAGTATTTTTTTTGAATTGCTGATTTTTCTTGGAGTTGAAAAAGTAAAATCGGGATGTACGCCTTATTGCCTGGCAGAGTGCCACAAGTTCAAGAAACTGCCTGAGGAATGCTTATGTGACTTTCTGACTGCTTCCATTAATAGCAAATTTCTTATTCTCCAGTTGTTTTGGAACTCTCTTTTTAATATATTATCAGTAACATAATATTGTGGGGCTCAATAACTATTCTCTCTCTATTCTGGCTGTGAGTTACGAGTTCTATTGCTGACTATGCCATTGAGTCACTGTGACCTCTCTTTGGTTTTGCCATCTATAAAACAAGGAAATAATGCCACTTATCTCTGTAAAACAGTTTGAGACCTACCAATGAAAGTGTGCTGTCTAGCTACTAAGTATCACTATTAACCTTTCAAGACATGGAGCTATTGGTTTTAAAAAAAAAAATCTATGGCAGACTATTTTCTAAGGACTGAATTCTTTTATGAAGAGAGTGGCACAGCATTTTTGGTTACTACTTTGCCCTTTAGATGATTTGAGTAGAATTGCTTTTCAAAGTACACAAGACAAAGCAGTTAGAGAGCCTGATCCTATTGCCATGTTGCATGTAAAACTCAGCCAAGTGCGTTCTGTGCACTTGTAAAAAGTTAAGAACTAATTCTTCAAGATCTAAGTGTTAGTAACAAAGCTTCATTTTAGAGTTTATATTTTACACTCATGCAGAAGTCATCCTTGCTCTATTTCCCCATTTTCCTATATTACATGGCAGCTGTGTGTAAATATTCATTTGCTCTTCAGACCTGTACTTCTGACTTCTGACTTCTTACAATCTCTTGGCGATAGTCTGCAATTACAGATAACATTTTAATCACAAATACCACTATAAATGTTTTCATACATAGGTTTATTTATATTTTATAAGAACAAACAAAGTAAATGACTTTGGACATAAAATGTGGTGGAACTAAAGCCCTGGATCTTAACTATATATCTGGCTCTGAACTTTGCAGGGCAGATTCACAGCTGGTGGAAATTGTAATAGTGCCTTAGAAATCAATACATTATTTTGACATCTTACAAACTTACACTCATTTCTTGCAGCTGAGTTCACATGTAGGGTACTTTGTAGGTCCAATTATCATAACAGAACCTCCTGGCTTTGGTTCAAATGAGTACTGGCAAAGTGATATAAACCAAAACTGAGTGAAAAGGGTTGCCCTTACTTTCAACCCCTATGATGGTAGGACACAAAACTCTGGATTTGAACTATCCTGAAGTTGAACTTTTGAAATCTGCATTTGAATCTGAACTAAAATTTTGGGCTGTTTACATTTAGTGTTTGATTCTAAATCATTCAAGATAATTTTGAGCTGTGATTTCTGATTCAAACCTGAAATGGCTTCAGTGTAATTACACCAGGAATGAGTGACCTATTTATTCCTTAGGAAGTTCCTTACTGGGAGTTAGTCTTCAGACAAGATTTATGGTGACACATGAACCAAAACAAGAGTGAGATGATTAACTGTAAATTTCATCTAGTTCGACCCTGACCTAAGGTAAACTCTTACAGTGCTATAATCTAAAGAGTAGGGGGGAAATGTGACAATTTTCCTATTCAATTGCTATTTTAGACATTTAGAAATAACTTTTGAACTGTTCACCTGTTTATAACTTCCTCTTCTATCAACTACAACACTCTTTCTCTTAGTCTTGAAGGACACTTTAAAAATCCCATGGCACTTCAAGTAGGGATTTTTGTCTCATGTTCATGGCCAAAATTTTCCCTCTCCCTTATTGTTATTCTGCATGATAAAGTTACGTTAGCTGCTAACTTCTACCTTAGAGGTGAGTGCACTCTATCAGGGGTATATATGTATAGAGTTTGTGAAGTGCATAAGGATTCCTTGGAATGAGAGATGATACATGGTGTGACGGGTTGGATCACAGAAACCCCCTTGGGAACTGCCAATTCATGTGTTGAGACTACTTCTGTTCCTGCTTTCCTGCCCTGGCAGCTTGGGACTTCAGTGCCCTGCCTGTTTTGAGCCAGACCCGCTAGCCTGCTGCAAAACCAGACCCAGGCCTGAACTACGTCCCCTAACAGCTGTAGGCTTAATTGAAAGCAGCTTAAGAAGTGTTTCTGTCTCTAACACTCAGATGCCCAACTCCCAATGGGGTCCAAACCCCAAATAAATCCGTTTTACCCTGTATAAAGCTTATGCAGGGTAAACTCATAAATTGTTCGCCCTCTATAACACTGAGAGAGATATATGCACAGCTGTTCCCCCCTCCCCCCCCGTATTAATATATACTCTGGGTTAAATAATAAGTAAAAAGTGATTTTATTAAATACAGAAAGTAGGATTTAAGTGGTTCCAAGTAATAACAGACAGAACAAAGTAAATCACCAAGCAAAATAAAACAAAACACGCAAGCCTATGCCTAATACAGTAAGAAAACCGAATACAGATAAAACCTCACCCTCAGAGGTATTCCAGTAAACTTCCTTTTACAGACTAGTCTCCTTCTAGTCTGGGTCCAGCAATCACTCACATCCCCTGTAGTTACTGTCCTTTATTCCAGTTTCTTTCAGGTATCCTTGAAGGTGGAGAGGCTATCTCTTGAGCCAGCTGAAGTCAAAATGGAAGGGTCTCTCATGGGATTAAATAGACTTTCTCTTGTGGGTGGAGACCCCCTCCTCTCTCCTATGAAAAGTCCAGCTCGAAGATGGAGTTTTGGAGTCACATGGGCAAGTCACATGTCCAAGCATGACTCAGTTTTTACAGGCAGCAGCCATTACCCCATGCTATCTTGAATGTCTCCAGGAAGACTTCTTATGTGGATTGGAGCCTTCCAAGATCCATTGTTCGTTAAGTGTTTCTTGATTGGGCACTTAATTTGCACATTCCTTTCTCAAGAAGCTGACCAAATCCTTTACTAAGGCTACTTAAAAATCAACCAAGTATACAGCCAAAATTCATAACTTCGAATACAAAAATGATACATGAATACAAATAGGATGAATAGATTCAGTAGATGATAACCTTTACAGAGATATGTTACATGGCATATGTAGCATACAACATATTCCAGTTATGTTATATATACATTCATAAGCATATTTCCATAAAGCCTTATGGGTGCACCATCACATATGGCATTTCCCATCAACCAGGTTGTCACAATGATTTTTACATCCTTCTACTTTTCTTGCCAATGGGGGACACAGTTGCTTGTCCTGACAGGTTTGCTATTGCAATAATTTGCTTTATTTGCAGACACTATCAATATTTTTAATTGTGTGCCTAACAGCAATATCCTACAACCAGTCTCTGTTGGAGGATATCATGTTGTATCCGGGGGAGGGGGGGATGGGAGGATACCGTATTGGTATATGTATATTGATACAATATAGTATCCTTCCCATATCCTCTGCCATATTACTTTTTTCTCAAAACTCATACTTTCATGTGCCACTTCCCCTTATTGAGGCACATGAATTTGGTGATCATTTAGAGATTTAATCCCTCAGAGACTGGAAACCATTTCACATAACACTTGAGGAATGGAAGAGGAATTTCACTGCACCGTGCTTGATGGAATTTGTCGTACCTATGGTTGCTATGAAGTCACAAAGTAGGCAATTTCACCCTGTATCTCCAATTGTGCCCCTGCTCAATAGCAGTGGCAGTGTCATTATTAGTAACGGACAGCTCACAGAGAAAGTAGAAAAAAAGATTCCCAGACACTATGACAGTCATCTCCTTGCACTGTCAGTTCTCCTCTGTGATTATGAAACTGAAATAGAAGTGATCACTGAATTAATTGTTTTGGTTTTTAAGACATTAAAAAAATACTTACTGATCTTACATCAGGGTAAAAGAAGAAATAAGGAGATTATATGAATAAAACAATCAGATATTGTTTTATGATTAAAATGATGCACAGAGCACGGTGTGACTTCTGTGTATCATTTAATAAATGTCACTTTACAATATGTATGTCAAACAAGACACATCCCTAATCTCAGCAATTGTAGTCGGTCTAATACTGTGAATGCTTAAACACATTAATAACATTACTCAAATGAGAAGTCTACTTGAAGTGAACGTGACTATTCCCTTGAAAAATTTTGTGTGCGTACTTCAATGATTTAACCCTAAATGAAGAGAAAACTCTGACCCAGTCTCTCTACTGTCTAAGTATAACACTTGAAAGCAAATATTATTTACAGGAATCAAGTGTATTTGCATACTTGCTCAATATTTTTTTATCCAGATTCAGTCCTGGTATAAGCAGGTGTAATTCCACTTGAGAGTTATCATGCCAGCTTACATAGTGATAAATTTGGTCCTTTGTTTATACACAATGGCTGAAAATAGTAAAGCAGTTACAGTTATTCTTCCATAGTATTTGAAAGTATTAAAATAAAATGCACTCCTTCAATTTTTAATGGATGCAATTCTTTTATGGTTGTAGGGAAGAAACAAATTTTACTTGGTAAATACAGTTCTAAGAAGGGGTCTGATGTGACTGTGGGTGCTCTCTCTTTAAAACCTTTCTACTAAATATTAGTTCATATCAAAGCAAATACTGATATTTTTGGCTATAGCCATGCATAGTGTGAGCAGATGCTGCAAAAGCTTTTGTCCATTCATTTGAATCTTGGCTTGCAGCACTTTGTGCTAGGACGGCACCTGGCCTTCTTGTATCTCGCAAAATTATCAGTGTCTAAATCTTGCCATCTCTATTAACTGGCTGTATAACTGAGCTTATGGTAACTCTGATTTATGGTATTATCTGAAAGCCTACAAGGGTCTTAACATCTTGAGCAATATTCTAGTTTCTTTAACCTTAATGTCTGATTTCTTCAGTGGGTAACCAAACTGATATAGCACTCTGGCTTTGCTTTTGATGTATCTATTTCTGAAGATTTACACGTATTCTTTGTACTTACATTAATTACTAATTACAATGGGAACAGTAGGCTTACCCTATGTTGAATGCCTTTGTGCTGTTGCATTTACAGCTTCTGGTGCTTAATGTGCTAGAGTTACATATCCATGTGAGTCTGACAGAAGGAATATGCCCAAGGCAAGAAGAAATGGAAAGCAGTATCACAAATAGAGAGCCTAATTGTGAATAATTTGGGAACATTAAAATATTGAAAAAAAAACTTTTAACATATGCAGTAAACTCTGCCATGGATCACTATGACTGGTATTAATAAAACATCAAGATACAAGATTAAATAGAAGGAAGGCAAGGCCCCAATCTTATTTCATAACATGGATCACATCTTAGAGCAATTGTCTCATGGATACATCCCATCCTATTTCTGATCATGTAGACCATCTCCCTCCGACTGCTGCTCCAATAAGATCCCTCTAACAACCACAGTGATTGTTACATGGGAGATCAAAAGCAGGAAAGCTCAGAGTATGTTAAGCTGTCTTTGAATGCGATTTAGCAGTTGCAAACAGAAGGAGAGCACCAGCTGACCAATCAACTCTCTGCAAGCCATCAGCAAGTGCTTAGTGGATCACCATTTAAATAAGTGAACAGGCAGGCAACAATGGAGGCTAGTAGACAGGAAGAGATGAAGAGAAGATTATTGTTCATTTTAATGGGTTTAATAAATATATAAAAGTATTTATTTATAATAAAAGCTATTGTTCTTTTGTGTTTAAAAGATGATATATAGTGGGCAGTAATGTCCTTTTCAGAATGTAATCTCTGGCATTTTAATGTAGTCTGGTCATTTTTCAGTCTGTGATATAATAGTTGTCAACTACAATTCTCATTTACAGTATGTTTCCATCTTCATACATATAGATAAAAAAATCTAGCACTAATGCAATATGAATGATGAGAAATCAAGTACTCAGAACCAGGAAATTGCTGAAATTAAAGATGAGTGCTGAAGCTGGGGTTGCCAGGTGTCCAGTTTTCGACCGGAACAACTGGTCGAAAAGGGAGCTTGGTGGCTCTGGTCAGCACCGCCGACCAGGCCATTAAAAGTCCGGTCGGCAACACAGCAGGGCTAAGGCAGGCTCCCTGCCTGCTGTGGCTTTGCACGGCTCCTGGAAGCAGCGGCATGTCCCCTCTCCAGCTCTTAGGCCTAGGGGCAGCCAGGGGGCTCTGCGCGCTGCCACTGCCCTAAGCGCCAGTTCCGCAGCTCCCATTGGTTGGGAACTGCAGCTAATGGGAGCTGCCGGGGTGGTGCCTGCAGATGGGGCCTGCACCCCTGGCCCCCTCCTGTGCCCCAACCCCCTGCCCAACCCCTGGTCCCCCTCCCCCAAAACCCTCAGTCCCAGCCCAGAGCACCCTCCTACACCCCAAAGCCTCATCCGCAGCCCCACCCAAGAGCCTGCACCCCCAGCCAGAGCCCTCACCCACACCTTAACCCCCAGCCCAGAGACCCCGCCCCACTCCAAACCCCTCCTTTCTAGCCCAACCCTCACCCCTCAGCCCAGGGCCCATACGCCCTCCCACATCCCAACCCCCTGCCTTAACCCAGAGCCCCCTCTGATACTCCAAACCCCTCAGCTCCACCCCCAGCCCAGAGCCTCCTCCTGCACCCACCCCATCCCCATCCCCACCCCAGAGCCCACACCCCCAGCCAGAGCCCTCCCCCCACCCCAATGCCAACAAGCCCAGTTTCTTTTCTCTCTCATACAATTCCTACAAAACCAAAGCACCATTTATGAAAATGTCTAAACTAGCTCCCTGTGTAGGATATAATTTTCCCTCCAAATTTCATATTAACACTTCTACAGATCTGGGAAATCAAAATATCCCCATTGTTTACTTTAGAAAAATACCTTAAGGCCTTTTTCACTATCCTATCTTAGTAACAGAAGACAGTGAAAAGTTCTGAGTAGCCTGCTTTATTTGTACTTAATGAAAGCAAGTGTCTTTTGCTATGTTTTTCTCTATTAGTGTAAGGTTTTCACAGAGATTAGGTGGGTGAGGTAATATCTTTTACTGAACCAACTTCGGTTGGTGAGGGAGACAAGCTTTTGAGCTTACACAGAGCTCTTCCTAAGGCCTGGGGAATGGGCTCAGAGTGTCACAGCTAAATATAAACTGGAACAGATGGTTTAGAACAGTGGTTTGCAACCTTTTTGGGCGCAGGACCCATTTGTAAATGTTTATGGTCTTTCGCGACCCAGAAAATAGTCTGGGGGTGGAGGCCCTGGAATGGTTTTGATCAGATACATCCTGCCCGGCACTCACTCCAGTGGCAGGTCCTGTGCTGTAGGGCTGGCTGGGCTTGGCTCTTTGCTCTGAGCATTGCAATCTCTGGGATTGCAGCACCCCAGAGGTTTGGCCCCGCCTCCCTGACTGGACCAAACTTGTCTGAGTGGAGTTGTGAGTTGGCTCATGGGGTTACAGTGCCACTCACTCAAATGTGGCCTACCTGGACTCCTGTTGTTATGATGGCTGGCCCAAACCTGAGTGGCACAGGGACCCCAGAAGTTACATTGCCTGGAGCAGGGAGGTGAGCCCAGCCAGCCCCATGGGACAGGAGCCACAGGAGCTGCTACACGACCCTTTGAAATAGTCTGGTGTCCCAATTTTGGGTCCTGATTCGTAGGTTGAGAAACGCTGGTTTAAAATAGGTAGTTAACACATATTTCAAGGGACCATACAAGGTGAAGTGGCCTGTTTACACCTCTCCAGTCCTAGGGAAGAAAAGCAGTGGGGAGGGGGAGGGGGAGAGAAGAGGAGAGCATGTCAGGTCCATCATTGGTGCATACACCCCTTAACCAACTTAAAACTGCCTTCACCAGACAAGGCTATTCCACCAGAGAAGTAGATCACATCATGCAATGGGCCATCCAAATACCCAGGGAGAACTTCTTCAGTATAAAAATAAAACACCCTCCAATCACACATCTCTATTTATCACCTACTCCACCCCCCCCCCCACACACACACGGGAACCCATATGGGGTATCAAACTATTACCACCCATACTCAATGGGGACCACATCCTGAAATAAATCTTTCCTGCATCCCCCTCATATGACCTTCATAATACCTCACTGCCCCCCACCCCCAACCTCTCCAAGCTTATCATCAGGAGCAAGCTCCCCACAGACCAGGACACACATGAAGCCCCTGCCATCTGATCAACACAGTCACAGGCTCTGCAATTGTCTGCCGATCAAACAAATGATTGTTGTGGGCACCCTGTAACGGGGCACAGACTCACCACAGCGGCACCTCCTGCTGTTAGTTAGGGAATTAGCTCTTTCAGTGGCACGCCTTCACTAAAGGTGTCTCATCCTCTGTTACTTTTTCAGTCTCCACTTTCCTCACAGTCAGACCCACGTCACTTCCAGACCACAGTGTCCGCTTCTGGACAGTGCCCTCCAGCTGTGCTCACTCCGCTGGCTCTCCCCCTTCCACGGGACCGGCAGCTTCTGGTTCTACCACTCACCTCAGTGGCTCACTGCAGTCCTTCCTCCAAGGGCAAACTGCAGTCTGGCTTAGCCACTCATCACTGGCAAGCGGGGGGAAAAGGGGGGGGGCCCAGACCCACCTGCTACTCTGGGCCCCAACCCAGGGACCCTCCAGTGGCAGCATCACAGCGGCTGGAAGAGACTCTGGCTCCACCCCTGCCGCTCCAGCTCTGGCCCCACCCCTTCCACTCTCCCCCAGGCCAGATGCTGGCGGGGAGGGGGAGACAACACTTGACCCTGCATAGCTTCCTGACACATCGCCACTGGAAGGAAGAGTTAATGCAGCTTTTGTAAAGGGAAATCATGCCTCACCAACCCTCCTTGAGGGTTTCAACAAACAAGTGGACAAGCCTGGGTGATCCAGTGGATATAGTGTCCTTGGACTTTCAAAAAGCTCCCTTACTGACACCTCAATCTGGGGCAGTTCCTCAGATTTCTCACCTAAAAATTTGTTACCTAAAAAGAATGGGTCAGATAGAATCATAGAATATCAGGGTTGGAAGGGACCCCAGGAGGTCATCTAGTCCAACCCCCTGCTCAAAAGCAGGACCAATCCCCAATTAAATCATCCCAGCCAGGGCTTTGTCAAGCCTGACCTTAAAAACTTCTAAGGAAGGAGATTCCACCACCTCCCTAGGCAACGCATTCCAGTGTTTCACCACCCTCCTAGTGAAAAAGTTTTTCCTAATATCCAACCTAAACCTCCCCCACTGCAACTTGAGACCATTACTCCTTGTTCTGTCCTCTTCCACCACTGAGAATAGTCTAGAACCATCCTCTCTGGAACCACCTCTCAGGTAGTTGAAAGCAGCTATCAAATCCCCCCTCACTCTTCTCTTCTGCAGACTAAACAATCCCAGTTCCCTCAGCTTCTCCTCATAAGTCATGTGTTCCAGACCCCTAATCATTTTTGTTGCCCTTCGCTGGACTCTTTCCAATTTATCCACATCCTTCTTGAAGTGTGGGGCCCAAAACTGGACACAGTACTCCTGATGAGGCCTCACCAATGTCGAATAGAGGGGGACGATCACGTCCCTCGATCTGCTCGCTGTGCCCCTACTTATACATCCCCAAATGCCATTGGCCTTCTTGGCAACAAGGGCACACTGCTGACTCATATCCAGCTTCTCGTCCACTGTCAGCTCTAGGTCCTTTTCCGCAGAACTGCTGCCTAGCCATTCGGTCCCTAGTCTGTAGCTGTGCATTGGGTTCTTCCATCCTAAGTGCAGGACCCTGCACTTATCCTTATTGAACCTCATCAGATTTCTTTTGGCCCAATCCTCCAATTTGTCTAGGTCCTTCTGTATCCTATCCCTGCCCTCCAGCGTATCTACCACTCCTCCCAGTTTAGTATCATCCGCAAATTTGCTGAGAGTGCAATCCACACCATCCTCCAGATCGTTTATGAAGATATTGAACAAAACCGGCCCCATATGTGGCCTTAGATCTGCTGCAGTGAAGATGGATGCAAATAATTAAGTTAGCTTTTCCCCAACAGCCTTGTATTCCTTGAATGCTTCTTTTAACACCTCAGCCATCCAGTGGTCTCACTGATTTTTTGGAAGGCTTTTTGCTTCTGATGTACTTAAAAAGTTTCCTTAGTTTTTGTCTTTTGCTAGTTGCTCTTCAAATTCTTTTTTGGCCTGCCTATTTAAACTTTTACTCTTGACTTGCCAGAGTTTATTCTCCTTTCTATTTTCCTCTCTAGGATTGACTTCCAGTTTTTAAAGGATGTCTTTTGTCTAACTGCCTCTTTTACTCTGTTGTTTAGTCATGGTAGCATTTATTTATTTTGGGTCTTCTCAGTGTTTTTTTTTTTTTAATTTGGGGCATACATTTTGTTTGAGCCTCTATTATGGTATTTTTAAAAATTTTCCTTGCAGCTTGTAGGCATTCCATTCTTGTGACTGTTCCTTTTAATTTCCATTTAACTAGCCTTTCTCATTTTTGTTTAGTTTCCCTTTTTGAAGTTAAATGCTCGTGTGGTGGGTTTCTTGGCTGACTTGACACACCATCATGGCTACAATAACACTGCATGAAACATGTGTGTCATTTACAAGGTATTCCTTTTGACTGGTTCATCCTACTTGTCCAGAACAACAATCTGTCTATTTGTTATCTGTTTATAAAACCATCAGAAAGAATTTGTTTACAATAAAAATCTATACCTTTAAACATATCAGAGGCACTTCTTCATTTTTAACATCTACTCTCTTGAAGTTTTAAAAATTAGATATGTTTTAATTATTTAAGCACATGAACATATTTCTTGGATAACTCAAAAATGACCACATTTTCTACCAAGTACTTGTACAAAACTTCACCTTTAGGCTGAAAACAAACATGACAAATTTCAGTCTAAAGGGCAATTAAAAAAAAAAGACGTTAAACGCACTTACTAACAAGCTCTTACAATGAAAGTGCCATCTTAGCCTTAACTTTAGCTATAATAATCATAATAAATCATCATCATCATCATCATCTTTATGGATAGTGATTTGTTCTTCACTGAAGTACATTCACTCCATTTTTAATTGGCTTAGGTGTTGCTCTTAGCAGTGATTCATTCTGAATGCCAAGGTGTATTCCTGGTTTTCTAAAGGTTAATATTAGGCTGTAATGAACAGTACAGATTAAACATTGGTGACATTCTATTTTCTCATCCACTATAGATAAAATATTTATACTTTAACAGAAATCAGTTTAGAAAGCTGGTGCAGCTTTGATGTTATCTTTTAATTAGCAGTCTTAATTAACAAGTTTGTTTGCTAATGATTAATCCTTTGTGCAAATGAAGTGAGGATTTGTCAATCTTAAAGTTACACGCAACCTGGATAGTCTTGGTTTCTTCATAAAATAAAATCAAACAAAAAAAATAAAAATCCTCTGGGATGTCAAGATGGAGTTTCTCAAGAATGCATGGGGAGTGTCAGATGGTTCTCAAACATTACTAATCGAAAGCTGGACTTAATCCATGTGGTGATTTTCAAGTACATCCTTGCTGTAAAACAGAGGTCAGGCTTTCCTGATCCACCTCTGCACTGGTAGTTACTATGATGTTTTTAATGTAGTTCTTACCAAAAGCAGATTCACAGGTAGCATTTATCACAGTTTGATAACCAGGTGATTATCTATTACCAACTCAGCTGCATGTAAATTAAACAATGTAAATTAAACAGAATGTCCCTTACACCTGGGTAGAATGAATTAAAAAGCTTTAAGGGGAGCCTTGCTTGTACAACACTTCTGAAAAGGTAGGGCATTATTTTATTTTGATCGTGAAGACAGATCTATTGATGGGTGGGTGGGTGAGAGAGAGATGTTTTTAGAAAGCAATAACTGTGGGGTCTGGAAAGGTGAAAGGTTATCTTGCAGAAGGGCCTATTTGAGCTGGAGAGATAGAAACAAAGAGAAGGCCTCAAAAGTTTTGGAAAAATGAGTATAAGCATCCAAACGCTTTAGCGTTCATTCAGTTGATTCTTTTAGAATATAGATTTGCAAGACTCTTATCTATTGAATATAGAGATATACTTGTCTCTGCCACACTTGCAGCTCAAAACACCACACAAGAATGTGGTTTATTGCACTGGAGGATCGTGGTGCTCGTTCTGCCCTATTCTTCCTTTTTAGCTTAGTCTGTGAAATAAGGCTGTTAATTTCTGCACACAGTATTTTTGGCTCTTGTCTTGTTTGACATTTGACTGCATCTCCTTTAAAACTGTTCTGTCTAAATGGCCTGTTCTGGCTGCATTACTGTAGAGCAACAGTGATGCTTAGCTGCTAGTAGGTTCAGATTGTAAGCAACACAAACCAAAATGGGGAATGTCACAAAGCCCTTCTGTAGTAATGATCTCATAGCTCTTTTGCAGAGAGGAGCTTTGGGGAATTGCACTGGAGTTTTCACCAATAATAATAATAATTGCGATTTTGGTGTGGCTTTTTTTAAATCTGTCTTGTGAAAATATGATGAAAGGCTGCCAGCTCACCAATTTACCCTCTCCTATTACTGTCAATGGGGCTGAAGCCAGCAAGGTGGCCACCATTTCCCTACAGTCTGTCTGCATTTGGAAGTGAAGCTGCACTTAATAAAGTTGGCTACCACACCTTACTGTTTTCAATGAAACCGAAGCCAGGTCCATGGGCAACTTGGCTGCCTCTCTGTGGTTCAGGAGTTGGACAGGACATGGAGTGAGATTGTGAGGAGCAGCAGAGACATTGGGAAAGGTGGATGGCGAAAATGAGGGGGAGGAGGAGGTGGCACATTTAGGGGTTCGGACGGATGTGGTGGGGAGTAGAGATTTGAGGCGGGGAGGTGTGGGAGAGAGTTTCAGGAAAGTTTTGCTTTTTGCAAAAGGCTAAAGCAGTTCCTTGTTTTTAAGGTGACATTTTTTCTTATGAATGATGGAAACATTAATTATATAGGGTCATTTTTAGAATATTACAGATGCTTAACACTTGTTTGAATGATGTGAAATTACATAACATAGTGCTCCTTAAGGAAGCTAGTTACTGGCTAGTTGCCTATTAGCTAACATTTTATACTTACGATTGCCATCTATTCCTTTATTACAGTGCTACATAAACATATGATTTTATTCATAAGTAATGACACAGCATATTTCTCTTCTGCTTTTGAATACAGTAGACTACTCATTTTTTGTCTGACACTCTTTCCTGACCTATTCCTCTGAACACTGTTCAACTAAATTCAGAAAGCAGGAGTCAATGTAAATTCTTTGAGTTACAGATTTACATATTAATCAGAAAAAATAATATAAGTTCTATGTGCAAGTGGGGATTGTGATGCATTAATTAGATCACTGGTTCTCAAACTATTTTCCAGCTAGCATTTCTTTTATCAAAGGTCCCTACATAGACGACTTGTGCCTCCCCATAGTGTGTGTGTGGGGGGTGTACAATCTAAAGGAGAGGACATGTGACCGCCCCATGTCTCCTCTGCCCAGTGACCTCCTCTGCCCTGCACCCCACCCGAGCCACTGCGCTCTCCTTGCCCCACATTACCGGCGGGAGGGGAGGGGAGGGGAGGAGGCCTCTATCCTTCTCTCCCTGTCTCCCCTCCCTGGCATGTTCGGCTGCTCTGTCAGGCAGAAGTGGCTCCGTCCTGCTTGCTTCCTGCCCGGCTGCCAGGGAAAGTGGCTGAATGTGCTGTAGGGGGGAGGCACGGGAGAGAAGACAGAGCCCCTCTTCCTCTCTGCCTCTGGAAGACCAATCTGAGGGACACTTGATCCCGCATGCCTCCCCATGCCTCACCTCAGAGATGACCTGTACCTGTTGATAGTGGAGGGGCAGAGGAGGGTAGTGGGTTCAGCAGATGTTCCTGAGCATGGTCAGTCTGTGTTAGCAGCAGCTTGTGGGGAGGGATGCAGGGCCGGACCTAGACTAAATGGTGCCCCAGATGAGGAGTGTCTTTAGCACCCCTCTGTTTGTTAAATTTTTGGATACCTCTTTTTATTGCATTTGTAGCCCATTTCATGACTTTGCATGATTTATCCCTGTCATATAGGACTGACTGGCGACTCCCCGTCCCTTATATTCTCACGAGAGCACGGCTGACAACATTCTAGGAGGTTTGAGGAAAATGTAGTTCTCAAAGTCTGTAAGGTTCCATGAGAGTCTACAGAGGTTTAGAATATTTTAGGAGGTTAGTGAAAAATGAATTCACATACAGAATACCTGCAACGTTTTACTTCAAACATTCTATTTTCCCTTTTGTCACTAACAACAAAAACAGCCCCTGAAGCCCAGTGCCCGCCCAAGCCTGGCATCCCAGGTGGTCATCTGCCCCTAAATCTGGCCCTGGGGGGACATGACCCCGTATAACACCCCCATGTGTTGCCTCTGGTCCAACTCATGATTTTTGATCTCTTGAGATTGACAATACTGCTATTGTTCCTATAAGGAGGAAGACTGTCCAAGACTAAGCAAATTAGGATCACCAAAGTAAAAGATACTTTACTCCCCTTCGAACCAACAATTCCTTACACTTAGATCTGCTCTAAAATTATGTCAATATAAAAACATCGCTTCGGGGTGTGGAAAAGAAATCCACACCCCTAAGTGGTACAGTTATAAAGAACTAACTGCCAGTATAGACAGCACGATGTTGATGGGAGGGCTTTTCCTGTCGACCTTGCTACTGCCTCTCAGGGACATGGAGTACTTATGCCAATGGGAGTAGCTGGTGTCTTTACTAAGGGCTACAGCAGTGCAGCTGCTCTGGTGCTAGGGGTGCCGGAATCGGGGGCCCAAGGGACTGTGGCCCTCCCACTTTTGAAAGTGGATGGGCCTAGCCCCCTGCCCCTCCTCTTCCCACGCCCTGGCCAGGCTGGAGCTGGAGCCTGGGCTGGGGAAGAGCGACCCAGAGAGCCTGGGGGGCTGTGGGGAGCCACGGATCCTCCACTTTCTGGGGGTTAGGGGTCCTGAGAGCAGCCCCCGGCCTGTGTCCCTGCCCCCTGGACTCTGCCCAGGGCAGATGGAGGATCTGGGGCTCCCCACAGCTGCCCGGGCAGCTCTTACCATGACCCGGCTGTGGCTTTTTGGCCCCTGAGGCGCCACCCCGGGCCCAGGTCGGAAACCGGAGCCGGGGTGGGGTAAGAACTGCGTGGGCAGCTGTGGGGAGTCACTCTCCACCTGCCCTAGGCACGGAGTCTGGGAGGTGTGGACACAAGCTGGGGGCTGCTCTCGGGGGGGGGGGGTGAGGGGAAGGGGACCACCCTGGGCTGGTAGAGGGGCCTGGGCTCTCCAGCCTGGCTCTGGCTTCTGGCTCTGGCTCTGGCTTTCCCTCAAGGGGAAGAGGAGGGGCAGGGGGGGCTGCGGATGGGGCCTTGTGGGTCCCCCCCGTTTTTAGGAAAAATCCGTTGCCCCTGACTGGTGCAGCTCCATTGCTTCAGCACTGTTCATGCACACAAGCCCTAAAAGTGCCTATACAAAAGGGTTGCCTGAAGTTAAATCAATATTATTTTTGTGCATAGGCAAAGAAATTCTAGCCAAACCAGAGATCACTAAGTACCCTTAAAGTGTCAGTGATCCCACAGCGTGATCTGCAATGCTTCATATTAATTTATATAATTTCCTGTCTGCTGATAAGAAAAGTAAAGACCTAGGACTGTGAGTCTTTATTATAGTGGTGCCATTAAGTTTTAATTCACAAATTTAGGTGTTAAGAATTACAATATGTTAAGGTTAATTTATAGGTACAAAAGCCTTGAAAGTGATAATGTCAAAACTGGAAACTGCTGATTTGCTGTGAAAGTATCTGGATCTGTATAGAATTTACAGCAGCTCATAATTTTTGAAAGGGACGTATCTCAATAATTGCAATATTATCTACAATAATCTGTTAAAACTCACTTTATCGCTGCACCATACATTTTACAGATGAGCTCTTGAGTGATGAGGTGGACTTGAAATGATTTCTATCTATTCTGCTGTCTAGACTATTACTACTGCTACTACGGCATCCCTGTAAAATAAATTGGCAATGCATTGTCAAAGTCACTGAGGAAATGGGGTTTAAAGTACATTTTGTAAAATGAGAGTAATATTTTAAAAACATCATTAGGAAACATTTAAAGGCATGAGACAGCTTAAAAACTGTCTTCAATAGAAGTCAAAGTATTTGAATCTCCTCGAAGGCAAGGAATTGATTATTCTGCAGTGCAGATGTCATATTGACTAGTATCCCAACTTTTCAGAGACAAGACCTTGGCATTTAACATCTGCACAATAGTGGCATAGGAGCTGAGACTAGCATATGAATTCTCAGGAGTTTATTTTATTTGCAGGCCGTCTTAAGAGACAACAGCAGTTTTCACTGTCTTTTGTTCCTTACGCTGTAAGATTATTTTTTATTTATTTATGTTTTATTTTTACAGGTCAAGGTAGCCATTTTTCATTAGTTTAATCACAAACTCAGAGCCAAGACTCTTAAGGCTTGATCCAAACCCCAATGAAGCTGGCGAAAAGTGTCCTGTCAACTTCAGTGGAGTTTAGAACAAACCCTCGGTGGTATGGCAGCAGTTAACAATACAAATAAATCACGTGACGTAGTGTTGGCATATGTAATCACTATGTTTCAGCTATTTTAAATTGATTGGAAGATTCATATAATCTTATTTCCTACTCTAGATTTGTGAAATCTAAATTTGGAAAATCTGTCTTATTTTCACTTTGTTAAACACTAACTGTACATCAGGAATTTATACTCTTGCTTTAAATTGTTGCAAGTGTAAAGTGCATCTGGACTACAAAGATGATACATGTTTTGTGTGTGTGTGTGTGTGTGTGGTGGGGGGAGGGGAATCAATCTCTGTTAATTCATTGTCTTGATAGCAATTTTTACTGGGCAAAGTGAATCTGCCCAACTCTTCTGATTGCATCTAAGGGAATGAAATATTTTTACTATTCTCATTTGCATTATGGACTAGAGTGGTGATAGTATTGTCTGCCAAAGTGATACTTGAAACTTACTACAGTGAAAGGGGGTGAGGGGAGGGAAAGTAAAATGATTATAATTGTATTTGTACAGGACAAGCTGTTTGTAAAATGGATGCATTAGTGGCTTCTTATTTAGATCCTCTGTGCAGTGTGTGTGTGTGTGTATAGATAGATTTGTGGATTATGAATGTTTTTAACCTCTGCAATGCGGAATATGTATCTTCGCACTATGCCATAAGAGATTTCCCTTTGACTTTTGCTTGTTATATGTGAATGGGGATGGCTGATCCTCACTGAATTTGAGGCTTTCAACCACTTGAACTATTCACATATTTAAATATATTTGAGAGGTAATGTAGCCCAGTAAATAGCACATCGGACTAGAAGCCAGGAAACTTTGTCTCCGTTCCCAACTCAGCCACTGGCTTGTTGGGTGACCTTGGGCAAGTCAGTTCACCTGTCTGTGCCTCAGTTTTGCTATTGTAAAACAGAGATAACGTACATGCTTCCTTTTTAAAGTGCTTTGAAATCTACAGATAGAAGTGCCATACAAAAACAAACTATGATTGTTTTTTGAATATGTAAAATTAGTCTCCGAGATTCCCTCCTCCCCAATCCTGTAATTGTAATTTAGTTTTCCCCTGCCCCACCCAAGAGTAATCTAACTTAAGGTCAAAGTGTCACCCTTTTCCTCTAGTTAAAGGAGAATTTGCGCCATGAGTTAGGTATAAGGGGAGGGTCTCCCAAAAAGCTAAGCTGATCTAATGGTGCCCAACCATACTTATAGTATTGAAACATATACAGTACAGTCTTTGGCTTTTATTAGATTTTTTCCTCTCCTCTTGACACCAATATCATAGAATCATAGAATCATAGAATATAAGGGTTGGAAGGGACCCCAGAAGGTCATCTAGTCCAACCCCCTGCTCGAAGCAGGACCAAATCCCAGTTAAATCATCCCAGCCAGGGCTTTGTCAAGCCTGACCTTAAAAACCTCTAAGGAAGGAGATTCTACCACCTCCCTAGGTAACGCATTCCAGTGTTTCACCACCCTCTTAGTGAAAAAGTTTTTCCTAATATCCAATCTAAACCTCCCCCACTGCAACTTGAGACCATTACTCCTCGTTCTGTCATCTGCTACCATTGAGAACAGTCTAGAGCCATCCTCTTTGGAACCCCCTTTCAGGTAGTTGAAAGCAGCTATCAAATCCCCCCTCATTCTTCTCTTCTGCAGGCTAAACAATCCCAGCTCCCTCAGCCTCTCCTCATAACTCATGTGTTCCAGACCCCTAATCATTTTAGTTGCCCTTCGCTGGACTCTCTCCAATTTATCCACATCCTTCTTGAAGTGTGGGGCCCAAAACTGGACACAGTACTCCAGATGAGGCCTCACCAATGTCGAATAGAGGGGAACGATCACGTCCCTCGATCTGCTCGCTATGCCCCTACTTATACATCCCAAAATGCCATTGGCCTTCTTGGCAACAAGGGCACACTGCTGACTCATATCCAGCTTCTCGTCCACTGTCACCCCTAGGTCCTTTTCCGCAGAACTGCTGCCTAGCCATTCAGTCCCTAGTCTGTAGCTGTGCATTGGGTTCTTCCGTCCTAAGTGCAGGACCCTGCACTTATCCTTATTGAACCTCATCAGATTTCTTTTGGCCCAATCCTCCAATTTGTCTAGGTCCTTCTGTATCCTATCCCTCCCTTCCAGCGTATCTACCACTCCTCCCAGTTTAGTATCATCCGCAAATTTGCTAAGAGTGCAATCCACACCATCCTCCAGATCATTTATGAAGATATTGAACAAAACCGGCCCCAGGACCGACCCTTGGGGCACTCCACTTGATACCGGCTGCCAACTAGACATGGAGCCATTGATAACTACCCGTTGAGCCTGACAATCTAGCCAGCTTTCTACCCACCTTATAGTGCATTCATCCAGCCCATACTTCCTTAACTTGCTGACAAGAATACTGTGGGAGACCGTGTCAAAAGCTTTGCTAAAGTCAAGAAACAATACATCCACTGCTTTCCCTTCATCCACAGAACCAGTAATCTCATCATAAAAGGCGATTAGATTAGTCAGGCATGACCTTCCCTTGGTGAATCCATGCTGGCTGTTCCTGATCACTTTCCTCTCATGCAAGTGCTTCAGGATTGATTCTTTGAGGACCTGCTCCATGATTTTTCCAGGGACTGAGGTGAGGCTGACTGGCCTGTAGTTCCCAGGATCCTCCTTCTTCCCTTTTTTAAAGATTGGCACTACATTAGCCTTTTTCCAGTCATCCGGGACTTCCCCCGTTCGCCACGAGTTTTCAAAGATAATGGCCAATCGCCTCTTTCTTTTCCATTGGGGTTATTTTCTCTGACACCTGTCTGCTTCCTTGTTTCCTAAACAGAATATGAATCCAATAGCATCTTTGTCAGGCTTTGTAAATCCATTCTGAATGAGTTTGAAACTAGGTAAAATGGATTTGCTCATGTAAAACAAAGTTTACAAGCACTGTACTCATTTATTTCTTGTGTACTGATTATATAGATATAGATACACACTACCACCCAAGAAGTTACATATGGCAGGAGAATAGATGCTGTTTTCCTGTTTCAGGCTAATATGGAATAGTGAGGTTATTCTTGGTTTGATAGAAGTCAAATTGCTCGTCATGAGCCATAGTGGTAATACGTATTCTCAGTCCTTGTATGTCAATGTTGATAGTTAAGAAGTAAGCAATATATCATGTTCTTTTGGCTGGAGATAAGATGATGTGACTAGTTAACATGTCAATTATGTAGTCCATAGTCATTTAGATGCCTACGGTAGGGATCTCATCCTACTAGGTAAACTAAGAACATTATTTAAATGAAGACTTAAATCCAATTAAAGTGAATAAAAAACTGTCTAATGTAGCATACACATACACATTTTCATTAAGAAAATGACCGCTGCTATGGAACTTTAGATGTGCTCTCTCCAATACATCATAATAAAATAACCAGTAAATACAAATAATAATCTATTGTTAGTTTAACATATGATTCTTAACCATCAAGCTGTGTACCTAGCTAGCCTATCACTCCTATTCACAAAGGTATTTAGGCTCCTAACTTTCATTGATTTCAATTGAAATTAGGAGCCTAAATACCTTTGTGGATCTGGGCCTATGTAACTACAGTTTTATTGCAATCATCCTCCATTTCCCTCCCATTGGTCATGTCCATGTGCTCCATCTTGATATTAAATTAATCTGTTAAACTTTTCAAGCAAGGAACTTCTAGGATCTCCTACAATACAAATATTAATTGTACAAAACTGATTTTGTTACTCAGTTTGATACTGCCGAACACCAGAAGTTGATATTTTCCAGCATGAAAACTGGTGTCATCAGTAAACAAAATGGAAAATGTTTTGGGGCAAACATTGTAGAAGGCTCAAAGTTGGCATACAGTTTGGTTAAGCATTCAAAAATTTGAACACCTATGTGAACTTTCTAATTTTCTTGAGCCTGAAAAACTGGGCCTGAAGTCTCTAAAGTATATGCTTTCTTGTGAGATTTCTGGCACATATAGAAAAATTGCAGAATAGCCCAAGAAGTACAAAACATGCTGGCACAGGAAAATAAGTAGCAGTCACTGGTAACAGAACTGTCCCATGGGTATTTTTTTTTTTTTTTACCAAAAATAGGGGGAAAGTCTATTGTTTTGAGTGAAATGTTTTGTAGTTTTCCTAGACGTTTTTAGGTCAAGCTCTTCAATAGTGCCAAGTGATTTTGGATGCCCAGCTTGAGATACCTTAAAGGAGCCTGATTGATGAGCCCTCTGACAATCAGGTTCTTTTAAGGTGTGTCAAGTCAGGCACCCAAAATCACAGGCCAGTTTTGAAAAAACTTGGCTTTAATGTCTGTTTTACAGGACATTAAATCATTTTCTGCAATTAAATTAGGCACACAAGAAATTAACCTGTGAAGGGGAACAAAAGGAGGAAGGTAAATCTTTATTTCACCATTCAAAATAAAATTGACTCAAAGTACATTCTTAAATGTAATATGGATAACCTTTAAACATCAATGATCTTAAACACAATGGGCCAAATCACCATTTCCTGAGAGGTGGGGATCAAAAGGACAAAAATACCTAGCTAGTCTGGGCAATATGAATGGAAGGAGGGGAACACAGTCTTAGCAGGCATTATTCCTCCTTCATGAGTTGAAGACCCCCACATGAACAACATGCAATTTGAATGTAGTGGGTGTTTAGGTGAGGACAGAACAAGGGGTGGCATTGTCCCCTGGAAAATTCACTGAAACCAAAGGAAATTGCAGCATAGGAGTCCTCTGTGACTTTCCGCCCCTTCAGAGGCCTAAGGTGTGGCGGTTCAATACAAGACAGGACACGGCTTTAGGCAAGCAAGCAGGCTGGTCTGCTGATGGGATTTTCCCTGTCAGCATTTTCACCTCTTTTATTTCTCTCCCCCCTGCGCATCACATACCCCAACCGACCGCAGAAGGCATCAACAAAGGAAATAATATGACTTTGATTAATATTCCTATTTACTAGCCTCTATCTACTACAATCTTTATTCTCAGGCCTTGAGTTTTGGCCGAGGAAGCTTCCCACGGCTGATGTCCTTATTTTGACTTCCCAGATGGTCCATGTTTTCATGGTCCATGTCCTTGGATAGAACAGAGCAATGTGTGCATTGCTCCTACACAACAGTCAGGGTGTGCCCTGACTGTTTCCAGGTGCATGAACGCTACATGAACCCTTCATCCCCCCTTTTGTTATTATTATGCTCGGCCATCTCATGGTAGCCATCAATTTGCTTTTGTAAGTGATTCAATTCCCGGACAGACAAGGACATAACTCGGGGAGCCTACCAGGGCGGATCTCTGCAAAGCCTTAGCAAGGAGGGAATACATTGTATACAGCAGCAGCAAAATATAAGCCCAACAATTACAAACACAGCATAACCGAAAAGTTGTCGCAGCCATCCTAGAGAGGGCAGCCATCCTGTAAGCCAATTCCAAAAGCCCTCAAACCCCAGATCTTGGTGTATGTGTGCTGTAAGATTGGCCAATTCGGCCAGTCTAGTTTCTATGGAGCGACTATTATCAGTTAAATTAAAGCAACACATGTGCTGAAACGTGAAGCAGCCTAGATGGTGTTTCAGGAGCAAAAAATCAATGGCTGCTCTGTTATCCAAAATTGCATCCCTTAATTCATGTTGCTCTGTGTTAAGTAGGGCAATTGCCTGGGATGTTGTATTAATTGCCTTTGCCGCAAAGCATGCCAGGTTATTTAAAGTTCTGGCTGTATAAATGGCAAGCGCGGGGACCCCAACAATAGAGGCTGCTAAAGCAGTATACTCAGCACGACTAAAAAGCTCAACATCTGCAATACAATCATCTGAAAGGGGTACACTTCTTCTACTACGTTTTTGACCAGTAAAAGGCAATATAAGTGTCATTTTACTAAGACAGCAAAGGGTGCCATCACTTAAATTTGCAGGAATATAACTAAAGGTGCGTGAACGGCAGGTAAAAAACCATCCTGATGGTAGGATGATATGGCCATAATTGTATGAAACATTTACGGCGTGGGAACAATTTAAAAAGGGTTGAGAAACTTGCCGACAGCCCAAGGGCACCCTTGTACTAGTGCAGTTAACCACACGTGCACAGGTGACATTGTTGGCCCCGGCCGGGTACGGTGTGTGGAGGGATATGGCCGTGTGAGACAAAGTATAATTGGCCGGGCCCCAATTAGCCATACCAGAGTATTGGGAAGAGAGATTCGCGTAAGCAGCGAGCATCGTCTCATTCCCTATTTCTTCAGGGTGATGACATACTGGGGTAAGGCATGTACCCAACAATTCTCCAGCTGCTACAGAATTAGATAAACAAAAGTGGGTAACATTTGCTATTGAAGCCAATCTTTCCCATAGGTTATATGTCATTCGGGCTCGTAACGCAGAAAGCGCTCCCGAGCCAACCCCTACAGGAAATAGCAGGCACAAAAGGCATACAATCAATACAGAATTAGCAGTAATTTGGGCAAGAATTGCCACAAACAAAGTCTCAGGAGTCTCTGGCTGTTGGTTTGCTGCCAGCCGTCATTGAGCCGCGGCGACCAATGCTTTTACTGCTCCCCATGTCACGGGCTGGCTTGGGACACTACGCCTCTTCCGTTTCCGTCCCTTCGTTGTCGACCCAGGAGGCACCGCTCCCTCCTCCAGGGTCAGCTGAAACTCCGGTATGGGGTTCGATAGCCCTTGGTGCCATGCCATGCTGCTTCAGTGCCGGTCGCACACACCGGGCCGGAACCCACAACGGTCCTGTAGGGAGAGACACAGCAGCATATCCCCGACCCCAAGTGATTAGAGGTACTGGGCCCAGCCATTGCGGATCAGGCAGCTGACGGTAATAGACACGTGGTCTTTCCAGCACCTCGGATTTATGAAAATGCCGATCTGCGGGGGTCTGCTGATCTGCGTTTAGCGTTAAGTTATTTAAAGTGAACAAAAGGATATGCAATTGTTGCTGAATGTCTCCCAAGGTTCGGAGACGCAGCTCCCCTTGTTTTAATTGTTTGTCAAGCAAGGTTTTTAGTGTGCGATTTGCACGTTCAACAATGGCTTGGCCCGTGGAGTTATAAGGGATCCCGTGTGTGAGACGGACGTCCCATTGGACACAAAAGGCGGAAAGGGCTGTGGAGCAGTAGGCTGGGGCATTATCTGTTTTTATTTGGCTTGGGCGACCCATAACAGCAAAACAGGCTAGCAGATGGTGAATAACTTTAGGAGTGGCTTCCCCACGCTGTGGGGTTGCCCAGAGGAATCCCGAATAGGTATCAATGGAGACATGTAAAAACGAATAGGGGCGGAATTGTGGCACATGAGTAATATCCATTTGCCACAGCTGATTTGCTGCGGTACCTCGGGGGTTAACGGCATAAGAGAAAGTAGAAGCAGCAGCAGCACAGTGGGGGCAGGAACGAACAATGGAACGTGCATGATCAGCAGGAATGTGAAACTGCCGGGCCAAAACAGAGGCAGACTGATGAAAAAAGGCATGGCTTTCAATGGGGTCAGAAAAAAGAGAATTTACCTCACCACGTAACGCGCGATCGGCGCGCGCATTGCCTTCAGTGAGTAGCCCAGGCAGAGGGGTATGACTGCGAATATGAGCAACAAAGTACGGGAAATTACGAGTGGTGATGAGATACTGTAAAGACAAAAACAGGCGAAGGAGGTCTGCATCGACCTGAGGGGTAATGAGGGCTAGGGGTAAATGATCAATTACTTGATAAACATAATGGGTGTCCACAATCAAATTAAAGGGACAATCAACAAAAAGTTGAAAGGCCAAAACAACAGCAGCCAATTCTGAGCGCTGCGCAGAACGCTGAGGCAGCGTAAAGCGAGAATGCCAACGAGGGGGGTCACCTAATTGATAGGTGACAACACCGCGACGTGGAGAGCCATCAGTAAAAAGAGTGACGGCTGAAACAATGGGTTGAGAGCGACTAAGACGATGGACAACCAGGGGCACCTGTTGGGTAATTACCAATCGGGGATCTTTAGGGGGATTATAAGAGATCTCTCCCACATAATCACAAAGAGCAACCTGCCAGGCCAAGGAGGTGTGGCACAAAGAGTCAAATTCAGTACAGGACAAGGGGAGCACAATGGCAACTAAATCAGTGCCAGTAAGTTGCATTGCACGGTGGCGGGCTTTACGAACAAGATCAGATAGGGCATCTAAATACGGGTAAATATTTCGAGGGGGGGTGGATGAAAGGTACAGCCACTCTATAATAGAGACGGCTGTGTCTGTACGGGGTACAAACAGAGCCGCAGTTGGCGTATGAGGGGTGGCAAGAAGAACCAACCGTAAGGGATGGACGTCAGGGAGTCTGTCCACAAACTGCTGACTCAATGCTGCATTGATTTGTCGAATGCAGGCAGTATGCTTTTCAGTGATGGCAATAACCGCACCCGGTGCCCGGGCTCCACGCAGGAGCTCGAACAACGGCTGCAGCATTGAAGTGGGGAGACGAAAGTAGGGCCGAATCCAATTTAAATGACCCAAAACTTGTTGTAATTTAACAAGGGTTAGGGGTTGAGGTAGAATTAATTCCGGACGAACCGGAGCAGCATAGGTTTGTAAAACCTTATGTCCGAGGTAGTGATAGGGATAAGAGCGTTGGATTTTTTCTGGTGCCACTAATAGGCCATTTTGGCCGAGAATCTCGGACAGAGATTCAAGTTGTTCTGCCGTAACCTGAGGACCACTAAGCAAAATGTCATCCATATAATGGTAGACCTTTAGTGTGGGGTACCGGGCACGAAAAGGGGCAAGGGCCCGATCCACAAAGAGCTGACACAAGGTCGGACTATTTTGCATTCCCTGGGGCAAGACTTTCCATTGATACCTATGAGAGGGTTGCTGATTATTATATTGTGGCACCGTAAACGCGAATTTTTCGCGGTCTTGTGGGCAAAGGGGAATAGTGAAAAAACAATCCTTTAAATCTAACACACAAAGCTGATCGGTTTGAGGAATTAAATTCGGGTTCGGTAAGCCAAATTGTAAGGGGCCCATAGGTTGTATGCGTTTATTTATTTCCCTTAGATCATGTAACAGCCGCCATGCACCCGATTTTTCCTTAATAACGAACAGCGGGGTGTTCCAGGGACTAGTGGAGCGTTCCAAGCGCTGTGCATGCAAATGTTGCTGCACAAGTGACTGAAGTGCTCTTAGCTTCTCTAGAGGGAGGGGCCACTGGTCAATCCATACAGGCTCTAAGGATTGCCACACCAAGGGTAATGCTGAAGGCATGGTGGGTGCGGGAGGGTTTTGGGCCATTAGATATTAATATCGAGGGTGGTGTCCAGTTTTGTAAGCAAGTCACGGCCCCAAATATTGAGGTGGACAGGGAGCACAAAAGGACGGATTGTAGCAAGGGCACGGCCTCCCGGTTTAGAGACCGTGACCCAAGACAAACTTTGGCGCCCGGGTTTACTACCCCCAATCCCCCACAACTCCTTAGAAGGAATTGTTGGCCAACTGACCGGCCACTCCAGATCACGAATCACCGTAACGTCAGCTCCAGTGTCCACCAGCCCTGTAAAGGGAACATCATTTAAGAGAAGTGTTAACTGAGGTTTCGAGGGGCGGACCGACATTGTTAGAGCAACAAGTGGAGAGGACGTGTTGTGAGATGGTGACTGAGCCAGCGTCGATCCAAAGCCGCCTCCGCCCCGGTCTCGATCCTCCGCAGCTGGCACCTGATAGGGGACTAAAATCAATTGTGCAATTGACCGTCCACACGGGAGCGACTGTGGAAGATGAGTCCACACCTGAACCTTAATAATGCCTGTGTAGTCAGCATCAATGACCCCTGGAATGACAAAAAAGCCCTGTTTCCCAGCATGTGAGCGAGGGAGAACGAGACCTACAAAGCCGGCAGGGAGAGGTCCCGTTACCTGTGTAGGTATGGCGCAAACCTCCCCTGGCAGCCGAAAGTCAGTGTCCTCCTGCATGATCAAATCAAGCCCTGCACTTCCAGCAGTCGCCGCCCTCATAGAGTCTATGGATTTTAAGGCAGAGGAGCAGTTGTCTGAGTGGGAAACACCCCCGTTTGGCCCTGGGTTCGGGGGGGACCCGTCGCGCGGTTTCCCGACCCGCTACGACACTGATTAGCCCAGTGATAACCTTTCCCACACTTGGGGCACTTCTTGGAGGGTCGGGCTGGTGCCTTAGATGAGCGGCACTCCCGCTGAAAATGACCCTCCTTACCACAGCGGTAACAACGCTTCCCCTCCTTCCCGGTTTTTCTCAGGGCGGCAGCCAGAACTCCAGCCTTATGGGCTTGTGTGCCGATGTTCTGGCACGCCCGCAGCATGTCTGAGAGCTCTAAAATACCAGAGGCTTGCGCTGCCTGGAGAGCACGGCGGCAATCCTCATTTGCATTTTCAACTGCCAATTTTAACAGGAGCTCGTGAGCTGCCTCAGTGTTATCCACCTGTCGGAGGATAGCCTCATGCAATCTGTTGGTAAAATCCAAAAAGGACTCTGAGTCACCCTGACGGATACTGACAAAGCTTTTGGTAGGCTTGCCTGAATCCGGGACCTTCTTGAAAGCATGCTGGGCACAGGTGGAAATAATGGGGAAGATGGCCTGAGGGAGTTGAGACTGCATCTCAATAGTAGCAAACGGGCCCTCCCCTGCCAAATGCTCATAAATGATACCGTGCTCTCTATGTACCTGAGCTTGGCGTTCTGCCATCTGCCGATACTCACTAACCCAAATAACATACTGACTGGGTGATAACATCATGCGCAGCAGCGTTTTCCAATCCTCAGGGATTAGGGAGTACCCAGTACCTATCCCCTCAATGAGACCACGCACAAAGGTGCTAGTCAGGCCAAACTCACGAATTGCTTTCTTTACCTCTCTAACCACCGAGTATGGCAAAGTGGTCCAGGTGCCCACGGGGTTGCCCTGGTCATCATTCTGCCAGGTCACCGGGCAAACTGAGACCAGATCAGCCAGCTCCTCCGCTGTAAGATCTGAGCGAGTCTTCGCTGCATGGACCATTTGTTGCACCAGCAAAAGCCCCTGAGCAGACGTGGATGACCCTCCGGGGGGCCCCACGGGGGGAGGGTGATCACACACCGGCTCCGGTGGGGAAGGCCAGGGAGGCGGTGGTAATAGAGGCCCTGGGGGCGAAGCAGGGGGAGGGATGGTTGCAGGAGCGGATGGGGGTGGCGAGATCACCAACCTCGCGAGGGAGGGTCTGTCCGAGGCGACACGCTGTATCGCGTCGCGGCAGAGGTGCCAGGCATGTAAAGCCTGCACGGGCGCCCGAGGCTCCTTGTGCAATGTCTGGCCCAACCGCTCCCAGTCCGCTAAGTTAAGGGTTCCAGCTTCAGGGTACCACGGGCACTGGGCACTCACCTCCTGTAGCAGGAGAGTGAGCTCTCTAGTGGGACAGTCATGCTGAGCCTTACGCAACAAATACTGTAGCTCACAGCGGTGTTGCACTTGCAAAGCAGAGAGGGAACTTCCCATACTTACCACAATGAAAAATACTCGCCGGGATCCGCGAAGCGGATGAGTGACGCGTCTGAAACCCTTGCCGGGCGAGGTGAGTGCTGAGGGCCCCACGTTTGGGCGCCAGTTGTGGCGGTTCAATACAAGACAGGACACGGCTTTAGGCAAGCAAGCAGGCTGGTCTGCTGATGGGATTTTCCCTGTCAGCATTTTCACCTCTTTTATTTCTCTCCCCCCTGTGCATCACATACCCCAACCGACCGCAAAAGGCATCAACAAAGGAAATAATATGACTTTGATTAATATTCCTATTTACTAGCCTCTATCTACTACAATCTTTATTCTCAGGCCTTGAGTTTCGGCCGAGGAAGCTTCCCACGACTGATGTCCTTATTTTGACTTCCCAGATGGTCCATGTTTTCATGGTCCATGTCCTTGGATAGAACAGAGCAATGTGTGCATTGCTCCTACACAACAGTCAGGGTGTGCCCTGACTGTTTCCAGGTGCATGAACGCTACATGAACCCTTCACTAAGGTGTAGGCATGAGCTAATAGCTGATGGCAGACTAGCTCTGAAATACCTGGAGCGGGTCTCTGAAACAGCATGGAAGGGCAAGCCCTGAGTGCAGATATCCCCAGATCAGTGGGTGTTTTTTAATAGATCTCCAAGCTTCTGCATGAATAGAATGTCCTGCCCTGTGTCTCTCCCTTCCCCCACACTACTAGCTACATTGAGGTGAAAACTATAGTACCTTGTTTCCACTAGAATTTTGCATAGTTAGTTATCTCAATGTAAAAATACTTTTTTTATTTTGGCACAGTGTACAATATAGCCTTAGACAATTTATACTTGAGTTGAGGTGTGTATGGGTCTGCCATATATAATATTTATGGGTTTGCTTTAAAGATATGCAAAACACTCATAACAAAACCTCGTATAACTACAAGAAGAAAGGAACAAACTGAGAAGACCAACTACTTTAAATAACAGAACTCGTCTGTTGTTACAATTTGATCAACAATTTAGACAATACTCTCCAGAAATGTACACAGTTTTAAAACAAAAACAAAACCCAACAGTTCACAGAACAAACTGCCTTTTTAGAAATTAAACTGAAATGGCTGCAAAGATACATCCTAAAAATAAAGGGAATAGTATGTGAAGCAAGAAAAAAAATATATATATATATATTGGTGTTGCAGTCCTGCCAGGTCTTTTCTAGTTTGAATCTGAATTCATTTACTATTAGAATTACTAGCAGCAAGAGAAAATGCATGAACAAAATATGCCCACTAGGCACAAGTATAACTTATTTGGAGATAACCCATCTTCTAACATATTATTTTTAAAGTAATCAGTGTTTTACTTTTTTCATTGCCATCCACAAGACTTTTGGCCATTTCCTCTTGCTGTGTAGGCTTAATAAAGTGTAGTCTAAGAATATTTCAGGGTGGCATTCTAGAATTTCTGGCAGTTGAGAAATGTGAGTTATTCAGTCTAGTTTTACAGGACTTGGTTTTCAACATAGTCATTGTCAATGTTCGCTGAGCTTCAAACACATTAGGATCCCAGTGTTGCAGATTCTTTGTGCCCTCCAAACTTTCACTGGTGAATATAGGAATTTAAAGTATGTGAGGACTGGGCCCCTTTTAAGGAATTGCACATATCAGTAAGTTTGAGGATTACAAACACACACACACCTAACAGTGATTGACAGTTTGAAGTTAAAGTGTATAATACTTTTGTACTTTTATCCCAAACTAAAATTTATAAAGTGAGGAGCATCATTTTTTATAACGGAGAAATAATATTGATCCATCTTGGGTTTCATGTCAATGACTCTAATGCTAAAGGAAGTATCCACATAAGTCCTAGTTTATTGTAGAGAGAATCTTATTCTTTGTGTATACTTGAAAAATAGCCTTGTGTATTTATTTAGAGTTAACACTGGGAGAAGGTGGAGCGAGCCCATATCCTGGAAGCCAGGTGTCTTAAACACTAGATTAACAAGATACAATCATTTAAAAAAGATCCAAGAGCTCCCTCAATCAATCAAATTGACTGATGAGATATCAAATACAACACTACCCCCAAAATAATTTCACACCTGCAAATAGCAGCCCCTTAGCATAGGCACCGAGCCTGTGGGTGTTCCAGAGCTGGAGCACCCACAGGAAAAAATAGTGGGTGCTGAGCACCCACTGATCAGCTCTTTCCCCTCCCCCTCCCTCTCCCCAGCGCCTCCTGACCAGCATGGATCAACTGTTCAGCAGCATGCAGGAGGCACTGGGTGTAAGGGGGAGGAGCTAGGGCGGGGTGCACTCAGGGGACAGGGAGGAACAGGGTGGGAAGAGGTGAGGCAGAGGCAGGAACAGGTGGAGTGGGAGTGGGGGGGTTGGGGGAAGAGATGGAGTGTGGGGAAGGGTTGGGGTGGAGCAGGGGTTGAGCATTTCCCAGGAATGCAGGATCTTGGCGCCTGTGCCCCATAGTATGGCCTTCTCCAAAAAAGATACACTTTATAGTGTTCCCTGAAAGTCAATAGATTCAGTCAAGTTTAGACAGAGTGGAGAATTAATTCCAAAATCATGAGCCATAAACTGAGAATTCCCTGTTATCAGCCTCCCTTTTTTCCCATAGCAAGAGGCATCCAGCTCAGTGCTTCTGCTGGCAGCAATTGTGGTATTATTGCATGGGGAGAGTCTCTTAAATAGGCAGGTCCCAAGCCTTTTAGGGGTTTTACAAGCCAAAACCCCACTACCTTCAGTCAGCTGAACTTCAGTACCTGGAAAGATAATGGAGCAAATAATTAAAGAATCCATTTGTAAGCTCCTAGAAGGTGGTAATGTGATAAGTAACAGCCTATATGGATTTGTCAAGAACAAACCATGTCAAACTAATCTAATATCCTTCTTTGACAGGGTAATAGCCTTCTGGATAGTGAGAAGCAGTAGATGTGATATATTTTGTCTTTAGTACGACTTTTGATACTCTTACATGACCTTTTCATAAACAAACTAGGGAAATATAACCTAGACAATTCTATAAAGTGGGTGCACAAATGGTTGGAAAACCATACTCAGAATCAGTATCAGTGATTTACAGTCAAGCTGAAAGGGCATATCAAGTGGGGTCCCACAAGGATCTCTCCTGGATTTGGTTCTATTCAATATCTTCACAAATGATTTGGATAATGGCCGAAAGAGTACATTTATAGAGTTTGCAGATGATATCAAGCTGAGAGGGTCGTTAGTGCTTTGGAGGATGGGATTTGAATTCAAACTGATCTTGGCAAACTGGAGAAATGGTCTGAATTAAATAGAATGAAATTCAGTAAGGACAAATGCAAAGTAGTGCACTTAAGAAGGAATAATCAATTGCACAAATACAAAATGGGAAATGACTGCCTAAGAGAGTACTGCAGAAAAGGATTTCTAGGTTATAACAGATCACAAACTAAATATGAGTCAACAGTGTAACGTTGTGCAAAAAGCCAACATAATTCTGGAATGTATTACCAGGAGAGTTGTAAGCAAGACACGAAAAGAAATTCTTCCACTCTACTCAGCACTGCTAAGGCCTCAATTGGAGTATTGTGTCCAGTTCTGGGCACCACATTTCTGAAAATGTGGACAAATTGGAGAAAGTCCATAGGGGAGCAACAAAAATGACTAAATGTCTAGAAAACATGGCCTATGTGGAGAGATTGAAAAACACTGGATTTGTTTAGTCTGGAGAAGAAAAGACAGAAGGGGGACACTATAACAGTCTTCAAGCATGTAAAAGAATGTTACAAAGCTGAGGGTAGTAAATTATTCTCATTATCCACTGAGGACAGGACAAGAAGCAATGGGCTTAAGTTGCAGCAAGGGAGATTTAGGTTAGACATTAGGACAAATGTAACGGTATTTAAGCACTGGAGCAAATTACCTAGGGAGGCTGTGGAATCTGTTCATTCGAGGTTTTTAAGAGCAAATGAGACAAACAGCTGTCTGGGATGGTCTAGATGACCTATCAAGATCCCTTCTACATTTCTAGTCCTACATTTCTATGATTGTGTGGCAGGCTTCAAGATCCTATTTAAACAATGATAGTTAAATTGAGGTAATAGGGATATGACTCTTTCTGTTAGAAATGGAAGTACTTGATAACATATATATAATTATTCTAAATATCTGATCATGACTTTCATGAGTAGTCAGATACTAGAGGGTGGATTCTTGTCCCTATCCTATAGTTGATCTATACTCAAAAATACCCAAGTTTTACTAGAGAAAACGGTCACAGTGGCAGTGGTTGTATACCTCCTTTCTTCTCTTGGGGTAGAGGGCTTGAAAGCACAGAGTGGGAATACGCAAGGCAATTGACAGCATTAATTTATGTAGATGTTACCTGAAGAGTTTGCCAGAGAATGATGTCACAGAGAATAGCTTTCGTCTGGCTGTGTCCCTGTATACTTTGTTCCCCAGCCCCAAGCTGCTCGTCTTAGCCTCAGTTATACAATGCTTCTATAACTTGAAGATATGGTGCTACTTAGGATTCTTTTCTTCCTTATTTGCTTACTGTACTTTTATGACCAGTATTTCCATGTGTTTCATTTTTCAGGGTCTAAAAGTAGTGGAGAAGATATGGCCCTAAGTATACATCTATGCACTAGTCAAGCTAATGATTGTAATACATAGTATATGCTGTGTATCAATTTGAGAGGAGATAATTTTATATACCTCTTGAATTTGCATTTTAAACCTGTCTCCTTCATAGTACCTGCTGGTTTTGACTGACATTAAATGATCTCACTCATTTTAATCCAGAATAAAGACTGCAATACAAATTCAGTAACCAGTTTTCCAAATAGCATTACCAATAGTTAAGGGGAAATGATTCATATTCAGGTCTTGGACATGGAAAGACTTCTAATTCTAGCAATGCTTCTCCATAAAAAGGCAACAATTGTCTTTTATCAGTTGTAACTGAGGAGGGTTTCTAATTCAGTTACTACTGCTCTTATGTTATATAGTATTATTTTTAATTAATGCTTCCTAGATTAAATTCTGATCATGAATACTTGTGTAGATCCAGTGCAACTCCATTGATTTTTAGTGGAGTTGTGAGATTTACACTGGTGTAATGTACTGTGTCAGGATCTGGCCCTTATCTATTTTCTCTAGATAAGTTACAGCCCTGATTCTAGGCTGTGTTCTGGCCCCTTTTATGCTGCTCCTGTTGTGTAATGAGGCTGGAAAGTGACTAGATCCATCCCAGCAAGGAATTCTTCTCCAGATGCAAGTTAATGGTCCTATGCTGCCATTATCTCACCACTTCTGTTGGGTGTGTCAGATATGGCCTGAAGGGAGCAGTTCTGGAAAAAGAGGTGGCATACACCAGAGCACTCTGTTCTGACTATTCCAGTAGGGTGGCTGCTGATGGGAAGCTTTTCAAAACCAGAGTGAGAACAGTCCCAAGCATTACTTTCACTAATGGAGGGGTGTGACGGAAGCTCAGAATCTGGGATAAACAATGGAGGCTTAAATCTCTCTCTGCCCAGTCTTCCCTCTTCTATCCCCTGCTAGGGTTGTGACTCCTGAGCTCCACATTCAGAATTTGGGGCCCGTATTTTTCATCTTTGTTAATTAAGAAGGTCACAATTCAGTATAGCATTCCAGCAGGTGAAGGAAAGGGACATTCTTGAAAACAAGTCAAGAGTTAAACTGGAAAACACTCTGACAACATAGCCTTTTAGCCTCTTGCAGTCTTTAAAAGTCAGACTTTCTCCTTTACAATAAAATGATTGGAGTGAGCAAACTGCTAATCCCCATGTTGAAAGTTACATCCTGGCCAATCTGTCTTGTTTGGTTTTATGGACATTCTATCTCCGTGGAATCTCAGCAGTCCCAGGCCGCTTTTTGGTTGAGACAGTCAGGTACACAAAAGGGATAAAAGCGTCCCTACAGCCTGCAACTGTTAACAATTAACAGCAGCTTTCATGTATTGTGAGTGGTATTATCCTCTATAGATGGGATGATGTCAGCACATGAGGATTTGGTCTATTTTGGGAGGTCACACGTGCATGTTAGTTTATTTATTTTATTTTTTTTTTACTACAGAGGCAATGGGAAAGACCCATTGGAACATATCATGAGCTCCTTAGTTACCAAGTGCTGTGTGAATTTTTCTCATTAGCAGTAATTTAAAGCCTGATGATTAAATATGGATTAAAATAGGACACGATTTGACATGAACCTCTGTTTCCAAAGTAACCACATTTGGGGAGGGACATACTTTCAATTCAAGTTTTCGGTTATCCGTGCTGTTTAATTTGCAGTGAACTACTGCTTTGGACCTTTTTCTGTTGTTGATTTATTTCACTATCTGCTAGACCAGGAGTCCTCAACCTTTTTCTTGCTGGGGCCTCCCCAACATGCTCTAAAATATCCACAGCCCACCTCTGCCACAGCAACTTTTTTCTTCCTATCCAGTAGATGAAAAGCCAGGGCTTGCATTAGCAGATAGCTTTGTGGAGCCCCCTGTGGTGTGGGGCCCTGGGCAATTGCCCTGCTTCTATGTTGCTCAGGCTTCGGCTTCAGCCCCAGGCGGTGGGGCTCGGGCTTCGGCTTTCTGCCCTGGGTCCCAATAAGTCTAATGCTGGCCCTGCTCTGGTTTATTTTGGTGCACCCACTGAAACCTGTTTGTGGCCCCCTCAGGGCCACAAGCAGGACTGCTGGTTGAGAACGGTGTGCTATACCATTAGCACAGAGTGAGGTATGGTCTGCACTTAAAAATTAGATTGACCTAGCTACGTCGCTCAGGGATATGATAAATGTTGTGCCGTAGTTAGATTGACCTAACCCTCAGTGTAGATGCAGCTACATCAATGGAAGAACTCTTCAGTTGACCTTGATACTGCCTCTAATAGAAATGGATTAACTACCTCAACCGAAACTCCATTGACTATGATAATGCTGCAGCAACTGTAATTGTAGACTTTGTCACAATTCAGGGCAACTGCACCCCGATTTTCCTGCTCTGTGGTCCACCAAGGGTGCCCACTTTTAGGGTTTTGGCTCCTCAGCCATCACCTCTCTTGAGCAAAAACCTGCATTTCTCTCCCTCCTAACCAGGGTTTCCAGACTGCACAGTTCCCTGCCTGTCCCCAGCAACCAGAGTTCCTGAACCGGTCAGAGCATGTGCTTTGCTCTTTCTCTTTGAAGGCTGTGAACAGCTTGATTGCCAGCAATTATAAGTTACTACACAGCTCTTTCTAAACAAGCACATTTATCCTTAAAGTAAAAAGTATTAGAGAAAACAATAAAAGAACCTACACAGATGGTCATAAACTTACCAGAGATGACTCTGATTCCAACAAGGGCTTTGATCACTGGTGAGTCCTTCAAACCCCACAAAGGGGATTTTCTGTGATTACAAGTTCAGAACAAGAACCTCATGAAAGAGTCAGTGTCTTCTTTATACATCTTGGGCCTTTAAATCTTCAGATTCTTGGAACAGGTAATCAGCAGACAATCGGTGCATTCCTCAGATTGTAGCTTCAAAAGGCTGGGTCTGGAAGTAAGAAATGGCATTCACCTCCCACCAGGTATTTCCTGAGAAGCCCACTTAATTTTGTCTATCCCCAAAGTTCCTTCTCATCTGGCATATTGTTTAAAAGTCATTTGAAGCTCATAACATTTCCCAAGGATTGGCTACTTGTTCCCCCTTAAAGAGATTATGTCCAATCCCACAATAACACATAACCTTTGCATTCCATACAATGGACTCCAAAGATACCTAAACCTAATTCAATAAGGGTTTTCAAGGACATTGCAGGAAATAGCCCTATTTGTGTCAGACATGCCCTGATGTCTTTCTAATCTAAAAGATATGCTGCTCAGAGTCCAGAGAAGGCTGGGTAGAGATTGAACTAAAACCCAAGACTTCAATCCCACTTGAGTGGTCTGTCTGTCTGGACTGTGTTGCCTTTTAAACCTCCACGTTTGTATGATTTCGTCTTAGTTTACGGATCTTCTAGCTGGGAAGAAGATGGCCATATCAATTAACTCCTTTTAAACCTACATGAAATAAAAATGGAGGAAGAACTGTACTTACAATCCGAGCACAGCATTGGTGAAAATATACCCCAAGAACTCCCAATCAGCCAGTTTAACAAGTTGGGAAGGAAGATCTTTTAATGAATACATGGCTTCCTAACACACAAGAAAATTCATAGGTATGTACCATGTGAACAGGCAATAGGATATTCTCTAGATACTGCTGTCCTGGTAACCTTAGGGAAACACTAAAACAGAATATACCTAGGAAAATGGTCTTGTTTAAACTGCTGTTCTACTTTTCAGCATCTGTTGGGGGAGGGTGTGGGGGGGGGTGTATAGTGTAAGGTTCTATGTTTTGTGCAACAGTGGGTTTCTGATAAAGTTTTGTTTTGGGCCTGATCTGAAGCCCATTTAACTCATTGGGAGTCTTTCCATTGACTTCCAATGGGTATGGTGTGCAGACTCTATGCAAGTAAAGACTGTTTTCCTCCCTATTAGCCGTTCAATCTCATCCCAGGATCTGAAATTTTAGGTTGAAGTTTTTATTGCAAGCAATAATAGTTAATTCTGTTACTGATACACCAAGCTAGAGTTATTTGGAGCTGCTGGTTACTATCGGAATGAGATATGGGCCGCCACGGTACTAGGCACAGGCGCTGGCTTCCTCTGGGTCCTGGAGGAGCTCAAGCTCCCTCTCAGCCCCAGGCCCTGCCCCCACCCAACCCCTTCCCCCAAAGCCCTATTCCTGCCCACATCTTCCCACCCAATTCCACCCCTCCCCTGAGTGTGCCCATCTTTGCTCCTCCCCTCCCCCCCCCAGCACTTTCTGCATACCACAAAACAGCTGATTGCAGTGGGAGATGCTGGGCGGGAGAGGGAGGAGTTGATCCATGGGGCCGCCGGGGTGTGTGTGTGTGGGGGGGTACTTGGCTGCCGGTGGGTGTTAAGCATCTACTAATTTTTTTCTGTGGGTGCTCCAGCCCTGGAGTCAATGCCTATGGTACTAGGCGCTAGACAAACTGAGAATAAGTATTGTGAAAAGCTTACAATATAAATTGAGTCAAAATTCAAAAAATGGGCATAACAAGAGATGGAAGGGGTAGCAGAGGGAAGATGAGCACAATGATGTTGATAGACTAGCTACCAAATATTTCTATGCAATGTACAATGGGTGCTGGGTGTGCTACCGCACCCCCTGGCTTGAAGTGGTTTCCAGTATGATGAAGTGAGCTGTAGCTCACGAAAGCTCATGCTCAAATAAATTGGTTAGTCTCTAAGGTGCCACAAGTACTCCTTTTCTTTTTGCGAATACAGACTAACACGGCTGTTCCTCTGAAACCTGTCAGTATAAACCAGGTTTACAGTTTGGTTCAATGGCTCTCAGCACCCCCACTATAAAAATTGTTCCAGCACCCTGAATGTACAGTGTCCCACAGATGTATTGGTTCAGATTTTTTTTTAAGTGAAAACACGGGGCTAGCTCTAAGGGTGCTAATTAGCATAGCATCACTGGAGTGAATGTAGCGATGCCAGTTTACACCAGATGAGGGACTGGCCAATTATTTTTAACTAGAATAAATGGAATTAATAAGGGTATGTGTGTGGGGAAAAGGAGTGGTAAATGCGGGAGTGGAACTCTTGAGTAAGAAGGTGCACACTTCTCTAACTTTAATCACACTGTAATCCCTTACTGCTCATCTTTGCAACAGAAAGGCCAGCAAGGGTGTGTGTGTGGGGGTGGTGGTGGTGGTGAACATGCAGTACCTCTAAAGAAAAAGTGTAACTGACATCCCTAAACATGTTCCCTCTCCAACCTGCCCAGTATCACATTCTGCTCACCTTGTATGATGCTGTGTATAAGAGAGATCACTGTTGTTACCACTGTTCTACTTCGTATAAGATTTATGGAAATTGTGTATCATGGAAGGTTTCACTGGAAAAGTTATGATTTGCTAAGTATGATTATCCTGTTTATATGCATGTATCATCTTTGTATCTGAAGTTATGAATATTGGCTATGTACTTGTATCTTAAACCTCTGTTGTATTCCTGGGTGACACCCTCCATATAGCTGTGATCTATGTGTTCATGGCCCATCAAGGATACTCCACTCACAGTGGGCCAAGAAACTCATCCCGCCCAGATAGCTCTTCCTGAGGATGCCTCAGACAGCAAGGAGCCAATGGCTACCCCCAGTGATTCAGCAAACCATGTCAGGACATGTGATATGCTCATGTGACCCTAGACGTCATCTTGGGCTAATAATCTTCCATTCACCTGGCTGTAGGCTTTGTATCATAGAATCATAGAATATCAGGGTTGGAAGGGACCTCAGGAGGTCATCTAGTCCAACTCCCTGCTCAAAGCAGGACCAATCCCCAATTTTTGCCCGGATCCCTAAATGGCCCCCTCAAGGATTGAACTCACAACCCCTGGGTTTAGCAGGCCAATGCTCAAACCACTGAGCTATCCCTCCCCCCAAATGTATGGGACAATACATTTTCAGGCACTTGGCAAAGGATATAGAAGACCTCTGAGAGATCTCAATTTTGCCTCTTTCTTGCTCTACTTCTGGGGATACTGGATTTACAACAAAAAGGAGCATCTAGGACTATGGACTGAGGACCTTCCGATCTTTTGGAAGTTACTAGAGAGACTTTACAAGCCAGTAGTCTATTCCATCACTGCTACAAACCTGATATAAGGATTTTGTGATCATTTGTATGAATATGGTCTATTAACCATTTGTGCCTCCTTTATTAATAAAAAAATAAAAATAAAACTTCAGTTAGTTTAGTAAGGACTGGCTGACAGCATGGTATTTGGGTAAGATCTGAGATTCATATTGATCTGGGTGTAAGTGTCTGATCCTTTGGGATTAGTAAGAATCTCACATATGGTGAAATGGGTTTTCAATAACCGCTCACTATATTAGATTTTGGTTGTCTGGATGGGAGCCAAGGGCTGGAATGCCTAAAGGGGACTGTGTTTGGCTTCTGGTTAACAAGAGTGGTACTGCAGAAGCTGTTTTGGTGAATCCAATTCTAGAATAAACCACTGTCTTTGGGGATTGTCTGCCCTATTTCTTGCAGTCTGCCCTGAGTGTGGCATTCTCAGTGTGGTCCATCCCAGGCACCTGGTCACACCTTGGCACTCCCCAGCCAAAACACCTGGGATTTGCCACAGCTACTGAGGCTGGCCACACATGCTCTTCTCACCCCATCTACAATATCTCAGGATTTAGAAGACATGATCTAGCCCTAAAAGGAGTTCCTTTAAAATTCACTTTTTGGGGAATTTAAAACTACTTTTATAGTTTTATAGTTTGTATTCATTTTATATTTTTTATACTTTTTAATATAAAATTAATATAGAAACCCTTCGAAGCCTTAAGGTTTTTGTACATGAATTAAGAAAGAAAAAGGTTAAAGTTTCACATATCATGTTTGTTTACCATTCTTATCCAGTCACTGAATATTCCTTCCATAACTTCTCCTTTTGGGTCAAGGTAGGATCAGTACATCAGACTATTGGTCCTTTAAATGCAGATATCCTGCCTCTAGCAGTAGCCATTAATTGATGCTTAATAGAAAGGGGAAACAGGGCAGTTATGCAATGCTGCGGACAGAAATTTTTTTCTTTTGATCCTTAGGACAATAAACTGTCACCTTGAAGCATGAGATGTGATTAATCCTATTTTAGCACGCATAACTACATGTTTTTTTTTTATGGGCCATAAAATTACCTAGCCCTCTCTAAAAATCCATAGCCTCCTGTGGCAATAAATTCCACACACCATTCATGTTATGAGAGAAGTATTTCCTTTTATTTGTTTTAAATGTACAGGCTTTAAATGTCATTGAGTTTCCCCTTTGTTCTGGTAGTATGGGAAAGCAAAAAAGAAGAGGCAAAACAGTGGAGATGGGCTGAGGAGTCATGGGCTGAGAGATGTATCATTACAGTTGCTCCCATTTACCAAAAAAAAAAATGTTTTGGCCAGTTCAGTTTGTGGAGATCTAGGCAGATACCAGATCCTTGATTTCTGGGGACACAGCAGGAAAAAAGTTGGCTTCTAGTGAGAGCCATTTAAAAGTAAAACCGAGAGAGAGCGAGCAAGTGTCTGTCTCTGAGGAAATCTGTTGAATTCCTGCAACTGTTCCAATTCTGTAGAGAGAGAGACATGTGCACGCACACAGTTTTATTCTCTCTCTCTCTTCTTCCCTCCCCCCGGCCCCCCCTCCAAAAAAATTCTGATTTCAGTGCTGTGGATGAGATGACAGGCACACAAACTGTGCCTGGTCTGCTATTGTCCTAAAATCTACTGCTTGATGTCTAGCAATGATACAAATCTGTCACCCTTCTGCTCTCTTCAGATCACACATGAGTCTTACAGACAATGTCATGCATCTTTTAAACAGTCTTTCAAGATGAATGTCCCAGAACTAACATGGTGGTATGGTATGGCAGTGAATGGAATTTATGAAAAGGTTGCATGATAGTGCAGAACGGCACAGATGATCTTTATAATACTCTTTCCAAGATTAGGGAAAAGAATATATTTCATTTGGCCAGTATGGGGAGGAGGGGGAGTAGTTTCACTCCTTAAGGTTATGAATCTTATTGTTTTGTTTACTTCCCATACAAGGAAAAACAATAATTCGTGTCACCTGAGCAACATAAAATATTACTGTACCATGCATCATGTATGCCACAAATCAGCTGATTGTTGGGGGGGGGGGGGAAGAAGAGGCGGGTTAAGGGTGGGGGCTTTGGGGAAGGGGTGGAGTGGGCGGGCTGAGGGTTGAGCCCCTGCCCCTGGTGCTTGCACAGTAGGGGAAGCTGCCACTGCTGCTGAGCAACGTGCTTCTCCTTGCCTATGGCACCTTCAGCCTCCTTGCCTGCCTCATTGTCTGCAGGGCCAGTGGGCTGTATCTGTGTGGGGTAAGGTGGGGGCACCTACCATTGCTTCATACTCAGCAACGATGATTGTAGTAGTAGTAGATTTTCTTTAAAATTGTTTAAAACTTATACCTTTATTACATTTTAAACAAGCAATTTATATAATGCCTTTTGTCTGGCAAAAAAAAAATTCCCTGGAACCTACCCCACCCCTATTTACATTCGTTCTTATGGGGAAATTGGATTCGCTTAACATAAGTTCGCTTAAAGTCGCATTTTTCAGGAGCTGTAGCTCATGAAAGCTTATGCTCAGATAAATTGGTTAGTCTCTAAGGTGCCACAAGTACTCCTTTTCATTTTTCAGGAACATAACTATAATGTTAAGGGAGGAGTTACTGTATTTCCAGGAAATGGATTTGTGTTGAAATAGCCACTTTTGGATTGAAAAGGTTGGATATTTGATTTGGGGATCTCAGTGTGCCTACCCTGAACCTCAGTAACATGCCTATTGAAAACTTCACTGAAATCAGTGTGTTTCTGGTAAATGTTCTGACTTTGACAAAAGTGCATATTTTGATTAAAAGAACGTGTTATCAAAAATGTTCTGACCACCACTCGTCAAATGCTTTCTTGCAGGTAATTTCATTAGGGGAAGTGTTAGAGGGTCCAAAAAGAGCCCAAAAGATTTGAAGGCTGCTAGATCCCTTTGATGATAAATGGATTAATCTCTGCTCTTCTTTGCCCCTTTCCCTCTATCTGATGATATAGAAGAGATTTTTGAGATGATACATTCTCCAAAAGTTTGCACAGGAACCTAGGTGAGGGTGGAGGAATACAAGGTAACAGTTTGAACAAGACCAGTGGACTTGGTGACTGCTGTGGTACATTTTGCATGTCTAGATCGTGAAGTCAGCCCAGCAGGACCAGAATGAGTGCAAAGAGCTACAAAATCTATTTGAATCTCTTTAAATGTTAGGATGGTAAAAACTTTCAGGAGAGGCAGAAAACTGTCAATTCCTAAATTCACATTTCGCACAGACATTTAAGTAACTTCTGGACAGAGTATCCCAGGTAGCTATTTTGCAACTGTATGTATGTCTTGGACCTATTGCTCTTTTGGTAATAGTTAGATGGCACAGTGACACATGCTCTGGAGAAACTTCAGTCCTCCACTCCAGACATAGGCACTGACTCCATGGGTGGTCTGGGGCTGGAGCACTCATGGGGGGAAAAAATGGTGGGTGCTGAGCACCCACCAGCAGACCCCCATCACATTCCCCCCTCCAGTGGGCCCCATGGATCAGTGCCTGCCACCCTCTCCTTCCCCCTACCTTCTGCCCGCTGCGACCAGTTGTCTCATGGTGTGCAGGAGGCTGGGAGGAGAGGGGAGGGGAGAGGGGGAAGAATGATGAGATAGCACACTTGGGGGAGCAGGTGGAACTGGGTCAAAAGAGGCGCGGCGGAGGTGGAGAGGGGACGGGGCCTTGGAGGAAGGAGTGGAGTGGGAGTGGGGTATGGGGCAGAGCCAGGCGTCAAGAAACCCCTGGCACTTTGGAAAGTTGGTACCTGTGACTCCAGACCCAGTGAAGATTAAGTATATCATAAAAGTAAAGGAAGGCCATGTCTCCACTCGTGAGTTTACAGCAGCACAGATGTACCGATGCCGCTGCACTGCTGTAAGATCACTCATGTAGCCGCTCTATGCTGCTGGGAGAGAGCTCTCCCATCGACATAATAAAACCACCTCCAGGAGCAGCAGTAGCTATGTCGGGGGAGAAGTTCTCTTGCTGATGTAGTGCTGTCCACACCGGTGCTTCTATCAGCGTAAATTATGTCGCTCAGGGGTGTGTGTGTGTGCGTGTGCGTGTTTTTTCTTCACACCCCTGAGCAACATAAGTTATGCTGACAAAAGTGGTAGAGTAGACATGGCCTAAGTGTTTAAACTCCTGAGGAAGGATACTGATTGCACTGCCTTCTAAAGCATCGGCAACACAGAACAGCACTAACAAAGGACACAAAGGAAGCTATGTATGCTAGAAGAAAGGACAAGGCATGGCACAAAGGGGTGGGGAAAACTGGAGAATAGTTGTAACATTAAATGAAGAAGCTCGATATAGGTGACCTTCAAATGTCCACAGCAGCCCTAACAAAAGCAAGTGAGAGAGATTTCTACATTCTTTTCTTTAACTTCAGGCCACAATGTGTTCAAAGACCGTCATAACCAATTTATACAAAATATAAAATACTCATTATGGCCAAACATAAGCTCAGCAACAGTATTTTGGCAATAGTATAACAGGGCTTGTTGCATGGTAACAAGCAGTAGAAGAAACATGTTTCCCCAGTTATAAGGTTTGGGAGCATTTGCTATGTGCAGTGATGCTGTGAGCTAAGACCATCCCAGTGCCAGAGGGCAAGGGGCTCCCTAATACCTGCTAGAGAGTTCAGCTGGTCTGATCAGTTCAGTGGACCTCATCCGTTCATTAATGTCATAAATTTTATCTGATATGTGTCATGTAAGGTATCACTGGTAAACTAACACACTGATAATTAATATTCCTCAGTGGTGTATGTACGGTAAACATCCAAGGGAATGTGTAAATATGCATCTAAAATGTGTCTACCAGACAAGTCTGGGGAGTGGGTAAACCAGTTTCTCCCAGACAAAGGACAAACTGACACCTCCATCCAGGTGTCTTCAGAGTTGACTAACAATCACATGTCAAGAGGCCATTCACTGCATCTGAGAGGGCAGGAACAGATCAGCTTCCATTCTAGCAAACACCAGTGGGGGGAGAAACCAGCATGGAATTTCCTTCACCAGCAGACTCCATGTCTCCTTCCTCACACCTTGAATAAACTTTACTTTGGGGGGTAACCTTCAGAAGAATCCATTTCAAACGTTCCCTGGACCATAAAAAAATGTGGAGTTCTTTGCCTCTATCTTTCACCTAAGAAGAGAAAGGAACAGGATTTTGTGGGAGATGCTGTCAAGAGTTTGGTCAGCTTTCTTCCTTGAAGGAAGTATGGTAAGAATCTTACCTTGAACCAGGACTGTAGTTTTGTTAGGTCTTAGTCAATACAGTTGTATTTCTTTTACATTTGTTTGTAACCCTTTCTAACTTTATTCCTGCTACTTGGTGTCACTTAAAATCCCATTACCTTTTGTTAATAAATTTGTTTTCCTTTTAATCTAAACCAGCCATCTGCTGTGTTTTTTTTTAACTGAAGTGATTGTTAACTCCAGTTACAGTGATAAACTGTGCATTTTGTCTCTTCAGATGAATTATAAGGTTGGTTTGTGCCTCTAAATGATCTAGGAAAGGGCTGACATTGCAGAGCACATGGTTTTGGGAAAATTTGGACTTAGGGGTGTTGGGGTCATCTTGCCAGGTGTGTATAATCAAACCTGGTGGAAACCAGGGAGTGACTGTGTTGCTGCAGAAAGCAAACTGCTGATGTCAGAGTACTGAATCAGGGTTGTACCACATACAGACACAGAGTGCTTCTGGCTAACTCTGAGCATCCCAGGCAGGGAGCTGCAGCACCAGAGCATTTAAAGCACTCAGGATTACAGGGCAAGTGGTGGCAGAAGCCCTCACTGGTCTGAATTGCGTCCCAGAATGCAACAGACTCAGAGTTCTGAAACTCTGCAACAAACTTGGAGAACTGTCTTGTTTATAATATTGCCATTGAATGAAACAGTCTCCTGACTTTTGTAAATCTGTAAGCTTTTGCTCAAAAAAATCAATAGGCTTCTTTTGTGAAGATGGATACTTGGCCTTCACGTGGCACAGTACACCCTCCTTTTAACGGCTGCACACATGCCCTAGAGTCCTTTGGCTACTGGGACAACTCTTTTGACAAGCACTCTGGTAGATGTTCCCGTCTGAGTCCAGAGAGAGGAGAATCAGGCCATGAGTGACGGATGGCAGAGAAAATACAAGGTAAGACAGGATGGTCATCACTACCCTACTATTTAGCTGTGAGGAACATGCCCGGCAATCCAACTAAGCATTGTGGGGAAAGCTGGAGAGTAAGACAGCTGTGGACACATACGGGCAGGACCCAGAGATGGAAAACAAAAGGTTGGGCAACTGGCTACAACAAAATAGCATATTCCCTGGCAAAAGTTTTCTATTGCATGGTTTCGAGTGGATGTGGGGAATGCCAAACTCTGACTGCAGAGTTGACAGAGCTTTGATCTGAGATGAATAGGGCAGGTAAGACCTCTTAAAGCTGTTGATTCAAGCAGATATCACTGCACTGGCCTACAAAAGGCTCACTTTTTCAGAGTTCTCTGCACCGAAATGAAGGGGGGAGAAAGCGATTAGTAAAGGTAGTCACAGCCCCCACAAGGGCTGAGAGCCCTGTGCTAAACTATGGTGCTATTCTGTCTTAACTTTCATAGTGGGCCTCACTGTAGTGCACATGTTGTTTTACATACATGATATCTCTACAGTTACTTCAAATGTTTTCTCCGGACTTGTGATCAAATATATGAGAAACTGTTTCTTTCCCCCTGAAATACCCTAGCTTGAAGAACCAGAGCATGAAATATACCACAGCAGGGAAAAATGCAGAAATGATGTAAAATGCAAGCAGAAAATAGCTGCCTGTGTACATCTTATTTTCCTCAGGAGGAGGATGATTTCAAAAATGAGTTGAATGTTTAGAGGCTTAGTTTATTCAATTATCCATGAAAAAGGAGAATAGAGGGCTTAACCCACCCACTGAGTCAGAATAGGGCTTGTGTGTGTTGGTGTGTGTGTGTGCAGGTGCATTATGACAAGTACATGATCACATTATTTTTGTTTTGTTATACCTTCATCAGAAATTGCATGAAAGACAATACTGGACAGTCATGGACTAAACTGCCCATAGCAGAAATTTTCTGCCAACTCCCTATCAATTAGTGATTGGGTTATGACCTGAAGCATGAGGCTTTTATCCCATTTTAAAATTTAAAAATATTTTTTCATCCTCTCTAATGTAACTGGATGTTTTCATTATCCATACAAATGTCTAACCCTGTTTTGAATCCTATTAAACTGTTGCCTTCAATTATTTTAGTGGCTGTAAGTTTCACAGGTTAATTATGAGCTGTATTTTTACACTCCTGTTTGTCCTTTCTGGGGGAAAAGTGAACAATTACAGAGATCTGAAACATTGCTTTAAGCTAAGATGTAACTTACTTCATGATAAAACAACGTCTGCTAGCAAACAAAGAATAAATCAGAGCTATTTACATAAATATACCTACATATTCTTGTCACGTGATTTTCTGTTTTTATTCAGACTGAATGTCTAAAATAAACACAAACCTGTGATAATTAGCTGTTTGTTTAGGGGCTCATCTGCCTCAAAGGTCTTATGGTAGAATCATAAAATTGTAGGACTGGAAGGGACCTCGAGAGGTCATCTAGTCCAGTCCCCTGCACACATGGCAGAACTAAGTATTATCAAGACCATCCCTGACAGGTGTTTGTCTAACCTGCTCTTAAAAATCTCCAATGATGGAAATTCCACAACCTCCCTAGGCAATTTATTCCAGTGCTTAATCACCCTGACAGCTAGGAAGTTTTTCCTAATGTCCAACCTAAATTGCCCTTTCTACAATTTAAGCCCATTGCTTTTTGTCCTATCCTCAAAGGTTAAAGAGAATAATTTTTCTCCCTCCTCTCCCACCTTTTATGTAGTTGAAAACTAGGGTGACCAGAAAGCAAGTGTGAAAAGTTGGGACAGGGGGTTGAGGGTAATAGGCACCTATATAAGACAAAGCCCCAAATATTGAGACAGTCCCTGTAAAATCAGGACATCTAGTCACCCTATTGAAAACTGTTATGTCCCCTCTCAGTCTTCTCTTCTCCAGACTGAAAAAAAATGGGTTAATTTAATCTTCCCCCATAGGTCATGTTTTCTAGACCTTTAATCACTTTTGTTGCTCTTCTCTGCAATTTCTCCAGTTTATTCACATCTTTCCTGAAACATGGTATCCAGAACTGGACAGAATACTCCTGTGGAGGCCTAATCAGCTTGGAGTAGATCAGAAGAATTACTTCTCGTGTCTTGCTTACAACACTCCTGCTAATACATCCCAAAATTATGTTTGCTTTTTTTTTTCCCAACAGTGTTACACTGTTGGCTCATATTTAGTTTGATCCACTATGACCCCCAGAACCTTTTCTGCAGTACTCCTTCCGAGGCAGTGATTTTCCATTTTGTATGTGTGCAACTGATTTTTCCTTCCTAAGTGGAGTACTTTGCATTTGTCCTTATTGAATTTCATCCTATTTTCTTCAGACCATTTTTTCAGTTTGTCCAGATCATTTTGAATTTTACTCCTATCCTCCAAAGCACTTGCAACCCCTCCCAGCTTGGTATCGTCCGCAAACTTTATAAGTTTATTCTCTATCCCATTATCTAAATCATTGATGAAAATATTGAACGGAACCTGACCCAGAACTGATCCCTACCAGACTCCACTTGATATTCCCTTCCAGCTTGACTGTGAACCACTCATACGTACTCTCTGGGAACGGTTTTCCAACCAGTTACGCACCCACCTTATAGTAGCTCCATCTAGGTTGTATTTCCCTAGTTTGTTTATGAAAAGGTCATGCGAGACAGTATCAAAAGCCTTACTAAAGTCAAGATACCACATCTACGGCTTCTGCTCCTGACTCTCTACCATTGGCACCCAAAAGTAGAGGGCTTTTTTTTTTTTAAAAATCTGGAGCCTAAGTGACTTCCTAAGGCCACAAGGTAAGTCACTTGGAGAGGAGGGAAAGTACTTACACAACTCTTGAGTCCCCATATTATGCTTTGGCCAGAGGACGAGGCCGTTATGCATCCCAGATTGTATTTTGTAAACAGTCCGCATAAAACATATTTGCACTGGTTGTATATTAAAAAGTTTGTAATAGGTGTCCAATGAGTTCTCACACGTACATTGCCTCAGTATAGCCATCAAAGTTGCTGCTGGAAAATTCATAAGAAAAACCAATGAATTACAGCCTGTGAACCCCCACAGAACATATGTTACTTTTTATGGAAACCATCTACTACAGTATAATATACAAGAACAATACACCACTAAATTATCATTACCTCAGTTGGCAAACATTATAGACTTATGTTAATTGCTCTTTTCTTTGACACCAGAAGGTAATGGTCTAAAATAATGTGCTGGTTTTGGATCATTGCTTAAATAGCATTTAAATGGGTGCCAATCTGTTGCTGTGTAGAATTATTGATAATATCTGCTGTGAACCAATGAGAAATAAAGGATACAACAGAAACAGAAATAAGTTATGCAGATATTAATGAGATCTGTGTGAGTTTTAATGTACAATTTTTTTCACTGTCAGTTCTTTTCTACTGTTTCTTACCGAAGTGTGGTTGTCTTTGAGTAACAATTTTAGGAAAAATACCCTTTCTAACTCCTGCTTTTACTTAAGCTTGATATCTTGCAGTCTAATTTCAAGTTCTTAAACAGAAATGAAATGTCTATTTGAAATGGGAGCAATTTTGCCTTTAGTTATTCCCAGAATGTGCCCAAAATACCTCAGGCAAGTGAAGACTTTTAAGAAAGGAAAACCAAACCTTGCCTCAGCCAGGAGATTGTTCAATTAACTTTTCCTGCTGGGAATTATTAGACACTGAGGCCATGCTGCCAGGAGCATCAATGTTAAATTGATTAGCACTGTGCTGGTAACAGAATCAGAGCCTCCCTCCTATTGGTGGACATAGGGTAACAGTAAAGCTTACCAATGCTTTAAATCAAAGGCAGAGCTACAGTGCCCATGAAACACACTATTCTCACTAGTGTAGCACCATGGCAATATTCACCATATGAGGATACACTAACTACAAGATATACAAATGGAGAAAATAAAACCCCTATATATCAACAAAAGTTAGTTAAAACTGTTGAAGTTTGAAGTGCAAATTATTAATGTTCTCATTTTATTGGCTTGTAGGAATGTACTTTGTTTTTTAACCTTCATCACCTCTTCTGCACAGCTGCCTCCTCCCACCTAATCCTCAGCTTGTGAGAAGGAGCCTGATTCATTCCTGCTATGGCACAAGGGTGAAGGGCTGCAATCTCCTCAGGTACAGGCTAGGGGAGCTAAACTAGTAGGTCTGTTACCTGGCCACTGCAGAGCAGGGGTGTTGGTCTGCCCTGCCCACACTTCTTCCTTATCCTGGCCTGCCCCGCTCCATGTACCTGAGATTCCTCCTGCAGTAGTATTTTAAAGAGCTGGGCCCAGTGCTGCATTTCTTACTCAAGTATTTGAGATTCCACAGGAAGCTCTGTCTGGGGGATAGAATGCTGAATGCTTTATTTTTAAAATACAGCTATGCATTTTGGAGTAATAATTCACATACCTACCGACTGCTTCTTGTATTAAGTTGTATAAGGTATTGTAGAAATAAAGCATTATATAGCTGCAAAACATTGACAACCCTTTTGTCCCAAGCAGTTAGTGTTCAGGACTGTAAAGTGCTGGCTTGTTCCCAGCCCACGAAGAACCCACTGTCACATCCAGCATTTCATCTTCGGCAGTTTCATTTCCCAAACATAAGGGGAAAAAAAACAACCAGTTTCTCAGTCCACCCTAGGCTACAGCTCACCAGGGACCTTTCTGTTTGCCTTGCAGTCCCTCTTGTTTCAAGGCCTATGGCAGGATTCCTCTGTGGTCTTTTAATTGAGAACTGCCTCCCACGGCTTTCTCCTGGAGGCCCTTTTGCTTCCAACATGTTGCCACCAGCAACTCCCCTTTTAGATTACTCTAGCAACCTTTCCTAGCAAACACTCCTGCTCCCCTTCCTTACTGACAGCCTAGCTCTTTTTCTTGCCCCAGGTGCAGCCTTCCTCCCACCTGTTAACTGGTGAAATTGGGAACAAATGTTCTAGCATGGGGGAGCTGGGCCTGCTTCGTTGAAAGAGGCCTGCCATCCTGTAATAGGGATCTTGCAGGTTGTTTCTGTTAGACCAAGAAATTGATGATAGAGTCAAGTATTTCTTTGATGCAGTTCTGTTTATTTCCATAGAATGTTCAAAGTCCTGTTTGCCTGAACAGAGTAGGAATCAAACAGAAGACAGTTTTCTCTTTCAATATTTCAACTCCCTTTTCCAACCAGCAGTTTACCCAAAAACTGCCTCTTAGCTTTCTCTCAGGGTCATGCTACAAGTGCGTTTCTGTCTGGCCTTGGCTTTTTACTGTATCTCTCTCTGTGTGCGTACATATATACATACACGCCTCAACACACACCGCCACACCAAAAACCATCCAGCCTTTTGCATGTGCATTCAGCCTCTGTTGTGTGTGTTTTGGGTGGTGGCTCCTATTGTTTTAACTGTCATACTCCACAAGGAACTTAACTGCATTTTACATTTATTCTGAATGAAGGATGGCTATTACACTTACCAGCTTCAACAAGTTTTCACCCAACCCCACCATAACATATTTAGGCTAGCCTGGTAAAAATGAAACCAGGACCCTATTCTAGTCAAATATCCTTTAACCCGTGTTGTACACTTAAAAGGCGAAGCTGCAAGATATGGTGGAGACTGGATGATAATGGTGGAACTTTGCTTTTTGTTCTTTGGACTCTTTTTCCGTATAGTTTGGCTAGCTTGGATGACTTAGACAGGCAGAATTGCTTGGACAGTTATCAGTCTGGCTACTCTCAATCAGCTGTGTTACAAGGAATGTTTGGTTTGGAGATGGTGATTGAGTAGTGGATGAGCACAGTTCCTCTGACAGGGCATATTCAGGAAATAGCCTTGGGCACATATGTGTTAGTCTCCGGAGAAAGTTGCAAATATCAGAATTTGATAATTTTGCTGAATGTTTGTTTCTACCACCAGAAGGTGCAAAACAAAATAATGACTACACTGTGATTTTACTCTTTCTCACACGGCAACCTGTCAATGCCACTCCTATTTTCTGCTCGAAGAGGTAATTTTCTCTTACATGGCACTCTTCTTCCTGATGTGTAATTTACTTCTTCTGCTGAGACCATTTTCTCCCCTTCACTTTCCTCTTTTGTTTCTCAAATCCACCCTTCTTCCTCCCCCATACCAATTTCAATAGCCCACTATATTCCCATTTTTCCTCTTCTTTCGTGTCCTTTGATATTACTTTGATTTTACCCAAGTCTGATTTCATACACTTTGAAAAATAAGTTCAGAAACAGCAACTGTAACTGAGCATGAGTTTAAAAGGGCAGCAACAAACATGACATTTAACGGCAAAGGAGCCAGCAAGGATTTATAGGGTAGCGAGGAAAAGATGATGGAGGACTTGGGAATTCAACCTGCTCTACCAATCAATCTTCACCTCTTGTAATAATTCACCCATTTTCAAGGGTTCTCTTGTACATTAACACTGTCCATAAATCAACAACTTTAATGTAAGTGTTGTTACACCCAGTTAATAGGACAAACTTCCTCTGAAGAGTAGTGATTTCTTCTGTCCTCACAACAGAGCTAGTAATCAGTATATTGCAGGTTTCAGAATTATTTTAAAAAGCACCCACAGGCCCTGTGGTTGAGACTTTGTCTGTATTTTATAGATTTTCAGTAAGTACTTAGTGGTGAATCTTTCTATGTGGTATACATTTGGTGTAATCCAACTTTTAACTTATACTGTCTTGATATACGATAAAATTAATGATTAGTCCTGGGGCCAAATTCATCCTTCATTTATCCATACGGTCCCACTGAAGTCAATGGAATTGCACAGGTGCACCTGCTGAAAGTCTAATGGGACCTTCTATGAAATCTTGCCTTGGCACGTGTTGGCACTCAGCTAAATTCACATGGTACCTATTTGATCCATCTTCTAAATGAAGAAATTATTAATTTTCTCACTGAAAGGCTTGCTCCTATAGTCCTCTTGTAGGCAAATTTTACAGATGTCAACGACAATTTTGCCTGTGTAAGAAGTCTGTGGTCAGTCCCTAAAAGCAACTAGTTATAATTCTTTGTGTATATATTGATCCCAGTAATGCTCAAGGGTACTAGGTCCCCTTTCCTACAAATGGGTGTCTGTGGCTGGAGACACATGAAGGGCAAAGATGACTGCTCGGAAAGTAATCTATCGCTGCCACAGACATCTTCATGTCTTTTAAATGATGGAGCCATTACATGCCACAAAGGAATATATAGCATAGTTACTAGGTGGAGAACAGCTTCTCCCCGCTCCAAGAGCTAACTGGTGCTAGAGTAACAGTTATCCTGCGGTGGGCAGCAGAAAATTCCCCTTTCTGGTTTTTAAAGCCTCATGGGTATAGTTGGCCTTCCTCAGTGCAGGAGGATGGATCAGATGACCTCTCAGGCTCCCTTTCAGCCCTACATTTCTATTACTTTATAGTAGGCATGAGTGTGTACCAGGCAGGGTGCTAGTCAGTGGTAGCAGAGGCACTGAGAGGATTGGGAAGGGCCTGATACCTTCAGGAAATAGCCTTATTGTTGCGGAACTTTGGCTGCCATGTATCAGAAGGTCCTCCCCACAGCCACTTCTCTGGCCCTCTTGCCTGCCTACTACAAAGGGAGCATGTATTCACTTATCACAGTAGAGTATCTTTTCAGGTATATCATGATATATTCTCTGCCATTTTATATGCAAATGGTATGGTCAAACCCAGATATTCAAAAATTATGAGATTGGCTTAAAAATAATGAGACTTTTAAAAATAAGTGCTGTATTCTTCTTACTTGCTGCCTTGGTTCTGAACTGTTACAGGCACTCCTCCCCACCACCTAAGTTTTCTTTGTAGGCACAGTGGCTATACTTTTTTTTTTTTTTAAATGGAAGCTGAGATTCTCACCTATTCATACCATGACGTGTGAGGAGGTGGGCCATAAGTGTTTTCAGCTGACCAGATTTTAGAGGCAAGCACATTCCAAACTAGAGGTGGACAAACTTGTTTTACATAATTCAAAACCCACCTGAGGACTGCCAGCTTGACACAAACCTTATGGCTTCACAGCCCACTTAGTGTGGGATTCACAAGGGGGACTTAGGTACCTAAAGTTGCAGTTAGGCACGTAAGTCCAGCTCTTATCACTGATACTCACAAAATCACTGCTCAGTTGGTGCCTGACCTCATTGGCCCCTACATTTCCTATCTGCCTACGTTTTTACTGTTAAAGTCCCCAAGCCACTTAAACTTCAGCAGCTAGGCAATAGGCATGCACACAAAGCCTAAGTTCTGACACTGTCCAGCAGCTTAGCACCTAACTCAGGTCTAAACCCCAGTGGGATTCACGAATAAGGCATTTCCCCACCTTTCGTCCCTTCAGGGTCTGATCCAAAAGATGTCTACACCCACACAAAAGATGCATGGTCGTGGTGCTGGCCAGAAAGCATGGCAAAAACATAGCCTACTGGTGGCAAGCAATCCCCTGAGTAGGCAGGAGATTGAGATGTTCAAGTCCCCTCCCTCCAATGACTATTTAATTATTTATACAAAGTTGAACAGCTCCAACAGGAGAGAGGCCTACTTGGGAAAAGCATTACAAGGTGGAATTCACAAGAGAGATTGCAGTGCTCAACACTACAGCGTTTTAGGTGCCCTGCTGCGTAGTGGAATTCACAACCCTGAGTTAGGCACTCAAGCTGCCTATACAATGCATGGAGAGAGTTAAGCACCTACTAGCAGGATTCACAAAAATCAGCATGCTCAGTGCGGAGCTGTCTAAGCTAGCCAGTAGGAAATGCTGCAGAGACAGGGTATGGCCGAAGCTCCATCTCTCAAAGGAGTTAGGTACCTAAATCCAAGTCAGAGGAAGGTGCCTCTGTTCATGAGCCATATCCCAGTGGTTAGCGCATTCACTTGGGAGGTGGGAGAATCAAGTTCAAACACTAGTGCCACATCAGGCAAAGGGGGTTTGAATCCAGGTCTCCCATATCTGTTCTAATGGCTAGGCTAAAAATTATAGGCTGGTGGCTTCTCCTCACCTTTTCTTGAGAATGGGCTGACCTGGCTTAGGTGCCTAACTGCAGGAGAGGGTCTATGGCTCATGAACAGAGGCACCTTCCTCTGACTTGGATTTAGGTACCTAACTCCTTTGAGAGATGGAGCTTCGGCCATACCCTGTCTCTTCAGCATTTCCTACTGGCTAGCTTAGACAGCTCCGCACTGAGCATGCTGATTTTTGTGAATCCTGCTAGTAGGTGCTTAACTCTCTCCATGCATTGTATAGGCAGCTTGAGTGCCTAACTCAGGGTTGTGAATTCCACTACGCAGCAGGGCACCTAAAACGCTGTAGTGTTGAGCACTGCAATCTCTCTTGTGAATTCCACCTTGTAATGCTTTCTTGGGGCATCCAGAACTGTAAGTCAACCTGTTATCTTTCTGCCTTCGCAAAAGAGGGATTTGTTGGTGCTATAATGTATGGCAGCTCCCTGTTCCCCAGAGCGTTAGCCAGCCAAACAAACTCTTTAGGATTCCACCAGTCCTAACGTTGCTCTGCAAATTGACCCTTGCTACACTTCAGTTCCTGAACTCTCCAGAAATGTCTCTCTGCAGCAACCAGCACCTGACACTGGATGCCCACAGAAATACAGGTCTGCTGTCTCCAAAGAGACAGAATACACATCAGCCTGCTGGCTCAGCCGAGGATGCTCACCTCACTCAAATATAATAGCACTGAGATGAATTTATAATAAAAGATGACTATGTTTATTAATAAAGAATTGGGATTTAAGTGATGCTAAGCAGAGATAATAGAAACACAAAAATGGTTATGCACAAAAAAGTATAATCACACCTTGTAGTGACTAAAACTTAATTCAGCACATTACCATGCCTGTTTAAGAAGTTTCTTACCGAAGGTAACTTTTCAGTATCACCTACCCAAATTGGAGGGGATTCACCATTCAAAGGTAGAGAGCACTGGCCTCTTTGTCCCCTAAATGATGGATAACACGATGCCCGCTTTTGCTTCTCCTTGTATTTCCCAAAGTATACTGTCTTTGTCTCAAGAGTCACGATGACCCTGGAGGGATCAGACTGCAGGGCTCCTCTGGTGTGCTGATGCCATGGTATTTCCTCAACCTCCTGATAACTGTTTAGCTCAAATGCAAATGAACTGCCCATTGCCTCTGGCATCAATCAATTTATATTAGAGAGACAGGCAAAACCACATTCCTTTGTCTAGACAAACTTGTTTATCATCTCTGCCTCCAAAATATCTTTTTAGGAACATATTTCCAGCATACACAGGGAGAACACTTTACACACCACCTGAACATACAGCACATCCATGATATTCATGACTAGTGTGTCACCAGATTTCATTTGATACTTCACACAACAGACTTCACAGATAAACAACTGCAATGTGTTAGGTGTAGTGAGCTTATCAGGCCTGACAGGAGTTACAGAACAATGGGTCCTCTAGTTGGTGCTGAAAGGCTTTTAGGGTCACAACCCCTTAGGGAAAACAAGCTGACAGAAGAAAAATCTCCAGTGAAGGAATAAGATGAAAAATGGACAGAGACATGGTAAGAAATGAATACAGAGAGACACCGAAGAAAAAGTCAGAGGAGGAAGAGAGAAATGCTAATACTAAACTGTGAACAGATGCTCACTTGAACTACCTCTTGTTGGGGGCGGAGGGGTGTCCGAGCTCTTATTAGCAGTACTTATGTGGTAGAGTAAGCACTCCAATCAGGGAGTGGTTATAGGTGTTATCTGATGCTGCATAACAAACGCTGTCTCTGAACAGATGTCCCTTTTAAGCTTGATAAATATTTTTAAAACTGAATTGCCTTTGTGGGGAAAAATGAGTTTAAATTTTAGGTAATCTGAACTAGTTATTGTAAAACCTACAAACTTCCTTCTGCACCCCCCCAAGTTTCATCCCTTTCAAAAACTCATTACTTTTGAAGAGAGATTATCCCATCTTCAAAAGTGCAAAAATTCTTATGAGGTAAGAGATAAGCAAAAGTAACTTTATAAAGATGTAATAGAGTATTAGAATGAAGATTTTGTAAGCAATGGCATGTAACGTTTCGTTACTCAACATAAAATATGTTGCTGACAATTCCAGTATTCTGAAGCATGATTTAGCAATTACTGTTTCTAATTTAAATAATAAAATTGCAATAATTCATTATTTCAAACATATTACTTAACAGTGGAAATAGAGGAATGGTGCCTTAGAACAGGGGTGGCCAACCTGAGCCTGAGAAGGAGCCAGAATTTACCAATGTACGTTGCCAAAGAGCCAGAGTAATACAGCAGCCCCCCCGCCCCCATCAGCTCTCCCACCCCCTGGCAGCCCCACTGATCAGCACCTCCCTTTCCCTCCCCACACCTCCCGATCAGCTGTTTTGAGGTGTGCAGGAGGCTCTGGGAGGGAGGGGGGGGGAGGAGCGAGGGCACGACCGGCCCAGGGGAGGGGGCGGGAAGGGGTAGAATGGGGGCAGGGGCTGTGGCAGAGACAGGGTTTGAGCAGTGAGCATCCCCCAGCACATCGGAAAGTTGGTGCCTGTAACTCCAGCCCCAGAGTTGGTGCCTATACAAGGAGCCACATATTAACTTCTGAAGAGCTGCATGTGGCTCCGGAGCCACAGGTTGGCCACCCCTGCCTTAGAATAACAATTAAAACCAGGGTGGATGGGGGAGAAATGAAATTATTGGTGAACTATTACCTATACCAATGGCAACTTGTAAATACTGTGAATATTTAAATAGACAAAGTAGCTAACATGTACAGGTGAACCTTTTATAAAATATAAATTTCATACGTTTAGCTGGATAGTTGAACTGACATAGAGAGGAGCCCTTTCACTTCTATTCGTCTGTTTCCCAGCTCCAAGTGCATTTCAGTGTTAATTTTCATATCGAAACATACAGAGGAAATGAGCTGACATAGACCACCTGTCACACTGGGAGCTTTATGCTGTCTTCATTCTTTACTCTCTTTTTTGCATGGCACAAGCTCTCTCTTGTACAAATTATAGCTCTGATCCTACAAAGGCTTATGAATTAAGTCCATGGGTTTACTTGTGGGTCTGTAAATTATTATTATTTTGTTAGCATCTCTTCCTCTCTCTTTAAAATTTGAAGTACTTATATTTCTCTCTCTATATATATATAAAGGAGCAAAGCAATCAGAAAATCTTATGAAGATTTTTTTCCTGCTGGTGGAAACACATCTTACATCTTCTAAACTCCTGCCTTTATATTTGAATTTATTTCCCCATCCTCTCTATACAAACTTGGGTTTGACTCCCTCCGAATAGAGATGAAAACTCCTCTAAATACTGTGCTAAAGATTATGTGTGTCTCAGGTGTGGATAGGAGTAGGAGGCTGGACAGTATAAAATAAATGTGTATGGAAAACTGTAACAAAGAAACCAACAAACATTGTTTTTGAAATGCTTGATCTTATCCAAACTGCGCATGAACCTTAGTTCCCCTGGGAGATCTGTCATTTTATTTTTCCTTCCAGTATCCAATTTATAGATGGGAAGAGGTGATATGTTTCACCCTTTCTGTTTGAGTATACTTTTGATAAATAGATTCTGCTCAAGACCCAGGTGGTGTGGCTTATCAAAGTGGGAGAGATTTGGGCAAATTGCTTCAGTGACTGCTCACAGGTAATTAAAACCTGATTCTCTTTCTCTTCCCCTTTCCCCCTCCAAGTTGGCATGATTTTTGCTCTGAACATAGGGGGAGAGGTAATGAGGATTTCCTGTAGTTTATTCTCAGGAGTGTAGCTATGAAAAAAATTAGTTAATACATAAAAGGGTAAGCACATCAGCAGGGACAAAGTGGCTCAATAAGATCAGGTTGTAAGGAAGCTGAGCATACTAAATGATTTGGCTGAATGAGATTCACAGCCAGAAAGGCAATTAGCCAAGAATCAGCCTCAGACTTGACTGTTCTCAGAGAAATATATGCCAAAGCTTGGCATATGGCTTTTCAGTTAATAAGCACACCCAGTGTGAGTGGGCACTGTTCCTGGCAATGCTGCCACAGGGAGGAGAAAAAAATCACAGCCTCTGAATAGCAGAGATAATAGAAGGTGCAATTAAGCCATGTTTGTCAGCTTCCTCTGTAATTTAATGCGTGCTTTACAAATACAGATATGTGCATGAAAGTCTGTGTCTGTTTTTGTCTTGTGCAGTCACATCTGGTGGCAAAAGTACCTTCAAGTTGCTCTCTCCTTAAAATATGATATTTTAAGCAGTTCTGCCCCAATTAAACTATTTGCCTTTTCTGTGAGTTGCCAGTATGTTTAGGGCTACGTCCTTCTTGCCTAATGTGTACATTGTCATTGAGTTCAAAGAGATTATTCACTCAGGTGCTGCACATGTGCTTAAAGTTAGGAGTATGCTTAATTGCTTTGCTGAATCAGAGCCTAAACCAGCATAGTACTGTCATTAATCCAACCCCCATGATTGCAGGGTCTTTGACAAGAAACAGTCCTCCACACTCAAACAGATCCATTGCTGAAAAAGTGAACCATTCATTAGGAGTCAAGAGAACCTCTGAAATTGTAAGACTGCATTATATGCTCAATAGCTCAGCTTTAATCCTGAACTTGAATGCCTTGCTCAGGCAATATATCCTTTGAAATCCATAAAAATTTTGTTTAAATCATGCAGGATTGAGTTTATCATCAGTAAATTCTATGGATAATCCTACAAATTAGAGAAAATAATATTAATCACTGATTTAAAAACTAGACACACAGGAATGTTTTCTACTAAATGTCCCTCGGGGTAATACATTCTTTGTTGTGAACAATGTACTTACGTATGTTTTGTTTAAATACAATAGCATGCATAAATAAAATTTGTTATAATCTGGGATTAGTTATAGAGTGGGTTTTAATATAAATAGTGTTGTGGAGCTGAGATGTGGAGGAGAGGTAAAGGAGATGTATTCTCTATGGTAGGGATAGTCAATAGGCAGACTAGGGGTCAAATCCAGACCACCATATGCTTTTGAACAGACCCCCAAATCTTTTCTTTATTTTCTTTGGAGTCTGGACCTGACTATACCATGACAAAGAATAATTGACTATCCTTGCTTTATGGTTTATTAAGAGTAAAATCTATTTTAATGTAGTTTCTTTAGATTGCTAATACAATATACAAGTATTGGCCTTTGTAGGATTTGGGCCAGAGTTTGTGGATTTTAAATAACGTCAAACACTTATGTACATAATTAAATTGAAGCCAGTGAGTCTATTCAGGGTAGTAAAGCCAAGAGCATTCATAAGTGTTTGTAGGATCAAGGTCTAGGGCTCTATTTCTGCAAACTGATTCATGTCAGTGTATCCTTGAACTTGTCCACATTCCTATTGCCTTCAAAGCAGCTTGCAGAATTGAGACCTAAAACAGCAGTTAAATATACTGGCAGCAGTCATCATTAAGAATTTGTTCAACCTGGTGCTGCTAATTAACCTAATTGATACAAAAAGCTGATGAGGGGGTGGGAGGTACAATTCCATAGTTGAGCCCTATAGCAGGTCAGTTTTAAAAGAAATAAAGTGCCATGGGTAGTGTTGATATATACAAGAAACACTAAAAGGTTATAAGTGTAAACTGTAGAGAAGTAGCAGTTGTTGACAAATGATTGCGGAGGACGTCAAGAGTTTGTCTGTCTTTAACTTGGATAAAGAGTAATTGCAATAAGAACTAAAAACATATGATAGCTGGACTGATGCGTTGGGGAGAATACCCAGTGTGATCAAGCAGCCCAGCACCAACTGAAAGCAAGATGGGTAACAAAGAACCTCTGGTCTCTTCAAGGTAATATTGGGGCCCGACCACTGGGGAAAAGAAAATAAGAGATAGTGACATTGAGGGTTCAGGAAGACAGTGAGGGTGGTGGGATTCATGGAGGATGAAAGTGGGGAGGAGAGTTATGAGATAGAAAGGGGCTTTGCAGGAGGGAAGTGGGAGAGATATAAGGGAACCCCTGATAGGAGCAATTTCTTTTTCATGAGACAATTTATTAAAATAAGCCAGGAGTCTGGGAGCATTGTAGGATTTGTATTTGTTCTGCTTAAAGGTAGGGCACTTTTTTCAGTGTCTTCCCACTTTCAACTCTTCCTTCCCCCCTCCTCCCAAATGTAAGAGCTTGTCTACATGAGACAATTGAACTGGTTTTAACTTTTTGTATGACTCTAAACCAATTAGTAAAACCCTTGTAAACCCCTGTGTGGATGCTTTTATTTTGGTTTAGATCTTTTTGGGGCAGGGTGGCTAAAGATAAATCAGGTGAGAACAGGATTAAACTAAACAAAAAGTATGTCCATTTAGTGATGTGCACCAATTTAAGTTAAAAAAGCAGATGTACCAGTGCCATTTTCCCAAGTAGATAAGATCTTATCCACAGAATGAGCATAGAAATGCCCAGTAGGTAGGATCTGACAGCCCTTAGGAGGAATGCCTCTTGCTACAACTTTCACAACTAGGCTACTATGCTGTGGGTCTTGGTGAAAACCCATGGGGTATCGCTAGGCCTGAAAGAACCAAGGTAGCTGTAAGCAAAATTGAGTTTGGATTCAGCTAAGAAGGGAGAACTTTAGGGTAAGAAGCTTAGACTAAGATCTAGTGGCAGAAATGGGAGAACGAAGATATTTCAAACTGTGTCTGCACTGAGTGACTGTAAGGCTCAGGTAACAAAAAATGTGTGGTACAAAAACTTTCACTTCTACATCATTTGATGTGATGGAATACATCCTGGTGTTCATACCCTGCATACTATTGTAAGAATGTTTGTGAAAAGTATGCCTTGAAAGGTGTCATTTGAAAAGTCATAATTTGCTGGTCATTATTGTCCTGGTAAAACGTGTGTGCCAGCATTGTATGTGAAATTATGAGATACCCCTGTATGGTGTTAACTATTTGAGTTAAGAGGGCATATTATTCTCTTAAATGAATAGCAGACTTAGTACAAATATTTTATCTAGGAGAGGGTTGGGCAATACAGGACATACGCTTCTGGGTGAAATCTGAGACTGGGAGTTGTTGGGATCATCTGGTGAGAGCAGAGTATAACCCAGGTTGCAGTTACACACAGACACTCACGTGTGGCTCGTGTGCTGGAAGCTTGTTTGTGAGCAGCCCAGATGGAAGCTACTATCAGCAGGATATTGTAAGGGCAAGAGTTGCAGGAAAGAGGTGACAGCCTCACACTGGTCTGGACTGTATTCTGGTATGTCACACTTGGTCAGATGCTATAGCAATAGAGGCCATAGAAGTACCTGAGAAAGAGATGGTTCCTTTCCGTGTTGGTAATGAGTTTGGTTTGATGCTATGCTTTTCTAGTTCATGCTCACCTGCTGTCCATACAACACCAAAGTATTGTCACTCTCGTTGGGCAGTGATGGAATGAAGATGGAGGCTTAGCTACCCTTTTGTTCTCTAGAGCTGGTACAGGCATACTGGAGGTGCAGTGTGGAGAAGCTGGCAGAGCGGCTACTCCTGTTCTGTGGATAATAGAGGACTTCACTTTTCAGGATGTAAATCTAGCACCTATCACTGACATTAAATTCACTTAAATAATTTTTTTAATTGTGTTGAATTTTGGATGACCTTTAAAGCAGAGTGTATGACCAAAGGACATAATGTTGTTGTGCAATTGTGTCCACTTGAGAAATAACAAGACATGTATACTTTGATATTTTTCATAAGATACAAAACCTATTAAATTGTCATTTTATGCAATATCAAGTTTCAAAACACCAAACAGACCAAAAATATCCCCGATGTAATTCTACTGGAGCCACTAGTTGTTATACCAGGGGTTATACTGGTCCACTTGTGTTCCTCTGGACTTTGGGTGTGTACATCTTTATTCATGATCAAAAAGGCAACACATTAAATCGAATCAAACAGATGGCTGTATGTGCAGGAAAAACCTTTAGCAGAAATGCTACAGTATCTTATTTTAGTCTATAAGCTTTAATATTTATTTTATACAAAGGAACAAATATTAACAGATTTCTCAACATCTAGAGGCTAACAGAACAATGAGCAACAGATGGAAAGTGTTTATGGAAAGCAAATCTCGCAAGACAGTTTTGTTTGCTCTTTTTAGGATGATAAAATTAGGGACCAGTCCTTTAATTAAAACCTAAAACCATTTGTGGATGGAAGGATCATATATCATGTAATATATTTGGATTATAGTGGGGCTAAGCTTCAGTAGGAGTCCAAACTGGATGAAGGACCTATAAAAATGGGTAATGATGAATGGCAATGCAGTTTTATCAGGGAAGGTGCCAGCTGATCAGTGATAAGATCTCTTAACACTTATAATTAATTATCTGAAAAAGGAAGTACCAGAATGTTAATGAAATTCACAGATCTCACTAAACTGAGAGGTTTCAGAGTAGCAGCCGTGTTAGTCTGTATTTGCAAAAAGAAAAGGAGTACTTGTGGCACATTAGAGACTAACCAATTTATTTGAGCATAAGCTTTCGTGAGCTACAACTCACTTCATCGGATGCATTCAGTGGAAAACTGATAGAAGCTGCAAATGCCACTAAGCACAGAGAAATAATGCAAAGAGAAGTCAAGAGTGTTTCGAGGGGGAAGAAAATGATACTAAAAATACTCTGAAAACATGAAACCTAGCACATAAAGTCTGGTGTTGCTGGAAGACACTCTAGAGCTCTTGGATGTGGAATGATGGCTTTCTCAGCTCTTCGCTGAAGGGCAGAATGTGTTGAATATTTGACAGAGACATATTATCTTTGTCTGACATTTGAGTTAAATTGGTGTTAAACGTACACTATTGTTTTGAACAGTCTGAATATAAACCATTACCCCCTTCAATCAGGTCTCATTTGCATGGCTTTTCAGTTGTCATCCTACTAGTTCCCCACAGACTTGCAGGAAAACACTGAAAACAAGGCTTCAGTTTTTATGATAAACACTTTCTTGGGGAAAGAGCAACAAAAACCTTTCAGGCTGTCCTCCTTTGCAGGTCATCTTTAATAGTTCTGTGAAGTGTTTTAGACACTACAGGTAAAATCCTGGCCCCATTGAAGTCAATGTCAAAGTTCCCATTCACTTGACAGGACACAGTTTTCATTGTATGAAATTTAGATAAATTAGCTATTTTATTGTTGAAGTAAAATACACATTTTCTTTTTAGTTATATTTCAGGGAATATGTAATTTCAGAGTCTGACAGGTCAACAATATTATGGGAATTGCTCACATAATTGTATGGAAATACTGTAGTGTTGTTGACTTTTTTTTTTCATCCAGGATATAATTGCAGACTCTCTCTCTTCAAAGGCTGAATAATAGAATTAGCAAAATCTCAGAACTTTCATTTTCAGGTTCTAACAAAGAACTCTGCTAATCAACAGTTCAGATTCACCACTGACAGCTGTTTTTCAGGTTTCACTGTGGTCTAGTAAGAGGATGTTTGCAACATTAACCTGTGGCCAATTACCTATAATTTCCAAACCCTTTCAGACTCCAGAACAAACAGTTCTGCCAGTCTGACTGCATTAAAAGGATAGATTATTAAATGATGGCGCAGCCTGTGCAAACCAGCGAGGCTGCTTGGGAAAGGATTCCTCTGAACTCTTTGGTGTGTTGAGACTTTACACTGGTACCTTCTCTGGCCAGTGGCTAAATGTAACAAATTGGCCCTTTGTCTTATCCTACCACTCTCAGCTTTGCATCTTTTTCCATGCAACCCCTGTACTTGGGACAAACCTCCCACCTTCCTTCAAATACCTCCTTAAACCCTACTTATTTTGTCAAACCTTCTTTACCCTATTGCCTTGTGTTTAGAAATGGGCTGGAACATAAACAACTTTCTTCAGACTGGGCCAAACCTAAACCCTAGATTCAAAACTTTCTGAACTTTGAGGTGTTTGCACTCCAGAGCTGAATTTTGATTCTTGGGATCATCTGTGCCCACCTTGTCTTCTCAACTTCCTAGCTGTGAACCTTGTTTTATTTTTGACTATGCTTAGATTGTAAGATCTTAAGCACTGGAAATACAGTTGGTTTCTGCCCTGGAATAAGAAAGTATGACTCTTATTGGAGTCAACTTTCACCGTGTCAGAATTTGGCCCCTTACCTGATTTTTTTTCTTTTCTTTGTTAAACTGCATAACATCTTGTATTAACTGGGTTTGGAGAACAGAACATTTGTATAGATACAAAAATAGAAAAGGCACCTGTAAATGACACTTGTGGAATTGGTTAAAAGGGGTGTTCTGAATGATTCACAAGCTGCTGCTTCTCTTGAATATGTCCCTACCCAATAAGCCTTTGGCTTCTATTAATACAATTCATAGCAATGTTGTTAGGGGCAATGAGAGGTGATTTCCTGAGCTCTTCCTTTAACCATGTATTCGACTTATGTCTCCAAGATTGTGTCAATTATGTCAGATTCTTTGTGTTTTACTAGAAGAAAATTCCTTATACATATAAAGCTAATAGTCCCCTACACTAGTGGTTGTCAAACTGGGGTCTGTGAGGGTATTCCAGGGGCTCTGTGAGTCATGTTTGGGGCTGGCGGCCCTGCTGATCTACTGCTCCCTCTCCCTCCCAGTGCCTCCTGCATGCAGAAGAACAGCTGTTCCGCGGCATGCAGGAGGCACTGGGAGGGAGGGGCAAGAGCGGGGAGGAGGCGGGAAGAGGAGGGGGAGGGGTGGAGTGGGGGCAGGACCTGGAGCTGAATGGGGGTTGAGCACCCCTGGGGAAAACTAGAAGCCAGCTTGGGGGTCCACAAAAATTTTTAAATCAAAATGGGGGTCCTTGGGTTACTGAAGTTTGGGAACTGCTGCCCTACACCATCTCCAGCAATTCCTTTCAGAATAATCTGAAATGAAGAATGGGAAAATCTACATGCAGTAATGGAAAACTTTTCAAGATGATGCCTCTTACATAGCTTAATTCCTAAATGTGGTTAACAACAGCCAAGCCTTTCTAAATCAAGGCAAAAGATTGCTATTGACTTCAACAGGCTTTGGATCAGGCCCTCATAATCCATACTGAGAATGAAATTTACATTGCCTTCTCATTCAAAGCGTGAGAGAGAAAAATGATGGTAAAGTGTATAGAAGTTAGCATTTGATACATACATTTAGCAGCAAGTGGTAAAGATATAAAATATTTTTGTCCCCACTAAAGAATATACTAGTTTTTTCAAAACAACTCCCAAACTTCCAGATGTTTGATTTAGACAGATGTCACTGACTCTCAGCTATATAAGTGCCCACATGTATGTAATAAGTGGGGAAAATACTCTTACAAATGAAGGACAAGGATTTAATTTGGGGAGGTACAAACTTGCATTGCTTGATCTGTAATTCTTGGTAACCTCTACTGCCCACAACTTCCCTTTAGCTATTGGCAACCTAACATTTCTGGGCCTAATTAAGTCTTTATAATAAACAGAGAAGTGAGTTTACCTGGAGATATGGATGTTGCTGATTTAGATTGTGTATGGTCTGGCATTTTTTTGTACTGTAAAACAAGTCATATGTGATCTAATAAAATTGAAATTGAGTTGTATTGAGTTCACTTGAAGATTATGAGCAGAAAGAGAAATTACCAGTTCATGTAATTAAGTCCTTTTGAGGATGACCAGATGATATTCTGTCAAAGGCTTCGTTCCAATTTGTCTGATTAAACATCTAGTTCTTTTACAATATGAACCAATTTAACTTAGGTCATTGCTTTGCCTTGATGGAACGGCATCATTCCTTATCAATCCATATGACTGCCCTAAAGAGGTCCCTCTCAGCACCTATAAAATAAATAAGCCTAGGGAGCTGTCCATCAGACTTCAGCTTTGTCATCTGTAGTGATGATGTATTTCTAGACTTTACTTTAGAGAATAAAAGCAAAACTGGGAAATGCTGGAGTAGCACAGAAAATGGAATGTTCTCATGTGAGTTTTGCCTGACACATTGCTACGTTTTCACATCTATGCAGCTGGATAGCACTTGTTTTGATGATTGTACTCTTCTACCTTTTCAGGGCTGGCTTAAAAATTGTTGTCCCCTTCTCATGATGTTGTGAGAAAATCTAATAATTCCTTCTGCTAAAAGAAGTGATGGTGAGAGTCAATAAAATTCACTATCAACTTAACTTTGTCGATGTCAATGACTTTCATGTCCTCTCTGGCTATAAGGAAACTTTCAGTTAGGCAAGGTGGGGAAGTATTTGCCTTTCTGAAAGAAATCTGCACAAACATCATATGAGCTGGTTACTGGTTGACCAGACCAAAAGACAGACACCTCCCCCACACACATGATTTTTCAATGGACGTATGACATACACAGGTTGGTGAAATAAAAAAAATAACTTTTGATGGACAACTAGTCAGATAAGAATTTTATTTAGTCAGGGTATCCTTGTAATAAGCCTTTCGGACATATAACCTGCAATTTAGTCTGTGAATTAAATGTCAGTGAAATGTTTATTCCTAGAATACACTACAGAAAATTGTAAGAAATACTGGTAAGTTTCTACATCTGTTACTGAATAGAATACACTTACATAAGTAAAACGTATTTGCTGGAGATGGGGACCTGTATAGCTAAGATCTGTTACTTACTGAGTGTGCTGCAATCTGTAATCATAAAATAATGCATGTCTCTCTCTCTCGTGTGTGTTGTAGCAATTATTGTCTTTGAAACTGTGAAGGGAGGTAGATAAGGGACAAAACGCAAGGTAATGTACAAGGAAAATCTGAGAAAATACGTTCATTCCAGTAATTAAACCTCAGAAAAGAAGGCAACTATATGACCCAAGTTCCTGTAAAAAGTCTGGACCTCAATATTCAAATTTTTTTTTAAGGTCCATTTCTTTCGTCTAGCCTTCCATTGTTGATTGACTAGAACTCTGTTTGCTCCCGTCTTCCTGTCTTATCCTTAAATGGTTTGTGTTGCATCTGTCCCATTTAAGCAGTAATTATTGAGGAAGGCATATGTTTTAACTTTTTTTTTTTATAAAGTGTTGTATATACATAATGTGAGGTAAGAATAATAGATTTATCTAAATATAGTGGGTGGGATTTTCTAAAACACATGGTATTGTCCTACCTCCTCTCCCATTTACGTCAAGGGAGTTTTACCAGACTTCTACCTTCATGAGTCCCAGGTTAGGGCCCTAACCACTGAAACATCCTTCCTCTCAAGGGAATATAGGCCATCACTGAGCTCTTTTGAAAATTCCACTCCATATCTGTGTAATATCTTTGTAGCATTGGTACTCATCTACTGTTTGATAAAGCAGGTGCTTAGAAGTGGCAACTGTGAACAGATTCCTCTATGTGTCTTTGATAATTTACTTCACACATTAAATGCTCTACATAAACACATTTTTCTAAAATTTCCCTTAGTACTTGACCCTCACTTAGTTTCAATATATCTTGTTAATGAGCTTATTCCCCTTCGCTATGTCCTTCAAAATTATATACACCACTTATTTTCCTCTCTTCTAGTGAATATAAATCTAATTTTCATAACATCTGATAGCACCCTAGAAACCCAAGGCCAAATTTAATGATAATGAAAATGGTGTAAATTTTATGTTGCATGTCCGCTGGTTAGCTAATTAGTGTAAGTAGTTTAACAAACCAGTGTAAATTACTTTAAGGACCAAATTCAAGCCCTGGGGTAAGAATAGAACTTCTATTGAAATCCATCTGGCCCTGGAAGTGGTGAGGATGGAACATCAGCTAGTTTTGGGAAAGGGTTTGACTCTCTCTTGTTAACTTTCCCATGCCATCCTCCCTTCCCCCTTCCATGCTCCTAGTACTAAGTTCTGCCCTATTATACTAGTGTAAATCTGAAGTAGTTCAACTGACCTCAGGGAATGTGTTTACTGATATTGAGGCAAGTTATGCCACTCTGCTACTTTCACCTGTTTGATGAACTTGCACCAGTGATTCCGCCCCGCCCCGCCAAGATTTCGGTGAGATTTTTCTCCAGATTACTTCAAACTGAATCACATTTTTGTCCTTTTCAGTAGATATTTTGACTGGGAATTCTCAGTTGGTGTAATTTATCATAACTCCATTGACTTCAATGGAGGTATAAAGATTGGGACCAGATTCTGATCTGTCAGTTCTTTAGTATCTTTCCTTTTATGAGACCCAGAGTTTTGCGTTAGTTCATTAGTGCCTTACTCAGTAATGTTTTGCCTTGCGGTTTTATTTACAAATCAGCATTTTGTTTGCTAACTTAATTTGCTTCCAGATATTGTGATGATGGTTTGAACTATAGCTATTCACTATTACCCCAAATCCTCTCCCTGGTTAGTAGCTTATAGCTTGTGATTATTAAGGCATAATAGCGTTGCTCTTTGGCCTGAGTAATTAGCTTAAAATTCAGGGCCTTGCAGGATTGTTTTGGTTAACATGAGAAATCCGTGATGTAGGTCAGCTATATTTTTGGTGTACTCTTATTTTATTTACAAAAATACAAGCACAAAATTCTGTTTCCTTGAATATGGTAGAAATGAACAGCATGCAGTTTCATTGCTCAGAAATCCCCATGTCTGACACTTCAGCGAGCTCAAAGAACTGTTTCTTTGCTTGCTTTCATGGGTGTGTTTGTAACTCCTCTCCTTGCTTTCTCTGCCAACACAAACAGCCAGTTATCAATATCCTAGCCCCTGCTTCTGCTGCCAAGAGAAACCCCTGAGTTCACACAACTTAGCTCTGACCTGCCAGGTGTCCTAGTGTCTGGGGCCGCCCCCTCTCCAAAATACACACTCTTGTTTTTACTTCTTAAGGGGACTTGATTGAGCCTGTGTGTGCTTGGCACACTCTCTTGTTTTTAATGAGGTCTGTGGTGGTCCTTGGATCAGAGATTCCTGTAATGGCAGCCATTAGCATCTTTCAGCATAACATTTTTATTTATAAAATGTGCTATATCCACAACTGCAATCCAATGAAAACACACATAAATCTGGCTTTTAGAAACCAAAAAAGGAAAAAAAAATCTCCAAATCAAACCTCATTTCACCTTTTCTCCCTGCATCATTTGTTTTAAAAAAAATTTCGACCTGCTTTTGCCATTTGTTTTCCTTTCCTCACCTACACCACCATGGATCCAGCTCTTTCCTCTTTGGTATTGGTCAGTTATCTCAATTTCATATTACTTGAGAAGATGCATACCTTGCTTCACATTATGTCTTCCAAGTCATTGCTCATATCCTGCAAAAACAATGGAAGATAAACAAATTAGGGCTGTGTGACTGGGCCTATAGTGAGAGGAACACAACTTGGGCCCAACACTATTATTTAGAAGATGAGATAAGGAGTTGGGATTTTTGGTTTCTAGTCTTGGCTTTCTTACCACCTATTGTGTGATTTAAGTTAATCTGGGTCTCAGTTTTCTTATCTATATAATGGTATTATAATGCCTATTTAATCCAAAAGGAAGTTGAAAACTTTAGTGTTTGCCAAGCACATGGAGTTCCTCAGAGAAAAGGTCTATAGGGATAAGGAATTAAATGGAATCATGAATACTTGCTGGCAGTGCTTAATTTTGTAATGAAAAAGCTGCCTGTGCTCAGGCAATCTTTTTACATTCATAACTGATGTGGCAAGCCCAGAAGTGCCGGGACTATGAACTGCCAAGCCTAGAGGTGCTGGGACTCAGTCCTGGCAAGCTCTGGTACAAATTAAGCACTTCTTGCTGTCCTCTTCTACCAAGACAATTTTATATCCAATGAGTTACAGTTAACACTATTTGCCAGGGATGAAAGGCTGGATTTTCTGTATGTTTGATTATTCAACTGGGAAGGGTTTGGTGGGAACAATGGGCTAATTTACTGATTCAAACACAGAAGGTGGTTGAGGCATAGGTGTGGTCTTGCTGTTTTTCATCTTAGTCCCACCCAGATGTGAAGTATTGAGGTAAAACTGGTAGGGGAAACCAATTCCAAAGGTCAGTTAATAAAAAGGTAGCAAAATTGCAGCCTTTCAGGGCTAGATATCGAATCACAACCTGATTGTGTGCCATTGCCCATGTTTATGTAGGGAGGATAATGCTCACTAATTGGAAAACTGGATTGTTGTTTCTTAAAGATGTCTTATCATGGTTAAGTGGAATGGTTCTTCATGGGGATGTGTACACAGCAAAGAAAACCCCCCAGCTGGCCCATGCCGGCCAGCTTGGGCTATGGGGCTGTTTCCTTGCTGTGTAGTCTTCTAGGTGTGGGGTGGAGTCTGGGCTCTCGGACCCTCCCACCTCACAGGGTCCCAGAGCTCCAGCTCCAGCCTGAGCCCGGAGTCTACACAGCAATGAAACAGTTCTGCTGCCAGAGCCCTTTGAGCCTGAGTTGCCTGGCATGGGCCAGCCATGTGTGTCCACGCTAGACGGTTTGGTCGGGAATGATTCAGCAATCTGCTGCTGCGTCTGTGGTGGTTCCCTGTAGTTATCATTCTGGCCTCCTTTCGATAACTTTTTCAGAGCTCTGGGAGCAGGTGTGCTAAGGACAATCCGGAGAGGAACCTACTGTTGTGCACAGTGTCCCTCTCCCTACCCCAAAATATTTCCCCTCAATGGTATGACTTTGATGCTGCTTCTCCTTGTCATGATTCACAAAGGGAGTTAGGTGCTGCAGTGTCAAGCCATCTCTTCTCACCCCACTGAACCCTCATGCTATTTTGAGTGGGGATCAGGATTGGTCCCCAAGGGTAAGATAGGCAGGGAAATGGCTAATTCATAAATCCTGCTAAGGCTTAGCTGCTGGGTGGTGCTGAGTCATAAGTGGCTGTGGCCATGCACAGCTGCTGAAAGTTAGGTACCTCAGGGGTTCAATGATGGAAACTTAAGCACCTCCCAGGTTACAGGGAAAGTGTGTGGGAGTTTTGTAAATGCTAGCGAAACCTAAATTTTGGACTTAAGTATCGAAGTGGCAGTTAGGCCCCTACATCACTTTGTAAATCTAGCCCAGTGTGGGTGACTCAGGGCATATGATTACTTAGTATCATGGGAATTACAGACTGGGAGAAATGTTGCATTTGAATTATTGTATTCTAATAAAACTTGTTGGTGGTCTTGATCTAGAGGCCAAAATTGATCCAATGGCCAATTTTTCCCTGCAACACCTAGGGTGGCCTCTCTGTTCCATACATTCAGTCTCTTGCTGATCTGTAAAGGTCTCTGACCCCAATTTTGCAGTGAGCACTAATATAACTCATTGTGGGAAAAGGACTAACTGTTCTATGTTATCTCCTAGCAATGATTCCAGGTAAGTTTTTTCCAATATGGAGATCAGACTTACAAGTTAATGTGGTGCATGGAACATTCTGTTTTGGTTTTGTACATAAAACATTGACAGATTTATGAAAGGAAATAAGTGCATGGGGTGTATCTGTATGTAAACTAGAGCTGGTCAGACAGTGGTATTATCTGTGAAAAATCTTAAAAGAAACAAACTCTGTTTCTTGGAAGTTTTCTTTTCTGTTGTTGTTGTAGTTGACAAACAAATATCGTGGCCTAATGTTGTAGTAATGACTCTTATCCGCTCTGGCTTTGGGCTCGCTACTGTCTCAGTTTCCCCTCTCTCATGTTGGATCTCCTGACCATATCAGCCTGGTTTGGTCATTTTCGTGAGATGACCCTCTACCTTAGTCCTTAGGGAGAATTTTTTCTTTTTCTTCTGAATTATCCAAGTCCAAAACCAAGTCTTCCATCCAAGCTGGGCACAGCTTCTCCTTCCTGAGTATCTGTCTTCTCTTCACACTTCTGACACTCCTCAACCTGTCATCTGGGCTCTGTCTAGTTTCTACTTTCAGCCCCTTCTGGGCTCCTTGGTGTCTTTTTCTGCTCTCCAGGGCTTCCCAGTGCAGGGCTTCTTACCTGGAATCTCTACTGTGGCTCTCCAGGCATCCATTTTATCTCTGCCTGAGGAGGTCTAATTTAGCCACATGACCTGCCTGTCATGTGACTTTTCTCCCTTGAGGTGGAATGCTAAGTATGTCACTAGGGAGGCTGGAGCTGTCTTCCCCTTAAAGGTCACCCTGGGAGAAAAATTCCTCAGTTTTTTATTTTTAAAAGAACCAAAACATTTGTTTCCAAATCAAGCCACTTACATTTAAAAAAAAAAAATGTTCCAGCTCCAGTATAAATCAAAGTTTTAGAAAACCAAACTGCCAATTCATTTGTTAATGTAAATGCTACTTTGTTCAATCAGACACACTAGTACAAAGTACCCCTTTCTTGGAATTGTGTACTGTATAAATGACATACTTTTAAAATTATGGTTCTAAAATATTCTCACATCCAAGAAAGATCTGTGGGTGCAAATTTGAAAACTATATTACTATACTACTAGTTTGCCCACAAGAAATCTTAATTATTCATCATTTTGTTTCCTGGTTGTTTTTTTTTTTTTTTTTTTTTCCCTAGATACATTTTAACTATAAGGATGTCACATTATTATTAGAGTTGTTTCCAGTGAGGAATTAAACACCTGTACTCTCTCACCATGGAAAAAGTAATCTCACACTTGTATCTAAGTTGCTGGTAACTTTTGGTGGTCCCCATTTTGCACGTCACTTACTATATTATGGATATACGAATATTTTTCTGAACACAGTTTAAGGTTACACTTGATATGGCAAGCTCTCTAAATCACTATTTTCTCAGCAGTGTGTAAGGAGGTGTTACACTTCACACTTTCATATAAAAGCTAACTGTTCATACATTGATTTGGAATCTTGATTTACACACTTACCTGAAATTTACTGATGAATAAATTAGTCATTAATATGTGTGAATCTGTCGTTTCCTATTTCACACACGTTAGCCGTGTAAACTTATTTTTTTTTCTTTCAGTGTTGCATTTAACTAAGCTTTGTTTATAGCTCTCTGCCAGTTGCTGGACAGTTTATTTTGACAGATTTGTAGTTGCTTGGGAAAGCTTTTTGCTTTGTTCCACTTCCACTGTACTTGCTGACAGTGGAAAGATTGCCTTTATAATTATGGCTATCAAATGTGTTAATGCTGCCCCCACCCATCGTTCCCGTACTTAATTTTGTGGTGGTACATGTTTAGAAGTTTTTATGTACTATTAGTGAAATTCTCCCCTGAAAAGAGCCCAAAAGTCATTAAACTGCATTATTGATTGATGTTCTGAGGTAATCAGTGGGCTTCTGCCAACAAGTGCAAGTCCAAACCTGCTGTCAACAAAGAGGCTGAAGTCTATGTAATAGCTAGTTCAAATATGTGTTAATACTTAAAGAATCTAAAAATAATTGTGATTGATTTTAAACATACAGATATTGTAGAGACTGAAGAATTCTGTTGACAAAGCCTGCAAACAAATACCTGAAATACTGCATAACGTTTTGTTGTTTATTTTTAATGGCAACATGTTTAAGTTATTGGTAACATGTTGTTACCAGTTTTACCAAACTATTTTACCAATAAGAAAGATATCAGTCTTTGGGAAATGAGGGATATAAAAAGGAGTCACTGAAAATCATGTAGCTTAAAAAGACTAAACCAAAACAAACAAGGAAACTTGTAGTAACATTGAGATTTGTGCTATACTTAGAGCTGGGTGAATAAATGTTTTTTTTTCCAGTTTGCTGCCAGTTCTGATTATTTTTTTTGTTTGGTTTGGGTTGAACTGAAACTGAACATTCCAAAACATTTTGGTGACTTGAAAAAATTGACGGAAAATTTTTGTTGTGGGTGCAGGCTAGCTTCACAAAATTGCTGGAAGTGGCCAAGTGGTTAGTGAACTTACCTGAGATGTGGGAGACCCAGTTACCAGTCCCCCTGCTCCAAAGCACACTTAATTATTTGTGTAAAGCAGAACTGCTTCATCAGGAGAGATTTGAGAGACCTACCCCTAGAATACCCTGTTGCCCAATTGTTGGGTCCCCACTGCTTAGGAGTGTGCCCTAAATTAAAAATCTTCACTACATAAGGCAGAGGGAGGAAGCAAACTCCTAGGAAGTGCCCTAACTAGTGGGCTAACAGTTATAAGGGAGGTGCCATCACTGGTGCCTCCTTTAGCTGTTTTCTGAATGGCATCAATATGCATTTTGGCAGGAAGATATTCTGTTCCATTAAAACTAGTAAGCTTTTTAAATCAAATCTTCTTTTTAAAATGGCCTTTCCAAAATGGGAGAGGGTTTTCCCTGTAGAGTCCAAGAGTCATTGTTAGAAAACATCACACAGGAAGATACAATAAGGGAGGAAGATTAAAAGAAATGTATTCATTTAGTTAGCATTTATATTTAAGAAAAAGTTACACCATGGACCTGAGTCCTGTACATAAAGTCAACTTTTATTCTTTCAGGTTTTACATTGCAACAGTTTCAGCAGAAACTGGGCCAAAATGTAACTCTATCAAATAAATGCACAAGTTCCTGTTTGAACAACAGCTTCCTTTAATATATCTGTGTAATTCAAACATGATGATGAAATTAAACAATCGCATATTATATAGATCTATATAATAACTCAAGAGAAATGCAGTAAGCACACAGGAAAAAACAATCACCCCGGCATAGCTTAGTTTAGAGCAGAGCCATGGTAGGCCAATAATTGCCCTTCCACTCACCTGTAATTCAGTGCTGACCCTCTACAAGAAGCAAAATAAAAGTTCTGTCTCTGGGTGAGCCATGTGCAGGTCCCTAGGCTGTTCCTATTAATGGATTCAGGGACGGTGATCCATTGGTCTTATGTCTCTAGAAGAAAAACACATGACAACTGGTTGGGAGATTGCTCCTTTCCCAGTCTCAGATGTTTCACTGAAAAGCTATCATCAGTTAAAGCTGTATGGCTGAGCGCAGAGAGAAACTCCAAACTATTATGTGAAGGAAGGCAAAAAGTTAGCCTTGCTAATACATTTTATCAGAGAGGCTGATCTGCTAATACCAGGCTTACCAGGACATTTCACAGGGACAACTATTCTTGTTAAAGAAATGGCAGTTTAAAAGAAAAGTGGTCTTTTATATTTAATCCAGTGGGATTATTTTGTGAAACTAACAATAACCTATGGTATGCAGTGTTGTAGCCATGTTGGTCTCAGGATATTAGACAGACAAGTTGGGTGAGGTAATATCTTTTATTGGACCAACTTCTGTTGGTGAGAGAGACAAGCTTTCAAGCTTACATAGCAGTCTTCTTCAGGTCTGGGGAATGCATTGAGTGTCATAGCTAAATACAAGATGGAACAGATTGTTTAGCATAACACGTTAACACATTTCAAGGAGCTGTTCAAGGTGAAATAGACTTAACACCCCAGCAGTCAGTAGGTGGGTGGGGTAGAAATGGAGGGGGGGGGGAAGGCAGCTTGTGGGGTAGGGTTGTCATTGAGCTATAGATTGTACTGTACATTGGGGTTCCTAAACTGTTGGCTATGGCCCAAAGATGGACCACGACACAGTCCCAGGTGCTCTGCCATGGGCAGAGTGAGGGGTCCATGGGAGGGTGTTGTCCTCTCCAACTGTATATGTTGGAAGAGTGGCAGCTGGCAATGGCCCCCCACCCAGGGCTGGAGGAGCCCAGAGGGCAAAGCGGAGCTGCTGGGCAGTGGGCAGAGGATGAGGAGCAGGGGTTGGGCCTGAGAGGTGGAAGCTCTCAGGGCGGCTAAAGGAGGCTGGAGGGTTTGTGGCTATAAGTGGAGTATAATATAATTCACCGTGCTAGATTTTCAGTAAGTAAAAATGTTTTCAGCACCTCTCAACCAGGCCGCCTGCCCCGCCATGGGGCCTCAGAGCCCATCTGGGAGAGGTGACAGAGTGAGGCCCCAGCTCTCTGCCTTGGGGAGGGGAAGGGCCCGCAGGGAGATACGGACTGATGGGCTGGCGCTGTGTCCCAGGCCTGCACCTGCTGCTGTGACAAGGAGTGTGACATTGTGCCCCACCTGGAGAGCAATAATGCAGGTATCCCCTCTAGTACCTCCACTCTAGCTCATCCTGCCACTCCCGCTGGCAGTGTCCTCTATTTGGGAACTTGAAATATGGTAACCCTATGGCTGTTCCCGTGCTGCTCTTCTCCCGGGGGGCTGGGCTCGGTGGTGCTGCTCTATTTATGCCTTGAATTTACAATGTCATGATTGGGACCATCAAGGTAATAGCCAGGCCAGGCCTGGCCTGAGTGCCTGCCTCTGCTCGGCACTGTCAGGCCCCAAACACTTCTCTCATTCCTTGGCGGAGTGGGAGGGGAGTGTGCCTGTAAGTAGGGGGTGACTGGGGCAGGACTGCCAAGTGACCAGCTCAAGGCACTCAGTGGGCTGCTAAGGCAGGAGATGTCGGTGGGGGCTGGCTGTGACACCTGCCTGGCCTTTGGTCCTCTTGCTGGCCCTGGTCCCTACTGAGGCAAGGGGTCACGCACATCCCACAGGGCCCCCTCCCAGACGGATGTTTGTTAATAGTGGGTTGCAGTGCCGATTGAAGCTGCACAGGTGGGCCTCGGGGGAAAAAAGTTTGGGGACCCCTGCTGTGTATGACTAGAAAAGACACTAAAGAGACACTTAAAGTACTACTATAGTGTCACGTCCAGACCTATATACTAATAAAGATAGACAGAATGATTGATAGAATATTTATATTGCAAGCTTTTCAGGGAGGAAGCTAGTCTTCATACCTGTACGTACTGCACCCAGCCCCCTGGCATACTATTAAAAAATAAGTTCAAATGCTATAACAAATAGAGCTCTATTGATTGCTGTTCTTGCTTGAATGTACATTATTATAATTGGAGAACTTTGTAACCATTACTTCAGGTAAATTAGATGCTAAATTGATGTGAAATATAATTTAGTGTGCTAGATTTTCAGTAAGTAAAAATGGAATTATTTCTTAGTTACATTGTCTCTGTCTGTCTGTCTATTAGTGCATATACCAAATTATTGGGCTTCAGGCTATCAGTATTTAATTAAATCTAACTTCTGTCCTTACTAGGACAAGTTGCCCAACTATGTGTATTACTCAGAGTTCTGGGCTATGTCATTCGCAGACATGACTTTAACTATCGTCTTTATGCAGATGATATACAGAAATACCTCTTCACTCTGGACTTCTCATTTTGTCCAAACTAAACTTTTGGCTTGTCTAGCCAGCAGTTTAAACACAACACAGATAAAACAGAACTCTAAATCTTTTCCCCTAAGACCTTCCTCCCTTCTCAGTTATAGTAGACCACAGTGCCTTGCTCCCTGACATTCAGGCCCGTAACCTGGGAATTATCTTTGACTCAGCCCTCTCTTTAGAGCCACACTTCAATCATATTACCTTTGCTTCACATACCTACGCTGGCTCCCCTTCTCCACTGCATCAAACACACGGTACTTGTCTTTGCTTCTAAGGCCCTCTGGGGGGGAGGGACAGCTCAGTGGTTTGAGCATTGGCCTGCTAAACCCAGGGTTGTGAGTTTTGGTCCTGCTTTGAGCAAGGGGTTGGACTAGATGACCTCCTGAGGTCCCTTCCAACCCTGATATTCTATGATTCTATAGCCTATTCCTATATTACATTTTATATGCTGTCAGGGTGTCTGCTTCTCCAGTCACGACAGACTTGCTCAATTGTCATATTTTCCAACAAGCGTCTTCACACTTTCTCCTGTGCAACCCCTTATACATGGAAAAAGCTCTTCATAAACATTCACATGACCTCCTCCTTCAGACAGCTCTTAAAACTCCCCTTTGCCATGATGCCAATAAAAGTCTCTACAATGATTAGGCAGCTGGTATGCTGTGACCTCTGCTTACCACACTGATCATAATCGTCTCATTGTTACCATGTGTTTCCCCCATCTGTTAGTTGTATTCACATGTTGTTTCTCATCTTATACTTAAACTGTAAGCTTTTCAAGGGTAGGGATTGTCTCTTTGTGTTTGTATAGTGCCTAGAACAATGAGAGCCTGACCTCTGATGGGGCTCCTGGGTGCTACCACAATATAAATAATTTCCTGCTACTGTAACATAACTAATAGCCCCTCATATCTTTGGAGTGATATTGACTTTGTAGGAAGCTACTAATTTGTCTTTTATTAGAATGATTGAGAGGAATGTTGAGGTCACCCAATTAAATTAATAGGCAGCAGGTTTAAAAACAAACATAAGGAAGTACTTCACACAATGTATGGTCAACATCTGGAACTTGTTGGCAGGCAATGTTGTGCAGGCCAAATATATAACTGGGCTAAAAAAAAATTAGATCAGTTCATGGAAGATAGCTATTAGCCAACATGATCAACCAAAATTGGCAACACTAGTCCCTGGACACAGTCCTGGAGGTTTCAGTACATGACCATCTTTAATTAAAGATTAATCTTTAATTCCTGGAGACTCCAGGACAATCCTGGAGGGTCGGTAACCTTATCAGGGATGCAACTGGGTGTTCCTAAACCTCTGACTCCTAGAACATGGGGCTGGACGATGGGATGGATCGCTCAAACTGCCCTGTTGCCAGTGCTAGTTACTTCAAAAGACAGACTACTGAGCAATGGACCATTGATCTGACCCTGTATGGTTATTCTTGTGGTACTATCTAAAATGTTGCTGGAGCTACAGAGAAATAAATGACTAGAAACAAATTCTAAAAAGTGTCTTATTAAAATAACCAGAGGCCATTCCTTGATTAATTTTGTAATAAAATTGACAGTGAGACTGTCCCTCTCAGATAATATACAATAGCTTGTTTTCCTCTGTAAGCTTCTCATAGCAATTTTACTGATCATGGACCAGATTTTCAAAAGGGTTTCCAATTGTACAAGAAAAGCATTGTATTCTTCAAGCACCAGCAGAAGAATCTTCATAGCTGGCAATTCAGTTATTGCAATAACTCGGTATTTTAAGAGTCATAGCACAATACATGCCTAAATATTAGGAGAGAATGATTATCTAAGGAAACATACAAATACAGCTGATGACTTGATTTCTAAAGGGGTGTTGAAATTGATGAAAGATGTAAAATTCCTAGTGATAGGTTTTTTCAGACACTTGGATTATTTTAATTTAAATCCAGATTAATCTCTTTCAGTTATTTGTAACCAAATGATCAATTCCCGCACCCACCCCATATAGATACCCCAATTTCAGTTTCTTGGAGAACCTTCAGAATACTTACAGAACAGTATCTGGCATTCAGTCTTTGTTCTTGATGAAGCTATACGCTCTTGCTGGAGGTGTCTGACAGCATAGAGCACACTGGCTCATATGATACTGTTCTGCCTTTTTGCCTATTAGTTTCAGGAAAAAACTAGATCTTCCCCCAAAAATCAGTAAAACTAAATGGGCACTGAATATGCCTGTGGTAATATTCAAATTGGTTGCCTTATGTACAAGTTAGAACAGTAGAAAACGATTATTCAATTATTTTACAAAACTGGAACAGAACCATAGCTGTTGGCTACGAACCATTGCTATGATACACATTTGGATAAAGATGATAAAACCTCTTTTTAGCACTTGGAGTCTTAGGACCAGGTTCTCCCATGCCACCCTTACTTACATTTGGGCAGTACTGTACTCTGTGACTGGTTCCCTTGATTTCAGTGGTGATACTTGCAGAATAATGTGCTCCCCAATCTGAATGAGGGAGCCACAATCTGTCCCCTAGTGAATAATTACTTGAAGCAAGTGGCCGTTGAATATTTGGTGTCTAATATACAGAATGAAAATGTCTTTTCATTGTATGTATTTTCTTGACCATACATCTTACGTTTTATTCTCTTTAAATTTAAAAAAAAATTGAAAGAGAACTAAACTTTTTCTGTTCAACTTTAGTGCTCAAAATAGTGTGCACAAGTTTGTATATGCAAAATGCAATCTCTGTTTCTCAGTTTTTATGTTACATCATCACAAGACCATTAAGTGACTTGTCTGAGCAAGTAACATGAAGGTCATAGACGATGAATGGATTTTCATCAATGGAGCCCTTACAACAATGACTTTTTAATGGGTGTTACAGTAAATGTCAGTCATCAATCTTCATGCATTCAAGGATCCTGTTCAGATATGCTTCAACTCAATGGCAAATATTATCTTACAGAGCAGACTTTCACATTGATAGATGCTCTTTAATTGAAGTGTCCGTAATGCCTTACTCACATCTGGTTAATTCTGATTCATCGCAAAGAAGCTGTCTTCAAGTCTTTGCCACACATAATCTCTGTGCCGACTTTAATCACCTGGAGGCAAAGTACTGTGCAGTTAGGAGGCTGTAGGATATGAAACAGGGTAACAGTGAAGCGCTGTTGATATAATTCAGTGGAATTTAATCGAGTCCTGTGTGGCAGCATTGAGTTGAGTAGTTACTAATATTTCTGATTACTTAAAAGATTATAAGTTTTTGTATTCAAGTCAAAGGGTGACTAATGATTCTTCAATCTTGTGATCAAATACACATTAAGACTGCTGTAGTGTAAAAATATCACTTTAGGAAAAAGGTTTCCATTTTAGAGGATTCTATTGATGTCTCCTGCCCTTCTTTGGATTGTACAAATGTAGGCCTCTCTTATCTTGACAACAATGGCTTTTGCTCCCAGCCTTTGATTAATAGCTGATGTGTTTTGCTAGGCTGGCCTTTAAATGCTTTTTAATATGAATGTTGCTGCTTAGAAAATGTTAACATGGGCTAATTTAAAAGCAGCCTATGGTCATTTTTCATGTTCTCTCTGGATGGTGGACTAGCTTGCTTTGTCAGATAAATAAATATCTGTGGTCACATGATGGCTTTTATCACTCAGAAACACTACATATTTGGATCCAGATGAAGGGAAACCACTAGATGATGATTTGAGTCATCCTTGCTGCCCAAGCCACAACATTAATCACAATATGGTCCAAGTCAGTTGTAGCTTAGTGCAGTATGGTTGGGTCAAACATGAGGGTAACTGGCAACAAGGCAGTAATTCAGCAGCGCAGGCGTATTTGTATGTGAGTTAGCCCACAGTTGCTCTGGATTCTTCTAATTCAACTTCCTAAGAGGTGGCAGCAGCAGGGGGCTGTGGCATACAGGGCTGCCATGTTCTTCCTCTCCTATTTGCCTTGCACTCCCAGACAGATACAGATGAGTTTATCCCTCTTCCTTTTGCTCAATAGTTAATTCCTGGCCCCAGTCTTTGTGGAGTAGTTATAAAGTTCCTAGTCATCCACAGTTACCAGAAAGGACCAAGATGTGTTGCAGTGGGGAGCTTAATATATGGGCAGACTCCCTGCTTAGAGAGTTCTCCTAGTTGCTGCTTAAAGCATGGTTCTTTGTGTTGATGGTCTCGTATTACAGAGTGTCAGAGGTGAGTGAATCCCTCTCTCTAAAGAAGTAGTAAAGGAAAGAAACTCCCCAAATTGCCAGGCTGGTGAATAAGTGGGGAAAGTGGAAATCAGGGAAGAAGCTTGTGAAAGCTGCAGCAGGAAGAAGGCAGAATGCAACCATGGAGCCCATAGTACAAATGGCTCAGTTAAAGAAGTTTTGGTTTTTGGCAACTCAAGTAGATGACCTTGCTGGATTTGTAGATTTGAAGTGATCCTAGGCACTGGAGCTGGCTTCCTCCCTTCCCTGGGGGTGCTCGACCCCTGCTCTGCTGCAGGCCCCACCCCAGCCCTGCCTCTTTCCACCTCAAGTGCACCCCACCCTTGCTCTGCCCCCTCCCTCCCAGTGCCTCCTGCATACCATTGAACAGCTGATCCACCATGTGTGGGAGGTGCTGGGATGGAGGGTGTGATGTTCCCCTCTGGTCTTATCTGGACCGGTGATCTGCTAGGTCACTCCAATCCTTGACCCTGGGAACCAGCCTTACCCTGCTCTGCTGTGAGAACCCCCACTCCTGGGCTGTTCACGCACAGCCTCTGGCATGTAAGCTGCTCCCAGCTATTTGCAACCGAATGACACTAGCCAATATCTCTGGTCCCAGACTGAACCCTAGGAACCTCCATCTTGCAGTGTTCAGTTATGCCCGCTGGATGCTGCAAGCTTACGAGTTTGTCAATTTAACAAAGTAATTGATATGTACCAGGCTTGTTATCCCGAGGGGAGTCTCTGACATGCTTCAAACAAAACACACTGCTTCAGGTAGAATAAACAAACAGATTTATTAACTATAAAGCTAGATTTTAAGTGATTATAAGTCAAAGTATAACAAGTCAGATTTGGTCAAATGAAATAAAAGCAAAATGCATTCTAAGCTGCTCTTAGGACTTTCATTGTCCTTACAAACTTAGATGTTTCTCATCATAGGCTGGCTGGCTGCTCTTCAGCCAGGCTCTTCCCTTTAATCAGCGCTTCAGTTGCTTGGTGTGGTGCCTGTGGATGTAGGTAGGAGAGAGAGAGCATGGCAAATGTCTCCTTTTTATCATGTCCTTTCTTCCATCTTGACTCTTCCCCCCACCCCCCTTCAGAGTCAGGTGAGCATTTCCCCATCGCAGTTCCAAACTGACCAAAGGAAGGGGGGGTGACTCCCTCGAGAGTCTAACCATTTCTTTTGTTGCTGCCTAGGCCAGCATCTTTTGTTCCTGTGGGGCTGGGCTGGGTTTGTCCCATACCTGCCCTGTTGAGGTGTGAACTGCTTCTCTGCTCTTGGAGAGTTTTTGCCTGGTCTTATTTTAAGCCATGAGGATATATTTTAAGCCTCATAACTATATACATGAAATTATAACCTATAACATCATGATAACAACCATGCTAAGTGCATCATGAGCCTTACAAAGACACCCAACATGACAAAGTTTGCACTGGATACCACACAATCATTTTATGAAGATGAACATGGGAGTGTAGGGTGTTCTCCGAGGTACAGAGTGTCGCAGAGGGGGAGAAGCTGATCGGCGGGCCAGTGGCAGTTGAGAGGAACTGGTTTGTGGGGCTGCCAGTGGGTGCTGACAGCAATGTCCATCTCCAGTGGCAGATGGAAGGAGATGCCCTAAACTGGGACTTTTTTGCAACAGCATCCAGGTCACCAAGAGCAGAGGAAACAATCCAAGAGGGAGTATGATTTTCAGAGGACATTGAGCCCATGCTTCTATGGACTACATTCTCAATAGAACAGACAACACGCTGGTATACATGCATATGTTTAAATGATCAAACTTTTTAAATTTAAAATTGATACTGGGACTGCAGTCACTGCCATTTAAATAAATAAAAGATTATAAATGAATGCCGGATGGAGATCTGCAAAGACCAAATAAGATTCTAAGGGGGCTATTACACTACATTGGATGTTTGTGGCCAGTTCTCTGGGAAACTAGAGAAAAGATGGAAAATTCTTCAACAAATAATATATGAAATACAAGGATTACAACTCCCATACTAGGGTTGCCAGTAATACAAAGACTACCCCGAGTAGAGAGACTGGAATTCATTAATGACAAAAAAACCAAACCATGCAGGAGATGTAGCCTCACAGGGTTAAGAAAGCTGTCAGGGAAATACAAAATAAAACCGGTGCCAAGAGTAACTCCCTTTGCTCTCTCAGCCCCATGCCACTCCCCTACATTCTTGCTAGGGAAAATCAAAGAAGACTTAAAGATAATGGAAGGTAGAAGAAGCCCACTGAGTGGTGTGCAGGGAGCATGGTAATACCAAAGCCCAATGGCAAAATCCAGATTTGTGTGGCCCTTATACAACTAAATAAAAGCATGTGCAGAGAAAGGTACATGCTTCCTAGACATTAGCTCAGTTATCAGAAGTGAATTTTCTCAAAGTTAGATGCTACAGTAGGCTTTTGGCAAATCCCCCTCGCTAAGGAATCTATACCATTAACTACACTCATCGTCCTGTTTGGAAGGTACTGTTTCCATTGTCTTCCCTTCAGCACCACAACATTTCCAAAAGAGAGTCTTCAGATTATGTAAACTTTGACTTGTATCTTTTGTCATGCAGATGTGTTGGCATATGGCAGTGATTAAAAATGCCCACAATGAATGACTATGTGCAGTTCTGAGGCATTTACAACAAATTGGCCTCACTGTGAATGAGAAATGTGAATTTAGGAAGGATAAAGATTTGTAGGACACGTAATTAGCAAACGGGGAATTCAGCCAGATTCTGACAAACTGAAGGCATTTTCCTGCTGTAAGAAGATTCATGGGACTGACAAATTATTTTGGGAAATTCTTACCAAATTTAGCTCATCTAACAAAACCCTTAAGAGATGTCCCAAATGGTCATAATATATGAATCTGGGAGAGCACCCAACAAAATGCATTAAATAAAATAACTACTGACCTTTCCACCTGTTTTGGCACAATACTTGGTAAACTATCCAAGAACGCTAGCAGCAGATGCATCTTCATATGATTTTATGAGCAGTGCTCTCTTAAAATCAGCCAAAAGGAGACCAGAGACCTGTTGCATTCATTTAAAAAAAAAAAAGTCACAAACTGACCAAAGATATGCTCAAGTAGAAAAGAAAGTCTCTTGGGCCTGTGAAAAGGTCAGTGCATCTGTTTGGCTTGAATTTTAACATAGAAACAGACCACAAGGTCTTAGTGTCCCTGATGGGTTCAAAACCACTGGATGACTTTCCACCTGGGATTAAAAAATTCTGACTAATGGCTGATGTGACTTTCTTTTAGCATTCAACACATACCAGGGAAAGCACCCATAGCAGCAGACATTCTGTGTAGAACCCCACTGAGCAGCCACCAATGGAAGAAGAAAAGGCTTTAGAGGAAGAGGTCAGTCTTAATTACCGCACCTGCCAGCCAACTTCAGCAAATTAGAAATTAAAAACTAAAGGATGAAACTTTCCAGAAAGTGATTCAACTCTGCCAAAAAAAGGATTACGTCAAAGAAGTCCACTTCCAACAGCCTAGCATATTGACAGGACTGAAGTGACCTTCACAAAGCCTACGGGGTGTTTCTGAAAGGACAGCGCATTCTTACTTCTGTGGTACTTCAGAAAGAGATGCTTTCTGTGAGGGTCACCAAGGAATAAACAAGTGCAGGGCATGATCACAAGAATCCGTATGGTGGCCTGGTCTGACCAGGCAAATTCAGATCTTAGTAGATGGCTGAGAGAGATGTAACAAGGGAAAAAAACTCACCAGGACCATTACTCTCTACAAAGCTATCTGACAGGCCTTGGCAGTGGGTTGCCACAGATTCCTTTTTTCTGGAAAGGACACACCTACATTATTGTAAGTGATTACTTCTCCATATATATTGACTTGGCTATACTTACACAGACTTCATTCACACAGGCCTTCCAGAAACTAAAGTCAATTTTAAGGTCAGGCTTGACAAAGCCCTGGCTGGGATGATTTAACTGGGAATTGGTCCTGCTTCGAGCAGGGGGTTGGACTAGATGACCACCTGGGGTCCCTTCCAACCCTTATATTCTATGATTCTATGATTCAATATTTGCAAGATACAGAGTTCCTGAAGTCATCAGAGCTGATAATGGGCCTGAATTTAACTCTTGCACATTCCTAGCATTTGCACAGGACTTTGATTTTGAACATTACACTTAGTAACAAGAAAGAGGAGAGAGCACGACACATTTTTAAAAGACCTCTGCAAAAACCAGTGGACCCATATACAGCACTCCTGGCACATCAGTCAGTCCAGATGCAAACAGCATTATCTCCAGCAGAACTTCTGATGGGAAGACAACTAAGGATGCCTTTACCTGTGGCACCAGTACAGCTTAAAACTAAGTGGCCCAACCTGAAGGAATTTTGAAAACAGGATGCCAAATAAAAACTCAGCAACAACAAACCTTCAATGTTCAGCACAGACCAAAGCACTACCTGAACTGAGACCAGGGAAAAAGTTTGGCTCAAAAGCTCCCAGATATCTGGAACTTGGCAGAAACTCCCAGATTCTACTTACTCCAAAAAGATTTCTCTGTAGGAAATGGGTTCATCTTCCATATTTCCCAGTGTAGCAAAGGAAGCCCCCTTCACAGGGAACTCCTGCCAAAACTCAGCAGAAGTGAGAACATAGTCTGGAAGACTGATTAGACCCTTTGATGGGCCGTCTACCGCACACAGGACTTGAAGGGGTTAAGGTGGACAGGTGGGCCAATTAACTGCCCAGTCTGCACCTGGAGGAGGAGGGAGGGCAGTGATTAATTAGATGAGGCTCAGCTGGATGGAAACAGGAGGGGCCTGTATAAAGCCCGGTAGCTGGGAGCAGAGGCTGAAGGGAAGTCATTGACAGATACTCCCTGGGACGAGGGAACTTAGGCTGGCAAACCCAGAGATGGGGAAGAGTCAGAGGTGAGAAAAGCAGCAAGGGATGGGGTAGGGCAGAGTTTGGCAGCTGCTGCCGAGAGGTCCCCTGGGCCAGAACCCGGATTAGGGGAATGGGCTGGGTTCCCCTGCCAACCACTGGGGAAGTAGCACAGGCAGTGGAGAGTGGACTATCTGGAATCGTTTGCGCTGAAATACTTTGATACCTTGGAAGGGGGTAGCACATACCGTGATCTGGCCGGAGGGCCAGGTCACAAGGAAGGAGCACCTGGAGTTGCAGAGAGGGGTGGGGGGACCACCAGAGGAAAGCGCATCTCCGGGAGTGGAGCTAATCCCCAAAGCGGCTAGGAGGAGGTGTCCTAAGCAGTGTTAATGGGATAGAGTAGTGTAAATAGTTTAAGGAATTTTGAAGTTAGTTTTGAATTGTGTGTGAAGTTTTTTAATCTTATTATAAAGAAAGGGAAATGGAGTGGTTGTAGAGTTACCGGACAGGACCAACATGTGTTGCAGAAGGGAGTTTAATAAATGGGAAGCTTCCTGGTTAGGAGTTCTCTTGCTGCTACTCAAAGCATGGCTCTTTGTGTTTTAAGTCCACACGCTACAGTCTTGATACACATTTCTCTCTCTGGTAAGCTTAGATCCCACTCAGCATTCACCATCTTGACCAGTGCTGTTTTGCTCTGCACACACTCCTTTCCCCTTCCTGGTGCTGCTCTAGAAAGGGCCATGGTGGCTGCCATCTCCATGCTCACCAGCAAGCAGAAACCCCTTCCTCCCTCCCCACAGTGGTGCTGGGACATGTGAGATTGAGTTTGAGAGGTGATAAGTCTCCCACTCTAGAGAAGTGTCTGCTTTAATAATACCCTCTTCAATTTTTTGCCTTTCCTGGATCTGTTTTTACTTTACTTATATGTAGGATCAGGGCTACAATAGTTATACTGGCCAATCCTCCTTATACCAGCAAAAACACCTATACCGGTTCCCTGAGCAAAATAAGTTATACTGGTAAGCAAAGCACTTTTATGTTAGTACAACTGCATCTATGTTCACACTCCTGCTTAGACTGTAAAATCTCGGGGGCAGGAACCATCTGCTTGCTCTGTCTCTGCACAGTGCTTAGCACGAAGGGATCCTGGTCCGTGGCTAGAGCTCCTAGGCGCTATGGTAAAACAAATATTGGCCAACATTGTTACACTGGCAAAGGTTCTAGTGCAGACCTGAATTAGAAATTTTCTTCTCATAATCTAAATGATGATTTCTTTTGAAAAATGAATGCTTCTTTTTGTGAGCTGCCTAATCTGATTCTTTGATTAGTGGGTATCAAATTCTACAGACTTTACTCAGAAAAGCTCTTAATTTACTTTAATAAGGCTCCTACCTGAATAACAATTAGTCACTGCAGGATTTGGCCTTGAAGCATTAAGAGAATAAAATCGTATGCAAAAAGCAGCAAGCCTTACAAAGACAAGCCCAAGCCACAAAATCTATATCTTAACTTCACAGAGCCCATTTCCTAAGGGTTTGGTTCAGTCCCTTTTTTTATCTGAAGGTCAAGAATCAAAAACTGCAGTTCAAACAAGGCATTGTTAGTTCAGTCTAGATTTATTTCTAACCAACAGGAAAGATGTTTGCTGTTACAGCTTTGCTAATTTTTAAAATGTGTGGGGTATTTCTCAATTGTATTTACATTGTAGTACCAGCCCTCTTCACAGTGACCCTGAAAGTGTGTGCTAGATCTTTTTGCATTGCTTCCATGCTGAATCTTCTAGTCCATGTTCTCTCTGTACAGCAGTCATAAATTCCAGAGACTTTTTATAAAGCTCTTGGCCTTCTTGAGAGAAATAAAGAAATAGCAGTGAACTTCCAATCTCTCTCTGACAAAGGAAATCAAGCATCCTGATAAGGTCAGGATTGAGCTATAGACTCTGCTATATATCAAACTCATTTCAAACCCTTTTATCAGTGCTGGTGGAATGGCTAGGCAATTAGTTTCTAAGAGGCTTAGTTATCGGGTCATCTCTCTGTGTTGTATTTTGTTCACCTGTCTACTGCTACTGTACAGTCTATCAGCATTCCTTTTTTCTGATGTCAAAAGATGTAAGGAGTATTTTTAAAGGTTAAAAAATAAAAGGAATAATATAAAGCAGTCAGCCTAAAAGCTTAAAATCAAAGGGAGGCAGTCAAAATCTATAAACTCGAGACATGACTGACCTTAACGTGACTCTCATCTGATAGGGAAAGTACTCCTAAGTGTAGATATCCAGTTAAACAAACAGAGAAGTATTAAGAAAAATATCCTGAGGCCCTCCTCAAAATCATACTGTTTGTATGCTCCCTCTGCTGCTGGAGCATCCTCTGCTCCTCTACTTTCATCTTTGACTTAGACCTCCTATTTGCCTCTCTTCTCCATAGCCTGGGTGTAATACTTGAACTTACCATCTCTTCCCAAATGTCATGTGTCTGCAAATATGCCCTTCTCCATTATTGCTCACTTATACAACTTGGACTACGTCTTTGAAATCCTCATCCATGCCATCATTTCTTCTCACCTTGAGTATGGCAGGTCCCTTTCCTGTGGTCTTCTAACATTCCAGGCTGTGCAGAATGCTCCTGTCCTCTTTTTTTTGTGACAGTCTACCTCACTGTATCCCCCAAACAACACCTAATTCATTTAAGTGTTCTGTTAATTGCTATTTTTGTTTCTAGAAAACCTTCCTGACAGCTGTTGTCTGTCTCTCTTCATCCTTGCACATCCTGGTGAAATTCTGAGCTGCATCTCTAAGGGGTTGTCTAAATGAGAAAATTAAGGAAAGTGAAGGCAAATCAACTAAATTTGTGCAGTCAGTGCACATAAGTTAAAGTGTGTTTTCCCATTAATGAAAGCATCCACATTGGGTGGGGAAGCTGTGGGGCCTAAGGTAGCTTTCAGCCATCTCTGCACCCTCCTGATCCTGGGCTGCTCTGGGGTCCCTGGTGTAACTTAAACAGCTCTGGGGGCTGGTCTAATGGTATGTCTAAACAGCAGATTAAATCTAAGTCCATGTGACCTGTGCTTGCAAACCTGTTCTTTCCAAGCTTGTTTTGGAGCATTCACATTGCATGGCTATGCAAATTTCATATCCATCCATGCCTGTGAGTCTCTATTATGACATGCAGGGACATGTTAGATGCTGTGGGGTGTATCTCCTGGTTCTTGTTCCCTTTGCTAGCTGTAGCCTCTCTAGGGCTTGGTTGATAGGATATTGTTTGAGAACTTTTGTGTGTCATATGACACTTGACCATAAGTGCTCATTCAGCTAGGCTGTTTTGGGTCTGCATGCTCTGTGCAACTGGAGTCAGCAACATGCATCCAGGAAGACTCTTCCCTGTTTATGATTTCACTGCTATTTCAGGATTCAGGCAGACCATGTGTGAAATGCTGGTGGATACTTTGGCAGTGGTATCTGCTCTATCGAAGGCAGCTCTCGGGGTGGGGATGGGGAGGTAGAACCATGGCATCTGCAACCTGGTTGATGCAGCTGATGCCTGCTGTTATGGCCACAGATGCCCCATATGTAGATTGGTTGTTCTGAAGCAGGGCCACTAGCACAGACTGATGGGACTGTTAGCGGCTCCAGACCTGTTGGACACAGAAGCAGATGTTCCTGGGCCCATGTGAGTAGCTTGTCCTGACCTTCTGGCACCAGGACATATGCATGAGGGGGTCCATGCTGGTCCACAAGCAGGTAGGTCACTATAGCAACCTCGGAAGCTGGGTACCCTAGACTATTACAGGTCTGCAGCTAACCAGTTGTTGGGGTTGTGGTGGTGAAGTTTTGTGAGGTGATCAGGACTGTGATTTTTACCTAAAGATGGTGGGTAAACAATGTTCCTGAAATAACTGCCCTCTTTAAAGAATGGGCTTCCCAAACTGTTCTGGGACCATCAGTGGGACTCGTATGCCTATAACTTGTCCACTACAAAGAACATATGAATATGTCAACTGCAAAGAGTACTACTCTGGGTATAGTTGACCACAGAAGCAGGTTCCTGGGCATTAATGCGCAATGTACTGGCAAGGTGAATGATGCCAGAGTTTTCAGAGATCAGGACTTTATCTTCATGCACATGCACCTTATTTCCTCCACATGACATTGTTATGAATGGAGTCTCTATCCCTTCTCCACTGTTATTCTAAGGGACACTGCCTACCCCCTTCTGCCTTGGCTTATGAAACAGAACCCTGACCTAAAAGGGTTGGACAAAAGAGAGCTCAGTTACACACTCCAGTAGCTGTAGTACAGGGAGGAACATCTGGAAGGTTGAAGTCAAGATGGCACTGCCTTCAGAATTGCCAGTGTTCCCATTATTGTGGTCTGCTCTTCACTCTCAAAGTCTGCAAGGCAAAAATAGAACCATTTAACCAGGAGTGGATTCAAGACCCTGGACTGCAGAAATAGTACAACTGAATGGTGCACCTTATCATTACTGGGACAGGATCCTGCCACATAAGGGAAATTAGGGATGTCTTGTGTGCCCACATGATGGGTTTGCAAGGTGCTATCAGTAAAGGGGAATGAAGTAATAAAGTTAGCCCACAATTTCTGGGGCCAATGCAATTTATGAATTTAATAAAACCCATATAGTTCATATATAGCTTATGTACTACTGTCATGGAGTGAGATTTTTATGAATTTAATGAAATCTGTTCATGTAAGCTTGGGACTTGTTGTGAGCAAACAAAACACTTTATTTGAAATGAATGTAAATAACAATTAAAAAAACCTTATAGGTAGAACAGCTGTCATCAAGAGGCAAAAGACAGAAAAACAAACAAACGTGAAAAACTGTGATACTCTAGTCTATACAGTGCCTCTGCTACAATCTCACTGTTAGTGGAACTGTATATTCCCCATGTTCTTGTTCTCCTTCCCCCTTCTGGAGCATTTTGCACATGTAGGGCATGATAGCCCAGGGTGGATAGTCCAGCCTTGGAGCGCCTCCTGCACAGAGTACATTTGGTTGTTCCATCAACTGTTCGCTGCTTAGATCATGGACCAGTCAACCACAGAATTATCCACTGGCTGCATAGGCTGCAGGGCATGGTGCAGACTCAGTGCATATATCTTGGACAGGAGGGAGTTGCAGCTAAAAGCAAAGCAGAGCTGGCTTTGGGGCCTGTAGTCTGGCAGCCATGAAAGTGAGCAAACTTTTGAAAAGTCCCTGTAGCATGGCATGCGCTCACCGCCATGGTACCTCCTGCGGGTTACCTTGGAACTAGCTCATCCCAGCCTTGGAGCGCCTCCTGCTGGCTGGTGTCTCCTTACCGATACCTGCTTCCTGGTCAATCTCCATCACTGTACTTCAGGCCCTGCATCCTTCTCTGGGGTACTGCCCTGCAGCAGTGCCCCCAGACTTGGGGTCTTCCCCTCCCTGGGGGAACCTCAATCCTCTAAGCCCACCTTGCCTCAGTGACCCACTGCCAGTCTTCATGTAGCCCCTCACCTCAGGGGCAAACTGCAGTCTAAAATGGCCCCACATAATCAGCAAGGGGTTTGGACCTGCTGCCTCTTCCTTCCCTGGCTGCCTCCCCACAGCCCTAGTACCTCCTCCAGCCCTGAAAGCAAGGCCTCTGCCTGGGGGTTTGCCAGGCTGGAGCTCCCCCTGCCCTTCCCCAGCACTGTGCTGTCCATGGTACCCTTTTCTCTATCAGGCAGCCAGGTCCATCTCTCTCCCAGCCTGGAGAGAGACAGACTACCCCTTCTGGTCTGTTCTCTTTTATACTGGCTTAGCCAGCTCTGATTGGCTGCCTCCCGCCTCTTCCTAATTGGCTTTCAGCCTCAGCCCCCTCCAAGGGCTGGCTTTTAACTCTTTCTGAGCTGGAGCGGGGTGACCTCCCCACTACAATCTTTCTGCTGCACTCTGTCCTCCTCCCTAAACCTCTGGTCATGTTCCAGGAACTGTGTGGCCGTTCTCGCCTCATGATGAGTTGCCTTCTCCCTCTGCAACCTTCTCTACTCCCTCACTGGAACTCCAGCTGTTCATCCACCTTGGCCAAGATGCCTGCTGCACTTTGTCCCTGATTCTTTTTCTTTTTCCGTGTTGTCTGTGTTTGCTCCCATAGGCTTCTCATTCCTTGTCTCTGCCCAGCAGAGTTGGAAGGGCCTGTCATTATTGTCTGACCATGTGTGTGGTGTGTGGGGGGGATTTCTACCTTTTTTTTTCATGGCACTGCATCACTGCAAGGTCACAGGACGATACTTTTGATCATTTTGGTTTTATTTTATTCCTCCTTGATTCACTGACCTACTCAGAAGCAAGCTACAATCTAAGCCAAGGCACATTATGGTAAAATTAACATAATGAGATTTTTATAAATGATTTTAATTTATTAGTTCTTTTTCCCATGATAGGATGAGTGTTCCTAATAAGGGTCCTGTTACTAGCTTCAGTCCTGCCATCCTTTCAGACAGGACAAGGTCTTTGAATACATTGATCTGCTTAGAGGTGCCTGACTGGAGGCAAGAACTCCTACTCCAGGCAAGCAAAGGAGATTTTTTTTTGGTGACTGGTGACTACAAGCACATCTACAAATGGAAAGGTCTTGGGGCTACAGAGCAGAAGAAGCATACTACCATGCCATGTGTAATACTTATTTTTCTGGACGTAACCCAGAAATCTCTCCCATTCTTACTAACTAATAAAAAAAAGTGTTTGCAACATACTAGACTCTACCTATAGTGCTTGTGCTGCTGCTGCTTCATCTGTGGGCTGCTCCCCAGGATGATCCCCAAAAAGGCCATCCAAATTGGCCCAGGATGTGCTGGTCTGAATGGATAGCTTGATCTGGGCCCAGCGCCAGCAGTAAGGCCCATTCAGGGGCCTACTCCACAGTTTCGAGCAGTCGGTCAAATTCTTCATGGTAGGGCCAAGTAGCCAGGGAGTTACTGGGGTATTGTTTCCATTCTTCACTTACCATTAGGTGGCCTTGAGGCTCTTGACTTACTCCTTGGACTTACTACAGGTCAAGTGGATCCCCAGTGCAACCAGATTCCTTGATAAGTCAGCCTAACCATGCTTATTTCTTGCCAAGGCCATGAATCTAGCTTTCCTCAGAACATATACTGCGTAGCATCTTTCATGTGTTCTTCTGGCCAACTCAGGGCTGGATAAATGCAGGCGTTTTAGGGGCTGCAGCCCAGGCCCTCAGGCTAAGGGGGACCCCGCAAAAACAAATCCATAATTATATACAATTCAGTGGTCACCAACCCGTAGATCACAATCTTTGGGTTACTAAAAGTCCAGTGGCACAGCAGAGATCAGGCAGGCTGCCTGCATGCCGTGGCCCCATGCTGCTCTCGGAAGCAACTGGCTGCTGGCACATCTCTTCAGCCCCTGCGGGGGGAGGAGGTGGCTCCACGTGCTGTGCTGTCCTCACCCCAGCACCGTCCCTGCAGCTGCCATTGGTTGGGAACCAGCCAATGGGAGCTGTGGGGGCGGCACTTGCGGGCACGGGCAGTGCACAGAGACACGCGGTCCCCCTTGCTTCTGACAAGTAACATCACAATTCCTTTTATTATTGTAACTTTTAAACCATACTGTTTATCTCTGTAAAGAAATTGGCATTATAGCTTGACACTAGCGAGAAGGAAGTTGCTACAGTGTTGACTGTGCAGGAAATAACATTCACTGATGTCCTTGTGATGCTGCATTAACAAACTTGCTCTGTGTATAGTAACAGGTTATGTTCCACAAACAAAAGTTGTTAAATACAGCTGTCACAGGGTGGGATGGCCTTTTAAGGGAGGTGGGCTTAGTCTCGCCTGTGACTAACTAGCTACCCCCCAAGGTAATGGGCTTGGACATAGAGGAAAAGTTAGTCTGTTTGGCTCAACTGAGAGAGAGGCAGACCCCTACCACAGTGATGCAGGGTCCAAGTGGACCAAATAAGGGGTTCTTCACTGCAACTGGGTGAAAGGGGCTGGGGAGATGCAGTGAGGGGTTCGAATAGAAGCCTTAAGAGGCTTGAGGAAATGCTAGGGAGCAGGATCTGGGTTTTGGAAAGAATTGTTGAGCCCAGAAAGGGGGTGAAGAAGTTGTAGAGTCAGGGAAAGACTTGTTTTTATTTAAGTTGGTGTTGGCGGTGTTTTAATAAATAGACCCCAGGAAAGGGTGGTGTTTTTGCTTACAAGAATCTGGCTGCAGTTTTTGGAAACTCCCAACAAAGGAAAACTGAAGCAGCGGCAGGGTTCAATGCTGGTCTGGGCATTACCCTGTAATGACTAACAAGGAAATTTCCTGCCACATCCTAGGGAAATCTTTGAATTAAGTTGAAATACCTTTGGGGGTACATTGTATTAAATGAAGGATTTATGTATTGTGGGCTGGCATTGTAGGTGACCCTTTTGAGGGGAGATATGTGACAGATGTGAGACCTACATTGAACAATGTGCCATACAAGAATGAACTTTTGGAACTAAATGTGTTAACTGGTTTCCCTAGAAAATATCTGGGGGGAAGTGAATGCAAATTCCCGATCTCTGGTATGCAAAACCCCAGCCTTTTGTTGTTACGCCCTGAAGAGTGGGCCATTGTGATCTGATTACTTGTGACATGAGGACAAGATCAAAGGTCCAAGCTGTATAAAGGAAAGACTAAACTAGTCATAGAATCCTAGAAACGTGGGCTGGAAGAGACCTTGAGAAGTTTTCATGTCCAGCCTCCTGCACTGTGGCAGGACCAAGTAAACCTACATTATCCCTGGCAAGTGTTTGTCCAACCTGTTAAAAATTTCCAATAATGGGCTAGGGTTGCCAACTCTGTTTGGATCTATTCCGGGAGGTTTCATCACATGACATAATGGCAATAATGACTGACCTACTGTACTCTAAAACTCATTCACTGCAGAGCTATCATTTTGCCTTTGGTGGAGATAAGGAGCATCATATGAATCATAATGTCACTTCTTAAGAACAAACAGTATTGCAAAATCGCCGGTTGTAATCATCATATTTTCTTTTTCCTTTATGTCGCTTTTCCTGGTGACGGTTGAGGCTGCAGCGTGGAGAGTAGGGAGGACCGGACCTCCCTTTTCTCTGCTACAGGTTTTCAGCTCCTCCTGGGGGATTCTCCAGCATTCCCAGGCCACCTGGGAGATATATTCCCTCCACCATGTCTTGGGTCAGCCTAGGGGCCTCCTCCCAGTGGAATGTGCCCGGTAGAGTTCCAAAGGAAGCCTCCCAGGGGGCATCCTTATCAGGTGCCCAAATCACCTCAGCTGGCTCCTCTTGATCCGGAGGAGTAGCAGCTCCACTCTGAGGCTCTCCTGAATAGAGACATCCCTCACCCTGTCTCAGAGAATAAGCCCAGTCACCCTGCAGAGAAACCTCATTTCTATCACTTGTACCAGCAATCTCATCCTTTCAGTCATTACCTATAGTTCATGACCATAGGTGAGGATGGGGATGTTGATTGACCTGTAAACAGAGAACTTCATCTGAGAACTCAGCTCCTGCTTCACCACCACAAGATGGGTACAGCACCCGCATCACTGCTGCAAAAAACTCATTGATTAGACTTAAAATCAAATGTTATTGTATTTGTCTTTATAGAAGTTGGGTCTTCCCTAGTGGAATGTCTTTACTCACAGCTTTCTTTCTTTCTTTCTTAAATCTTTACTTCAGTTGGGCTTCATGCTGCTTTCAGCAACTCCGGAGGCTTTTTGACATATTCATAAAAGTCAGCACATGACATAGTGTAGTTCAGTTGCATGGGCTTTCACAACACTTTTTCACTCAGCCTGTATCTTTTCTCCAAAGTTGAGTCATTTAAGCTGGAAACCATTTCAGAGTAGGCCTTTGATACTGGAACTGAAAGTGTGAAAGACACGAGTTTAAACATTTGGCCGTTTCCACTTTCTGGTATTTATTTGAAAACTTCTACCCATCTCTGATCTATTTTTTTTGCTCCTTTGAAATTATTTCTCATCTTATTTGCTATAAAATGCAGTAATTACCATACAGCTTGTCAAAATCAATCACCATTCAAAGAACTTCAGCTAACTTCTCAAGATCAGACCATTTTATTTTTGTCCAGTGAGAGGACTGACGTTTGTCTGAAAACAGATGTGTTGAAATCATACCATTTCTCAAGATTTGCAGTGCATCTCAACAATGCCTTACCTGCTTCCTCCTTAAATTTCCTCATATTAAATGGAGAAACATGGCACAAAATAGCCTAAGCTGATCTTCCATTGAACTTGTCCTCTCTTTTTTTTTTTCTTCTCTTTAGTTTAGAAAGAAGACCTTCCATGACATAATCTAATTCTGTACAGCTGGCATTGCTGCATTCTAGCTTTTTGAGTGCTTCATAAAATATTCCCATCAGGTTATGCAGAAAGTAAATGTAACAACAAGAGAGAGACTCCTGCTCATCCTCACTGAATGTTTCCCATAATCTTCCCCCTCTGATATGAAATATGCCTCTAGTGCAGGCTAGCATCGTAAAATTCATTCTATTGCAGGCCGAAGAGACAACCACCTAGTTCCTTATACTCTATTTCTATAAACTTGAACAATGAACTGAGCGATTCTGTCTTTTTAGCAGGGGAACAGAACTCACTATATATGTTCAGCACAAGACTTTCAACGTAAAACTCAAAGCTTTCATACTATTTTTAATACAGTTATGAATTACCTGGCATTTGCATCCAACCTGAATCATTCTGTCATTCAGTTGTTTAAGCTTCTGATAAAATGACCTGTTTCCCAAAATTAACACTGGCATTATCAGCTACGTAAGATGACACACAGTTTATAGTAAGACTGTGGTTTTTTTTTCTATAATATTTGAAATGCATGAAGCAATAGCCTCACTTGTCTTGTCATTGTGGTAAAAATCAAGCAAGCCATGTTTCATCCCTTTTGCCTTGGAAAAATAATGAACAGTTACTGGGAAAAACTTCCTATTTCCCGTATTAGAGGCATCCAATCCAACTGGGGAAAAAAACAACCCTGCTAATTCAAGATTAAGCAAAAGTTCTTGCAATTTTGGTGCCAAAACATTCTCGGTAGTACAAATTGCTTTTGTGTGTCCACAAAACATTTTTCTTGCAATTCTGAATCTGGTAGAAACTTTGCAAGCATTTTGTTACCACAGTCTTGAGTAACATAACTTAAATAATGATCCGTGCCATGTAAATTTCTCCAATTTCTGCTACCATCACTAGATTTCCTTGATGTGTCCTTTTAGTTTAAATACATAAATAAAAAGGATGTAATCTGAAGTGCTTGTTTTTGATTTTTTTTCAGATTCCTTGTGTCTTGTACATTCTGCATGGATGTTAACAGCTTGTCTCCCTTCATATTTAATGGAAAATGCTTAACGACACAAAATGCATTCTGCTGTAAATTCATTGACTTTGAAGCCAGTTTTTAGTCAGTCTCTACACCAGTCATTAGTCTAACAAGAATAGAACTTTCCGTTTTTACAGTACCTTTGGAGCTGCTATGTTTTTGAAGAGCCCTCACCATCATCCATTTCTCTATTTTTGAAAGTGCGAGGCAGTTGCAGTGTAGTGTAGACTAAAGAGATGAGAGCCTGTGTGCATGTGTGTATCAGTTATGGTGCACAGACTAGTTCATGACATAGTCACAGCCACAAAAGGTAAAGAAATGCACTCACGGTGCAACTGTTGGGCAGGCAAATGCATGTTACCATGGTATATTAAACACCAGCTTGCATATTTTATAAATCAGATTCAACATTCAATATTAATTTTCAGAGTGCCCTAATATTTATCTGCCGGGTCACTCTTATCAGACTCCTGGAGATTTACTTCCTGGAGACTCAAAGGCAATCCTGGAGGGTGATGGACATTCCACAACCTCCCTTGAAAGCCTATTCCAGAGCTTAACTACCCTTTTCTAGTTAGAAAGATTTTCCTAATATCTAACCTACATCTCCCTTGCCGCAGATGAAGCCTATTACTACTTGTTCTACCTTCAGTGGACATGAAGAAACATTGATCACTGTCCTCTTTATAACAGCCCTTAACATATTTGAAAACTGTTATCAGGTCCCCACTCCTCAAGGCTAAACATGCCCAATTTTTTTTTTAACCTTTCCTCATATGTCAGGTTCTCTAAACCTTTTATCACATTCTCCTCTAGACTCTCTCTCCAATTTGTTCACATTTTTCCTAAAGTGGAGCACCCAGAATTGGGGACACATTCCTACTGAGGCCTTACCAGTAGAGAGGGACATTTACTTTCCCTATATTACATATGACAGTCCTGCTAATTCTCCCAAGAGAAATATTAGCCTTTTTTCTTCTTTTTTTTCTTCTTTGAGTATGGTCTTTCAACCAGTTGTGCACCTGCCTTTTAATAATTTAATATAACCACATTTCCCTAGTTTGCTTATGAGACTGTCATGAGAGACTGAGACTGTCAAAAGCCTTGCTAAAATCAAAATATATCATATCTATTACCTCCCCCTATCCACTAACCCTGTCAAAGAAGGAAACTAAGTTAGCTTTGAACTATTTGTTCTTGATAGATCCATGCTGGCTATTCCTCATCCTATTATGCTCTAGGTGCTTACAAATTGCTTATTTAATAATTTGTTCTAGTATCTTTCCAGGTATTGAAGTTAGGCTGACTGGTCTATAGTTCCCCAGGTCCTTTTTGTTCCCATTTTGAAAGATAGGTACTATGTTTTCCCTTCTCTAGTTTTCTGGGACCTCACCCATCCTCCATGAGTTCTCAAAGATAATTGCTAATAGTTTGGAGATTGCGTCAACTAGTTCCTTAAGTACCCTAAGGTGAATTTCATCAGGCCTTGCTGCCTTGAATACATCTAACTTATCTAAATATTGTTTAACCTGTTCTTTCTGTATTTTGGTTTGCATTCCTTCCCCCTTGTCGTTAATAATAACTGTGGTTGAGTTTCTATCTGGTCTCCATTAATCTTAGTGAAGACTGAAGCAACATAGACATTAACACCTCAGCTTTTTTGACATCATCAGTTGTTAGCTCTCCTTCCCTGCCAAGTAAAGGACCTACACTTTCCTTCATCTTTCTCTTGCTCTTAATGTATTTAAATAGCCTCTTCTTATTCCCTTCCATGTCCTATGGTAGGTGTAACTCATTTTGTGCCTTCACCTTTCTGATTTTTTTTTGTCCTTACATGCTTATGCTATTCCTTTGTACTCCTCCTTAACAACTTATCCATATTACCCACTTTTAGTAGGATTCCTTTTTGATTTTCAGGTCATTAAAGAGCTCCTGATGGAGCCATATCGGCCTCTTACTATTCCTCCTATCTTTCCTTTGCATTGGGACAGTTTGCAATTTCTCGGGAGAATTAGCAGGACTGTCATATGTAGTATATGGGAAGTAATTGTCCCTCTCAAGAGAGGTGATGGCTGAGAAGCTGGGAGCCAAGAGTGGGTACCCTTGGTGGGCCACAGAGGGGAAATACCAGTGTAGTTGCCCTGATTTGTGAAATATACTGTTATATGTTGTAACGGATTTCTTCAAATAGGATAGGCTTTCTGTTCGTACAAAATGACGGTATTCTCCCAAACTCATCACACAACCAGCCTACATCTATGTAGAGTGCCAAAATGAGACTGGGCAAATTTTTTTGAGACCATTCCTTTTTTTTGTGCGTTCTTTGATCAGCGTTCAAATAGTTAACAATGTTGACATTTAAACCATCATCATTAGGCATCACAGTGAAGATAGTGGGGCTTTAAAAAAATAAAACTATTTTAGGCTGTCTAAGGTCTCAGGCACCTAACAGTGCTACAACAGTTTATTTCATGTATTGGGAGTTCTTTGCAATCATAAGTGCTACAGACTTTTCATTTAAAATGAGAGCTTAGATTCTAGAGCACAAGATGTCCTTTTTCCTGGTGGCTGACAAATTGCTGTCCTAGCCCAGTCTGAAGCTTCATAATGATTGACAACTGAAATGAATGTTGAGAAACTCTTCATTCTCACAGAAAATAGAGAAATTGCTCTACTGCACAAAATTAGAACAGTATTGGTCCAAATAGAAAATACTTTAATAGGTTTGCATCTTCACTTATTACAGCATAATATATTTATAAGCTATAGTGGACCCCTTTTGTGTTTGGAAAGTGAGCATTAAAGATTCAAACAACTGCCAGCATTGTGGTAAATCTCCAGGGTCCCCATTATATAAGCTGTCAAGTTGTCTCCAGACTGAGACTTTCTGGAAAGATGCATACACCAGCACTAGTTTCATATTAAAACCTCCCATTATCTTTAAACCCAACACACACAATTCAGGTTTAATTTCTTCAAATCTAGAGATTTCTGATTCACAGGAATACTGATTTCTCTTTTTTTTTCTTTTGATTACAAAATGACTGACTGATTCTTCAAATGTGCAAATTGTTCTTTCCTCTGATCGCTCAGCACTGATAAAAAAAACTTCAGTGTGGGGTCTGCTTTTGAAAGAACTGTGTATAGAAAAATATATATAATGAATGATGGTCTTTTCCTGAGTGAATGTATTCATACATATTTGAACCCTTAATTTTGTGTTGCTTGGAGGATATTAGATTGCTTGAAAAGAGTATCTACAGATCAGATACTCTGTCAGAACGACTAATAGCATTGGTAACTTTTGCATCACATCTGCTGCTGCTTTCTATGCATTTTCCTTCCACATGCTGCTCTCTGGCATCTTTTACTACTTTAATTTAGGTGTATAATAACTGTACATCAGTACTCTTACATAATTTTAACTACATATTAAAATAACTTCCAGTATATAATTACACTTCTGTTTTGTGTATGTAACTTGTTAAGCAGCACAATATAATGGCAAAATATACTACTAGCAAAAACATGCTGTGTATTTTTGACCATAAAGGGCCCAACTTGATAAAAAGCTGTTCCAATTTTTCAAGCACAAATGCCTAGAATCTAGTTGTATTGTTATCTGATTGCTTGTTTGTAAATCAGACCTTTAGTAATATTTACACCTACAACTTTGACTTTCGCCAACCATAGCAGCACAATTGGAAGCAAAATTTTGGCTCCTTTATAATGTAGCTCATAAACATGATTCATAGTAATTCTAATCGAGCAAGCATGGAACTAACAAAACTTCTAGGAACCAGGAAACCTTTTTTATTTGCATTTCTCCTGCCCGTCTGTCATAAATATAAAGGGAAGGGTAACCACCTTTCTGTATACAGTGCTATAAAATCCCTCCTGGCCAGAGGCAACATCCTGTTACCTGTAAAGGGTTAAGAAGCTCAGCTAACCTGGATGGCACCTGACCCAAAGGACCAATAATGGGACAAGATACCTTCAAATCGGGGAGGGGGGGGGTGAAGGTTTTTGTTTGTGCTCTTTGTTTACGTGGTTGTTCTCTCTTGGGACTGAGAGAGGCCAGATAGAAATCCATCTTCTCCAACCCATCCTAATCCAAGTCTCCAATATTGCAACCAGTATAGGTAAGCCAGGCAAAGTGGATTAGTTTATGTGAATTTTCCTTGTGTTAAGAGGGAGGTTTATTCCTGTTTTCTGTAATTTTAAGGTTTTGCCCAGAAGGGGATCCTCTGTTTTGAATCTGAATACCCTGTAAAGTATTTTCCATCCTGATTTTACAGAGATGACTTTTATTTTATTTTATTTTTTTTTAAATCCTTTTAAGAACCTGACTGATTTTTCCATTGTTCCAAGATCCAGGGGTTTGGGTCTTTGATGATTTTGTAACCAATTGTTTAGGATATTATTCTCAAGCCTCCCCAGGAAAGGTGGTGTAGGACTTGGGGGGATATTTTGGGGGAAGACGTCTCCAAGTGGTCTCTTTCCCAATTCTTTGTTTAAAACGCTTGGTAGTGGCAGCATACTGTTCAAGGACAAGGCAAAGTTTGTACCCTTTGGGGAAGTTTTTAACCTCAGCTGGTAAGAATAAGTTTAGGGGGTCTTTCATACGGGTCCCCACATCTGTACCTAGAGTTCAGAATGGGGAAGGAACCCTGACACTATCATTTAATTATTACCAAATTTATCTGTTTATCTGACATGGCACTTTTCCAGTGCTATGGAGACATAGGTTTTCACTTTTGCTACATACATGTCTTTATATACTAAAGCAGCTCATAGCAAAGTTACTGTGCTAAAGCTGAACTTTCAAGTCCCAAACTAAAATCGTTGGACCTAATAGTAATAAATATGAATTAATCTGGTTAATGAGCCAAAATGAACAAAATCTAGCAGCTGCTATGATTTTAGACAGTCTTTTGAGCAAGTGAAATGACAATGTATTTTTCTTTTGTGGAATTTTGGGTTTGAAAATTTTACAAAAAAGGGACATTGCCATGTGTTTAACACCACAGGACCAAATTCTTCTCCATCATACTTGTGTAAAACTAGAGTAACTCCATTCATGTCAGATTTATACTAGTGTATGAGCAGACTATCACCCACAATAGTGGTTTGAAAATGGTAATACAATGGCTTTCGCTGTATTGTTCCATTAGTTAAAAATGCTTGCTTTTGCAGTGACAAGAAACAGTGATGTAGCAAATATTCCAAAAATAGCTAATTGAGATTGAGTACGTAAAACTACTTCCAAAATGTTAGTCATTAGAAAAAACAAATGTAGTTCTAAAAATATTTGCCAGTGTGATAATTTTGGAACAAAAGACCCTGGTGAACATATAATTCTGTCATACACCTGTCAGAGCTGGAACTGGTCCAAAGTCAACCAGACCTTTAGTAGCAGATGGTTCTCATTACTCTTACTACATGTTCCAAATGTGAGAAGATATTCTTAATGTTCATTTAAGTTGATGCCTAAATCATTACAAACATGCACACTGGAGCGGGTGATATTTGTACACACCAAACAGTCACCGATACGCTGATGCACCTGTCTGTAGAGTTAGGGAGCTATGTCCACATTAGCCATTTGATGGACCTAAATGCCAGTTTGAGCATCTTAATGTGGAATTTCAACCTCCTCTAAAGGTGCCTGGATTTGGAATTTGCACCACAGTATTGATCTAACATCCGTGTCTCCCTATATTTATCTCGATAAATTGGTGGCACTGGAAAATAAGATCACACTGTAGAGTTTTAGCCTGATACTGGCAATGTCTTCCTTAGCTCTTCTGCAGAAATTTGATTCAGTACGCCTGTAAATTGGCTTAAGTCGCCTTGCAGCTTTAATTTCCTCTGGGGCCGGGTGGCTGAGAATCAGGGAGCCATGTCTGGCTTCCCTTCATTCCCTCTCCTCCCAAAATAATGAAATGTCACCAGAGCTTAGTTGCAGTGGGAGACTCAAAACCAAAATGTCTTTAGGCTAACCTGAGGCTTGCTGCAAGCTGGAATTCTGAGATTGCTGCTTTATTCTTTTCTTTACAGCTAGCTAGTGCTGGGAACAGCATGAAGCAGTGTACTTGCTCCTATGATACGCAGTGCCTCTCTTTGCTGTTAAGTGATCTCCAGTGCCCAGTACCAAGAGGTGGTGGTTATGGATTCACTTCCCATCCTCAAGGGTGTGTGTTATTGTTTGGCTAACAAGAGTTTTTAATGGAACATGAACTCACTTCACAGCTATTACAGTGTGAGAGCCATTTAAGTACCTAAAAGACAAGCAACCCATTCTGCTTCCTTCTCCTCTCACAAAACACTGAAATGCTCCTACAGTACGAAAAGCACACACAGCGTATCTGTGACCTGGAGGTAGGGCTCTGGAGCTTTCACCAGCACTGTCAGGAGATGCTGAGCAGCTCTTGGCTTCTCCCAGCAGTGCTGCTTCAATCACTGTGACAGAAGTGAGGTGTCCAGAAAAGTCTGTGCCCTGCTGATGTATATAATGTAACTCACCTGCTTTTAGAACTGTAGCTCTTGAATTTTGAGGACCAGCAGCAGGAAGGAGCCTGGGATTTAGGTAATGGTCTGTTGCTGGACCTGTACAGAGAACAAAGCAGGGAGCACAGCCACAGATGCTCAGAAAAAGAGGCATTGGTCATTTGAGCACGTTCAGTGATTTCTTAATGTCAGTATAGCAGCCACTAATAAGGCCAGGCAGTTGCGCAGTATGGATCGCACACAGTACGTCTCACCTACAGACCAGAAGCAGAGCCAATTGGAGCTCAGTGAGAGAAAATATTTTAGGTATATATGACTATAGAGGGATTTGCAGAATCTCATCTCATTGACAGCTGCCTCTGTTGTTGTTTTTTTTCCACTCTATGGAAGTTCATTCAGAAGGCCTGGAGAACATGTTTGGGTTTCAAATTTGTAATATTTTGGCTATGGGTAAGCATTATTCCAGGTCTCACGTTTTGAGAAGCCATTGTAAAAATAATACATTTTAGTGTCTCGTGTATCTTATGGGTCTAGGGAGAGTGCTGGGAGAGGAGATTTTTCTAAGGAGCAACAAAACCTACGGAAGTCACGCATAGCTATTTGTTAACCATTTTAAATTTAGAGGAAAAGAGACTTCAGTGATGATTCTTTAAATCCTTCCTAATATGACTCAACTGGGATTACTGGGGAAGGATAGTGCCTTTCTAGGAGATTCATGGATTCCAAGGCCAGAAGGGATCATGGAGGTCAGACTAGATGATTACCTGGTATGACATATGTCCTAGAACTCCCCCAAAATAATTCCTAGAGTCCGGAGGATGGATGGATTATTTTATATATTGATGCCTCAAACCTGTAAGAGTTTGGATACTGTTAACCTTTCCTTTCTGACCACAGAAACTGTGGGACTGCCCTTAGCAGAAGATTGAGTGCTACTAACTAGAAGGATTTTGCACACCAGACTTCTGTTGGCTGACAAGGCAGATGTTTGAATATGGACTGAGAGGAAGCCCTTTCCGCTCCAGTTCTGAAGAATTCAAGAAATTAGTTGTTACTTTTTAGGCTGACTATGGAGTAGGAATCTGACCTGAAGAAAATTGGGAGGAGGAGGAGTGTGTTAAAACAAAGGCATGTAAATGTTATGCAGAGAATCTTAAATTGTGATAAAGATGGTGGTGTAAATCACACCATAAATGTGTGCTGTATAGAGAGTCTGTTTAAAATCTATACAGGAGGAAAACAATGGTAGTCTTATCTAATAGCTACTGTTGAAAAAGTTACTTTGGTATTTCAAGTGCTATTTAAAATGCTGGGATTGTTTGTGTTAAATGTAAATATTTGTCTAAGCAATTGTGTAACATTTTCTATTTGAAGGTGAGTAGGAGCTATTAATAAGATTTAAAGCTTTAATACAATGGCATGATGTTCAACATCACACAATGCTTTCTGAAAGCCCTGAAAAGTTAAACACTGTCATGCATCACAGGTCAGAATTCTATCAGAAATGTAGGAAGGGGATTGTAATAGTAGTTGTAGGCAACTTGCCCTGATATTAAGGCTACAAAAGCATTTGTGCTTCAATGAAGAAAATGCACACACTATGTTGGAAATAATGGTGCCACCTGGCACACGCAAGTGGAGTAGCAGGGAAACTACAAAGGAGTGTTCTCTCATATTGCTGCTCATAAAAGGAACACTCAACACTGTGTAATTAGGAGGAGGAAAACTGCTGTGGAAATGGAACAAAGTTTTAGGTGTGCTCACTGTACTTGAAGCTTCACTAGACTTTGCACCATTAGAAAGAGAAAAGTGGCTAAAGATTACAATGCAGGGAAGGAAATACAGCCCTCTTGACTTTATTCATTTAATGTATATCATTTAGAAGTAGGCTGCACAAAACATTGAATATTTCATGGCCGTGTCTGTCCATTTCCCCTCTGTCAGTGAATGTGGCTTATGTAGTGACAGAAATAAGTATCCATCTTTAACTAACACCCAGCTGTGCAAACCCAGCTTGCATCCAGGATCGCTAGTATATATTTGTTTCATTCCTGTTTGCATTGGCAAAAAGGAAATTAAATTTCCATATTTTTTCCAAGAAATGTATACTACAACCTGATATAAATTGCTGATATAAATTCATAGATTCATAGATATTTAGGCCAGAAGGGACCATTATGATCATCTAGTCTGACCTCCTGCACAATGCAGGCCACAGAATTTCACCCACCACTCCTAAAAAAGACCTCACACCTATATCTGTGCTATTGAAGTCCTCAAATTGTAGTTTGAAGACCTCAAGGAGCAGAGAATCCTCCAGCAAGTGACCCGTGCCCCATGCTACAGAGGAAGGCGAAAAACCTCCAGGGCCTTCCAATCTGCCCTGGAGGAAAATTCCTTCCCGACCCCAAATATGGCGATCAGCTAAACCCTGAGCATATGGGCAAGATTCATCAGCCAGATACTACAGAAAATTCTTTCCCGGGTAACTTGGATCTTACCCCATCTAAAAACCCATCACAGGCCATTGGGCCTATTTACCATGAATATTTAATTACCAAAACCATGTTATCCCATCATACCATCTCCTCCATAAACTTATCGAGTTTAATCTTAAAGCAAGATAGATCTTTTGCCCCCACTACTTCCCTCGGAAGGCTATTCCAAAACTTCACTCCTCTGATGGTTAGAAACCTTCGTCTAATTTCTAATCTAAATTTCCTAGTGGCCAGTTTATATCCATTTGTTCTTGTGTCCACATTGGTACTGAGTTTAAATAATTCCTCTCCCTCTCTGGTATTTATCCCTCTGATATATTTATAGAGAGCAATCATATCTCCCCTCAACCTTCTTTTAGTTAGGCTAAACAAGCCAAGCTCCCTGAGTCTCCTTTCATAAGGCAAGTTTTCCATTCCTCGGATCATCCCAGTAGCCCTTCTCTGTACCTGTTCCAGTTTGAATTCATCCTTCCAAATTAAATCTGGTACGTGCAATGAGGGCAATATTTAGCTTAATACCCTGATAGCCATTTTGTGTATTTCCTTTTTTGGGCCTAGTGAGTGTTTTGAGCTGTAGTTTGTGGGGAAAATACTGATCTGAACTCCAGTCTTGTTTTTGCTACCTTTGGTTCAACCCAGTTTTGTAGGGTCTGAAAGAAGGATGCGTTTATCCTGAATACAAATTTCCTCTCAGATGGTAAGAGCAGCTGAGCAAAGTGCAGAATGTTCTGTGGTTTGATCTCTCATTTGGCCTCAGTGGACTTAGTTGTCTTTTTTCTTTTTTTTTTTTCTTCTTCCTGGAACCCGCTTCAGATCAGACAGGAAGCCCTCCGAGTCAGAAAACAAAAAGTGATGGCAGAGTATTCTGTCGTCTTCCCAGGTGATTTAGCTTCTTTCCTCACAAGCATGCTTAAAAAATAAGTCTGGCCCAAGAGGTTAATGATTCCATTAAGGAGCAACAGGGGCTCAGGCTAGCTGCTGTGGTGATAGATTAAAGAATGATATTCATATGTGAAGTGCTGTATTGGCAGAGCTTAATAAAGTTCAAGTGCATATTTGTAGCAGCAGATTTTAAAATAGTTTCTTCAATTACAACTTTTGATGACCTTGAAATCTACTTTGAGACTCGCTGCTAATTGTAACAGCACTTTAATTTGTTGTTTGGTGTTAGAAAAAGGGGCAATGCTATTAACAGTGTCTCATTCAAGGTCACCCATCTGCCAAGGAATGGATGTTTGGGCTGTTTCCCAGTTCAGGAGAAATCAGTGATGTGGAATCTGGGTATATTCTAATTGTGACTTGTTATATTTACACACCATACATCAGTCCTAGAACACAGGTGGTCAAACAGTAGGGGATAGTGCCTTCTTTCAAGAATCTCTACCCAACATCAATCTCTAGTTTCCAGAGACTAACTCTGCCTCAAGAATTGATTCTAATCAGAGACTAAGGCAGAGAGAGACCAAACCCTTCTGCTGCTCACTAGGGAGACCAGGTGTCCGGTTTTGGACCGGAACACCCAGTCCAAAAGGGATCCTGGCAGCTCCGGTCAGCACTGCTGACCGGGCTGTTGAGGGTCCAGTTCACGTGGCGCCGCAGTGGGGCTGGCAGGCTCCCTGCTAGCCGCCGCGCCGCAAACCGTGTGGTTCCTGGGTCAGGAAGCAGCCCACATGTCTGGCTCCTAGCCTTAGGGGCTGCCGGGGCGGAGGGGTGTCTGCATGCTGCCTCGCCCTCAGGCACAGCTCCCAGTGGTTAGGTCAGGGCAGGGGAGAAACTAGCTCCACTCGAGCACTCAGCAGGCAGCTGTTGAGGGGTTGCGCGGTGTGCACCTCTCCCGCTGTTGCCCGGCCCTCTTCTCCTCGCGCTCCTCATGTGGCTGGACTTGAGCTGTGGTGAGTACCCCGCAGTGAACTGCAGTCTGTTGCCCCATCGCCGGCACCCAGGGGTTGGAGTTATGTGTATCCCTGTCTCTGAGTGCTGGGAATGAGGCTGCTGTCCTCCACCCCTCCCCCCCCCGCATCTCCATCATTGCATCCTTCCCCATCCCATCCTGCCCCCCACATCTACCCATCCCAGCCCTGTACCCCTTACAGTGCTCTCCTACCCATCCTCTCCATCTCCCAGAGCCACCGCCCCATGTCCCTCACCCTCCACAGCCCTGCACCCCATTCACTCTATACACAGTTGCACTCTCATTATGTCTTGATACACCCCTGCAATGCCCACATCCTCATGCACCTGTAGCCTATTGTCTCCGCCTGCATCCTCATCTACCCCACATACCGCCCCCCCACCTCTCCTCTCTCCTTCACTGCCCCCTCTCACCCTGCTCTCGTCCTTGGCCTCTTCCCCTCCCCATCCTCTCTCCTCCACCCCCACCCCTCCTCTTTTCTCCTTCAGCCCACCCTCCTCCCTTTCCAGCTGGGTGATCTAGGCAGCCACTGGAAAAGTGTATGGAAAAAGTCTGTGTAGGCAAGTGTGCACAATCATGCTTTGTATGTGTGTAAGAAACTGTGCGTCTTTGTGTAGGGAGGTGTGTGTGTTGCCGCATGTGTGTGTATACCTGTGAATGAAATTTGCAGCCTAACTCTTTGACTTTTATCCTTTTGGTGGCTTGCACACTAGAAAAAGGAGGACATAAAATATGTGTGTATTCATTTCATAACAAGTTTTTAAAAGAGAAGGGAACTCAAAGAAATGTATTATTTCTTAAAAAGTGAATGTTGTTGAGTAGTAATTGCAGAAGAGCCAATGTATAATACGTTTCTCCCCACCTTTGTCTAGCTACATTATAAACTCTTTGTTGCAGACTCTTTATGTGTATGTCCAGCACCTACCACCCTGGAGCCACGATCTTAGTTGGGGTCTCTAGGCACTAAACAACAATTGTAATAATGTGAAAGTATGTGTGTTAGTGTATGCTAGATGTGCACACATGAATACATGTGTGCATCTGCATGTAGGTGTGGGAGTCAGTTTGTACAAATTTATTAACATTGAGAGGGAAGAAAACGAAATAAGAGAGGATACAGCTACGGGTAGGAGAATGGACATAAGGAGGAAGGGTAGTGTAGATACCAGTCCTAATAGGTGATACTGGCGGTAGAATGTCTGTGCCTAATTGGGTAAAGAATGTGTGCAAAGCCAAACAGCAAAAATTAAGATGTTTGTACACCAATGCGAGAAGCCTAGGTAACAAAATGGAGGAACTAGAGCTATTGGTGCAGGAAGTGAAACCAGATATTATAGGGATAACAGAACATGGTGGAATAGTAGTCATGACTAAATGAGTACAGGTATTGAAGGGTATGTGCTGTTTAGGAAAGACAGAAATAAAGGCAAAGGTGGTGGAGTAGCATTCTATATCGATGAGGTAGACTGTAAAGAAATAAGAAGTGATGGAATGGATAAGACAGTCTGTCTGGGCAAAAATCACATTGGAGAAGAAAGCTACGAGAGCCACCTCTGGGATAATGCTTGGGGTGTGCTATAGACCACCGGGATCTGATATGGATATGGATAGAGTCCTTCTTAATGTTTTGAATGAAGTAAATACTAATGGGAATTGTGAGATCAAGGGAAACTTTAACTTCCCAGATATAGACTGGAGGGCAAGTGCTAGTAATAATAATAATAATAGGACTCAGATTTTCCTGGATGCGATAGCTGATGGATTCCTTCACCAAGAAGTTGCTGAACCCACAAGAGGGGATGCCATTTTAGATTTGATTTTGGTGAGTTGTGAGGACCTCATAGAAAAATGGTTGTCAGGGACAACCTTGGTTCAAGCGATCATGAGCTAATTTAGTTCAAACTAAATGGCAAGATAAACAAAAATAGATCTGTGACGAGGGTTTTTGATTTCAAAAGGGCTAACTTAAAAAAAATTAAGGAAATTAGTTAGGGAAGTGGATTGGACTGAGGAACTTGGACTGTGGATCTAAAGGCGGAGGAGGCCTGAATTAATTCAAGTCAAGGTTGCAGAAACTAGCAGAAGCCTGCATCCCAAGAAAGGGGGGAAAAAACTCCATAGGCAGGAGTTGTAGACCAAGCTGGATGAGTAAGCATCTCAGAGCGGGGATTAAGAAAAAGCAGAAAGCATACAAGGAGTGGAAGATGGGAGGGATCAGCAAGGAAAGCTGCCTTATTGAGATCAGAACATGTAGGGATAAAGTGAGAGAGGCCAAAAGCCATGTAGAGTTGGACCTTGCAAAGGGAATTAAAACCAATAGTAAAAGGTTCTATAGCCATATAAATAAGAAGAAAACAAAGAAAGAAGAAGTGGGCCTGCTAAACACTGAGGGTGGAGTGGAGGTCAAGGATAACTTAGGTATGGCCCAATATCTAAACAAATACTTTGCCTCAGTCTTTAATGAGGAGCTTAGGGATAATGGTAGGATGACAAATGGGAATGAGGATATGGAGGTAGGTAGTACCACATCTGAGGTGGAAGCCAAACTCAAACACATTAATGGGACTAAATCGGGGCCCAGATAATCTTCATCCAAGAATATTAAAGGAACTGGCACATGAAACTGCAAGCCCATTAGCAAGAATTTTTAATGAATCTGTAAACTCAGGGGTTGTACCGGATGACTGGAGAATTGCTAACATAGTTCCTATTTTTAAGAAAGGGGAAAAAAAAAAAGTGATCCAGGTAACTACAGGTCTGTTAGTTTGACATCTGTAGTATGCAAAGTCTTGGAAAAAATTTTGAAGGAGAAAGTAGTTAAGGACATTGAGGTCAATGGTAATTGGGACAAAATACAACACGGTTTTACAAAAGGTAGATCTTGCCAAACCAACCTGATCTCCTTCTTTGAGAAGGTAACAGATTTTTTTAGACAAACTAAATGCAGTGGATCTAATTTACCTTGATTACAGTAAGGCATTTGATATGGTTCCACATGGGGGAATTATTAGCTAAATTGGAAAAGATGGGGATCAATATGAAAATTGAAAGGTGGATAAGGAACTGGTTAAAGGAGAGACTACAATGGGTCATACTGAAAGGTAAACTGTCAGGCTGGAAGGAGGTGTGACAAAGTTCCTTCTCTACCTTGGTGGGTCTTGCGCTTATTAGCAGATTTGCTCACCTTGGAGCTTCATGGAAGCCCTCAGCTTGGCCATTTTTCTGAACCCACAGTCCAGGTAGACTCCTCCTGTGTCTGACCAGGAGTTGGGAGGTTTGGGGGGAACCCAGGCCCGCCCTCTACTCCGGGTTCCAGCCCAGGGCCCTGTGGAATGCAGCTGACTAGAGTGCCTCCTGGAACAGCTGTGCGGCAGCTACAACTCCCTGGGCTACTTCCCCATGGCCTCCTCCCAACACCTTCTTTATCCTCACCACAGGATCTTCCTCCTGGTGTCTGACAATGCTTGTACTCCTCAGTCCTCCAACAGTCCGCGTTCTCACTCTCAGCTCCTAGTGCCTTTTGCTCCCCGCTCCTCACACGCGCACCACAAACTGAAGTGAGCTCCTTTTTAAACCCAGGGTGCCCTGATTAGCCTGCCTTAATTGATTCTGGCTGCAGGTGTTCTAATCAGCCTGTCTGTCTTAATTGTCTCCAGAAGCTTCCTTCTGGAGGTAACAGGAACCTTCCCTGTTACCTTACCCAGGGAAAAGGGACCTACTTAACCTGGGGCTAATATATCTGCCTTCTATTACTCTCCTGTAGCCATCTGGCCCAACCCTGTCACAGAGGTTACCAGCAGAGTTCCTCAGGGATCGGTTTTGGGACCAATCTTATTTAATCTTTTTATTACTGACCTTAGCACAAAAAGTGGGAATGTGCTAATAAAGTTTGCAGCTGACATGAAGCTGGGAGGTATTGCCAATACAGAGAGGAACCGGGATATCATACAGGAAGATCTGGATGACCTTGTAAACCGGAGTAGTAATAGGATAAAATTTAATAGTGAAAAGTGAAAGGTCATGTATTTAGGGATTAATAAGAAGAATTTTTGTTATAAACTGGGGATGCATCACTTGGAAGTAACAGAGGAGGAGAAGGACCTTGATGTGTTGGTTGATCACAGGATGACTGAGCCACCAATGTGATATGGCTTTGAAAAAAGCTAATGCGATCTTGGGATGCATCAGGCGAGGTATTTCCAGTAGAGATAAGGAGGTGTTAGTACCATTATACAAGGCATTGGTGAGACCTCATCTGGAATATTGTGTACAATTCTGGTCTCCCATGTTTAAAGAGGATGAATTCAAACTGGAACAGGTACAGAGAAGGTTACTAGGATGATCCGAGCAATGGAAAACCTGTCTTATGAAAGGAGACTCAAAGAGCTTGGCTTGTTTAGCGTAACCAAAAGAAGGCTGAGGGGAGATATGATTGCTCTCTATAAATATATCAGAGGGATAAATACCAGGGAGGGAGAGGAATTATTTAAGCGCAGTACCAATGTGGACACAAGAACAAATGGATATAAGCTGGCCATCAGGAAGTTTAGACTTGAAATTAGATGAAGGTTTCTAACCATCAGAGGAGTGAAGTTCTGGAACAGCCTTCCAAGGGGAGCAGGGGAGGCAAAAGACATATCTGGCTTCAAGACTAAGCTTGATAAATTTGTGGAGGGGATGGTATGATGGGATAGCCTAATTTTTTGGCAATTAGTTGATGCCCAATGGCCTGTGATGGGGCGCTAGATAGGCAGGGATCTGAGTTACTACAGAGAATTCTTTCCTGGGTGTCTGGCTGGTGAATCTTGCCCACATACTCAGGGTTTAGCTGATCGCCATATTTGCTGTCTGTAAGGAATTTTCCTCCAGGGCAGATTGGCAGAGGCCCTGGGGGTTTTTCGCCTTCCTCTGCAGCGTGGGGGACGGATCACTTGCTGGAGGATTCTCTGCACCTTGAAGTCTTTAAACCACGCTTTGAGGACTTCAATAGCTCAGACATAGGTCAGGGGTTTGTTACAGGAGTGGGTGGGTGAGATTCTGTGGCCTGCGTTGTGCAGGAGGTCAGATTAGACTATCATAATGGTCCCTTCTGACCTTAATGTCTATGAGTCTATTTATACAGGTATATGGACAGGTGCATTTCTGTGGTTGTGCTCTATAGATTTGCATTTGGGCTTCAGGAGTGGGCCTTTAATGGACCCATTGCAGCTGTGATAATGTGTGGTCCTAATTCCACACATAAAATTACAATAACTTTAGTGAACAAAAAACATGGCTCTGGATATGAAAAATGGGAAGAGGGGAGGGAAAGAATCCTGCAAACCTTTGTGAAATTTCTTTTTCTTTTTTTTTTTTTTTAAATTACCCTTTTTTTGGACTATTTTGTTGCCAGCTCTAGCATCCTGTAACAGATAAAACCTGAATTTAGCATAATACACCTGTCAAAACAATAAATATGCCTGTTTGGGTCTTGCAGTGAAAATGAGCACTTGAGCGAGGGTGGGGGAGAGCAAGCGATGGGCGGGGGAATGGAGTGAGTGGGGGCGGGACCTCAGGAAGGGGAAAGGAATGGGTGGGGGCAAGGGTGTTCAGTTTTATGGAATTAGAAAGTTGGCAACCCTACTGCTCACACAGCTCCCTCTCTAAGAACTGTTGCTTGAAACAGTATCCTGAAATCTACACCTTTTCTATCTCTCCATCTTTGAGAACAAACTATTTAGTTGAACTGATTTAAATTTTTCAGTCAAGTTTTTCCCAACAAAAAAATGGAGTTTAAATAAAAATGAATGTTTTTCATGGGAGAATGTTTTTGTTGCAGGAATGTTTTGATTTCACATTTACTTTGAATGAAAAAAAATATGAAAAAATGTTAAACTTTTTGTGGGACACAACAATTCTTTTTTGAACAATCTCTACTATTTGACTTACACATTGGGTGCCCATATAAATCTCCAAATCCAATTCTGCTTGGCCTGTATGAAAATATTTTGTTGTCAGTTATACATAAATAGAAACTATAAATGAAACATATTTTTTAAAAATGCATTGTTGGAGAGACACTACAGAAAGCATTGCTGGGCTGAAAGTGCTTTGTGTTTCTGCAACACCTAGCAGGATGGACCCCGATCCATGATTGTGGCTTCTAGTTGCTATTACAGTACAAATAATACTAAACAAAAAACCTGATATTTTTTATTTATTTTTTTGCTTCAACTGCTTTGACTGAAGTCGGGAAAATGCTTTTCAGCCTACTAATTTAATCTCTTCAATTGTCTGGTATTTACCTAATAAGATCACAGCTAAAACCATGCAATATTTTTCTTCCATATGCCACATAGTAACAAATACCTTGTGTCATAAAGGATTATTTGTCATCTACCTGAATGAGAGATTGAGACTGATGTATGGTAGGAAGGTGAAACAATGAAAGTCATCAGTAGTGGAGGAAAATTGGATTGAAAACATTTTGCTCACTGCTCTGTGGTATAGCTTGTTCTGTAGGTGATAGAAGTTAAGATCAATGCCACAATTGATTGTATGAGACACTGAGCCATAGGCGCTGACTCCGTGGGTGCTCCAGGGCTGGAGCACCCAAGGGGAAATATTTGTGCGTGCTCTGCACCCACCGAAAGCCAAGCTCCCCTCACCCCCCACAACCCACCACCTCCTCCTCGCCGAGCGCACCCCGTCCCCGCTCCTGCACCTACCTCCCAGCGTTTCCCGCCCGGCTGCCGCCAAACAGCCGTTTGGCAGTGTTAGCATGCTCTGGGAAGGAGGGGGAACGTGGCACGCTCAGGGGAAGAGGTGGGGCCGGGGTGGGGATTTGGGGAAGGAGTTGAAATGGGAGTGGGGCAGGGGTGGGAAGACGCGGGGCAGAGGTGGGGCCGGGCCTCATGGAAGGGGTGGAGTGGGGGCGGAGACGGGGGCAGAGGGAGGGTTGAGCACCCATGGGAAAGAGGGGAAGTTGGCACCTATGCACTGAGCAGCATTCAAATGTCCCTTTCCTTTCTTAAAAAATGTACACTGTTTAGGGAGCTATTTAAGTGTTTGCTTTATCTGACAAAAATTTGCAATATTTTAGTGTCATATGCTTGTTTGTGTAATTAGGCTACCAATGTTTTTTGTGCCAACTTTAACTGTATGATGCAAAAATAAAGTCTAACAAAACAGTGGAGTCACAATTTTAAAACGTGACATCAGTTGAAAGTGGCAGATAGGCTCAGCACTTGTGAAAATGAGGCCACTTACTTAGGTTTCTAAATATAGAGAATGGTGCCTAACTGTAGGCCCTCATTTTTGAAAATCTTGATCTGCAATGTCAGCAGTAGCCCACTGTCAAACAAAACCTGATTTAGAATATGCTAAACTGAATGTAATTTTTTTTGGTCAAATACCTAGCACAGCTCAAGTGTAATCTGTTTCATATCTTTTACAGATTAAGAATCCTCTCCTAGGTAGAATTTGCACTAGAAAATGCAATGTTTCAGATCTTCAGCACCTTTTATGGTCCCATTCATGTTTGATATATTTGTACATGTGACTCCATTGTTGCACCTTTCTGCATTGCTTGACTTGCTAATCACTTTCTAATGCAGTGCTCTCAGATGCTATCCTAGTATTTCCCTGACAACTGTAGATGATACTTCAGTGTCACTGTCCAGTGTTCCGGGGTGACTTTTAATTTGGTTTGGGCACTGATGCCGCCAATCTTGCAAATTGCTAAATATGGGTTGACCCCTGTGCCCATGCAGAGCCCTGCTTAATTCAGTGGAGCCCTGCACAGACACAATCATCCACCTGCACAGAGCAGTCTGTAGGACTGGGCCGTAAGTTCAGATGCAGTCAGTGGCAATGTTCCCTCTAATTTTTGACAGGTCGTGTGCGCAAAAAATTTCTTCTGTGCAAATTGTTGTGCTTCTGTGCAAATATTTGTGCGCGCGGTGTTTCACCATGTGCGCGGGGTTTAAGATCTGTGTGAGGACGCACACGTGCACAGCTTAGAGGGAACAGTGGTCAGTGGACTACTAACTTGCTCCCATTTTAAGCATGTACTTAAGTGTTTGGCAGGCGTGGTTCTTTAGATCGGGGGGGACACGCAGAGGTCTTCCAGGGGATACATCAACTCATCTAGATATTTGCCTAGTCTTACAACAGGCTACATAAAAAGCACTGGCAACGTCAATACAAACTAAGATTTCCTACAATGATTTATTTATACTGCTCTATATACTATACACTGAAAAGTAAATACAATATTTATATTCCAATTGGTTTATTTTTATAGTTATAGGGTAAAAATGAAAAAGTAAGCAATTTCTTTCAGTAAGTGTGCTGACACACTTTTGTATTTTTATGTCTGATTTTGTAAGCAAATAATTTTAAGTGAGGTAAACTTGGGGTATGCAAGACAAATCAGACTCCTGAAAAGAGTACAGTAGTCTGGAAAGATTGAGAATCCGTGCTTTAGACCCTTGTTGGTCAGAACAGGACCTCCAGAGTCTATTATTTTGTGTCAGTAGCTTATACATCAGAGCACAGACACCGTGTGTCTCATGATGGATATGGATCAACATGTCTCAAGTGTGATCTGTACAGCGATCATTCTTAATGAAGTCAGTAATGATCACTCCACTGTCTGCAAGATATTTCATGTGCTTTTAATTGAACCAGTTTCTCAGCTTGTAGCCAGAACAGACTTTTCAGGGTAGTCTATAGTTCAGATATAGTGTAAGATAAAAAATAGGCTCTGTGCAGCTTTCCCAGCCTATTCCAGATGCTCTACACTGATCACACACTACAGCATCAACTAAATAGATTTACATAAACAATTACTGTACAATCTTCACAGTGAAGACTGGATATTTTTCTAGCTTTCACCCTTCACTATTTTCATATTCTGCTGAAAAATGTCGTAGTATGTATTCTTATGACACCGACAATTAGATTTGTTTGGCTTTTCCTGCTGATCCATATAATGACTTCAAACCATTAAGAAGTTGGCTCAAGGACATTCAGGTTTGCGTGTTTCAAAACTAGTTAGAGTTAATTCTGACAAAACCAACATTTTTCTGATCCACACAATATGCTACATGCCTGTTGCCCTGTGTCATTTTCCTTTAATAGAGATCATGTCAATCTAGCTTTTACCCTCGCTTCCAGCTTGCAATTTATCCATCCTCCTTTCCACCCTTCTTTATCCTCTGAGACTCAACTATGATTGAAGACTTACTTACCTCACAATCCGAGCCAGATTTGAGCCCTTTCTTTCACGGTCAGATTTCACATGCTGGTGACTGTGTTTATTAAATCCGGTGTTGATTGATTGCAATTCCTTGTTAGTCTGTCTTATGGTTATTATCCTAAAAAAAAGACCTTGAGTTGGGTTTAAAAAACAAACACCACTGCAGGTAGGGTTAAAATAATATGTATTGTGTTTGCTGCACTGGTTCTTCATAACACTGGGATGGGTCATATCTCTTAAATCTTGTTTGTACAGTGCCTTGGGATGTTTGACAGGAAAAGTGCTTTATAGACTTTATTGTATTTCACTATTGTACTGCAAACTGCCCAAGGCTATGGAGTTATATAACCCTACATCCAATAATAAAATGAATAATGGCCAGGCATAAGAGCTGTCAGAGCCATTTTCTAAGTGGGCTGTGCATTGTAATATAACTAAGAATGATGGGGGGGGGGGACCAAACAGTAGACTATCAACAACTACACTTTATTGCATGGGTATTATTTCTGAATTCTGTCTACTTTAGCTGCTGATCTAGCTCCTATAACCATTATGTATGAGTGCCTCCGTCTTCATCCTCACTACAACCTTGTGTGGTGGGAAAGTACTATTATCCCCATTTTACAGACCGAGCACTGAGGCACAGAGAAACAAGGTGGTTTACCCAAAAGCTACCTGTGGAGCAGTGAACAAAACCTGGGCTTCCATGTCCCAGATTAGCACCCTTAACCTCTGAACCATTCTTCAGCAACCCCTTCTACTACTTCTCCATACTAATGACCTGGAGGGGAAAAGGACTCTTTCAAAGGCAAGAAAAAAGACAAAGCAAAAATCACCACCACCATGAGCAGTCGTTGCTGATGGCAATGTTGCAATTTCTGTTTCTTCAATACTAAAGGCTCATGATTTCAGTGTGCTACAAACCCACCCAAATAGAAAAAGCATACTTTATTTTTAAAAAAATTCCAACACATACTTCCTGTAGCCACTGTAGTAGCTGTGAACAAACAAGCTTCTAAAATCTGTATTTTCAAAGAGAAATGATCAGATGAACTAGTATAGTATCATACTGGTATTCCTGATTGGCTGGGGGGCACTTAAAGTAAAATTTTGTGCCTCTGCAGAGGTGTAGTATAAAGGCATATGGACTGATTACATTCACTTAAATGTTATTTTGAGGGCTTAAGTATTGCTTGGGCCTTGTACTAACCCTCTGCACAGGGTTGAATTTTCTCTGTGTAGTTCCGCTCCTTTACAAAACAGGTTTTAACTGCTGAAACTTTATTATTAAGGATAGAAATATAGTATCACTTGTAGACCCACATTGCCCTTCTTGCCTGCAAGACTGCAATAAATTCGGAAATTACATATTGAAAGAAAGTAAATCTCCCTTCCCTGGGAAGATTATGGTTTAGTCCTGGGTTTAAACTGATACTTTTTTTTAGTAATTTCATATATTTATAACTGCTGGAAGCCAATTGATTTAAACTAATGCTGGACTGGGTTCACAAATGGTGGAATTCTCAAAAGGACTCACCCTTGACCTAAGTCTGCTCCTATTAAAGTCGTAACACTTACGCCATCACTGAGTGCTTTTGAAACTCCTCCCTACTCGTTAAAAATAGTTTTGTAATTGAACAAACTGCTGTATAAACAATTAATAATTCCTCATTGAAAATGTTTGAAAACCTAAAACAAATTAAATCTGAAATCAAAGATTATTACATAGAACTAGGGAGGGAGAAGAGAATCACATGCATACTCAAAGTGAAGTGAGCGTTGTATTAAAGGCTGGTTGCTGCAGTAGATCGTCATGGTCTGCCTTTGATAAACCCTCAGGTTATTGAATGAGAGTTTAAAAATTAGCCTGATCTTTTTAAAAAGATTCTGATTTTGTAATAATTGTGCAGATATCAAGTGTGAGTCCCCAAACTATAAAAATCTTAGGATTTGCAACTTTTAGTGAAAGGGATTGTTTTATGGTTAAGGCACAGGACTGGAAATCAAGAGAACCTAATTTGATTCCTGTCTTTGCAATGGACTTCCTATGGTGTTATCCATAAAATGAGGAAACAACCTCACAGGCTTGAGGCTACAGATTGATGTATGAAGGACCATATTCACAAGGTACTTAGGTGCTTATGTCTAACACTTAAGCACTATGAGCTGGGTTTGCGATGATTCGGAAAACAGCATGGTGACTTGCCTGCCTGGTGTGAAGGTTGTGGATTTCTCGAGACCTCTAGATAGGCTTATGTGTAGTGCTGGGGAGGAGCTGGTGGTCATGGTATATGTAGGTACCAACGACATGGGGAAGGATAGGAGAGAGTTCCTGGAGACCAAATTTAGGCTGCTAGGTAAGAGATTGAAGTCCAGGACCTCCATGGTAGCATTCTTTGAAATGCTTCCAGTTCCATGTGCAGGGCCAGTTAGACAGGCAGAACTGCAGGGTCTCAATGCGTGGATGAGACGATGGTGTAGGCAGGAGGGGTTTAGATTTATTAGGAACTGGAGAAGCTTTTAGGAGAGGGGGAGCCTATACAAGAAAGGTGGGCTCCACCTAAACCAATATGGAACCAGATTGCTGGCACTTAAAATTAAAAAGGTTGTAGAACGGTTTTTAAACTAAGGGCTGGGAGAAAGCCAACAGGTGCGGAGGATGATCAAGATGCTAAAGGAGCACTCAAAGACGATAAGGCCATTGTGGAGAAACTAAATGAATTCTTTGCATTGGTCTTCACTGTTGAGGGAGGATTCCCAAACCTGAGCCATTCTTTTTGGGTGACAGATCTGAGGAACTGTCCCAGATTGAGGTGTTCCTTAGAGGAGGTTTTGGAACAAATAGATAAACTAAACAGTAATAAGTCACCAGGACCTGATGGTATTCACCCAAGAGTTCTGAAGGAACTCAATTGTGAAATTGCAGGACTACTAACTGTCATCTGTAACCAATCATTTAAATCAGCTTCTGTACCAAATGACTGGAGGATAGCTAATGTGACACCAATTTTTTAAAAACTGCTCCAGAGGTGACCCTGGCAACTACAAGCCAGTAAGCCTCACTTCAGTACTAGACAAATTGGTTGAAACTATCGTAAAGAACAAAATTGTCAGACACATAGATGAACATAATTTGTTGGGAAATAGTCAACATGGTTTTTGTAAAGGGAAATCATGCGTCCCCAATCTACTAGAATTCTTTGAGGGGTTCAACAAGCATGCAGACAAGAGATCCAGTGGATATAGTGTATTTAGATTTTCAGAAAGCCTTTGACACGGTCCCTCACCAAAGGCTCTCAAGCAAAGTAAGCTGTCATGGAATAAGAGGGAAGGTTCTCTCATGGATTGGTAACTGGTTAAAAGATAGGAAACAAAGGGTCGGAATAAATTGTCAGTTTTCAGAATGGAGAGAGGTAAATAGTGGTGTCCCCCAGGGATCTGAACTGGGCCCAGTCCTATTTAACATATGCATAAACGATCTGGAAAAAGGGATAAACAGTGAGGTGGCAAAATTTGCAGACGATACAAAACTACTCAAGATAGTTAAGTCCCAGGAAGACTGCCAAGATCGACAAAAGGATCTCACAAAACTGGATGACTGGGCACCAAAATGGCAGATGAAATTTAATGTTGATAAATGCAAAGTAATGCACATTGGAAAACACAATCCTAACTATATATATACAATGATGGGGTCTAAATTAGCTGTTACCACTCAAGAAAGAGATCTTGGAGTCACTGTGGATAGTTCTCTGAAAACATCCACTCAATGTGCAGCGGCAGTCAAAAAAAAAGCAAACAGAATGTTGGGAATCATCAAGAAAGGGATAGATAATAAGACAGAAAATATCATATTGCCGCTATATAAATCCATGGTACGCCCACACCTTGAATACTGCGTGCAGAAGTGGTCACCCCATCTCAAAAAAGATATACTGGAATTGGAAAAGGTTCAGAAAAGGGCAACAAAAATGATTAGGGGTATAGAACAGCTTCTGTATGAGGAGAGATTAATAAGACTGGGACTTTTCAGCTTGAAAAAGAGGCGACTAAGGGGGGCTATGATAGAGGTCTATAAAATCATGAGTGGTGTAGAGTAAGTAAATAAGGAAGTGTTATTTACTCCTTCTCATAATACAAGAACAAGGGGCCACCAAAGGAAATTAATAAGTAGCAGGTTTAAAACAAACACGAGAAAGTGTTTTTTCATGCAATGCACGGTCAACCTCTGGAACTCCTTGCCAGAGGATGTTGTGAAGGCCAGTACTATAACAGGGTTTAAAAGGGAGCTAGATAGCCATTGATGGACCTATCTTCCATGAATGTATTAGCCAGGATGGGCAGGAATGGTGTCCCTAGCCTCTGTTTGCCAGAAGCTGGGATTGAGTGACAGGGCATGGATCACATGATGATAACCTGTCTGTTCATTCCCTTTGGGGCACCTGCCATTGGCCGCTGTCTGAAGACAGAATACTGGGCTTGATGGACCTTTGGTCAGACCCAGTATGGCCGTTCTTATGACATTCTCAAAACAACTGCTCAGCTTCCTCCTAACCTGCAGGCACCTAAATCCCATAGTCCCCTAAGTTTCCAACATTGGGCTTGTGCAAAGTTGCTTAAATCCCAATGCTGAGCCTCTTAAAGCCTTTGCTTATCCTTAAGTCCTGGCAGAATTCTCAAAGTAGGGGCCCAATCTGGTGGCTGTGCTCAGAGTACATCAAACTTGTGAATCTTTGATCCTCAGATGGAAGGTGCTTTCTAACTTATTCTCATGGCCAGGCCATATCCTTGTTATGGTGTAGTGCATTTTTCCAAAAACATTTCATAGGCTCGCCAGTTTGAAGGACAAACACTTTTACAATGTCCTCATTGACGCTATACATACATGAGCGGCATCGGGAGACTGGATACTGTAGCTACACCATATAAAACTTTAAAACTATCCTGGAGGCTTAAAAAAGGCAAAAGTTAATATGTTGTAAGCAGCAGAGTAGGAAATGGCTATTAAAATTGACTGATAAAACTCTAAAATCAATTTTAATTTAGCATTTTCAGCTCACAGATCAGTTATGAAAATGCTCATGCTGATAACTTTTTATAAATCTAATACTAAAAAACGACTGCAAATAAAGACGGTGGTTATATAATCTGACATTTTTTTTCATTTGTTTTTTACTTTTAAAGCCATTTCTAATGATCATCTTTTCAAAGGAGTGAATGTGTATCCATTTTCAGTAGGAAAACAATTCATACAAAATGTGCTGTGAAAATGCTTTTTTGAACTATTGTTCGGTTCATAAACCAATGCGTATGGTACAAAGGAGGAAAGTGCCAGCTTGGGTCTTTTGGTATCTTGATAGGAAAATCTAATCTAGAAGGAGATTGTTAATATAGGAAAGAGAGAATATCAAAATGGTCCCTTGTGTCTTGAGGGCATGCTGAGATGCAAAGGCATGGTGTCAAAATGTATCTGAATGTAACTCTCTTCTAATAACAGATCAAAAAGTGTAAAAAGGCACTCAGCTACTGTGATGATGGATGGAAGACTATATAATGGTATTGATTAGACCAATGCATCAAAACTATCTTTAAACATCATATTATCATCAGTCTGTTTTGAAAGAGCAAAGCCTCTTTTCCAAAGTCTCCATGCCTGTGTTGCAAAAGAGGTTAATAATGAATAAAGTGTCCTTTAAAAAGAAAAGGAGTACTTGTGACACCTTAGAGACTAACAAATTTATTTGTTAGTCTCCAAGGTGCCACAAGTACTCCTTTTCTTTTTGCAGATACAGACTAATACGCTGCTACTCTGAAAAGTGTCCTTTGGTTTTTTGAAGCATTTCTACAAATGGAAAAAGATTCATATGAATAATTGAAACGTAGTGCTCTGAATGTCAAGAGTGAGATTAAGAATAACAGTTTTGTGATCCAGACCTCCCTTCATCCCAAACAAGTTTAGATTCACAATGCAGAAGTTACTACTTTCAAAATACCACCCCCCCTCCCTTCTCTCTGGAGGCACTTGGGTGTTGTAGGGCATAAAAGAAAGAACTAGAGATTGGCAAGTGAGCAGCTCAATAAACATTTATAATCACTTTTTATCCTTTTATCCGAAATCTCAGATTGTGGGCCAAACTTTGGCTATGCAATGCCACGAAAATCAACTTGACGGCAGAATTTGGTCTGTCTTGTGTATGTGGGGGAGTTTACTTTTGCAAATTGCATTCTGCTGGTTGTGACTTTGTTGTGATGAGGCATGGCAGAGATGGTAGCACCATTTTGCTGCTTGAGAAATGCATTAGGTTCAGTGGGTGTCTTAAGCTGTTAGTAAATAAGGGTTGCTTCTGCTCTCAGGAGCATTTGATTTTTTTTTTCTTGACAGCACAGTGCACGCATGAATTGCTAGAGAGAGAGAGAAAGAGGTTAACAAGTATGCTTCGTTTCTTACCACAGTGGCACCGAGTCAGATAGAGTGGGGCAAATTCTGGTCCCTGCATCCACCCCCAGATGAGACCCCATTCCGTGCCCCACTTGTCCTCCCCTTCAGAGGGACCCCAGGTCTTTCTTGGGCAGTAAGTGTTCTATCTCTTAGCGATACAGTGCATGTGTCGGTGCCACCAGGAGTCAAGTTCTTGGTGGACTTCTCTGTAGCCTGCCGTTCAGAAACAGACTCCCCTTGTGCCAGGTCGCAACACCATTTGGTCCAGCTGCCCCTCAGTCTTTTCACACCCCACCCTCCCCTGATCCTATTAACTCGGGCAACTGTTTTACCAAAACAATTAGAGAGACAAGGTGGGTGACAATCTCTTTCTTTTATTGGACCAACTTCTGTTGGTGAGGAGACCAGCTTTTGAGTCACACATAGCTCTTCAGAGCTGGGAAAGGTATTCCCAAGGTCACAGCAAAATGCAAGGTGCAACAGATTATTTAGTGTATTGTAAGGACCATTCAAGGTAGGGAGGCCCATTAACACCTCTTCAGTTGTAGGACAAAAAAAGTGGATTAATGGGTAATAAACCATAAATCCAGTAAAAAGAAAAGGAGTACTTGTGGCACCTTAGAGACTAACCAATTTATTTGAGCATAAGCTTTCGTGAGCTACAGCTCACTTCATCGGATGCATACTGTGGAAACTGCAGAAGACATTATATACACAGAGACCATGAAACAATACCTCCTCCCACCCCACTCTCCTGCTGGTAATAGCTTATCTAAAGTGATCACTCTCCTTACAATGTGTATGATAATCAAGTTGGGCCATTTCCAGCGCAAATCCAGGTTTTTCTCACCCTCCGCCCCCCCCCCCCAAACTCACTCTCCTGCTGGTAATAGCCCATCCAAAGTGACCACTCTCTTTACAATGTGTATGATAATCAAGGTGGGCCATTTCCAGCACAAATCCAGGTTTTTCTCACCCTCCGCCCCCCCCCCCACACACACACAAACTCACTCTCCTGCTGGTAATAGCTTATCCAAATATACAAATACACATTGTAAGGAGAGTGGTCACTTTGGATAAGCTATTACCAGCAGGAGAGTGAGTTTGTGTGTGTATGGGAGTGGGGGGGGGGTGTCATAAATATAAAGGGAAGGGTAAACCCCTTTGAAATCCCTCCTGGCCAGGGGAAAGCTCCTCTCACCTGTAAAGGATTAAGAAGCTAAAGGTAACCTCGCTGGCACCTGACCAAAATGACCAATGAGGAGACAAGATACTTTCAAAAGCTGGGAGGAGGGAGAGAAACAAAGGGTCTGTGTCTCTCTGTATGCTGCTCTTGCCAGGGACAGAACAGGAATGGAGTCTTAGAACTTTTAGTAAGTAATCTAGCTAGGTATGTGTTAGATTATGATTTCTTTAAATGGCTGAGAAAAGCATTGTGCTGAATAGAATAACTATTTCTGTCTGTGTATCTTTTTTGTAACTTAAGGTTTTGCCTAGAGGGGTTCTCTATGTTTTTGAATCTAATTACCCTGTAAGATATCTACCATCCTGATTTTACAGGGGGGATTTCTTTATTTCTATTTACTTCTATTTTTTATTAAAAGTCTTCTTGTAAAAAACTGAATGCTTTTTCATTGTTCTCAGATCCAAGGGTTTGGGTCTGTGGTCACCTATGCAAATTGGTGAGGCTTTTTATCCAACATTTCCCAGGAAAGGGGGGGTGCAAGTGTTGGGAGGATTGTTCATTGTTCTTAAGATCCAAGGGTCTGGGTGTGTAGTCACCTAGGCAAATTGGTGAGGCTTTTTACCAAACCTTGTCCAGGAAGTGGGGTGCAAGGTTTTGGGAAGTATTTTGGGGGGAAGGACGCGTCCAAACAGCTCTTCCCCAGTAACCAGTATTAGTTTGGTGGTGGTAGCGGCCAGTCCAAGGACAACGGGGGGAATATTTTGTACCTTAGGGAAGTTTTGACCTAAGCTGGTAAAGATAAGCTTAGGAGGTTTTTCATGCAGGTCCCCACATCTGTACCCTAGAGTTCAGAGTGGGGGAGGAACCTTGACAGGGGGTGAGAAAACCTGGATTTGTGCTGGAAATGGCCCACCTTGATTATCATACACATTGTAAGGAGAGTGATAGCTTTAGATAAGCTATTACCAGCAGGAGAGTGGGGTGGGAGGAGGTATTGTTTCATGGTCTCTGTGTATATAAAGTCTGCTGCAGTTTCCACGGTATGCATCCAATGAAGTGAGCTGTAGCTCATGAAAGCTTATGCTCAAATAAATTGGTTAGTCTCTAAGGTGCCACAAGTACTCCTTGTCTTCTTGCGAATACAGACTAACATGGCTGTTACTCTGAAACCTGTCATAAATCCAGTGTTTCTGTTCAGTCCAGGAGTTCTAGTATCTAGCAGAGTAATGAATTTAAACTCCCAGGCTTAAAAAAAAATTATGGACTGACCAAAGACACTGGATCTATGGTTTATTACAACAATCTGTGACCCACTAACCCCCTCTTTTTGTCCTAGGACTGCAGAGGTGTTAACAGCCACTCTATCTGACAATACATGCTATTTACTTATGCTAAACAATCTGTTCTCAGACCTTAAGAAGAGCTCTTTGTGGCTGGAAAGCTTGTCTCTCTCGCCAACAATAAATAAATAAACTTGTTAGTCTCTAAGGTGCCACAAGTACTCCTCGTTCTTTTCACCAACAATAGTTAGTCTAACAAAAGATATTACCTCACCAATTTTGTCTCTCAAATATCCTGGGACCAACAGGGCTACAACAACACTGCATTACCAAAGCAATGTCATTTTAAATGAGGGGAAACTTAGAACTGAGCATCACTTTTGCAGTCACTCTCTGCGCATGTTTTATTTCTTTCAGCCTCACACATGAAGCTGGTTGTCATTTCTTTTTCTTTTCAATTTTTCAATATTTTCTTTCCATTTATTACCTAGGGTCAGTTTGCAGAACCTTTTACCATCATATATAAAGGTTTTTGGTTTAGATTACTTAGCTGCTGTATTGAGTAGGTCAGTTTTGCAGACATGATTGAGAATTCAGTGGGTTTTTTTTGTTTCGTTTTTTGTTTTTGGTTCTGGTGGGGGTTTTTTGGTGGCTGTTGTTGAAATTACAAAGGTATGTTCCCTATCAGCAGGAGAAGTATTTATTTTCTAGCATTTGTATTCCATCTTCTAGCAATTAAGAAAAATAAAAATGGGTATTTTTTTCAAAAAAGGGTTCCTCTGTATAGAATGCTCCACATGTCACAATTTTTTTCAAGGCAGCAAGCAATAACAAAACTAATAAATTACCAAGCACTGTGACCACTTATCTCATAGTATTTTCTTGTACAGTTTGGAAAACAAATGTAATACAGAAAACCAGTAAATTGAACATGTTCAACCATCTTAATGTTCAAAAAGCATTTTTTAGTAGGAAAAAAGGCACTTCTTTTGGTGAAATGTTTGGAGACACCCACCCACCCACCCCCTTTTAAGACCATCTGTACTGTAGTGCATGGAGAGAAATATCCCATGCATACTGTGACATACTATACCTTGGGGGAGCGTCTTGTAACCTTCATATTCTCATCTGTGTATAATTGTGATATTGCATATAAAGCAGGCTGTGTGAGGTATCAGGGGAAAGGTTATGATCTCCTGAAAGTAATTTTTCTATTCATATATAATTAATGCATATGAATTATGAAAATTGTGTTGTATGGTTGTCACTAAAACATGCTGTAAATTGGGGAATCAGACAGATATTCTCTCCCCAGAGACAACAGCAAGGAAAGTAACCAATGCCTGGGCGGGGTGTCAAACAACCCATCAACAGGCATTGTCGAGCAAGGGAGCTACAATTCAGTGACTCACGTGAATGAGGCCACACCAGGGGAATTGCTCAGCCTTGCCTGGAGACTCAGCAATGCCCATGAGACATGCCTAGATTTGTGTTCCCCAAGATCATGGGACTGAGGGTATAAAACAGAATACAGGGGCCCCATGCTTGTCCTTTCTCCTGCCCCCACCTATGCTGCAAGCCACAAGGACACCAAGAAGACTTAAGACTCTAACAGAGGAGACTGTGTTTCAAGGGTGATTTCTGTGTGTTATATGAACTGCAATATCCAGTGTGGTGAAAAAAACTGCTTAATCCAGATGTTGCTCAGTCGAATAGGGTTGAGAATTTTGACTGTGTGCTTTTATTTTATTTTGGTAACTAACTCTGACTTTTTGCCTATCACTTATAATCACTTGAAATCTACCCATTGTAGTCAATAAATTTGTTTGACTGTTTATCTTTACCAGTGAGTTTGTATGAAGCATGTGGCAAAACTGCTCAAGTTTGCAAAGGCTGGTGTCCAACCACTTTCCATTGATGAAGTGGTGAACCAATTAAAAAATTTGCACTGCTCATCTTGAACAGTGCAAGATGGAATATTCCTGGGGTACAGTGCTGGGAGCTGGGGAGGATTTGGCTGGTGCCTTTCTCTGTGCGATTGATGCATGGCGATGGGAGCATTCATGCAATCTAGCTGGGTGTGCGGGCTCCACATGCAGTTGTGCTGAGTGATAACGGTGCCTGAAGGGGCTTGCTGCTCATCACAGGAAGGCACTGTGAGAGACAGCCCAGGCTGGAGAGAGTTAAGGGGACACAGAGGTCCCACAGTCCCAGCCTGCACCCCGGGGATCCCATCACACATACATCTTACAGAAAAGTAATCTGAATGAAACACGGAGACGTATGTCACTGATGTATGTGTCACTGATAAACAGGAGAGAGAGAGAGATAGATTGGGATCCATTTTTCTAGTATCATAAATGGATTACTACAACTTCTGAATGGGCCACAGGTCTCTCTTGAAGATGTGCTCAGTTTGTTTCTTGAGCAGATACCATTCTATAGTTAAATAAACACATCGTTTGGTAAATCATTCAACGAAAGAAGAGATCAGACATATTACTCTCATTTTATATGACTAACTTGAATTTTCATAGTTAAATGGTACTACTTCAACAGAGATTATCGAAGAAAACTGCTCATATAACAGAGCAGTAGAAATGTTTAATTTCTCCAGATTTGTCATACCACAATCTTGATGGAACTATAAAAATTGAAGCTCAGCTTTTCTTGTTTTTCCCCAACAGCTGTCAACTCTGTCAGTGAAGTTATAATTACCTAATATCTCATGCCTATAATGTGAATGGGCCAAATTCTGCTTGCCTTACTCATATGAGTCGTGCCATTGACATGGAGGTAAGCAGGATTTGATCCAGCATATTAATGGATCTACACAGAGCATAAAAATCTTTTTAGCAAGTGAATCAGAATCCTTAAACCCTTTTGGTTCAGCCAGTTGTATTCTGTGTGCCTAGAATAGGGCTTTAGTTTAGTAGGAGAACATTTTCATGGAATTGGATATTTGATTCATTCCTACTCAGCTAATTGTCATATCTATTTAAATCAAGCCTATCTAATTAGCTAGAATAAATAATCACAGTTGGCTTTTAATTAAACAAGTCTGAAAATGGGGACGACGACGTCCTGAATATTTTCCAAAATCTTCATAAAGTACATTCCAATTCAAATGCCATTGCTATAATAAGACTAAATAGTGATTTTTAACTGTAAAGTAGAGAGCTAATTTTAGAATGGACCTAATTTGTTTCCTGCCACTTGTTCTGCTAATAAAATGGTAAGCTTTTGCTTACTAGCTAATTCCACTAATTAAAGAAATACCTTTTATACCTTTTTTTAATTTAAATGGCTTTAAAAAAAAGAGAGAGAGAGCTGGAAACCTAATACCTGTATAAAGTTAATATTAATGCTAAAGTATAGCAGAGGGCTCTGTAATCTAGCAGAAAAAGGTACGCGTTCCAATGATTGGAAGTAGAAAATGGGCAAATTCAGGTGAGAAATAAGGTAACGGTTTTTAACAGTGAGGGTAATTAACTACTGGAACAACATTGCTAGGGATTTGGTAGGTTCTCAATCACCTGAAGTCTTTAAATTAAGGCTAGATATATTTCTGAATGCTATGCTGTAGCTCAAACAGATGTTGTGTTTTTGATCCAGAAATTACTGAGTGAGGTTCTACAGTTTGGGGTATGCAGAAAATCAGACCAGATGATCACAATGGCCCATCCTGGTCTTAAAAATCTATGAATCTATAAAAGCAAACTTGCATGTTTAATGTAACACTATCTATTTAAATTTAATCTTAAAACAAACAAATAAAACACAACCCTGCCAAATAAAAGGTACCAGAGATGTTAAATATAGAAACTTAAAAAAAATAAAATAAAAATTCAGGTATAACCGCTGCCCCTGTATCCCCAGGATAATTTTTGTAGTTTTACAATCATATTTTCCTATTCTAAAAGTGGTGTTTTTTTTCCCTCTCCCTGTTGCTATTTTGTAATAATCCCACTCAAACAAAGAAACTCACTGATTATACAAGGGAAGCAGTAACACTGAGCAAAGTGCTGTCAAATGTGCAAAGGACTCAGTCCAAAAGCCACTGAAGTCAAGCAACAGACCCCCATTGACTTTAATGGACTTTGGATCAAGTGCATAGTAAACAAATATTTTTCTCTCTGCTCTTGTTCAATTATAGTCCTCAACAGCTATTTGTAATTATACAAATTTTTTTAAAAATGTGAAACTTAATGAAGCTCCATTCTATTTTTAAGCAGATCCCCTTTCATTTCCTATTGTGTATTTTATCATCTGTTTCCCAAGTGCTTGTAGGCCTTAAGACAAAATTTGATGGGTTTTGATATTTGACTATTGGGATAAGATGCTGAATAACATCTGGGGTAAAATCCTAGCCCCACTGAAGTCAATGATAAAATCCCCATTGACCTCAGTGGGACCAGGATTTCAGTCATAGTGTTTCAGTTCTGCTGTTCTCAGGCATTTTGAATAATTTTGGGGCCACTAAAGTCTGTTGCCAGAGGTGCCTGTAAAACTGACTTCAACTCTGAATTCATATGCTACATTTGGTTGAAATTTATCTCAGAGACTCACCTGTTGAATGGGATTTATGTAGAGCCCATGCTGAGTCCTCTGCTGAAGAGTAAATCTCACTGCATCTTCCCAAGTCTAAAAGGAAATATTTTTATCTAGACTGGTGTTGGACTAAGCTGGTGTAACTCCAGGGATGAATTTGGCCCATTATATTTGTGACCTGAAAACCCCCTCTATATTCCAATATCCATTTCTAATTTTAAGTAACTGGTAGATTTGTGGGATTAGGATTTGCTATCAGACTAAAGAGTTTTCATGGATAACAGTTATATTTTTTCCACATAAAATATCTTGGACAAAGGGAAGACAGTTGATTTAATCTGAAATTACTTTAACTGGACTTCTTCAGGCAAAAGCTAAAAATATTCTTCTTGCTAGAGGAGCTCTGAGACCCTTATTTATTATGTATTGAAGGACAAGAAATAGTGATGTTCTCAGGATTTTGCATAATTAGACCAATCAACATTTAGGTTTAATCGGCCAAAGTTTTGTCAGTCTACTATTTGCAAAATCTGTGAATGGGCAGACAATTGCATTCAGATCAAAGATTTACCCTTTCAATGCACACAAGTGACTTTTTTTTTTTAAACTATGCCAGTGCAGAGTATGCGCTGTTATATGACAATATTTATGCACATTTTGCAGGTGCAGTTTAGGTGCCAACCTTTGAAAATGGCCTTCTTTTATGTTCTGTGCAGTTCTAAGAACCATGCCGTGTATAGAAATTGTACAATCGGAGTGTTTTTGTGGTATAAAGGTGACTTTTTTTTTCTCAAATTGTTCACAAATCTAAAAAGAAATCCTAAAAAAGGAAGGTTGGATGCTCTCCTTATTCCTTCAGGTAAGTCTATTGTGACACAAGTATTGAACTACATCAGTTGAGATTAATCTGGGAAAATGTCTGTATCTTCAAGTACATTCCAAATGCAAGATCATGTCATGGGAAGTATTAACGAACAAATGTTTGGTGGTGACTTCAGCAGTTTGAGATAAGGTCATCATTTTCAAAACAAGGCTGTTTTTTTCTTTTGTTTTTGTTTAAACTAAGTTTTGTGTCCTCTCCGGATCAGAACCGTCTTAAAGATTCACAAACTGATTGTCAGGCCTGTTTCTCCACTGATGTCAATACAGTGACAAATCACATTGATATAAGTAAGTGAATAATCAAGCCTGTCAGAGTTGCATTTTAGATGCACAAATTTTGGTAGGCAACAACTGTTTTGCCTCAAAAGACACACAAATTCTGTGTTCTGGCTGAGTTGGCTCTTGGCAATCTATTCCAAAATGACATTTATACTCCTGGAAATGGAACAATAGTAACAGAGGTCCAATTTGAGTTCCCATTTAATTTTATTTCTTTTCAGATGTTGATTGTATATATTGATTTTTTTTCTCAGAAATTCTTGACAATATTCTGTGGTATTCGACAAAGACTGTCAAATGCTGTACTAATTTTTTTAAACTCTATTGAATGAACCTGCTTACATGAAGGGGATAGCAGGGAAAGGTTAACATGCAATCTGTTTTGTCAGATATTACTGCTCATCAGATGCAGAAATTCAGATAATGAGAGAGACTTGCTTGGTCAGACCTGTTGTTTATTGCTTTGTTCTAAATCCCATGGGCAAGCAATAAACCTGTCACATCTACAGTATTTCAAGTTAATTTTGCTGCTCTAATGAAGCTAATGTAATGTTTCTACATTAAACAGAAGACCGTTGCCTAGATATGCAATGTGTTTTCTTACAGAAAATGTTTTTTAATATTCAGGAGTTCCAGGACTACTTATTATTTCTCCCCACCATAACACCCTCCACCCCCAAAATAAGTCCCTAAACCTCATGAATGTCAGTAAAAAATTTGCTAAAATCATATTTCGAAATGACCATAGAAAATGAGTATTTTTAGAGTCACTCGGAGAGGAAAACAGACTGTAGTATTTCTTGACCGTCTTGTTATTGAATAGGAAAGGCTATTTTTTAAAATGTAGGTTTGAGCTAAAACTACAAATGTTGAGATGTCTCCTTTTATCCATTTTTATGAATTCTATACATCGCTCTCCCCTCAAGGGATCCTTCGTACTATGCCTGGCTCAGAACAAATGGCCACTCTAAATAACCTTTATTTTGGGGGTTCCACTTCTCCAGATGCCTTTGACTCCCTGTCATGAAATAACCATTATTTCTGCAGAAAGAATGAGGACTTGTGGCACCTTAGAGATAAACAAATTTATTTGAGCATAAGCTTTCGTGGGCTAAAGCCCACTTCATCAGATGCATGCAGTGGAAAATACAGTAGGACGAGATAGATAGATATATTATTACACACACACACACACACAGAGAACATGAAAAAAATCGGGGTTGCCATACCAACTCTTAATGAGACCAATGATTAAGGTGGGCTATTATCAGCAGGAGGAAAAAAAACTTTTGTAGTGATAATCAGGATGGCCCGTTTCAAACAGTTGACAAGAAGGTGTGAGTAACAGCAGGGGGGAAATTAGCATGGGGAAATAGTTTTTAGTTAGTGTAATGACTCATCCACTCCCAGTCTTTATTCAAGTCTAATTTAATGGTGTCCAGTTTGCAGATTAATTCCAGTTCTGCTGTTTCTCGTTGGAGACTGTTTTTGAAGGGTTTTTTTTTTTTTGTTGAATAATTGTGACTTTTAGGTCTGTAATTAAGTGTCCAGGGAGGTTGAAGTGTTCTCCGGCTGGTTTTGAATGTTATAATTCTTGACATGTGATTTGTGTCCATGTATTCGTTTATGTAAAGACTGTCCAGTTTGGCAAATGGACATGGCAGAGGGGCATTGCTGGCATATGATGGCATATATCACATTGGTAGATGTGCAGGTGAACAAGCCTCTGATAGTGTGGCTGATGTGATTAGGCCCTATGATGGTGTCCCTTGAATGGATATGTGGACAGAGTTGGCAATGGGCTTTGTTGCAAGGATAGATTCCTGGGTTAGTGTTTTTGTTGTGTGGTGTGAGGTCGTTGGTGAGTATTTGCTTCAGGTTGGAGGGTTGTCTGTAAGTGAGGACTGGCCTGTCTCCCAAGATCTGTGAGAGTGAGATTGTCCTTCAGGATAGGTTGTAGATCCTTGATAATGCGCTGAGAGGTTTTAGTTGGGGGCTGAATGTGACTGCTAGTGGCGTTCTGTTACTTTCTTTGTTGGGCCTGTCCTGTAGTAGGTGACTTCTATGTACTCTTCTGGCTCTGTCAATCTGTTTCTTCACTTCAGCAGGTGGGTATTGTAGTTGTAAGAATGCTTGATAGAGATCTCGTAGGTGTTTGTCTCTGTCTGAGGGGTTGGAGCAAATGCGGTTGTATCATAGAGCGTGGCTGTAGACAATGGATCATGTGGTGTGGTCTGGAGGAAAGCTGGAGGCATGTAGGTAAGTATAGCGGTCAGTAGGTTTCCGGTATAGGGTGGTGATTATGTGACCATCACTTATTAGCACTGTACTGTCCAGGAAGTGGATCTCTTGTGTGGACTGGTCCAGGCTGAGGTTGATGGTGGGATGGAAATTGTTGAAATCATGGTGGAATTCCTCAAGGGCTGCTTTTCTAAGTCGGCCATAAAAATGTTGGCATACTGTGGGGCCATGCAGGTACCCAAAGCAGTGCCACTGACTTGAAGGTATACATTGTCCCCAATTGTGAAATAGTTGTGGGTGAGGACAAAGTCATAAATTTCAGCCACCAGGTTTGCTGTGACATTAATTTTTTTTCCTCCTGCTGATAATAGCCCACCTGTTTTCTGTGTGTATATAACTTCCTACTGTATTTTCCACTGCATGCATCTGAGGAAGTGGGCTTTAGCCCACGAAAGCTTATGCTCAAATAAATTTGTTAATTTCTAAGGTGCCACAAATACTCCTCGTTCTTTCTGCTGATACAGACTAACACAGCTACCACTCTGAAACTTGTCATTATTTCTGCATATGCCATCCCTGGGAAAGAAGATGGGTGGCTTTCTCCAAGACCAGCATTAATGTAGTTATATTAATCTACCAGCCATACACCCTCATCGTCATCCCATTGTCAAAATGCATTACATTTGTGTGGTGATTCAGCTCCAAAAAAAAATCTAAGGGCTAGATCCACAAAAGGACTATGTGTATGGGAACTGGTTAAGACCACATAATATTTGCATTATTGCCTGTCAGAAATGTGACATGAAAATTAGGTTAAATGTTGGTAGTAAACCACCCTTCTAATAAGAAATGTGATTGTTTAGGAGCTGACTAGTTTGGCACTTGGAGAATTTGTGATTAGAATATGTATTAATACCACTAAGATTGGTTCAAACATAAATAAATGCTAATTTACAAATTGATATTTTTAAAAAAAAGCTAATTAGTTCTTTAAAGTTTATTAACAGTCAGAATGATTGCTAGATTCAATTTTCATAGATTATTAGTACTAAGCAACAGGGTCACTTGGAATTAGAAGAAATGAGATGATATAGCCAGAGTTGTTCAGAAGAGAAAAAAATTCAAGTGGATTAGCAGATTAATACTGTGCTTGTAAATGTACTTTACGGCTGAGCACCACAGATGGCATTACAGCTCATTATTTTAGACGGACAGCTTAGAAAGCTTTGTTCCTTTGGTTTGGGCAGTCAAACGTGGCTAGGAATAGTAACCATGGTCAGAGTAAGTTCTGTGGAGTTTAACTGTGTTGTGAGAAGTGGGGGAAGTGAGACTAACAAGCAATTTGCTGGAATAAATTAGCACTGGCAGTGTTCATGTGTGTGGATTGCTGTTCTACAGTGTGAATGCTAGGTGATACTGTAGATGGCATTATACATCATGGGGAGTGGAAGAATATTGTAGACAGAAAAAACAAAGAACGTTCTGACTTCTTTTTAAGTGAGTTCCTTATGTCACGTGTGCTTGCCGGATCAAGTGAGAATATTCAACTATAAAACAAGAACAAAAATAAGCTGACACTGATTTACTTAAAAAATTAGGTCAACAGACAAAATGTTGTTCTTATGGCAGGGGTCACCAGGTGGAGTTACAACTTAGTTTTACAGGGGTGGGTCTAAGTATGCAAACAAGTTTTAGTCTTTTGAAGGTTTCAGAGTAACAGCTGTGTTAGTCTGCATTTGCAAAAAGAAAAGGAGTACTTGTGGCACCTTAGAGGTGGTGCTATGTTGTTTTTAGGTGGATTATGCAGTTCTCATTGGAGAGAAGCTTTGGCAGATAGCGGTGTTTATTCTCTACTTTATTGGATATTGATTGGTAATTCATGGAACAGAGTGCCTTCCTGGGAACTAGGCATTGGTGTGTAGGCTGAGATTCCTTGCAGAGGGGTTGCCTGTGCACTGTTTGTGACTGCTTTTTTTTTTTGTAGGACCAGTGCTTGTGTGTAAGTAAAGCCAACTACACTTAGACTTATACCCAGACTCTGTGTTACTGATACTTTTTCCTCCACTGAGGAGACTACCTGCAAGGTCCCAGAATTCTTCTACCCAGGGGAGATGCTTGTGTGAAGGGTGGATACTGGTGTAGGAAGAAGGGACAAATATTTATATTAAAGCATGTGAGCTTTTTGGAGGCAAGGACTATTTCTATTCTATATCTGTAAATAGAAAAAAACTGGCACAATGGATCAGCCTGGTTAGAGCAAGTTGGCACAACTGTAATACAAACAATAACAGTAGCCTACAAATATTGTTTAATTGCATCCAAGCCAAACAACCTATGAATTCTCCTATGAGAATTGAGATCTCATTTTCTCTGACGCATATACGATAAAAAGAAAGAATAATGAGAATGATTAAAGCTCTAGAGAGCTAATTCTCCATTTTACAAATAGTGCTCTGCCAAGAACGCTGTGTCTCTTTGGCCTACTTTTAATTGCTATTAGTTTTCTTCACTAAAGAATGGGTTAAAATGTAGTGAACTGGCAATATAGGCAATTATCAGGAAAAGAGCAGGCAGAAAGATATTAGATGACTAATTTCTGCTGGCATTAGAAGTGCAGGACAACTGAAAAGATTTTAAAAAGAATCATACCAGGGTATTGATGACTCAGCCAAGATTATGCTTCCTTACTTGGAGGCTGATGGTATTTTTATTAAGCTAATCAGTTTGAAATGATGTGACAGAATACAGGTTTATCAGTAATAAAATTAGATGGTCTTTTTGTGATGATTTTTTACTCTATCAGGGACCCCCACTTATCTTTTGATCCATTATCCATAATTATGATTTGAAGTGAAAAATCTTGAATCTTTTGCTTGATTTATAACTTGCAATTCAGCAGGGATAGTGGATTCTTAGGCCATTCTTAGGCCCCTAATTCTCGCTGTGCACTGTAGAAAGAGCTTGGGTGCCTAACTTGGGGTTGTAAATTCCACTGGGAGGCAAGGGACTTAAAAGTTAGGCATTGCAAAGTTGAGTATTGGAGCACATAAATCTCTTTGGGGATTTAGCCCCCCAAAGCCATTGCATGGTGATATCCTCCAGGGAAGGGTAATATGGTTCTCTTTAATGTTGTGACATACTGATCCTGCTTTTAAAGGGGATACTGATATTTGATGAAAGGAAGTTCTGTAGCTGTGAGCCACCCAATGAAAAGGTCCAATCCCTTTCACCCGTGAGTGACAAACTCAGCACAATTAGATCGTGGTTTATGCCTTCTCAGTTACCTCTTAGAAAATGAGGCGAGACTAACGAGTATAAGTCTGAGATGGGGTCAATTTTAGGGATTTGCTGAGGTTCCAGTTACATTTTAAAGTTTTGCCAATTTAAGTTACAGTCAATATTGGGATGGAATTTAATTAGGATAGCCCCTTTTTATTGAGTCCAGAGAGCACTAACTTACTAATTTTAGAAGTAGGTTCTTTTCAGGTCTCCTTTTACCCTGAACTGTATTTCTTGGCTCAGGACACTTTGTTATTCTTAACCGATCAACAGTTTATTAATTCTCCAAGAACCACGTAGGCATACAATCAACATTTCATTGATCAACAAATGTTGTAGGCATGTACTGAACACAAAATACACATGCAGTCTTGTAAGCAATTAACATAGACCAGTGTTGGGGACCACCAGGGAACAAAAAAAGTCACCAAGCTCTCTCATTGCATTTACTTATCAGTTATCAATTCTTTAGTACACGTCCAGTAATTTTCCAAGGAGTAAGAAGGCACATGTCCTAAGGCACTTTTAAAAATGTGCGCCTTTCTACTTGAATCATTTGGTATGAAAGAGACAAGTTTAAAATATCAAGAACAATTGCCTAAAGTTATTATTTGTGTCAAGTTGTGTGGGCTTATAAAGGAGAAACATACATATAGCCCTAGTTAGATTGAATCCAAAATATGGTTACTTGAGGTCTCACGAGAAAACATGTAGACTCAACAAGATTGCTTTCAGTTATTTTTATTCAAGAAAGGAAATATTCTATGAAATAAAAACTTACCACTTCTTAGTCCTGTAACCCTGGGATATGGGAGAATCTTTCCATGTGGCTGGCCCAAGCACTTCTGGATTCTGCAGCTTCTCTGTGCGTTCACTCAACTCTTGAGTCCCACATGGTGATCTCCGTTTATATACCCTGGTTTGGGGTTGGCTTGGAAGGTGGCCGCCCTTGTTTCTCTTGGACTCTTGCCAACTGAGCACTCAGATTTCAGCGCTCTCATTTTTCTCCTGCTTCTGTTAATATCCATTAAGTGGTATTGCTGTGTAACAAATTTCTTTGGTCCTTTTCTTATCAGAGGCTTTTTATGTTTGATTCATTTCTGGGATTGTATTTCAGTATTAGCCCAGACTATTGACTGGAATTTTCCCCTTTTTAAGGTATTTTCTTATCATATTTCAGTTATATCCTGGTTAGGTGCTTATTTTTCAGTATTCCCTTTTCCTTCTGGTGCTACACCATTCATACCACTTCTATAGTGCAACAATCTTTTTAGAAAGGAGGAAAAAAAAAAAGCCTTATCGTTCCTCTTAATTTAGTGGACACAGTCCTTACATTCTTTGATTTATATGTAAGCATTTCACATCCTTTCGGGCTTACAATAGCACTCAGAACAAGACAGATTATTCACATGTAGAAAGACCGAGCTTTTGATTCATAAAGCGCGTGCGCGCACACACACACACAAAATAGGATGAAAGTTACTTTGGATTTCTTAGGAAGTTTGACTTCTGGAGCTTTTAGTTTTTCTGGTCACACAACAAGTTATTCCTTAAAGAGCTTAATTTACAGTTTCTAAACTTTCCTGTGAAATTTAAAGTAACTTACAGGACACAGTGACCACTTTCCATAGGAAAGCAGGCAATTATTTTTGTCTGTTCCTTGTAGGGGTTCTCTTTACCTGGATCAAGAGAAATGAAACACTCCCCCATCAGCATAGAGCAACTACACAGGAGATCTTACAGAAGCGCAGCTCCATTGGGGCCGCTGTGCTGCTGTAAGTTCTCTCGTGTAAACATGGCCTAAGTGAGAGGAGAATTTGTCCCACAGAATCTAGCCCAGAGACGTTTTCTCTTATCAGTGGAAAATGTGGAAACTAGCAATTGTGTGAAGGACATTAAGAGTTAAGTAGCTTGGAATGATCAGACTGCACACAAGAAAGACGTGAGAAACAAGGTTAAATTCTCTCCTCTTAAAAATCCTCTTTTTCTTGAAGGAACAAGGGCATGTCAGTAATGCTATTCAGGGGACTTCAATCTGCAGGGCAGGAGCCACCTGCCTTTCCTTATTGAACATAATAATAATTAGTATTAGCATCTCTCACTTCCTGAAAAAAGCTAGCCTCTATTAGAGTACTTGATACTAAGCAGCCTCCTCACTTAATTTTTGAAAGTTTAAAAACTGTCCCTTGGGACTTATAGAAACAAATACAATATGCTCAAACACTGCAAAGGATGGGAACCAACTTCTGGGGAAGTCAGTCTTTCCATCTACCTATCTCTGGGTCAGATTCTAATGTCTTTACTCACAACGAGTAGTAGAATCTGGTCCAGAAATAGACAGCATGACTGCCCTCCACCAGAGGTTATTTAAGGCTACTGCAGAGTTTTAGTAGTAATGTATTGATGGGTGACCCATGCCTGCTGATGGGGGTGGGGTGGGGGCAGACCGAGGGCAGCTGGCTTCAGCAGTATTACTGAGCATGCTCAGTCCATGTGAGTATGCTCAGTACAAGCCAAGCAACAAATCTGGGGTGGGCACATGACCCCACATGCCCTCCCCCAACACATGTATCGCCTCTCTATCTGTCTCTATAACCCTGGAGGGATTTTGATGTTTAAGGCATTTCTTTAGCTAAGCTGCATCTGGCTTTCAGCCAGTGAGCCTTAGGGAGCATTTTCTCCTCTTCCCTGCGGATGTCAGATTCATTGAGTCCCCTGACAACATAAGTGGTAATCACATGCCATATATGGCTAACAGCAAAGCAAGCCTTCAGTGACTGCATAAGTATATCTGGGTGTGGGAGAGGGAGCAGGGTGCGGAGCAATAGGCTGTCTCCAAATTCTGTTCGGTCAGCTCAGTGCAACTTTAAAGATAGGAATCACGAATAGGCTCAGAATGTGCAGGTCATGGAAGCTTTAGGGCTTTGTTCAAACCATACCACACCACTAAATTTTTAGTGTATAATCGCTTAGTTTTTAATAATAAACATTAGCAATGGTTAGAAAATTGTCAAAGTGAAGCAAGTATGATTCACAGCAATATGACAACAGCCCAGAGTCCTCTGGAAAAAAAAAATTGCCCTGCAGCTGCATTGAAACCTAATGGATTTTTTGTGCAACCCCAAGGCAAGCAAGAGGAAAAATCAATATATTTCCGTTAGCATAAAGTGACGTCATATTCCTGTCATGAGGGTCAGCTGTAGCTGCTTTGTGACCATATAAAACACTGACATAACAAAGGAAGGTCTTGACATTCCTTTATGATAAAATGACTACTAAAAGAGAGAAGAGAGTTTGGTGAGAGGTTAGAATAGGGTAGAAAATACCATCATATCTTGCTGTTACATAAAATCAGTTTCATTCTCTCTCTCTCTCTCTCTCAAATCAATTGTCCTGGGAAGCTGCAGTGCGTGCTGACACATGGAAGCACTTTGTCACAAGCAATTATACTAGGCTACATTAAACTGCCATTTAATCTATTACATTATGGGACACTGAGTGTGTTTAACATTTTTTCTCAAAATGGCTAGCTGAATTAAACATTCTCAAACAGGGCTTTCTAAGATTATCCTAAAGCTTTTGGAAAGAATCCTTAAAAATACCAAACCAAACTCCCAAAGCCTGAAGTAGAAAATTTTAAGTAACTGTTAGAAATACTGTCCTATTTTGATAGTGGTGAAATAGCTCTTCAGTAATATGGGTCCAGATTCTGACCCCTCTACTCTCACTGGAGAGTATCTTCTTCCATAAATTGTCCCATTGAAATTGGGGCAACAGTCTCTAGATTAAGATGCTAGTCAGCAAGTTATTAGAATGTTCTCTTACATGATTTGTGGAAAATATTGAACCTATCCAACACTGGAAGGCAAAATTGAAATCTTTAATATGTATACTTTGAAGATGGGGGTCAAATAAGCATTCAAAAGTCACTTTGAAAGGGAATTGTGGTGTAGCTGGAATCCATAAGTGTTTTCAACAAACAGAGGTCACTGACTAAATAATTAGATTTTGTTTCCAGACTATTATACCTGCTCCAGTGGGATTCCTGGTAATGAACTGTTTAAATATGAATAATAATAATGCAACATATAGAATCCTAGAATTGGTTCCTGTAAAGTCTTAAATTAACTTAAAAAAATTCTTGTCTTTCCCCAGTGAATTCCTCCTGGCAGACGATCTACTCTTTGGCTGAATTGTGGTTTGCCAAGTTTCAATCCAGTATAGATTTTTATTTATTTATTTATTTTTTAATGGTCAAGATGCTATATAAACATTTGAAAATGGATTCTGAGTGACATCAGTTTCACGGTCAGTAATTTATTACTCTTGTTCTTTAAGGGCCATTCTGTTACTGTGGCCTTCTGTCTGCTCTTTGTGCATTTCAAGAACTTTTTTGATTTCCTAACTGGAATTGTTTCTCCTCCTCTCCTTCCTTTGACTTCTATACCTTTCTATTGGTAATCCTTTCCTCCCTTGATACATTTGGGGGTCAAAAGTTTAGTTCTGCATTTTACTAATTCAAAAATTGGGCACACATTGTATGAAGGCTGTATTACAATTCCCAGTAATTAAAATATTCACAGTTGAAATGCTGTGAGATGCACAAAAATAAATAACATAATTTTTGGAAATACATATTTTAATTCAGAGATATATCCCAATTACAAATTAAAATGTAAATACTCCAGACATTTGCAAACAAAATCATCTTAGTATACCAAGAGTCATATGTGCTCTCAATTTCCTCAGAAGGTTAGCACAAATCCAATGATGGACTGGCATTCAATTCTAATTATCTGTAAGATATAAACGTGCTAGAAGGAATTCGAAGAGCAGCCCAAAAAGATTAAGGATCTGAAGAGTGATTGATTAGGGAGGCGCAAAATAACTAACAGGTATAACTTGACAAAGTAATGACCAGAAAAGTGTGTGTGTGTGGGGAGGGCAGGAAGGCATGAAGTTGGATGCACGGTATCAAATTCAGAAGAGAAATGGTAGGTTAACAATGGCAGGAAAAAATTTGAATGAGGAAGAGCTATGAGACTGTGGATTATTATTTCAAGTGAAATAGTGGAAGCATGATCCTGGATATCTCTAAGAGCTATATTTTCAAATTGTGCACATAAGTGCATGTGCAGTCACTGCCATGTTGATTGTGTGTGTGTAAATATCCAATTAAACATGTTGATAGTCACTCATGCAAAAGCACCCACATTATGGGCATGCACCATTCTGAAAATATAACTCTAAAACTATACTGGAAAAAAAACACCCTAGAAAAATATGCAGCACACAGCAATCCTGGACTAGGTAACCTACTGTAATTGGTTGGCTACTTGTTTAATTTCTATGATTTATCTATTACTACTATATAGTTTTAAATGTTTTCCACATTAATTTGTTCCTTTATGCTTTTGGGTTTACAGTTTTATACAGGTGTGTTCAAGGTCTCCTTTATTTCTGTAATCCTTTGTTAATAAGCTAACACTTTTAACCCATTATATATATGAGGTCTGCTGGAGAAGCATCTCTTAAAGAATACCTTGATTTTTCTTCTGAAATGACCCATAGAAATCAGAATCCATAAAACCCGTTTTGTGCATCTTTAGTGGCATCCATACAGTTTTGTTCTTTTAATAAGCTGCTTTTTCACAAATTTTGATATGCACTTTCTTATTCATGTTTGCCACTGTTTTTCTTATTCTTTTCTGTGTTACAATATTAAGCCCCAAACCTGAGAGATGCTTTGCCCAGGGGTTCCCATTGCAGGATAGTCCTTAATTACTAAATGGCATCCATCCCTGGTTCTTAAACTGTGGTTTAGAACGATCACTAGTGCTGTGGAACTCCTACTTGTTGTCAAAAGAGACCTGACGGGTCACGTGGGCAGACTATTCCGCAAAACATATCTATTCAGCAGCATGCTTATCGTGTGCTTCCAGTTAAGCATAAGCTTTAAGTCCCGTTGACTTTAATGGTAATTAAGCATGTGCTGAAGTTCTTTGCCAAACAGAAATAGATTTAAGAATATGTTTAAGTGCCTTCCTGAATTGGGGTAATGGTGCTGACCAGTGTTCCCTCTAATTGTTGACAGGCCATAAGCGCAAAAAAGTTCTTCTGTGCAAACTTTTGTGCATGTGGTGTTTCGCCATGTGTGTGGGGTTTAGGATCTGTGTGAACGCGCACAGCTTAGAGGGAACAGTGGTGCTGACTTTCCTCCTTATTTCCAGCTGCTAAAATGCATTAAAAGAAAGCAAGTTAAAAATGCATGACTTTCCTTCCTAGTATTACTTTTTGAAGTAAGCAGTTGCTGTAGTTGCCACACAGTTATGTGCTCACAAATGGGAGGGGAATTAGTCTGATCAAGAATGAGAAGGAAGATGCCAACAAACCTTTGTACATACCATATTTTCCATTTGAAAAAACCCTTCATTTCCCCTTGAAGCACCTGCATATCATTCTATTTGATTGCATTCAGTAAATCTAGCTTCCTATTAATATTTGCCTTCCTGAAGCATAATGCTTCTGCACTTCTTACTTTGACTTTACATTTAACAATGTGATTGTGGCTTTTGCTTTCCAAAATATCATGAAGTGTTGAGACCCGTTGCCTGAATGTAAAACAAACTTGACTTATGTGAAAGATGATGCAGATATAATGGGTTCTATGGTGACTTCTGAGAGACAGCCTGTGGTAGCAGAGTACAGAATCACTTTGCTGCAATAGCAGTGTGCAGTGGGGTGGCCACCCGCTTGGGCCCAGAGGGGTTTAAAACAGCCCTGAGAGAGGTTTTGTTGCAGGAGAAAGGCAGTGGGGCTGACTGGGGAAGCAGCCTCAGCTGGGGGCCACACCCCAATCAGGGCCCAGCTGTCTCTTTTAAGGCTGTGAGCCAGAAGCCCAGAGAGTCTCTCTCTGCTCTGAGAGAGAGAGAAGGGCCTGGCTGCAGGGGCTTAACTAAGTGTCTGGAGGGGAGCAGGGCTGGGGACAGGCCAAGGGAGCCGGGGAGCTCTGGCCTAGGAAAGTACCAGGCTGCAGGCATGGTAAGGCCTATTAGATACTGGGGTTGCAGGGGGCAACCCATGGGTAGCCAGAGGCAGCAGGTCCAAACCCAACCTTGCCTGTGGTGAGTGGCTCATACTGCAGTCTGCCCCAGGGCGCGCGGGTTAGCTGGTGACTTGCAGGAGCCTATGACTGAGGTGAGGTAGGGATAGTGGGTGGGGGTTTCCCTGGGAGGGGGAGACCCAGAACTGTGGGGTACTGCCAGGGGGCAGCACCCAGTTAAAGGGGCACCGGGGTCCTGGGAGTGACATGGGAGCCAGCAGCAAGGCGAGACACTGGCTGACAGAGGGCACTCCAGAAGCTGGAATGCTAATTCCCTGAGATGACCAGCAGGAAGTGCTGCCGGTGAGTCTGCACCCAGTTACACAGTGCATAAAGGCAGTTGTGCTTGAGATGCAATATTCAGTGAGTATAAATATGTGTGTATGTATTGTATGTGCATATTTAGCTTGTAACATTTTCCAGTCTATTCATGTGGGTTTAGAGGCCAAAGGTCAGATAAATCCCAGTTCAGATATCCAATCTCCTTATTTAACAGAGCAATGTAATATTACCACATGTCTCTTCCAGTGGGATTACTGAAAGATGCTGCATTAACAGGCATTCTCAGTCTAGCCACAGGTTCATTGGCCGCGGTGCCAGTTTCTTCATGTTCTTCTAAACCAACCTAGAGAAACCAACTCTGGAGTGAGAATATAGTGCATACCTATTTAATTCTTGGCCTCTCTATTGAATGTGAATGGCACATGTGCAGTCCAGTCACGCGCAGGAACTGTGAGCAGACAAAGCCTGCTCAGTTGCTCTGTGGGGATGGAGCATGCACAGTTTGCTGACCTGTAGGAGCAGTGTGAGTCTGGAGAGGCTCCGTGAGATGGAATCTTCAGAGATTTTAGCAAAAAGTCTCTGCAATTTTTCAAAGGTTTTAACATGACAAGTTTCAAGTCTCTGCTCGTAAGCATGCCAGAGCATTTCAAAGAGAAGTTCTCAAATTTTTAACAGGGGCAAACAATGTATTTCCCCCTAGCCTTGCTTTTGGAAATGGCTGAAAATTTCCAAAAAAGTTATCAGGAGGCAGCCACCCAGCATAGAAAATTTCACTGCCTATAATAGAATTAAATACTGAGGGCTGAATTCAGCGTTGGTGCTAGTGGACATGACTCCACTGAAATTAATGGACTTGTAGCCAAAGTTATACATTTTTGCCAAAGTTTTGGTTTTGAAAATGTAGCATTTTATTTATGGCCATGGACAGAATACCCTTCCTCCTTCCCCCAATAAATCACAGCATAGGGCATTTTGGCCTTTTGAATGACAAAAAGGATCTGTCAGCTGTTCTTAAACATTGCAAAACAAATTCCACCCAGCTGAAAGTATGTGTATTATGTTTTGACTAGATACAATTAAAAAAAAATCTCCAAACTGCTGACAGGGTTTATAACCAAAGTATTGACACTGTCTGTGCTATGGTGCCACTCTTCTTGCTGATGCTAATGAAAGTGCACACAAAATGAAAAGCACTCCTGAGAAAGTGAGTCAAAATGGCTTCTCCTAACCCTTTTGATTATATTTTGTAGGTTTAGTCCATAATAGAATCATATAAGTTAGAGTTGGAAAGGTTTCAGTATTGTATCTGGTCCATGTTGGTAGCTAGGTACAGTAAAGGTTTTTTAAGTTTGTTAGATGTTTTTTGTTTACCTCATAAGAGAATGGTTAGTAAAAAGTAAACTGAGGTAGTTACTGGCTTTGCACAATGGAGAAATAATCTACTGTAATGATCAGCTTTCAGGCATTTTAACTTCTTGACAGCTTCTTGTATATGATCATCATCCAGATTTTCTTTGTTCATCTTCCTCTTCTAGTAAATACTCATGTCTCTCTGAAGTCTGTTGCATATTGTGTACTGGCACTTCAAAATTCTGTGTGTGTGAACAGCGGCTGGACACCCACCCGCAGTTAGGAGCACCAGACGCAGGCTTTAGGAGTTCTATTCTGGCCGAGCTGCAGAGCAGACCTATTGCCCTCTAGCTTCCATCTAATAAAGCGGTTACTGTTTCCATATATTGTCTGTGAACCCAAGAGATTCCTTCCAGTGACTGTGGCCTGTTTACTAAGAGTAACCAGACATTACCACAACATCTGTTACTTGTGCTTGTTTGTAAATACAAAGGCTAAAATTAGTGTGTTTCTTCACCATTTTTACCTCTTCTGTCTATAAACTACTCTTCTCCTCTTTTCTTGGATGATATCTCTTACTGAATGCTGCACTTGTAGTAGTTTTTATCTTAACATCTTCTATAGTCTTCTTCACTCTTGTTTCTCTTATGCCTCTACCCTCTGATTAAGTTCACTTTGTCAAAAATCCAATCTGTGCTTTAAATTATGATTCTCTTATTTTCATTGTCACACTTCTAGACAGTCACTTTAGAAACAACCCTAAATGGTTTGTTCGTTTTTCTTTGTTTCCTTATCTTTTGCTTTTATGGGAGGAGGCAAGGGAAGGGGGGGGGAGGGGAGTGTCTTTTCTCTGTAGGTATCACTTTAAGCGCATTTCAGCCTGGCAATGTGCTTATTTCAGCTGTGACTTAGTTTCCTTCTTTCCCTGTGTGGGAGAGGTGATGAAGCCTCACTTCTCCAGGAACTAGCAGTAGAGCTTCTTGCTTAGCAGAAGATAGTTTATAGGCATGAAAGTGCTTTCCTAATCAAGTGGCGGAGAACAAAGCATCTGTGTTTAATATGCCATGGCAAGCATATGCATTTATCTTGCCATCCACAAAGCTCAAGTTTTTCGCTAATGGCATGGGAAAAGTAGCCCAAAAATAACCAAACAAGTTTGCTTCAAAAGCCTGAATGTTTGCCATTTCAAAAGAAACCACTGAGGTTAGGAACTGCCACTTCCTTGCATGTGGTTGTTTCCAGGTCTATATCTGGCCCCCATGTCCCCATCAGCTTTCTCTCTGCCCAGTTGGATATGTTCTCTGGCCAATAGGAAGCCCCGCTTTGCCATGGCCAGAGGGGCTCTGCCTCTGTTCCCAACAACTCATGCACTATGTGGCTTCTGTTGGCCAGGGGAGGAAGAATTCGTCCAAATCTTTCAAGATGGAAAATTACAAGTTTTTCTACAGTGACACAGGCATAAGAACATAAAATTGAACCCAGACAAAATGTGTCTCAAACAGCATGAGGTGATATACATTGAATATCTATTTGCAGCAGAGAAACTGAAAGCAGATCCTAACAAGATGGTCAGCCAGAGACATGCCAGCTCCAGTGGGTGTGAAAAGGGTAAAGCATTTCATAGGAATGATGAATTTTCTGTCCAATCTCTGTCCACACCTGGGTGCAGTAGTGAAGATCCCAAACATCAGTTCACAAGGCAGGATCTTGAGTAATACTGGGCAAGGCCCCACACGAAGCATTTGACGTGTTGAAAGAGATAATAGCCATGAGAGCCACTGATACTCCAGTATGACACACTAAAGAAAGGTTTGGGTGTAGCTCTTTTGCAGGAGGAGTCAGTTGCTTATGTCAGCAGAGCTCTGTCGGAGCCTGAACCGGGGTTCCCCCCCCCAAATAAAACAGGAGCTTCTAGCTGTGATATTTGGAGTGGGGGTGATTCCATGAGTACGCCTATGGACACCTTGTAATCAGAAAACAAATCCCTGGAGACCGTCATGGCCAACCTCCTTCTTAGTGTTCCAAAGAGATTGTAGCACATGATGTTGATGTGCCTCCAGCACTACCAGGAAAAGATCAGATATTGTCTAGGACAGTTTATTTGTATTAGCCGACACCGTGAGCATAAATACCCAGCATCACCCAGCAAAGGACATTGAATCTATTTGTATGACGCAGTGTCAACAGCCAAGCTGATGGAAATCCAAGAGACTCCTGAAAAGGACGTCTAATAACTTGTAGTCAAGACAACGATACTAGCAGGGTGGCCAGAAGACCAAACAAATACTGGTAGGAGCAGAACCATATTTCAGTGTAAAGGATGACCTGAGTGTGCAGGATGGAATCCTATTAGAAGTACAGAGAGAGCTGTTGTCCCCAGCTCATTATGCAAGGATGTCATGCAAAAAGTACATACCTCACATGTTGGCAGTGATTCTCAAGAGAATGCATACTGGCTGGGAATGAATATACAACTCCTCTTTCATAGAAGAATGTGATATTTGCTAATTGTGTGATAACCACCAGCAGAAAGACATTCTTTTACGATATGAATTGCCCAACAGACCATGGGAAAAGGTGGGAGTGGACTTGTGTACCTTCAAGAAAAAGCAGTAAGTGATTCCAGTGGACTAGTTACTCAAATTCTGAGGAGCTTGATGCTCTTCCTGAAACAAGAAGCAAGTCAGTGTTTGGCAAACTGAAGGTCCACTTTGTGAGATGGCATTCCAGACACTGCATTTACTGACAATAGGTCCCAATTTGCCTCAGAAGAAATTTGCAAGGAAGTGGGAGTTTGATCACCACACCTGCTCCCCAGCCTACCCACTGAGTAATTGTAGGGTGGAATCAGCTGTGAGAACAGCTAAGAGACGGTTACATAAGGCTGTTTCTCCTGGGTCAAACCCCTTTTTAGCACTTTTTGCACAGAGGAATAACCCATCACAGGGGTGACAAAACAGTGTGACTCAGGAACTCTGCTATGTCCTAACAATGTCTTGCCAAAGGGACAAGGGGTGGGGGGTCTAGGCATCCATTTATTTATTTTTTTGTTATAGTAAATAGCTTGGAAAAATATGGAAGATGTGTCTTGGTCAGCTGAACTGGAATCAGAGGGCCCATGTTCCCTGACACAATGGTTCTCAATCCGGGGTACGCAGAGGTTTTCCAGGGGTACATCAACCCATCTAGATATTTGCCTAGTTTTACAACAGACTACAGAAAAAGGACTAGCAACGTCAGTACAAATTAAAATTTCATACAATGTCTCGTTTATACTGCTCTATATACTATACACTAAAATGTAAGTATGGTATTTATATTCCAATTGATTATTTTTTGTCATATGGTAAAAAATGAGAAAGTAAGCAATTTTTCAGTAATAGTGTGCTGTGACACTTCTGTATTTTTATGTCTGATTTTGTAAGCAAGTAGTTTTTAAGTGAGGTGAAACTTGGTGGTATGGAAGACAAATCAGACTCCTGAAAGGTCTGGAAAGGTTGAGAACCACTTACCTGGAGGATCTATTATTAATAGGACACCAGGCAACATGGGGAGTTAGGCTGGAAGTAACTCAGTCACATGGACAGCAGGGTACAGGGTTTAATAAAGTTCATCTTGTTCAACTAAACCTGCATTCACCTTCAGTGTTTGCTAATGAAACAGCAGTTGTATTCATTATTTAAAACCAGCATTTTGGGATATTATTCACACAAATAAAGGTCTCCAAATTCAGAAGTAAAGCAAATCACACTCATTCCTTTCTCTTATACTGGGGGGTGATGCCCAGTAGAAAGCCAAAGGCAGTGATGCAATCCCTATGGCACAGGTCCTGGTGCTTTGCTAACAGCCACATTTGATTTTTCTTCTGAGCATTCAGCCAATTATCTACAATTTGAATGGGAGGTTTCAAGCTTAACCTCATTACAAAAGAAGATGTGGATCATTTGTAGGGCATAGAGGTTGTGTAGTCTCTGAGGTCATCTGTCCATTTGAAAACCTGAAGGTTGCCAAAATGTAAGTGATGATTTGATCAGTCCTGACTACCTTTCTCCAGGAAATAAGTTGGCATTGTCATACTCATTTCCTCTATCGTACATTGTGCTCAAACTCTAATGGCAGAAGTAAGTGGTGATTGGGATGCAATAATTTTTCTTCATTATTACTAATTATTAGAAATTTCCATAATGAATTTTATGGGGATCTGTATCAGTGAATGTGTATAAAACCAGTCAATAATATAAAACAAGGACAGGTGTATCAGATTGTAAATGTGCAGTGACCACACAGAAAGGGAGCCCATGTCAATTACTGTTGTGACACAACCCCACAACATTTGGAGCCAAGAGTGTTCAGAAATAGGTTCTGTGAAAAAATGTTAGTAATACAGTTTGATGCATGGTATCTCTGGGAATTAGTGGGTCAGCAATCTCTTTGTCTGCCACCTCTGTTTTGAATCAAAATCTGTATTGGTCTCCTACAGGAGTAAAAAGGAACTCAGATTGCATTTCATAAAACATCATTTGTTTACTATGTAGGGAGAAATGTAGAGAACATGATTTTGGAAAACAATTTTTTGGCCACTCTAACATGCTGTATTATACTTCCACAGTTTTAAGAAACAGGAGAGTTCTACCTCTCTTTCATGGAGGTCCCTGAGGCAGTAAACATGTTTAATTTAGCAGTTAAATTAGATTGGTTCCAGCAGCTGCACTTGTGATCTTTGGAGGCATGACCCTGGAGATGATCTCCTTCTCCTCCTCCTCCATCTCTAATATGCAGAGTGATTTCTGTAGCACAGAGCAGTGCTTCTCAAAAGCTGGAGAAAGACATGCCAAAAAATTCACTGACCCTTGTCACTTCCTTGGAAAGGATGTCAGAATAACATTAACCTTTTATTCCAGCCTGTTCTCTCTTATCTTTCACTAATTGCAAAGCAATACATATGTGTAACAGTGATTGCTTCTGAGAATGAATAGGGTGCAAAAATAATTTGGGAAAGGAACATAGCATGCTGCAGAGCACGTATCAGTACAAGCTAGCTAAGTATCTCTATGAGTATCAATACAAGCTAGCTAAGTATCTCTATGAGCTTTACCATTTCTGTTCAATAACATGCGTTTGTCACTTGAATAGCAAGATAATATACACATTTATGAAAACTCGAATTAGTGTCTTCATGTGTAATTTCCCAGCCAGATCCCAGACCCTGTTTTTAGCTCCTTTGCTTTTCTACAATAGTGCAAAGCATCTGGAAAGCTGGGAAAGGGAAATGAATTTATAAAGAAATACAGAGGCTGTTCCAGGATCTTAAAGGAAAATGAAAGGGAGCACCTCCAGTTAAGACATGTCTCAGTACCCCAGCTGAACCGAGTGATGAAAGGATCTGAGTCCCCACTCTGATTTACTTTGCCCTGGTACTTGCCTACCTTTTAATTTTCTCTCCTGGCCCCACATGAGAAGGACTTGCAATACACAGAGAGGACAGAACTCAGTGGTTCATGCGTGTTTACCTCAGTTTCTCTATGGGGCAACTCTGGGAAGGTCCAAGGGTGCCCCTACTCCAGAAAACTCATAACTTGTTACCCTTTTACCTGTAATCACTGCAAGTCACTTAAACAGGTATACAATTTATTTGCACCAAAACTGTTTCTTTGGGGATTCAAGAGTATTTCACAGCAGCACCATGGTTAGAAAATGGCAATATGCCCCTGTACTGGTACTTCTTCCACAGGTCAATACTGTGGCACAGGATATTCCTTGGGATATGTACAGATAACGCTCATTGACTTCCACTGAAGTTATGGGTACGTATCTGAGGGAAGAACTTGACACCTACTTTGTGGGGGAAAAAGGGGGGATGAAGAATAATTCTTACTAGGCCCATACATGCTAGTAAAATCAAAGGGGTTCTGATTGTCGTCTCAGTTGGTGCATGAAATTTACATGAATCATTACAGGAGTTAAGTGCTTCAAGAGGAAAATGGCGGTTCCCAACATGTCTACACAATAAAAGCCATTATGTGTCAAGAAGCAAGTATGTAGGATCATGGGTAGTGGGAGAGCTGAAAAATAGATGGACTGTGGGAGGTGTCTGGAAAAAAAGAAATCTCATAACTAAAATAAGGAATGTCATGCTGTCTGGAGTGGCTCATGACTGAAAGTGTCAACCTTAGGTCAGACCGTTGAAAAGCAGGGCAGACATCCCCAACTGGTTGTATCAATAATTAGATTTCACCAGCCGGTAATGTGTGAACTCCTAAAGCACTATACCAGTCTTATTGTGGAATGTCAGACAGTTCCCTTGGGCATTCCAGTCTGTCTTGCCACCGAGGGAAGCTGGACTATGGGATAGATATTCTCCTTCACCAAAAATCACAATAATATTCAGGTTACTCCCAGTCCCAAAGGTCAATTGTACTCAGATCTCAAAGCAAAGATAACGCCTATAACAAACAAGCTCAAGATTTATTAACTAAAAAAAAAAGGTGTTTACAAAGTTAAAACAGGAAACATACATACACAAATGTTACTTTTAAAATCTAAGACTGTAATAGAAGCTTCTATAATAAGCAGCTCTATATGTCCTTTAGGGCTAACATATGCTAAGCAGCTTTGGGATCTCTTGCTTACATTTAGGCATCTTTGCAGAGTACAGACAGCATAAAGATCCCAGTTTCTCCTTGTCAAGGGGTTTTATCCCCTTCACCCCAGAATCCAAGCTGATGGGATGAGATCATGCACAGGTCCCCCCTTCCTGGAGGAAGTGAGGAATGCAGTCAACAAGGTCTATATCTTTTGATGCTACACAATGCCTCGTTTGCCTTCAGTGGGCCATCTTGTGTGTAGGATGAGCACTTTACCTTAATGTTTCTTTGCCTGTTTGGCAAGTTCTGCAATTACAGACGTTTAAAGCAAACGCTCATACCCTGGATACAGAGGTTATAAATGAGATCAATACATGCAGAATCCTATGCTATTCATAAGGTCATAATACACAGGTAAGCCAGACTGGTTTCCAGCTACGCATTTGTCAGCGTTCAGTGAGGTCTGGGGCCTTGGCATGAGCCGGCACCTGCTCTGCCAGCATCACAAGGAGTATATATTAAAAAATGTAACTACTGTATATTTTCAATGGGGAAACAAAGGGTAAAAAACCTTCCCCTTTAAAGAGCAATAGTGTAGAATTAATAACGTGATAAGGACATAGGAGAGTAATTCTTTTGTATCTGCTTTTAGAAATAAGTAGTGCGAACATGTAGTTGTCAGGTTTTTATTATTTGCATTTATGACTTTGGCTGATGCTTTTGAAGAAAAGGTTTTCAAGGTTGCAAATGATACCAAAATTGGGAGGAAAAGTAAATAACGAAGAACAATGTAAACAGTGAAGAACAATGAAGGTAATATAAAAAAAGATTTAGATCATTTTGGTACTGCAGCACTGACTAATACATGGAAATACACTGGAAGGCAGAGGAAAGAAAAATGCTGAACAAATCATCAAAGAAGAATATCTACAGAATGAAAAGGTACATCAGTTTTACAATGTCTTAGTTTTTAATTCTTTGCAGACCTTATAAAAAGGGAGAGGATAATTTGTTTAGTGTAATTGCAAAATGGCCTGAATATTACTTGTGATATCTTTGTCCCCTGAAGTCAGTGGGAATTATGTCACTGACTCTACAGGACCAAGACCTGCACTCTGAAAACCTGAAAGTTCAGTTGGAACGCAGAGGTTATTTGGTTTATGCTCTGCTTACAGACCTGGGGTGAGGAGGAAGAAGAGAAGGGATGTACAGAAATGGCTTAATTAAAAAATGGAGAGGTAAGCAAGGTGAGAGAAAACAAATGGAGAATATGGGAAAAGGAGATTTAACTCTTTGGGACAGGAATTATAGGGACTGTAGATACATATAACAGTGAGGCCCTGATCCCTGACTGGAGCCTGTGTGCACTATCACAATACAAATGAATAGTAACGTATTCAAATGTAAACAACACAGAGTATATGTCCTCCCACCGATAATCCCACATGACATTCTCATAAGCAAACTAGGGAAATGTGGTCTAAATGAAATTATTATAAGGTGGATGCACAGCTGGCTGAAAAAACCTTAGTAAAAAAGTAGTTATCAATGATTTGCTGTCAGACTTGGAGGATGTATCTGGTGGGGTCCTGCAGACATTTGTCCTCGGCCCGAACTATTCGCTATTTTAATTAAAAAGAGGGGAGAGTGTGCTAATAAAATTTGTGGATGACCCCAAGCTGAGGGGGTTGGCACTTTGGAGGACAGGATTAGAATTGAAAAGTACGTTGACAAATTGCAGAATTGGTCTGAAGTCAAGAAGATGAAATTCAGTGAAGACAAGTGCAAAGCATTTTACTTGGGAAGGAAAAATCAGATGCACAAATACAAAATGGGGAATAACTAGCTAGACGTTAGTACTGCAGGAAAGGATTTAGTGATTGTAGCGGATCACAAACGGAATATGAGACAACCGTGTGTTATAGTCGCACCAAAGGCTAATATCGCTCTGGGGTGTATTAATAGGAGTTATATGTAAGACAGGGGAGGTAATTGTTCGCTCTGCTTGGCACTGGTGAGGCCTCAGCTGGATTATTGTGTTCAGTTTTGGCTGCTACATTGTATGAAAGATGTGGACAAATTGGAGAGAGTTCAGTGGAGACCAGGAATAAATGTTTTATAGAAGGTTTGGAAACCTGGTCTGTGAGGAAAGGCTAAAAAAGGGCTGGGTATGTTTAGTCTTGAGAAAAGGGGACTGAGGTGGGACCTGATAGGATTTCAACTATGTTAAGGGCTGTAATAATGAGGATGGTGATAAATTGTTCTCTGTGTCCACTGACGGTAGGACAAGAAGTAATCTGCATACTCGGCAGCAAGGAGATTTAGTTAGGTTTTAGGGAAAATTTTTCTCGCTGTAAGGGTAGATATACAAGGATAGCTAAGTACTGGAATAGGTTACCAAGGGAGGTTGAGGAATCCCTGTCACTGGAAGCTTGTAAGAACAGGATAGAAACACACCTCTCTTAGAAATGGTGTGGGTACACTTGTTCCAGCCACAGCTCATGGGGATGGACTAGATGGCCTCTGGAGGTTCCTTCCAGCCCTACATTTCTTTCATTCTGTGATACATATAAGGCATCTATTTGTGCCAGTCTAGCTTTAAGGGTGTGGGTCTTTCCCAAATAGTGAGCAGAGAAGACTATTTTAGCTAGAGTTAAAAAATATAGTTTAAATTTCTAGGGGAAAAGATTAATGAATTCCAATTTAATTTGAGAACAGTCTGAGCTTTGTGAAACCTCCAACTTCAGCTAGTTCAACCACTCCACTAAATTGGCTTATATGCATGTCAGAAAATGTAGAGGTATTGCAGAAAGAGGTACAGTATTGAACAACAGTGGAAGGGCCATAAAAAAGATAAGAGAGACTGGGTCTATGCTGTCTTTCCTGCCTAAACTCTGTGGTTTTTCACTTCCCACAGTTTACCTCCTCCTCCTCTCTCTCCCCCCCCCCCCCCCCGGGCAGGTTCCAATTGCATGGAACTATCAGCAGGCTCCTGGGAATGTGAAACAATATCTGAGAGTGGGGGCTGACTTCCCTCATTCTTCTGCGTGGGGTAGAGAGTTCTGGATGGATCTCAGATATGATGTAGGCCTAAATTCCTACAGCTGCAGAGAGGAGGATTTTGAATATATTTGCTCATACGCAGCTTCCAGTGCAGTTGGGAGGGGAGAGAGCATTATTAGCTCTAAATAATTTTGGTTAATTACTGGAACTATTAATTTGAACTTTAACCATCAGGAATACTATTTTTTATATAAAAGTTTGGAGAGTAAGACAAATGTGGCTATTGCTTCTTACCCAGTGATATAAATTACAGTATTCTGTCTTGGCATGTGTCATTGAATAGTCCAAGGGGGATCTGGCTAAGATTCCAAACTAATCATAGGGCACACAATGAAACAAACAAACAATTGGAAAACTGTGTGTGCGTGCATACATTCATCGACTTAATGCAAAACTTTGAGGACTTTTAGTTTTATTATTATGTTTTCGTCTCTGTGGGTTGGGATAGGTGAAGAGAGAATGTAGGCAGCTGAATTATGGATTCATATTCCAACTGTGCATAGGCTACTGTAATAACACTAGGGACTAGAAATATATTTCTTGCTCAGAGTTTACTAAAAACAGAACTTTAACTCATCATAAGGGAGTTCCTTAGGTGAAATTAATGATCGCAGATATAGAGCTAATTTATTTCTAACTGCTGAATCTGAATGAAAGCTAAAAAAACACCTGGCCACTTTATTTAGCAACACAATATGGAATTGGATTTTTAGAAGGCATTGTAGGAGCTCATTCCGATTCTGATTTAAAATTGTTTTCAACCATCAGCTAATCCATTACATCTCCTGCAATTTCATAAATCCAATTTAAAAAACAGAATGTGGGAAAAACAAATCACATTTCAAATTAAAATCTGCTGTGAAAAGATCTAAAAACATTAATAGCTCTAATATATAGAAAGCTATCATCACTAAATGACTGGTATTTAGACTTCTGCCTTTAAACACACAGAAGGAAATATAAAATGCTAAAATGTCACAGGAAAGCTGTTCCATTTCAGATCAAAGTATAAATATTTAACTTAGGATGACTTGAGTTTTATTATTCACTGTCAACATTTATTTGATGTAAACCACAGTCAGGTCACCAGGACTTGCTGTATTATGGCACAAAAACACATGAATATATTAGCATCGCTTGATTATTGTTTAAACAAAAAATTTAAAATGAATTTATAATTCACTGAAAATGAAGTAGAACGCTCATGAAAGATGATAGGTTTATAGCTTTGGGTCCTATTCCTTAAATCAGGTGAAGTGCAGAACTGGCAGTGCAAGCTTCCACACACTGCCTTGCTGATGTATGGTAACACGGACCTGTATGCTTTGAGGGCAGTTCTGTCTGCATGCTAAGGCCTTGTCTACCTGAAGGAAGAAGGATGGCCCAGTGCTCGTGATGCTGACTTGGACGACCTTATTTAATTCTCTGCTTTTCCACAAGACTGTCTTTGAGCTTGTTCCTCAAAGGTATTTAGGAGCTTGACTCCCATTGAAACCCATTGTCTACATGAACATTTAGTTCACAATAAGCTAGGGTGTGAATCTATTCTGTGCTGGTCTACCATGCGCTAACTGTACATGTACACTTTGCTGATTTACAATAGTAGTTTGTCAATGCTCTTTGATTCAGTCCTCTTTGAAACAGGAGTAGAGCAAAGCTCATTAACTAACTGTTTAAGGCACGTCAGCAAGGTGCACGTGAGTAGTTAGTCCATGGCAGTTACCGTGCAGCAGATTCACATCCCAGCTTGCCGCTGTCTAGTTATTCTTGCAGAGACAAGCCCTTAATCTGTCTATTCGGAGTTCCCCATCTGTAAAATGGAGATGATGATACTTCCCTACTTTACAGGGATATTGCAAGGATAAATGCATTAGATTGTCTTGAGCTATGAGAGTAATGAGGGCTATACAAGTACAGTGGATAGATAAATTCTGCACTAGGAGTAAAATCCTGAGAGTATTGCCATTAACTTCAATAAGGCTTGGATTTCACCCTTAGAAGAGTGCCTGGCTACTGATTGCTGTAGTCATGGTGAATTTTCTGTATAGTTAAGGCCTAACAAACTTGTAATTATTGCTTGAGAGGCTGATAATAGAACCTTTTTGTAGCATCCCCTGAACTTCAGTGGCCCCATACAATAACTGTTGTAAAGCCAGAATTTCATATATAACATAGTGTATAGTTGGAATTCTTTAGTGAATTCCCTAGGCTTTTGGAAAATGTTGACTCTATCAATTTCCTTTTAATGTAGTGCTCTAAAACACCCTACCATATGTATTGTGGACAAATAACCCTATTATAGTGAACAGTCTCTTGATAGCATAGTTTACTTAAAATGAAGCCTTTGCTATCTGTTCCAAAATGGTGTCTGGAGAAAAATTGTTACATTTGAGGCTGTGAGGGTAAGGGGAAAGGAAATCTGTAATACCTGTGTGACAGAGTGCTCAGGTCTGACAGATGCATCAGCACTCTGATCACTGTAGCCTCAATTAGTTTCCGTGGTGACGTCTGACTGAGAAAATAGCTAATCAGAAGGAAAGGCTGGGGAGATCAGGAACTAATTAGCCCTCAGCTAGCTAACTTGATAAAAGCCAGGAAGGAAATGTTACAAGCGGGAGGACATGGCTAGCTGGGTCTAGACTGCAAGAGGTCCCAAGACCCGGAGCTCTCGTTTTCCCCTCTAAGGCCCTGGTAAAGAGGGACTGAAAGATATGGAGATTAAAAACTGTAATGTTCTGTACTGGTGTTGGTGGAAGGATTTAGAATAAAATACAGACTGAACGCTAAAAGAAAGTGGGCTTGAGCAGTTTCTGGGGCATCAGAGGATGGGGACAGAACATCTCTGTCACAATGTGACAAAAAGATTGAATCCTAATCTTTTTCTACACTAGGAATGTTTGAGCCTGTGTTATCAACTTTTGGAGACCTAGTGTAGACAGCTTGTTGGCTGCTGGCACAGTTTGGAGTATCTTTTTATTAAACTTGCTCCCAGGATGGGTAGATGACATGGTTCTGAAAACCGTATCATCAGCCAGAGGGTTGTCTACCCTCTGGTACCCAATGTTGGAAACCCCTATTGAACAGAGCTGGTATGTTAATAATATTGGGATTTTTTTCGGAAGTTTTCCTAGTATAGACAAGGCAAAACAGGAAGATAAGGCTTGGGGGCATGGTGCTTAAAGCTCTGCCAACTGCAGTGCAGAGTTGATTAGCTGAGTAACTGTTGGTGTTCACAGCGAGCAAAGCTGCAAGGTGGAGGATAAGCTCTGAAAGTGAAGATGAAATAAGGTTGTGCAAGAATTTGAAAAACAGCAGGTACTGCATTCCTTGGTGAGTAAGAATTCAGCTGAGGTCAATAAAGACTAGCATCTAATGTCTGTTGCTTGTATGTTCTTAAAAGATCTGAGCAACAGCATCCCTAACTTCTTGGATTGAGTTTAGAAAGGAGTTGATGTGATAGGAAGCGATGAGGGTATACATAAGAATGTAGTAAACTGCAGAGTCAAGAGCTATGTCAAGGCAGTCTGTAGAGTCAAGGTACTAGTAGGGTGTTGGTATTCTTGCTCTTTATTCTATGGAATCAGACCTGTTCAACTATGGGTCATAAGTCCTATACCATTGACAGCTAATGGAGATTCTCCTTTAGCTCAAGCAGAATGAATGGTTCTGTGCTTTCTGAGTAGAAGAATCCAGAAATCCACTTGAATTTTCAAGTGGCCATGATGTACATCATAGTGATATTAAGTGTTGGGAAGCCACAGGCTTTGTTACTGTAGAACTAGGAGGTATTGGAGAGGTGCAAATGTTGTGTGGCCTTGTATGCATTGTTGATAGTGGGAGGGGTAGGGAAGTGTGCAGATGGAGAGAAACCTACTTCTCCCCCCTACCCCACAAGACAAAAGAATAGGAGGAAATAAGAAATAGGAGAGCGCTAAATGATGCTCTTCTTGTCTAGAAGAAAGACCTTGGTGTGGAGGTATTCAACTTGATAAGGCTGGAGTGGATACAGGCAAGGGTGAGAGAGAAATGTAGTGGTACCTTCTCTCTAGCACTACTGAAACCAGAATTGCCTGCCCTTGAAATAAAACTAGAGGAGGAGAAAGGATGCACAGAGATTTACATCTCCCACTTATAGTGGGTGACTCCAATGATAAATACGTGGCAATTTCTTATTGCAAATGTTGTTACATGAGCAACAGAATTTTTCTACTGCCCACTCCCCAGTCTTCTTGTCTAGATACAACATCAGTGCAACAGACTTTTCATTCAAGAAAACTGGCAAACTTTCAAGAAAACATGTAAATATTTTGTCCAGAAATGTTGCATAGACTGACCACTTTAAATGCTAGCTGGCTTTCCCAGTTCTTGCTGTACAACTCTCAAGCCTACCCAACATGCTTCTTGTGAAAGCTTTGCCTGCCTCTTTGAATCTCCGACCCCTTCTTGCATCCCTGTGTGGCCTTTGGTCTCATCAGCCCTTTCAAATGCCTCATTGTCACCTTAAAGGCTCGCCACATTTTTGTCCCTGCCTCCATCCTGTCTTTCATCTCCTACTGCCCCCTTGCTTATGATCCAGGCTGTGTCAACTTGCCACCCTTGATTTTCTCTGTCCATTTTTATCATGTTCCAGGGTTAAGACACATCTTCCTTAATGCTTTGAGCTGTGGAACTTCCATGGGCAGATTTACAAATTTTGGACTCATTCAAGTCAATGGAAAAACTCCCATTGACTTCAATGAAGCAGGATTCACTCACTGGGAAAACTGAATGATGGGGTCAGTAAGACCTTGTCCAGATCTTATGTGGCTGAGGAGGCTCCAGAGATTTGACAAGCAGAAGGAATGCAGATATCACAACAGGAGAGGGAGACAGGCCTGCTGCAGCATCAAAGATGCTGTCTACCTTCTTAGCTCATGTTCCCCTGGCCTCCTTCACCAGCCTCCAACAGTACAATATCTTCCTGTTTATATCTTCTATATACAAATCTGAATTTACACCCTGAATGTTTGTTTCAGATGAAAGTAAGGAAGAACAAATGTAGGGTCTGTATGAGAGAAGCAGAAAAGTGGTCAGGGGAATCCTTAGATGTAGTGATGCAGAACCCACAAAAGAATGTTTTACATGTCCTTATAGTGGCACAAGTATATTCATGACACCTCAGGACATCTGAGTTCCCCTCCTCTTGGGTACCAACCTGTGCCTCTGCCTACTTTATTCCCTCCCTCTCAGGATGCTAGCCTGCATAACCCCCCCACCCCAACACACACACATACTTAAGACAACGTCTATGTCTGTGCTTTTCTTCTCCTCCTCTCAGGATACCCCATCCCTAAATCCAGTCCATCTGTGCTCCCCTCCCCCATTTCTCTCCTGAATTGCTGGGGCAGAGTGGGGAGAAATCTTTCAACTCTCTCTATTTCCTCCAGGGGATGGCACAAGTTTTAGGTTATGTTGCCAACCTCCTGCTTTGCCTCCCAGAGAAATGCTAGGCTAGGGAAGATGGAGTTTGAGTTCCGTGCTCAGCTGGCTAATAAGATGGGTGAGCTGTGCAGCTACAGTTTCCCTGTATTGCCCTGTGGTGGGGTGTGCTTACCCCACACTGGGCAGGAAGGGGTTAACTCCACACTCTGGGTAGAGGAAGCCACACCCCCTCGTCTTTGCTGGGCATGCTCCAACTGGAGCACTGAGATACAAGAGAGCAGCTCAGTCTGGGCAGACCACCAAGGAGGGAGAATGCATGTTGCAGGCTCCAGCCCAGGAGCTTCTGAAGCCCCAGACTACGGAAGCATAAATCTGCATAAATTTGCAGCTAGTTTCTTTAAAGGTTCTTTGTTTTATGTTGGTCTGTTAGTTCTGCAATGTTCATATGCAGAAACTTTGTTCTTCTGTCCTTTCTGATACCTGACCACTAACTGGCTGGCTCATTAGAGAGACAAGGTGGGCGAGGCAATATATTTCATTGGACCATCTTCTGTTGGTGAGAGAAACAAGCTTTTGAGCCATACACCATTCTTCCTCAGGAAATGGGACTTGGACTAACCCTCTAAAACTAGTTGTGTAGACAGTGCTTTGAATTTGCGAGCCCTGCCCCTTCCTAGGCTTCAGAGCCTGAGCCCCAGCCTGAGTCACAGCTTCAAAGGGTTGTCTACACAGCTATTTTTAGCGCATTAGTACAAGCCCCGCTAGCCCAAGTCTCTTGACCAGGTCTGGGAAGCTCGCTTCTGCTCACTCCAAAATGCCGTGCAGATGTATCCTACATGACTTAGGAGTCCAAGACCCATTTTCAAAAGTCACTTAGACATTTAGAAGCCTAAATTCCAGTGGATTAGGTTCCTAGGCATCCAAGTGACTGAAAATGGGTCTGTGACTTTGAAAAACCTTTTGACTGTTACCCCAGGTTTTCTTGGTTAATGTTGAGTGCTTCCTAGTTTCAGTGCAGCTGGAAATACTGTAGGAAAAGTAACTTTTGTGAAGTTCATTGCATCTGCTTTCAGCTGAGAAAATTCAAAACCAACTTTTTTCAAATCCTTAAAGGTTTGGGTCAATTCTTACTCTGTCGCTCGTACCCAGTAAAGAAATAAACAAACAACATATATAAGTCTCTTCTTTATAATCAAAGATTAATATGAGGAACTGCATTTATTTTTAAACATAAATTAATATGAATCAGCTATTTCAGTCCACAGTGGGAAGGTGCATGTTTTCTTGGCTCATCCAGGAGTCTCTTTGCCTTGTAATTCTTTTCCATCATTAAACACTGAACACCACTATTCATTGTGAAACTGGTGTCTTTCAGAACAAATAGTATGAGATCACGTAATGAAAGATTGTATCACAATGCGGACTGAGTTAAGATTGCACAGGCAGAGAATTATTAACACCAAATGCATCCGATGAAGTGAGCTGTAGCTCACGAAAGCTTATGCTCAAATAAATTTGTTAGTCTCTAAAGTGCCACAAGTCCTCCTTTTCTTTTAACACCAAAGTGAGACTAGAGCTCATGCTCTTCTCCTGGCATTAGTACTTAAGTCCTGCCAGAATGCTCAAGGGTGCCATTCCAGCACATTTTTGGGGAGAGAGAGGGCATCTTTTATGGTACTTCTGATACTTTGTATTCCTGCACTTCTCAAGTGCAGCACTCACTCACTGCCTGGCCCCCAGTGGATCCTCTACTGCAGCAGCTGCCACTGTCACCCATCTCCTACCCTTCAATCCAGTGCTCTTGCTGTATGCCTACGAGCACAGTCAGTGTGAAGGGTATGTTAGGGAGCTGTGGGGCTGGAGCATATTCAGTGCAGATTGCTAATATCTCTAAACATTCAGTCTCTCCTAATAAGTTCTACTGAGCACATCTGGTGATTTTCAGAGGCTTGTGCCTCAGACAAAGCTGTTATATTTTCATGGGGACATGAAAAAGTCACTCTCTGGCCCAGGATGATTGCCTCTGCCAAATTTTAAATTCCTGCTTCAAGCCAAGGAAGCACTAAAGCTCTGCAAAGACAAGGTTAGGGAAAATATTGAACACTGAATACTACCCAGTTTGCTGTACCTTTCTCTTGGAAATGGCTCAGACGTTTTTGCTGACACTTAAAACAGAACCAAAACAAAATGAAAAATCAGTCTGAGGCCACGAATGAGTAAGGAAAATTTCAGCCCAAATAATTAGTCTGTTCAAATTACAAGCAAATGAAAACATAGCCTTATTATAATGGTAAGTTTTAGGTACCCTTAACTATGGGAGTGGATATTAAGTCTGCCTGTGATACTCTATCACTTATTATTATAATGGGTAACTCAATTCTGCTTCTCCTGACTTCAATAGGAGCAACATCATGCCTCTTGTAGGTGAAAAGCACTGCAGATGTAATGCTTTCCTCTTTTATCAGTACTTTGCCTACAAAACTTGGCGATAACCCAGCAAGTACTGTGACTAATAATTTACTGCTGCCTTGTAAACTGTTCGAAAATTACACATTTCTTTTGCTGAAGTTAACCATGCCACAATCACTAGAAGCTTAAATTAAATAGCATCATCTCTTCCTCAGCCTCACCTAGACAGGTGAAAGTACAGGGGGAATGATTAATCTGATTATCCTGCTATTCCAGAGATATGAGTTAGTGCAGACATCTCAGCTTTTTCATCGCCATGCTCTGAAGCATAAAACCAATCACAAAAGGAGGGAGCTGAATCTTCAGGTGGTAATTCCCAGTAATTAATGCCTTGGGGAGAACTCAGCCCCATAATAGCATAATAACCTGGTAAGTCTGCCAGTGAAGTGGTTTCTTCTCAGTAAATGCAGTTCATTTTTGTCAGTCATTGTCCTGATGGAAAACTGCAGTGTTCCCTTTGATAAAACAGGACTGCTAGAAAAATGGTTCTCCCATGCTCTGCTCTTTTGTTTGTTTGCAGCTACCAAAAATTGGCAAGCCTTTAGATAAGGTATCTGTCTCATGCTGGCTGCTGTATCATTTTTAGTATTTTCTGGAGGTTTACTGTATCTATATAAGGTATGTAATTCTAATAGGCCAAATCCTGAAGCCTTTACTCAGCTTTTACTTTGCTCTTATTCGAGCCAGACTTTCACTGAAGTCAAGTTGAGTTATGGCAGAAAAAGGAATGAGTAAGGTTTCGCTCCATGCTACGCAGAATCTTTCACTGGCTTGAAGTGAAATAGAATATTTGCTCAGCACTTAGCAAACATTGCAACAGCTTGTTGCTGCAAACAACTACCAGTAATTATCCAGGTGCTGAACACAGCTTGCAAATAACATGTTTGCAATAACTGTTAGGTCTATATCCAGGCCTATTATTGCACATCAGATATAGGAGAATTTAAAGATATGTAAAAGGGGTAGAATATCGGACTATCAAATTGTTGTAAATCTTTGTCATGTCATTGTGTTAATGGAATAAACATTGAAATTAGTGTTGAGTGGAAATGTCCATTAAATGTATAGAACCAAAATAAACACTAAAATGTAAAAAAATAGCAATAAGAGAGAGGAAAAACCTTTCAATCATCTAGTTTATCTACTCCCGGTGTAGGATTGCTTTGCAAAGTGTGGTTTTTAGTTTTAAAAGTCCCAGAGGATGAAGGATGAAGCTTCCATCGCTTTTCTTGGGAGATTAGTCCATATTCTAAAAGATCCAGTCCTTCAGACCTTTTCTCTGTTGTTCAGCTTAAAATTTTTCTGTGTTCATTATGCCTCGTTATACTCCTTTTACAACGCTAAATAACTTCTTTCTCCTTGGAAAGTTTACACCGATGAATGGGTTTAGTGATCTGCTGAAGGCACTGCATTGTGAATATAAAGTAAATGATACTTTCTATTTAAGGGGAAAAGTTCACCTCCTATAGTTACTCTGAGCTGTAATGATCTTCCCTCTGGCTGGAAGTGGCTCCCTTCAGACCCACAATGTCACTTTCCAAGTATCAGAAAAAGGAAGGGGAGAAACTGGTGGTGCTCTTCACCCACTGCCAGGGGTTGCCTTTACTGTGCTCCCAGCCCTGCTAGCCTGGAGAAATTGGGAACAAGATAATGATTTAAGCTCTTGTCCCCTGCTTGGCAGCCATTGCAATTAGCCCTTTCTCTCTATTTATTTATTTTTTAAATCTTGTGCTGCATATATCTTTCCTTTCAGATCTTTGTTATGAAAGGAAGCTCTCACTTTTAATCCCTTCTTTTTGAAGTGGGAGAGTTTGAGGCATACTGGAACAACTGATTTCTAAGCCTGGCAACAAGCCACACTTCACATCATCAGGCAAAGTGGGGTGAGTGTACATGCGTGCGCGTTTGTTGGTGTTCTCTCTGTGGGGTTGAAAGCCATCAGCGGTGAGAGCGCATGTCCATGATCATCAAGTGTGGAAAGTTTCCAAATCAGGTCAGCTATTTAGATCATTTTTCATAAGGAACATTTGCTGCTTTGAAGTCCAGCACTCTGGAGGCAGACAGAGAGTGTTCTGGCACATATCAGTACAAACATGACATGACTGACTCAAGTTTTGTTTAGATAAATGTTTGACTCTGGGACCTGGCACACTCTTTTCAGTCTGTAATGGCAAAGATCCATATTGGAGATTATATTAAGATGACATGATAGGAAAGAAGGAAGCTACTGCACATGTCCCATTAGCACTTCTGAAACACCTGCAACTAGGAATGATTTTATTTTAGTTTATTTAACTAAGAAATGTTGTCTGTCAGCCGTATTTGTGGCAGTACATAATGCGAAAGCATGGAAAGCTAGCAAGGGAGATTTCAAGGGAAATAGATTGTTATTTAAGCAAAGCATTTTAAAGTAATGAATCCCAAGGAAAGCTACGTGAAATGCTTTTTAATTTTGAAAGCAGTTTTCCTAGAAAATTAAGACCTGCTCCTGCAAGATCTTACTTACCCATGTAGTCCCACTGGAATCAATTGTACTACACACATGAGTAAGGATTTTTAGGATCTTGACCTCTATTTGTATTAGTAAAGCTGTTTCTGTTCTCTTTGGGAAATAACAAAGCTGGCACCTTCCTCCCTGTTTTTTTGCTTACAGAAGTTTGGTTCTCAGGAAAATTGAAAAGAGTGCAAATGTTAGTTCTCAAAAGTTGTCAAGGTTCCTTCCCCACTCTGAACTTTAGTGTACAGATGTGGGGACCTGCATGAAAGACCCCCAAGCTTATTTTTACCAGCTTAGGTTAAAACTTCCCCAAGGTACAAACTGTTTTACCTTTTGTCCCTGGACCTTATGCTGCCACCACCAAAGTGCCTAACAAAAATAATAGGGGAAGTGCCCACTTCAAAACATCTCTCTTCCCCCTCCCCCCCCAAAAAATATCCCCCCAAGCACTACACCCCCTTTCCTGGGGAAGGCTTGATAAAAATCCTTACCAATTTGCATAGGTGAACACAGACCCAAACCCTTGGATCTTAAGAACAATGAAAAAGCAATCAGGTTCTTAAAAGAGAATTTTAATTAAAGGAAAAAGTAAAAGAAAAACCTCTGTAAAATCAGGAAGGGAAATAACTTGGAGTAGTCAATTCAAAACATAGAGAATCCCTCTAGGCAAAACCTTAAGTTACAAAAAGAGACACAGACAGGAATATACATTCCATTCAGCACAACTTATTTTATCAGCTATTTAAACAAAACAGAATCTAACGCATATCTAACTAGATTGCTTACTAACTCTTTACAGGAGTTCTGACCTGCATTCCTGCTCTGGTCCCAGCAAAAGCATCACACAGACAGAGAGGACCCTTTGTTTCCCCTCACCCCTCCAGCTTTGAAAGTATCTTGTCTCCTCATTGGTCATTTTGGTCAGGTGCCAGCGAAGTTATCTAGCTTCTTAAGCCTTTACAGGTGAAAGGGTTTTTCCTCTGGCCAGGAGGGATTTAAAGGTGTTTACCCTTCCCTTTATATTTATGACCAAAGTTAATTTCTTTTAGTTGTGGGTAGACAAGAGAGTGAACAGTATAGAATCAGATTCTGAAATCCTTACCTTCCATGGGCAATACATTACAATGTAAACATTCCCATTTGTTTCAGCAAGACCATTTGAATAAAGATAGCAGAACCTGGCCTTTAGGATGTTATATGGTATTAACAAAGCATACCTTAAAAAACCCTAACCATTTAAAAAAAAGATGCTGGGGGGTGGTGGTGTAGTGCCCCAAAACAGCTAAAATGAAGGATTTTTAGTCATTGCTTACACTAACAGCAGCACAATCGTCTGCCTAAAATGGAAGCTGTTTCGATAAAGTGCGAGTCTTGTGGGAAAAGTGATCTACTATTGTTCTGAGGATTGTAATGTATTACCCACCTGACTGCAATTTGATTTTTGAGGATCACAAAGAAAGTCCTATACTGCAGATTTTATAAAAGTAAGAGTGAAGAAAAATACCACCTTAACAGAGACTAGTGAAATTAACATTTCCTGACAGAACAGAGATCAAACTACAGATCAGGTCCTTCTCAAATCTTAGCACCCGCCCGGTTGTCTCTTGTCTGCTGCATTACCTCCTGGATGACTGAGGGTATCATGCATATGCAAATTTGTGACATCCAAGAAGCTCCTTCAACATTGCCTCCAGAAAAACTAATAAATATGAACGACCCTATCAACCACAGCACAGTCTTCTTAATTTAACAGGATAAAGGTTTGGTGTTCTCACTAACCATAGAGGTGAAAGAACACTGCATGTGTACATCTTTTATCTAAGCATTCTCTTTGCATGTGCTTGCATTTATTTGTCCTCTCTTTTGTGCAACTTGTACTATTAAGATTATTTTTTTATTTGCACATTATCTATTAGAAAAATCTCAGACTATTTCAATAAACACAAAGCATGGACTCCATGTATACTATTCATCTCGTTCCTCAGAAGGGAAGGAAGATTAGCGCAGGGTAAACAATTCTAGGATGACAACAGGCAGAGTCATATTGTTAATACAAGAGATAAGCATGATTTCTAAGATTAGCTTATTAGTTGGGCACTGTAAATTTTCCTGTTGCTGCTTTAATCCAAATACATTTTGGAATTTATTTTGTTCTCTCACGTAGTCACACTCACCTATCTTAGGGCTAATAATGTAAACCTGGTGTAGAGCACAAGCTCGAACATATTTTTCACAAGTTGTATATGTTGTGATTTAGAATTTTAATTTTAATATAATTATACATTTATAATAATGTTAAAAATTTATATACCCTATATATATACCCTGGTCCATCCCACTAACACCCTATCCATCAATATAACCCTAGAAATGACTATATGCAGGAAATCACCCGGTCACCACAGCCATACTAAAAAAAATCTGTTATCTACAGTTAGGTACTCAGATACCACAAAGTTTGCTCTGAAGAGAGAGCCTGGGATATGTATCCCCTACACGTCCTTAAAACTGCCATCGCTAAACAAGGACACTCCACCAGAGAAGTAAATCACATTATGGAAAGGGCCACACAAATACCCCAGGAGAACCTGCTTCAATACAGAAAAAAGAAACCTACCAACCTCTTTTTCTTTAATGTGACTTTATTCTGTCAGTACAAAGAAGAGTGAACTCTCATGCAACCAGAACAGAGACAGTGGATGACTTGTACTTCCAGGTGGGTGGGAGTACTCTTAGTTGTCACCTACCACCCTATACTGGAATCCATACGGGGTATCATCAAACAATTACAACCATGGTCTTAACAGGGACACTGATTTTATGGCTGATTACAACAATTTGTAACACACCACACTGTCTGCTACCCTTAATTGCCCACTTCAAACCCTTTATGCATAACAATCTAGCCCTCAATTTCCCACTTCATTTCAAGTGACTGACTCCAACATATTGTCCGTCTCCTTTACAATCTGTCTCAACTTGTATTTAGCTCAGACACACTGATTTCCTTTCCCACACTTGAAGAAGAGCTCTCTGTATCTCAAAAGGTTGTACCTTCCAGCAACAGAAGTTGGTCCAATAAAAGATAGGTTTCAGAGTAACAGCCGTGTTAGTCTGTATTCGCAAAAAGAAAAGGAGTACTTGTGGCACCTTAGAGACTAACCAATTTATTTGAGCATGAGCTTTCGTGAGCTACAGCTCACTTCATCGGATGCATCCGTTAGTCTCTAAGGTGCCACAAGTACTCCTTTTCTTTTTGCCAATAAAAGATATTAATTCACCCACCTTGTGTCTCTCATATCCTGGCACCAACATGGCTACAAATGACAGTGCAAATATCTCTTAGGTGCCATTTTAGAAATGAGAATACAATAATGCTTAGTTGGCCTAACACACATGCATTCTGAAAAGGAAAGTAAGTGAAAATATTGCCTAGATTCTACAGCAAAGAAGGAAATGTGCTTCTGCTGGATACTATGGCCAGATCTTCAGCCATAAGGAATCCCTGGCTCATGAGAACACTACCTCACCCAGAACAGTCTGAAACACCAGGGTTATCTTTACTGCTTATGATCCACTGCTCAATGCTTAGGTGGTGTAGAGTTAGAGGTGCTTCATGATGACAGAGATCCGTGGGGATCATAGGCGCTGACTCTGTGGCTGCTCCAGGGCTGGAGCAGCAATGGAAAAATATTAGCAGGTGCTTAGCACCCACTGGCAGCTATGTTCTGCCCGCCCCCCCAGCCTTCTCCCAACACCTCCAGCCCCCTGGTGGACCTGCTGGTCAACTCTTCCCCATCCCTCCCAGCGCCTCCCATCCGCCATGATCAGCTGTTCTGCGGTGTGTGGGAGGCGTGGGGAAGGAGCAGGAATGGGGTGCGCTTGTGGGGGGGATCGGGGGCAGGAAGAGATGGGGTTGGGGTGGACCTGAAGGGGGGGGGTGGGTCAAGCACCCCCAATGTAGAGAGGAAGTCAGTGCGTATGCGTGGGGATAATAATTTTGAGTGCTCTGTGGGACCGGAAGTCTTCCTAGGTCCTTTTCCGCAGAACTGCTGCCTAGCCATTCGGCCCCTAGTCTGTAGCGGTGCATTGGATTCTTCCGTCCTAAGTGCAGGACCCTGCACTTGTCCTTATTGAACCTCATCAGATTTCTTTTGGCCCAATCCTCCAATTTGTCTAGGTCCTTCTGTATCCTATCCCTCCCCTCCAGCGTATCTACCACTCCTCCCAGTTTAGTATCATCCGCAAATTTGCTGAGAGTGCAATCTACACCATCCTCCAGATCATTTATGAAGATATTGAACAAAACCGGCCCCAGGACCGACCCCTGGGGCACTCCACTTGACACCGGTTGCCAACTAGACATGGAGCCATTGATCACTACCCGTTGAGCCCGACAATCTAGCCAGCTTTCTACCCACCTTATAGTGCATTCATCCAGCCCATACTTCCTTAACTTGCTGACAAGAATACTGTGGGAGACTGTGTCAAAAGCTTTGCTAAAGTCAAGAAACAATATATCCACTGCTTTCCCTTCATCCACAGAACCAGTATTCTCATCATAAAAGGCGATTAGATTAGTCAGGCATGACCTTCCCTTGGTGAATCCATGCTGGCTGTTCCTGATCACTTTCCTCTCATGCAAGTGCTTCAGGATTGATTCTTTGAGGACCTGCTCCATGATTTTTCCAGGGACTGAGGTGAGGCTGACTGGCCTGTAGTTCCCAGGATCCTCCTCCTTCCCTTTTTTAAAGATTGGCACTACATGAGCCTTTTTCCAGTAATCCGGGACTTCCCCCGTTCGCCACGAGTTTTCAAAGATAATGGCCAATGGCTCTGCAATCACAGCCGCCAATTCCTTCAGCACTCTCGGATGCAACTCGTCCGGCCCCATGGACTTGTGCACGTCCAGCTTTTCTAAATAGTCCCTAACCACCTCTATCTCCACAGAGGGCTGGCCATCTCTTCCCCATTTTGTGATGCCCAGCGCAGCAGTCTGGGAGCTGACCTTGTTAGTGAAGACAGAGGCAAAAAAAGCATTGAGTACATTAGCTTTTTCCACATCCTCTGTCACTAGGTTGCCTCCCTCATTCAGTAAGGGGCCCACACTTTCCTTGGCTTTCTTCTTGTTGCCAACATACCTGAAGAAACCCTTCTTGTTACTCTTGACATCTCTTGCTAGCTGCAGCTCCAGGTGCGATTTGGCCCTCCTGATATCATTCCTACATGCCCAAGCAATATTTTTATATTCTTCCCTGGTCATATGTCCAACCTTCCACTTCTTGTAAGCTTCTTTTTTATGTTTAAGATCCGCTAGGATTTCACCGTTAAGCCAAGCTGGTCGCCTGCCATATTTACTATTCTTTCAACTCAGCGGGATGGTTTGTCCCTGTAACCTCAACAGGGATTCCTTGAAATACAGCCAGCTCTCCTGGACTCCTTTCCCCTTCATGTTAGTCCTCCAGGGGATCCTGGCCATCCGTTCCCTGAGGGAGTCGAAGTCTGCTTTCCTGAAGTCCAGGGTCCGTATCCTGCTGCTTACCTTTCTCCCCTGCGTCAGGATCCTGAACTCAACCAACTCATGGTCACTGCCTCCCAGATTCCCATCCACTTTTGCTTCCCCCACTAATTCTTCCCGGTTTGTGAGCAGCAGGTCAAGAAAAGCACCCCCCCTAGTTGGCTCCTCTAGCACTTGCGCCAGGAAATTGTCCCCTACGCTTTCCAAAAACTTCCTGGATTGTCTATGCACTGCTGTATTGCTCTCCCAGCAGATATCAGGAAAATTAAAGTCACCCATGAGAATCAGGGCATGCGATCTAGTAGCTTCCGTGAGCTGCCGGAAGAAAGCCTCATCTACCTCATCCCCCTGGTCCGGTGGTCTATAGCAGACTCCCACCACTACATCACTCTTGTTGCACACACTTCTAAACTTAATCCAGAGACACTCAGGTTTTTCTACAGTTTCGTACCGGAGCTCTGAGCAGTCATACTGCTCCCTTACATACAGTGCTACTCCCCCACCTTTTCTGCCCTGCCTGTCCTTCCTGAACAGTTTATAACCATCCATGACAGTACTCCAGTCATGTGAGTTATCCCACCAAGTCTCTGTTATTCCAATCACGTCATAGTTCCTTGACATCACCAGGACCTCCAGTTCTCCCTGCTTGTTTCCAAGGCTTTGTGCATTTGTATATAAGCACTTGAGATAACCTGTTGATCGCCCCTCATTCCCAGTATGAGGCAGGAGCCCTCCCCTCACAGACATTCCTGCCTGTGCTTCCTCCCGGTATCCCGCTTTCCCACTTACCTCAGGGCTTTGGTCTCCTTCCCCCGGTGAACCTAGTTTAAAGGCCTCCTCACTAGGTTAGCCAGCCTGCTGGCAAACAGTAGGAGGAGTTCTACGTGCTACTCAGTCCTTCTGCTCTGTCAGCCTATAGAGTGTCCCATTAATAATTGCTGTTACTGACCAGCACACATTATGTACAAGAAAATTAGTTGTAGCAGGAGTGGAGGGAGAAAAGGAGTCTTCCCAAAGGATACCTTTAAGCCCTTTGCAGACTGGATTTCTTTTTAAAAGATATGCTATAGCTCAACCAGAAGTTGTGGGAATTAATATGGGTCATATCTCCAAGAGGCAAAGCACAGACCTTGCAGCCCATGGGTATGGTGGCTTTATGCCACTTTTTTCCCACCCTCCTGGCCTGTTACAGAGGCTGGAGAGACCCACTCGCCCCACCCCCCATCAGTTATACAGTGCATGGGTGGGGGCAGATTGTTCAATTCAGAGGTCACTATGTGGAGAGGAATGTTCACTACAGTGCCTCTCAACTTTTCTAGACCACTGTACCCCTTTCAAGAGTCTGATTTGTCCAAGTTTCACCTCACTTAAAATCTTACAAAATCAGACATAAAAATACTAAAGTGTCATAGCACACTATTACTGAAAAATTGCTCACTCTCTCATTTTTACCATATAATTATACAATAAATCAATTGGAATATAAATATTGTACTTACATTTCAGTGTATAATATACAGAGCAGTATAAACAAATCATTGTTTATGAAATTTTAGTTTGTACCAACTTTGCTAATGCTTTTTATGTAGCCTGTTGTAAAATTAGGCAAATATCTAGATGAGTTGATGTACCCTCTGAAAGACCTCTGAGTACCCCTGTACATGAACCCCTGTTTGAGAACCACCGCACTACAAGATGGCACATTTTCACGTTGTTGTTCTGAGAAAGATGACAACGCTACTATTGTGTCACTTACTTGTGAAGAAGAGAGAGGATCATGGAAATCATCCTGTGACATGAACTAGTGCAGATAGAATGCTTGGACAGGGAGAAAAAGTTTGCTGTACTTATACTGCTGATATTTACTTTTAGTGTTCAGGCCGGGTGTGTGAGAGAGAAAAATTTGGGATTAGTAAGAGTGTTGGAGTGGTACCTAGAAAAAAGCAAAGGACACAGTTATGGATGCGGGGGTATTTTTTAAATTAACTCTATAATCCAATACCTTTATCTTGTTTGAAATTTTTGCAGATGATGACACACAGAAATGACTCTGGGTTGACTCAGTTCTGAGAAACTACATCAATGAAAATCATAATGTGTATTCTCAGAAAAATTAGGGTAAGAATTACGTTGATTGATGTTGTGGGGAGTGTTCTTCATTGGTCTGCATTGTGAGAGCAATTGAAAATCCATTTATAAGGAACCAGCACACCCTCCATTGCATCTAAGAGTTTTTGCATGACCAAACAGACCTTTGTCAAGAGCATTGAAATGAGCAACAACCTCCGCCTCCAGCCCATTTACTGAACGCTGCCTGAGCAGAAATGCTAGTTCACCTGCTTCTCTCTTCCCAGGTGCAAGACTATCTTATAGCATTAAGGCCTTGAAGAAAAAATGTGCACGAGATTGGGAGGAGATAGTGAAGGGGGCAGTGGAGATCAAAGGGTGTGGAGAGGGGAATGGAGACCATAATGGCGGGATCAGGAAAGCCAAAGCAAGTGACATAACTGGGCAGACAGTTAAGTCAATTAGCAAAGGCAATGTAAACTCAGTGGCTAAATGAGTTAGCCAAATGGCAGCAGCGAGATTAGAGCCAGCAGAATAAATTTACTTGCAGCTGTAAATATTCAAACTGTTTGACTAAATAAAAAAAATGATATAAAGTAGTAATTTCCAAGACAACATTAAAAATGAAGAAAGTGAGGAAGGTTTATTTTCCTTCCCTTTTTCATCATAGATCTTGTCCTTATCCCTATTCCCACTTATATAAAACACTTTTAATGTAATTAGCATCCTTCCACTGGTCTAAAAAGGGTTCCATGTCAAATCTGAAAGTATTTATGCTGATTCTAACAGGAACACAAGTCCTTAGGTCTTTAACTTATGCTGGCAATAAAACAGTTCTGTCTTCCTTCTAATCCAGAGCTATGAGTCAATGTTGCCCATTTCTGAAATTGAGAAGAAGGCGAACCCTTTAGTTTACAGTCCATGAATCCTGCAGCACAAAATGAGTGGTTGAGTTAAATTAGGAGTTAAATGTGCCTATCTAGATAGTAGGGGAATTATATCTTTCCCAAACTTCTGCATATTAACACATTCCCATAAAACATGTCAATATGAAACACCCTGTAATTTATGTTTGTAGCCTAACAGGTAATATGCTTTGATTTACTCTTAATGGCATGAAATAGGAAGTTGGAAGGACATATTGAGTGGGGTCAACAGAGATCAGTTCTGGGTCCAATTCTGTTCAATATCTTCATCAATGATTTAGATAATGGCATACACTTATGAAAGTGAATAATAGTACACTTATAAAGTTTGCGGATGATACTGAGCTGGGTGCGTTGCAAGTGTTTTGGAGGATAGGATTAAAATTCAAAATGATTTGCACAAACTGGAGAAATGGTCAGAAATAAATTGGATGAAATTCAACAAGGACAAATGCAAAGTACTCCACTTAGAAAGGACCAGTTTCACACATACAAAATGGGAAATGACTGCCTGGGAAGGAGTACTGCAGAAAGGGATATGGGGGTCATAGTGGATCACAAACTACATGTGAGTCAATGGTGTAACACTGTTGCAAAAAAAGCAAACATCATTTTGGGATGTTGTAAGCAAGACATGAAAAGTAATTCTTCCACTCTACTCTGCGCTGATTAGGCCTCCAAAGGAGTATTGTGCCCAGTTCTGGGTGCCACATTTCAGGAAAGATGTGGACAAATTGGAGAAAGTCCAGAGAATAGCAACAAAAATGATGAAAGGTCTAGAAAATTTGACCTTTGAGGGAAGACTGAAAAAATTGGGTTTGTTTAGTCTGAAGAAGAGAAGACTGAGGGGGGACAAAACAGTTTTCAAGTACACAAAAGGTTGTTACAAGGAGGCGGGAGAAAAATTGTTCTCCTTAACCTCTGAGGATGGGACAAGAAGCAATGGGCTTAACTTGCAGCAAGGATGGTTTAGGTTGGACATTAGAAAAACTTCCTAACTGTCAGGGTGGTTAAGCACTGGAATAAATTGCCTAGGGAGGTTGTGAAATCTCCATCATAGGAGATTTTTAAGAGTAGGTTGGACAAACACATGTCAAGGATGGTCTAGATAATACTTAGTCCTGCCATGAGTGCAGGGGACTGGACTAGATAACCTTTTGAGGTCCCTTCCAGTCCTATGATTCTATGATTCCACGTTTAGTGAACCTTCCTATAAAACTGAGAAATTGCCATAAAAATATAGTATATACTATTTTCCAAAGTGGCTTAAAAACATTTATATTTACAAGGCAAATAAATAAGAAGAATCCCCATTTCTAATATAGATTGAGCCATCTCTTGAGTTCCTCATGCCTTATTTTGTTAATTTCTAAAGCTGAGTAATAACATGACTTAATTAAAAAGGAGAAAAATGTGGACAGACCTTCAGGTATGGAACTAGGCCCCCCTTTCCTGCAACTGTCCCTTCTAATCAGTTATACATTCTGGTTATCATAGTCTACCACAATACTGCAGCGTCTAGGATTTAACCACTGCATGGGAATGTTTTAAATGCAAACAAAACCCTGCCTTTATTGCAATTTAAAAGAGATTTCTACTAACCTCAGGTTTTGTAAAACTACTTCTACTATACTTTAAATTTTGTGTGTAAATTGACCAGACATCATGGGCGGCTGGTAAACTGGCCACTGGGGGAGGCTAGCCCCTGGCCCCTCCCCTTATGCCCAAAGTCCCACCCCTCCTCCTTTCCTTTTGTTCCCCCTCCCCCACAGGAGCCCAGAGCACTCCCATTGCAGCCCTGGCCCCCTGCCCCAGGCCAATGGAGTGCCCCCAGCCTCAGAGTGTCGGGCAGCGTGGCTTCAGAGGCCCCAGCCCCAGAGCGCCAGGTGCCCAGGAGTGTGGTCCCAGCACCCCGAGTGCCAGGCAAGCAGCATGGCCCCGGCTGCAGCCCCAGCCCCAGCCCCGGGCCATAGAAGAGCAGGAACTGCAGGAGAGGGCCCGAGGATAGCTCATGGGTGGGGCCACAGAAGGTTGGGGGAGGCTGTGCAGATCTTTGGATACCTATTGCCCATGCCAGACAGTGTGTTTTAAATGTGTTTGCCTGGCTATGTATTTTGCAAGGAATAGATGAATATTCTGTACAGTAGTCTTCCTTCTTAGATATCCGGATCCCCAATACCTTAAAAAAAAAAGCCAAAATCCAAAGATATGTCAAAATTCAAATGCCAGTAAGCTGAAGAATATGACTTCCTTTTTTATAAAGGGAGGAAGAGATTTTTTTCACCTTAATTTATTCTTTAATCCCAAACAAATGGCAAACTCCTCTCTAACTTCCAGTACTCTCTTGAGGAACCAAACTAATGTTCAGAGACAGTGCAGAACACTGTGTACACGTAATGCAATAACCTTTCAAACTAAATCCACCCTGATACCTGAGATACCTGGGTCAAATTTTATACTACTGGCTAAAGACTCGATAGCAATAAAAGGGTGACAAGATGAAATTTGCTCAGGTATTTCTTTTCAGGCAAAATGATCATATATATTGATTTTTAAGCTTTCCCATCCACCAAATCAAGTGCTATCTTTAGAGAAGCAGTAGCTGGTTGTGCCTTACTATCCCATAGAGCACATATTAAATAATACAACATTACTAATTTTTATGACGGATAGATATACTAACAGTCTGGACAGAATATTGCTGTCTGCAGTGAGACATGGGAATGAGGTGCAGGGATTGCATACCTACAAATAGTTTGCAAGTTCAGCTTGAAGGGAGTTTGTGAATTTTTGTGTGAGAATGAATTGTACGGACAAAGTTTATTAAAGTTTGTGTTTGAACCTGGTTTTTCCATGGTTCATTCTTACAATAAACCCAGAGAGAAGTTTTGAGTTTGACTAGTTCTTGGCCACTTGCAGAGTTTCACTGGTTTGTTGGTATGGAAAGTAGATTAGACTCCAGTGGTGATGCAGCAGCAGAATTTTGTTCAGAGGGAAACAATTTCCTCTTCTATCACTAGGCTGTAATTATGTGACCCAATCATGTATATAGTAAAAATGAAACAGTTCCCTATAACTGGGGGAGTTATAGAAGGTAATACTGTACCTTCCTCAAGCAGCATTATAAATAACTTTAAGAAAATGGCACTGATTTTTAGTCAAGATTTCACCTCAGAGGATCCCTACTCTGCTCCAGAAGCTGCAATACCCAGAACAGCTCTTCATCAGTGATAGTTACTGAGATTTGGCAATTGTGTAAGAAATAGGGGAGGATCATGGTACGAGTGGAAAAATGAGGCTGAATGTTCTGGGCCCGCTTCCACTGCATCCAGGGGGAATGTGTGTTCCCTCCCCTCAGAGCTGAAACTTTCGCCATGGTGTTTGGAAAAATGAGATGCGCTTTGACGGAAGGTGGCTTCTTCCAGAGCATTTTCTGATAACTAGAAGGATCAGGATGCATTGTTAAGTGGAGGTATGTCTGCAAAAAACGGTCTGGTGAGTGTACAAAGAATAAACTGGCCAAATGCTGCCTTCAGTTATACCTAGGCAACCCCATGAAAATTAGAGTTACAGAAGTACAAGTGAAAGAAGAATTAGCCCAAGTATGTTTTTAAAAACCCTTTGTAGTAGAAAGAACTCTGTTCTAAACTAACTGATCCTGAGAAACAGTACAGGATCTTGGGTAGGAATTCACCAAAGATAAAACCCTAGGCAGTCAGAAATGTTGCCTCTGCTTCTGAAGACCGGAAAACAACTGAGCAGGGGTAGCCAACCATCCTTCGATATATGGAGAGACTTTTCCTATCTCTATTTCCTTCTAGTTGGACAGACATCACTGTCTGGTGTGGCATGGAGACACCTTGGAGAAAGAAATTTCATTTAGGTAGTTTTATGGATTTAAGTTCTGGGATGGTTATTTTTTTCCCTTGTGTCATGAAACTGCAGGAAATGTAATTATTTTAAAACAATTATGGGAGAATTCTTAGCGGTTCCTCATACAATTATGAAACAAAAGGTGGAAAATAATTATGAGGTATCTTGACTATCGCACTTTACAGTCCAGAATTGAGTTAGACAGTACATTTTCTAGTGCTAACCCAGTCTAGTTTTAAATATCTTTAAACATACCCTGTGCATATGTGTGTCATTCTGTATCTGTGCTTTTATGATGTCACTGAAACTCTTTACAATGTACCGGAAACATTATAGCCATAATATGTGGAAAATAAAAATATCTAATGATGATAAGTGTGTACAGGGATGCATGAGCTTCAGATCAAACCATGTTGTCTACTAGAATTGTGCTCTAGATGCACAAAGGCACCTCCAGACAAATGGATGGTGAATATGGCCTGTCGTCATATAATAATTTCAGCTATTCATACAGGGTGCCCCTGGGGCTAGTTGACAGTGTATATCATTGGACTTTGAGAGACTCCCAGGTAATGATCTAGCCCTGTATATTTGTACGTTTGAGCTTTGCAGGAGGTAAATACATAAACTAAAACCATTTTAGGCGCTAGAAAACCTTTTTCCTCTGTATTTCAATGTATTTCAATTCCCTCAGATTGGTGGGATGACCTAAACCATTTCTCAGCAGTAGGTAATAACCCTATGTTAGAAGAAATTGTCTCTAAGTAGGTAGACACAAGCTGTATATTGTATCTTTTAGAGATAAATATAATTGAGAGGAGAGATAAACTAACTCTGAATCACTAAATGCTACAATAATCATTCCCTTAATAAAAGGAAAGATAGAAATCTGAGTAAGATCCAGCATTGTTTATAAGAATTCATCTCTTTTTATTTTTAGTCTAATTATGCTGTTTAGCACAACTCTGCTTTTTTCATCTGAAAATTGTTACACATTTGCGCAGAATGCAGCAAGCATGCACTTTCTTTGTTTATAAGATTGGTTTATTGTTTTTGAAATAACTAAATTGGCTCCCACCATCCCTGAGGATGCTGTTAATCTAAGTTGAAAAGCACTTTGAGTGTACAGCAAAGATGTGTTTATCATCTTTTACATGACAGCATTGTCAAAATCCTGCCTTTGTTTCAGACAGACTCAGCAAAGCTCAGATAAGCGCCAACAAATGTAGAAAGAGGTTTAGCTGTACACATGAAAATTCAGGATAGTGAATCACCTGCTGATTTACAAATATGACTTTTTATAAGAACAGTTTTAATGCAATATGTATGGAATATAGACTTAAACAGTCTGTGCTGTTACTGGTCCATCATTTTAAAGAAGCCTCAACTCAGCCTCTAATTTTTCACCCTTAGTCAATTATTATTGCTAAATAGCATGTGTAAAGGGGAGAATTTAGACATTCTAATTACCTGGTTGTATCTACATATGATTTCCAGCACAAGGTTAGAGGTTGTTTTGGAATATTTGGCCCATTTATGTTAAAATCTTACATATGTAATTATAAAACCAAGAAAATAATGTTCTGTTATATATAATCTGAATTCTAAAAGCCTGACTCCCCCCACTTCCTTTGACACCCTAAAAATGCCATTTATCTTCCTTCCAATTGGTCAACGTTGATAGAAATATCTAATGCGGTACTGTGAGGTAATGTATAAAATATATGATAACAAATGAACAAAGTGCCTGGTCTAGATCTGCCTTTCTCCTCTCATAGTCTCCAGGCTAGATTTCCTCCAGGCAAAACCTATTAATGTTTTCCAGCTCTGCTTGGTACTAAGTGCTGCAAGGTTCTTGTGATGATGCACTATATGAATGTTCACTGAATCTTACTAGCAGCTTCTCCATGCGTGTCTGGAAAGGGGCTGTTTACTGGGTTCCTGTCATAGTCATGTTTAATTTGCAAACAACAAATGGGTTTTCCTGGTGTGCATGCCTTTCAGAACTGATATTAATCCATTCAAATCACAAACAAAACAATTTAAAAATCAATAGCGACTGAGCTACATTAAGGAAAGAAATTTCATTAATGTTAATAATCAGAGGAATTATGGAACCAATCCTCTTTACTGATCTTTAGATCAAAAGAAATTTAGTGTTTCAAGTGTATCAAATATTTTAAACAGATAATTTTGTATTCCTTTATACCTGCATCGTCATTGTACATTGTTGCCTGACCTTTTGTGACATTAACTTTACAGCTATCTGACAACATCTACTTGGCTAGTCAGATGTCTAGACATGAGTTTTTGTTTGTTTGTAGTCCACACTAATGTACTGCATTAAATGAAAAGGTATACATGGTATGGTGCACCTTTTGTATTGAACAACATATGTTGGTAGTGTTTTACCAGTTTTTCTATAGTTGAAGAGACACTTTCACTATAAAGTCTTTCTTTTTTTAGGCACTTGTAACTTTCTAAATACACAGTAACACCTTGCATCTCTCTTGTGTGCCATCTTAAACTGGATATTTCAGGTTGCTAAAATCTTTGTCCCAGAAGACTTGGTAACATTGACTTCAATGGGAGTTCCTGGGTACTAACTGAGGTAAGCAATTGGGCCACTTATGGGAAACTCTAATAATGACCGTCAGCTTAGGTAGATCAAAAAGCATCTACTCTTTTTCTATATTCTGCACTGTTGTTGTATGTTTCATAATATCACCATAATGTAATATTACATTGATGCCACATAATGTATATCAGGATAGTGCAGTTATTTTTTCCTGAAAAATGGTTGTCTGAATGTCCTGAGAGCAGACCTGGAGTGCAGTAAACTCCAACTCCCATTCTTTGTGGTGCAGCTTCAGTAAACAAGTGCAACCTCAATGAACAATTTAGAACCTTTTGGAGTAGAGCAAGTCCCTGCACTTATTCTTCCTTGCCCAAGAAGAACAGTTTAATTAGAAATTTTCCTGTGCCTTGGCTTATAAGGTTAAATGTTCATGTATTGCACTTTCTCTGGCAGGTGGGAAATGGGTCACATGTCTGCCATTTTATTTTTGTGAAAGCAAAAACAGAGATCTTCACCCAGCTCTGAGTGAATGCCATTGTATCAGATGCTCTTAAATTATGTACATAAAATTCAGTGGTAGATTGTCAGACATGTGCATTTTTCTTAGTTCAAAACTGTATCCATGAATCTTTCATTGCAGTACAGCCAGTTTACTTTAAGAATGCCCAAGAGGAGTGAGCAAATGCTGAGATGTCATAATGGAACTGAGCAACAATATCAGTTCAAGAATTGTGCTATCTAAGGAAACTTTAGAAATGCAATTCGCAAGGGTAGCTAGGAGTAATGTGATCAAGTTGAGAAAAGCAAGATTTAGGTCTGAATATCAAGAAAAGCTTGCTAACACTGAGTGAAATATTATGTAATATCCTTCCAATGGAAGTGGTCTGAAACCCCCATCTGGATGACTTAATAATAGCTGGACTTTTCTATTTCCAATTTCAAGTCCGTTTAATAATGATTTTTTTAAATTGTGCCACATGCTGTGGGTGTATCAGATATTAACAACTAAAAAGACAAGTGATGGATACTAAACATCCATATAAGGAATGAGAAGTAAAAGGCTTCAAGGCAGATGCCCATTGGCTACATAGATATCAGGGATTGTGGTAGTTCTGGGTATTGCGGAAGACATTATAAAAGAATGAACAGGTGGAAACTGTGAAAGGAGAAACTAACAACATTTCCTGAATTCAGCAAGGAAGTAGCTGCCGTAGGGGATGATAGAACTCTTGACTACCAAATCTGTGGTATATACCACAATCAGCTATCCTACTATATTCTAGGCTGCACCTGTTACTGCAGGGCAGGTGGGGGGGACCAGAGAACCTGAAGAGGGTCTCTGTAACCTGCGTGATCTCGTGTCTTCATATACAATCTATGATGCTTGGATTTTATATATATGGTACTCTGTATACCAGGGGGTCTTTGTCTAGCCAGAGCAAAAGAGCTTTTATGCTGGCTGGTCCGACCAGCATAAACCACAATAAACTAACGGACCATACACAAACTGCATCTACTCCAGGATCCAGACTGTTATAGAAACTACCTCCAAACAAATGGCATCTTGGATGCTATAAATCTTAAAAATGCCTCCCCACAAAGCAATATGTCCATGCTTGGTCTCTGTGTCATGAATAACTTAAATCATATAAAACGGAAATGATAAATTAGGACCAGTGACATAATTGACTTCAGTAGGAATGAGTAGTCCTCTCATGTTTACATTAAATGCTGTTTGTTGCATGATACAAAGTGTCAGCTATCAGATTAGGCCTTTTTAAAGAAGAGGATTTTAAATGTGATTCATATAAAAGAAAAATTAAACTGGCAGAAACTAGTATAAATGGAAGGTTATATATAAACTATAATGTATGCACCATTTGAATAATTGTAAAGATGGCAATCATGAACAGGGCTGTGTTATGTGTTTTTTCATTTACAGGAGGTTATGTTCATATGCCATTTATTTTCTATACTGCATTTATGGTCTAACTCCTCTAAGTTTGGCTTGAGATTTTTACTTTGATCAAAAATCACCCACGCTAAACTAATAAGGTTTGACTTGTTTCAGGCCAGCTTTGGATGGTGTCTCCCTGACTTGGTTCTTGTACCTAACTAGTGAGGGGTCCACATCCCAGCTGGAGTTTCTGCTTTGTAACAAAATTCAAATGAGTTTCTCCTGCACTGGGGTTTCATAAGGTTCTACTCAGGTTGGTTCATTAATATTAGGGATGGGACATCATACCCTTTTAGTATTCCAATCCAGCAAAATACTTTGGCACATGAATAAGTTTAAGCAAATGAGTAATCCGTTGACATCATGTCAGTTTTTTAAAATATATATCTCAAGCATCAATGTGATTTGGGATAGAACGTTGAAATATGGCACAGAAACAGCCCTCCTTTTGAATGTTCCAGTGAAAATTGTTTTTTATTTGACAGCGTATTAACGTTTCAGTGGGATTAATCAGATGCTTGAAGTTACATATGTGCTTAAAGTCTTTTTCTGGATGAGGGGCTATGCTCTGAAATGAAGTGAAATTGGATAATTGTGTTAAGATACCCTTTGTAAACCATTGGATCACCTTAAATATTTGCTTACCATAAGCACGCAGAAGGAACCTGTAAAATCTTCTGCATAGTTACTATTGCCAGGGAAACCACTTTCTTGGTATTCATGTGTTCAGCATTTCATTCCCCTTTTTTTCCTGTGACACTCAGAGAGCTGCAAGAATGTAAAACAAGTGACCCAAGTCTTAATTTACCAAGACATTGGCTGACAATGTTTCCCTCCATTTATCCAAAAGGTGTATAGAAGAATACTCTGTCAACTTTCTAAAAAGTCATTGAGTTTGTGTATTTGATTTTCTAAAAATGCATGTAGCTAAGTTTAAAAATATGACTTTTTATGGAAAACTATTAAAAATATTCTGCTTACAGACAATTCTTTACTTGTTTGTGTGTTTCTGAAGAATTGTCTGTAAACAGAATATTGTTTATAGTTATCTTTGTACCAGCTCTAACAGCCTTGCCCATTTAAATTTTTCATATACAACCAGGACACTCTCTTAAAATTCCCACTTGTTTGAAAGATTATACATAACAGAACTTTCTCTATTTAAAAGATTAATACTATTTCTGAATGGGCCATGTTCCAAACTCATGGAACTCTATAAGGTGAGTTATATGACACAAAAATATAACCAACACTATCATGCCAGCTAACTTTAAGGTGTTCCCATAAGCCCTTGTTTTCAGCCACTTGAATTTTCCAAAATGTTCCCATTTTTGGTTGAAATTTACCAAGCATGGTCTCCACTCAAAGGTGAATGTTTTGGGAAGGATTTGTAGCAAGATGGTGTAGTCATTTTTGAATAAAAAGAGAATGAGGGCAGGGGTGGGAAATCCCCGTTTTTATTTATAGACAATACTGTAACTTTTCTCTTTTTTAAAAATATCTCAAGCATCAATGTGGCATGGGATAGAAAGTTGAAATTTGGCATGGAACCAGCCCTTCTTTTGAGTGTTCCAGTGAAAACAGATTTTGATTTGACAATTATGGACATTTGAAAAATGTTATTCACACGTGCACTTTATCAATGTTTAGAAGAGTAAAGAGAGGATGTGCTGTGCTTCCCTAGGGGAGCCCAGTCTCGTTTTCTCTGTATCATGGAAGTGTGACTCTTACAAAGTGTATGCATCAGGCCAGTGCGTGAAGTGTATGTGGCTCAGTTTGTATATGCTTTTAATCCCCTTTTTATTGCTAGGAACTTTTACATGAAAAACATCCTTGGATTTAAAGAATTAATGTGTTTCTTCTGTTTATTTCTTATCATAACATAATTAGGCATGTGGGCCCCAATCCAAAACCCACGGAAGTCAATGGGAGACCTTCCATTGGCTTCAGTGGGCTTTAAAACATATCTCTGATCCTACAAGCCTTTTACATGTGGTACTCCCATTGAAATCATTGCAGGACGAGACTGCAAGCCACAAGCAGGATTATATCCAGGTGATGATTAGTAGCAAAAGTAAAGGAACAATTAAGAAACCATACTCTTTTCATTCAATGTTTCCAGTACTGAGAGGGTGAGAGAGAGAGAGAGAAAAGACTGAAAATAATGAAGCAAAAAATGCAGTATATTGTTTCTAGTTAGAATGTTTTTCAAAGTGCTTCATACAATCTGAGATGCTCTGTAAAGTCTTTTTGTTCAGATTTCTCACATAGCCCTTTTGAATTCAGGATCTGGCAGTCTGCTCCTTGATTTTGTCAGTCTTTGTCCTTTTGCTGAGGATAAACAATATAGCAGCAGTAAAGCAATAAAAACATTAAATCTCTGCTAAGAAGAAGGAATGGGGAAGATAAATCTGATGGAGTCTTGCTTTTTCACCAGGAGAAATTTGTAATCCTTACTGGTGTGAGCCCAGTTTTCCAGTTTGACTTTCTGAAGTAGGGGGCCTGGTCAGTGGCACTGGAAGAGGGTGGGTTAGGAGGCCAGGGCCCATCCACTTTTCACCAGGGTGAACCCTGTCCCCTTCCCTCCTCTTTTCCCTGAGGCCCACCCCGAGGCCAGGCCAGCATGGAGCCCAGTCAGGGAGCCTGGGCAGTTGTGGGAGCCATGTGGACCCTCCACCTCCCGGGGGGGCGGGAAATGAGAGCAGCCCCTGGCCCGTGTCTCTGTCTCCTGGGCTCCCTGCCCGACCCAGGGCAGGTGGAGGTGGAGAGTTGGCACTGGCTCCCCACAGCTGCCCGCAAGGCTATTCTTGACCCGGCTCTGGCCTTGGGGGGAGGTGGGGGGCAGTGGCCTCGGATCCGCAGCCCGGCCATGGTAAGAGCTGCCATGGGCAGCTGTGAGGAGCCTTGGACCCTCCATCAGCCCTGGGTGAGAGGGAGGGGGTGGCCTGGGCGGTAGTGACACAGGTCGGGGGCTAGTCTCCTCGGGCCCCCTGCACCGCAGGCAGGTGGAGTATCCGCCGTGGCTCCCCACAGCTGCCTGGCCCCACGCTGCTCTTATCATGGCTGGGTTGTGGCTCCTGAGGCCGGAGCTGGGTTGCGGAGAGCTGGGTAGCTGTGTGGAATGGGTCCCTCCACCTGCCCGAGGCAGGGAGCCTGGGGTAGGTGGGGATATGTGTGTGTGGGCGTGGACTCCCAGCCCCGCTCTGGCTTCCTGCTTGGCCAGAGAACGGGTGGGGGGGGGGGTTGGGGGAAGAGGAAGGATGGTGCAGTGGGGGCCTCAGGGGGTGGGGGGGTGCCTGGACCCCCCATTTTTGGGAAGGTTCCAACGCCCTTGGGCCTTGTTCCTTCTTTGGGCACTCTAACTAGAAATTAGGTACCAAATACTTGTTTTAGGTGACCAAGTGTCTATTTGAGTGCCTGAATGCAGCATTGGTAGCCAAACTTCAGAGCTGAGGTTTATTCTCCTGCAAAGCTGACTGGAAAGGCATTTTGTTTGCAAAAACAGGAGTTTAGGCTTCTGTAGTTAAAAGTTGATGACCTCAATAACAACAGTGGTGTTTACTCAGACACAAATTTGGTGACTTCAAAGGGAGTTTTTTACTGAGTATGGAATGCAAGAACAAACCCTAAAACTGGAAGCAGCGACATTTATTGTATTTGTTTAGGAATTAATGATGCCCTTTGCTGCTGTGGATAAAATGGAGAACCCTAGACACAGGGTTTGTAAAGGTGCTAATAATTTTCATTTCAACAACTTTTTTAAAAAAAAATTATTTCTAGATCTGTACATGTTCTACCATTAATGATTTGGGATTTCAAACAAAATTTCCATTTTTCAGTGTTTTACTTCACCTTTAAATAACAGGCCCTTTATGGAGTTTCATAAGACGTATGCTATTTGAGAATATACCTTCAGTGTGAATGTCACTTGGAATATGTTAGAAAGTGATGTTGGCTTCAGGTTTCAAAGCAGAACAACTCAATTTTTCTTTCATTAGTAAAATGTTTGTATATGTCTTTCTTGCACCTAAATTTCTACTTCCTGCCCATAATAAATCTTTCAGACATAGGTGCTTCATCCACGGTTATCTTGCCTACAAATGTTTTAGCAATGTAATGTGTGAGAAATTATATAATATTCAGCAACGTGCCTGAGAAAGCCCAGATCCTGCCTGAAAACAGTGGATAATAATAGATTTTTGTTATTGCCCATCTTCCTTTGGTCATAGAGATGCTCATCTTGATTGCTGTAATTCTCTTCTGCTCATCATTATATTTTCTTTTCTCTGTTATATTTTAGAGAATTTAAAAAAAAACTCTTTTCAAAGAAGTAGCAGCTCATTTTTAAGAGACTTTTTATAGATTAAATTGAAACGTGATTGAAGAATCCAACCTGCAGGTAGCACAAACACATTCTCTTCCTCCTGTAACCCAGTCCATAAAAATCCATAAAAATCTGGTATCCATAAAAACCTGACACAGGCTGGAAAGGGAATGATTGCTTCTGGGATAGGAGTAGTGAAGGCGTGGAGCAGATGGGATGACTATTGCTGGGTGAAGTGGAGGAGGTGGTTTGTAGCAGGTGGTTCCTGCTGGGTGTGGGGCTGCTGAGTATGGTTGGAATTGCTGGCAGCAGTGCTAAAGATCCTTGCTTTTCTTGCCCCATCTTCTTCCCATTGGTATTTAATCCACTGTGTGATTTAACACAGTTATTCTACTCTCTGAAGTAAAATGTAATAGACACTGTGAGACGAGATGGATTAGTCCCAGAGGCATCCTGCTGGAAGCCTCAGGTCCTGCCACATTCTGTCCCAAGGAAGAGCAGAAGAGAAGTAGCTGCAGGGGAAGCAGCCAATCGGGTGCTGCAGGAGTAGCCAAGCAGGGACCAGGAGGGCCATATGAAAAGGAGCAGCAGAGACAGAGTCAGTCAGTTGCTGCCTGGGGCTGGAAGAGAGAGGATTGTGTTCTTGGCTGGCTGAAAGATTAGCAGGATCACAGTCAGCTTAGTGTGGGCAGGGACCGGAGGAGCTAAGAAGGAACTCCTGGCTGGCTGTTGGGACTCAGTAAGGACTGAGCTCAAAGAGGGTGGCAGGAAGACAGTGTTTCCAGGGAGAAAGCCCTGGGGTACGGTCCCATACCAGGAAGAGGGTTGCTCTGTTTCACCTACAGACAGGGTGTGTGATTGACCTGGAAGGTTGAGTCTCTGAAGACGCACTGAAGAAACCGTCAACCAAGGGGGGGCGGGTGCTCACGAAAGGTGGATGCCACCCTCTTATAACACCACAAACTGAGAGATTTCAGGCACATGAATTCAACTGGGGGATGCTCACAAGAGGTGGCTGCCAACCCCGTACACACTGTAATTCTACTAATGTGCTGTGTTTGAACTGGTTCAAAAAATAAGCAATACAGTCCAGAAGCTGCTGATTCTGGCTCAGACAGTAACAGATGTAATCCCTTCACAATGGCTCATTATCACAGGTAGTAAATAGTTTATAAGAGCATTAGCGGTTCCTTGGGGCCAGAAACAAGCGCATATGTTACTGCTGGCTGCAACCAGTTCCTCCAGAATTACTGCTCAAGACTGATGTGAGATAGTAATGTTGTTTATAATTAAAGTCAGCCATGTATTGTCAGACCCCTGTTTTTGTTGCTCACAATCCATAAGTACTTGTTGGCTTATCAAGGATAAATATTCATGGAAAAGTACTGTTGAATTAAATTATATTATCTTTATGACTCTTTTTGAAAATGTCAAGAAGCCAAAATATAATAAAATATTCGAGCGACTTTAAGCATATGATCCATGTGTGCTGTCATATCTGCCCCAAATCTCAAAGTCTAGGGTCAATTCATGAAGTGAGGCACTTTAGGAATGTTAATGAGGGGCAGATGTTGAGCCCAATAAGTAAACTGTCACTCATTTATTGGCAAAATTGTTAAACATATATGTCCATTTTCTCAAGACCTAAATTTTAGTTTCTCTTTATGTAAAATTGAGTTGGTATTTTCAGAATTTTAGCATTTGGGGATGGAAATGTAATATCGGATAGATTAGTGATTTAATCCTAATTTCTGTCACTAGACTAGCCTATAATTTGAGTAGGCACACACATACTATGGTGATGGGTGGCAGTATAAAGCCATAAGATAAATTAGTAATTCCTTCTCCAAGAAATGATACAGTCATATAAAGGAATATATTGATATTGTAGTTAGTGGTACAGCTAGAGTTTACATTAATGCACTTTCTATGGATACCCAGTGTACTATTGTGACAGGGTGTACACTCTGCATAGGCTCTACACCCTGCACAGGCTCTGAGAAGCCAATTAAGGTATCTGGCTGCACTTGGAGGGAGAAGCAGGCTCAACTGAACATGCAGCCCAGCTGGGCAAAAGCAGGCTGGTTAATATACAGTCAGGAAGTTGATAGCAGAAGTAAGTGGCAGAGAGAGAGACTACAGTAGCTCTCTGGGAACAAAGAAGTTGGGAGGAGAAAACCCAGGATAGACAAAAAGCTCTGGGATCCTAGCTCTGGAGAAAATCAAACTCGGAGGAGTTGTGGGGAAGAAACAGAAATTAAAAGGTACAGTGACTAGAGTGAAATCCGTGCAAGCTGCATGGACACTTTTCAAAGACACCGTCATAGAGACTCAACTTAAATGTATACCCCAAATTAAAAAACACAGTAAAAGAACTAAAAAAGATTGACCGTGGCTTAACAACCATGTAAAAGAAGCAGTGAGAGATAAAAAGGCATCTTTTAAAAAGTGGATGTCAAATCCTAGTGAGGTAAATAGAAAGGAGCATAAACACTGCCAAATTAAATGTAAAAATGTAATAAGAAAAGCCAAAAAGGAGTTTGAAGAACAGCTAGCCAAAACCTCAAAACGTAATAACAAAATGTTTTTTAAGTACATCAAAAGCAGGAAACCTGCTAAACAGCCAGTGGGGCCCCAGACGATTGAGATACGAAAGGAGCACTTAAAGACGATAAAGTCATTGCAGAGAAACTAAATGAATTCTTTGCTTCAGTCTTCACGGCTGAGGATGTTAGGGAGATTCCCAAACCTGAGCCGTCTTTTGTAGGTGACAAATCTGAGGAATTGTCACAGACTGAAGTGTCACTAGAGGAGGTTTTGGAATTAATTGAGAAACTTAACAGTAACAAGTCACCGGGACCAGATGGCATTCACCGAAGAGTTCTGAAAGAACTCAAATGTGAAATTGCAGAACTATTAACTATGGTTTGTAACCTATCTTTTAAATCAGCTACTGTACCCAATGACTGGAAGATAGCTAATGTAATGCCAATATTTAAGAAGGGTTCTAGAGGTGATCCTGGCAATTACAGACTGGTAAATGTAACATCGGTACTGGGAAAATTCGTTGAAAGAATAGTAAAGAATAAAATTGTCAGACACATAGAAGAACATAAATTGTTGCACAAAAGTCAACATGGTTTCTGTAAAGGGAGATCATGTCTTACTAATCTATTAGAGTTCTTTGAGGGGGTCAACAAACATGTGGACAAGGGGGAGGCAGTAGACATAGTGTACTTAGATTTCCAGAAAGCCTTTGACAAGGTCCCTCACCAAAGGCTCTTATGTAAATTAAGTTATCATGAGATAAGAGGGAAGATCCTTTCATGGATTGAAAACTGGTTAAAAGACAGGGAACAAAGGGTAGGAATAAATGGTAAATTTTCAGAATGGAGAGGGGTAACTAGTGGTGTTCCTGAAGGGTCAGTCCTAAAACCAATCCTATTCAACTTATTCATAAATAATCTGGAGAAAGGGGTAAACAGTGAGGTCGCAAAGTTTGCAGATGATACTAAACTGCTCAAGATAGTTAAGACCAAAGCAGACTGTGAAGAACTTCAAAAAGATCTCACAAAACTAAATGATTGGGCAACAAAATTTCATGTGGATAAATGTAAAGTAATGCACATTGGAAAAAATAACCCCAACTGTACATACAATATGATGGGGGCTAATTTAGCTACAACTAATCAGGAGAAAGATCTTGGAGTCATCGTGGATAGTTCTCTGAAGACGTCCATGCAGTGTGCAGTGGCAGTCAAAAAAGCAAACGGGATGTTAGGAATCATTAAAAAAGGGATAGAGAATAAGATCTATCTTATTGCCCTTATATAAATCCATGGTACACCCACATCTTGAATACTGCGTACAGATGTGGTCCCCTCATTTCAAAAAAGATATACTGGCATTAGAAAAGGTTCAGAGAAGGGCAACTAAAATGATTAAGGGTTTGGAATGGGTCCCATATGAGGAGAGATTAAAGAGGCTAGGACTTTTCAGCTTGGGAAAGAGGAGACTAAGGGGGGATATGATAGAGGTATATAAAATCATGAGTGGTTTGGAGAAAGTGAATAAGGAAAAGTTATTTACTTGTTCCCACAATATAAGAACTAGGGGCCACTGAATGAAATTAATGGGCAGCAGGTTTAAAACAAATAAAAGGAAGTTCTTCTTCACACAGTGCACAGTCAGCCTGTGGAACTCCTTGCCCGAGGAGGTTGTGAAGGCTAGGACTATAAAAGGATTTAAAAGAGAACCAGATAAATTCATGGAGGTTAAGTCCATTAATGGTTATTAGCCAGGATGGGCAAGGAATGGTGTCCCTAGCCTCTGTTTGTCAAAGGGTGGAGATGGATGGCAGGAGAGAGATCACTATCATTACCTGTTAGGTTCACTCCCTCTGAGGCATCTGGCATTGGCCACTGTTGGTAGACAGGATACTGGGCTGGATGGACCTTTGGTCTGACCCAGTATGGCCATTATTATGTTCTTATGAAGGAAAGCTGGAGAGGGCTGGGTAGAAAGAAGCCCAGAGAGAAACAGCAGCAAGAGGTAGGATCATGCAGCCTTTGGCTGCTTGTTCTAGGGTTCCTGGGCTAGAACCCAGTGTAGAGGGCGGGCCTGGGTTCCCCCACCAGCCACTGGGTAGTGGCACAGGATAGTTGGAGATACCAACTAGACAGTTGGTCTGGAGGGACTTTGTTACCCCAGAATGGGGGGACAATATAGTTACCTAAGCAGAGGGCTGAGTCATGAAGAGAGGGAGCACTCCAAGTTGACTCCAAGACAGAGAGAGGTGCCATGGCATGAGTGAATGACAGAAGGAGACACCAGTCCGGATGAGAGCTGATTCTCCAGACACAGCCATGAGGAGGCTCCCCAGTGGATGCACACATACCTACCTACCCACCCACACACACGGCAAACAAACACAAGCAAACCCTTTTAAATACTCCAGTGGGCCCTAGTGAACAAAGTTTAATTACTTTGGAATAGTCTTAATAAAATATGAATTGTGGTGACTATAGGAGATATAAACTGTAAAAGTTGAGGAATTTTTTCATTTTGTTCAAGATAATTCCTGTTACTGAGGCTGGAGACCTTAACAGAGGAAGGGCAATGGCTCCACTGATTCAGGACAGCAGACACTTGTTTACCTTGCCACAATTCTTATTGCATGCTGATCAGGGAGCCATTGAAGGGATGGGGGGTATAGGCAGCCTGGCCTAGAGGTTGCAGCCTGGCCTAGAAATCACAGCTGGGCTGGGGTCTGCACATCAAGGAGGGTAGCTGCTGAGCTGGAGTCAGAGGAATCACAAGAGCCAGCTTCAGTAAGCAAGAGTTGGGACCGGAGTCAGGCAAGAGTTGGAGACTGGAGATTAAAGGTTGTACCAGGCCAGAATCCAGGTCAGAGTCAGACTAGGATTGGGGGATCAGGAGACAAGGTGAAATGTGGAGTTACAGGAGGACAAAGTCTGTATGGTTGCTCAGATAACTTCCTTGGGCAACCCCTGGGGTAAAAGAGGGCTTCAGGGTACTGTCACTCTGGCTCCCTGGGTGGTACTACATGTGGCATCCAGTCTCCCTTCCCCACTGGCTTCCAGTCTCACAACCAGCTGGGTTGTGGGGGTTCAGCCTCACAACCAACCAGTCCCAATATCCACTCCCCCCACACTCACAGTCATCTTAGAACCCTAGAGATGTAGGGCTGGAAGGAACGTCAAGAAGTCATCAGGTCCAGGCCCTATGCTGTGGCAGGACTAAGTAAACCTAGACCATTCTTGACGGGCATTTGTCCAACTTGTTTTTAAAATGTCCAATGATGGGACTCTCTTGGAAGCCTATTCCAGAGCTTAACTACCCTTATAGTTAGAAAGTTTTTCCTAATATCTAACCTAAATCTCCCTTGCTTCAGATGTCCATTACTACTTGTCCTACCTTCAGTGGTCATGGAGAAAAATTAATCATCGTCCTCTTTATAGCAGCCCTTAAAATATTGGAAGACTGTTATCAGGTCCCCCTTCAATCATCTTTTCTCAAGACTAAACATGTCCAGTTTTTTTAATCTTTCCCGATAGGTCAGATTTTTAAAAAACTTTTATAAACGCCTGTGGACTCTTCCTAGTTTGTCCAAATCTTTCTTAAATTGTGGTACCTAGAATTGGATACAGTACTTAGCTGAGGCCTCACTAGTGCAGAGTAGAGCAGGAAAATTACCTCCTGTGTCTTACATACAACACCCCTGTTAATACATGCCAGAATCATATTAGCCTTTTTTACAGCTGCATCGCATGGATGCTTCATATTCAGTTTGTGGTCCACTATAGCCCCCAGATCCTTTTCAGTAGTACTATCCCCTAGCCAGTTATTCCCCATTTTGTAGATGTGCATTTAATTTTTCCAACCTAAGTGAAGTACTTTGCACATGTCTTTACTGAATTTCATCTTGTTGAATTCAGACCAGTTCTGCAATTTGTAGTGGTCATTTTGAATTTTAAACCTGTCCTCCAAAAGGGTTGCAACCACTTCCAGATTGGTGCCATCTGCAGATTTTATAAGCATACTCTCTACTTCATTATCCAGCTCATTAATGAGAATAGTGAATAGTACTGGACCTAGGACTGACCCCATTAGATATGCCCTCCCAATTTGACAGCAAACCATTGATAACTACTCTTTGAGTACAGTTTTCAGTTATAGTAATTTCATATAGACCACATTTCCCTAGTTTGCTTATGAGAATGTTGTGTGGAACTGTGTCAAAAGCCTTACTAAAATCAAGGCATATGACATCTACTGCTTTCCCCTTATCTGTTAGGTAAGTAATCCTATCAAAGAAGGAAATTTGGTTAGTTTTGCATTATTTGTTCTTGACAAATCCATGATGACTCTTCCTTATAGCTCTATTATCCTCCAGGGACTTACAAATCGATTGTTGAATAATTTGCTCCAGTGTCTTTCCAGGTATTGAAGTCAGGCTGGCTAGTCTGTAATTCCACTGGTCCTCTTTGCTCCCTTTTTAAAAGATAGGTACTATGTTTGCCCTTCTCCAGCCTTCTGGGACCTCTCCTGCCCTCAGGAATTCTCAAAGATCCAAGGTCTTGTCCAACCAGTCCAAGCCTCACCTTCCATTCCCACCCCTGGTTTACAGTCTCTTTGCATGGACAATGCCAGTCTCTGCCCCCTTCCCAGTATCCAGTCCCAATTTCTGTCCCCTCCTCCAGTCTCATCTGAGTCCTTGTCACAAGCTCCTTCTTTCCCTCCCCTCTAGTCCGGATTTTGTCCCCTCTGCATTTGAATCAAGCAGCTTTCTTCTCCACACTGCCTGGGTATGGGGGGTTTGGAGTGGGGTCTTTGACAGCACAGAAGGGACAGGCTTCCTGCTCTCTGTTCTGGTGTTTGGCCCCAGCCTGGCTCAGAGCAGCTGTTACAAGGAAAAAGCCAGCATTGCCCCTTGAGCCCAGGGCTGGAGCACGCTTAGCCACTCTGTGGCTGTGGTGATGGCATATGCACAGGCTGGTCATAGATAGAAGCTGTGAGGGGCTGGAGCATATTTGGTGAGGACAAAATCTTCAGATATATTAGTTGCAGTTTAGCAAGTCTCTACTGAGCATGTGCAAACTGCATTTTTCCCCAAAGGCTTATAACTTGACTAAATCTGGTCAGGTTTTCATGGGGACAGCAAAAAGACACCCCCAGGACACACAAGCTATCTTTCAAGTCTAAATTTCAAGTCTCTATCCCAAAGCATGGGGGCATTAGATCTTTTCAAAGAAAAGGTCACCAGAATTGAACATGGGTAAAACAAGGTATTTCCCCCCAGATTTGTTCTCAGAAATGGCTGAAATTTCCAAAATATATAATATATTCAGTTTGAGGCAGACAACCAGCCTACAAAACTTCAGTCCAATGGTTGGCAAAGTTATAAGCAACTGAAAACAGGATCTTACAATGGGAAATGTCAGACAATATTAATAATAGGTGGTGCTACCAGCCCCACCTATAATATACAAGGTCAGGTATTTTTTCCCTTAGTTTGTGTACAGCGCCATGTGTATCTAAAGTGCTAAATAATGACAGAAAATCACTATGCTTACACATTACGGCACAAGAACAACATGCATAGGTATCATTCATTTTGCCTGCTAGGAATCCTGTTATTACAAGACAACATTAGACAACCATTTCATACTTGGTGACAGCTTTTCAGATTTTATCTCTCTCTTATTGCAGGCACTTCAGCTCAAGCAGCTGCTAAAAGGTCCTAGCCAAACTCAAGTATGTTTTAAATCTCCACGGACCTTTAGTCTTTTAATCTGTTTTCAAGCTTTGTAGCAGATTTTCTTCATGTCCATCATGCACCAATATCCGTATTATTATTTTCAAAGGAGTTTGTAATGAACTTGCCTGTTCTTCAAATGTAAGACATCTGTAACTGGGAAGAAAGCAAACAAAAGACTCTAACTGGCTGAGAGACTAACTCAAGGTTTGTTCTCAGAAATTTTTGCACAATGAGTTTTGTTTGCTCAGCTTTCTGTTTCTGAAGTGGGTATTATATGTTGCCAAAAACGAATATCTTTCATTTTGTTCTGAAAGCCATAAACTTCAGTGTATTTTCCCCATTAGTACACTGTTTTAGATCTATTAGGTGTCTTTCCTGTTCCTGGTGAACTCAATGGAAATGTTGCCATTAACTCAGATAGGAGCAAGATATTATGCTTTTGGAGAGGAATATAGCAACAAAGCTATTGTTTGTCTTCACATAATTTTAAAGAGAGCCTTAGTGCCCCTGAAAGGCACCACACTGACAGCCTGGAAACAGTCCTATATTTATCCAGAGAAACAGCAGTATGGCCAGTGGCCAGCTTTGCCATGCTGTATCTCCACCCCCACACCACGCGTGTTCCTCAATCCTCACTTGAAAGGTCACCTCAGAATGTAGGTGGATAGTTTAGTCTTCAGTCCATCCAATAACTGGACATGCCTATAGGGGTGCAAATTGTGATGGTGTGATGTGGACACCTGTTCACTTAAAGCTCAAGTGAGACCATCAGCTTGTTTCACATAGGCCACCAAGTATCAAATCATTGGTTAGTGACACCTGATAATTGCAGACGTGCTGGATTTGAGCAAAGGAGCTGGAAGTGAATATCTATTATGAATCCCCTGAGCCATTTACCTTAGCACCACCCACACAAGCTATTGGCATACAACTTTAATATAGTAGATATTGGTATGGCCATGGAAAGAATCCAGAATTTAATTTTCAGCATCAGTTCTGCTGACAGTTTCATCTGTAATATTATGAATTAGCTACAGCAATTTCACTTATGAAAACTTCATATTAATTTTCTGCCTCTAAATATTAGTCAGCTCTTGTTCCTTAACTTAATGTGCTTTTCCATAACTATCTCACAAAACTACAAAACTCACTTTCATTTAATTATACCTTTTAGTGTTCTGATTTTGATCCTGTCACAGTGAGAATTTCTTTTAAAAAGGATAGATTCTTAGCACAGAAAGACAGGATTTTAGTTCATTGTCTGGCATTGCTACTACTCATTGTTGATCACTAAATTACAAGAAAATGCCAAATTAATAAAAAAAAAAAAAGAGAAACGAAGAGACATCATTTTGTGGGGGAAGCACAAGGACCAGAACAGAATGAACAATCTCCATTAATCTTCCTTGGGATTTGGAGAGGAAATGGCAAAACTCTCATTGGAATTATAAACAGTGCTTGAATCATTTTCATAGTGCAGTATCCCTGTTTAAACAGTAATAAATTACAATCTTGCTCTGTTATCATCTGGCACATTCCTTTTGCTGTTGCCATGAAATAGCCATAAGATGATTTAAGGTGTTTTTGTTTCCTTACTATCTGACATCAGGGAAAGGGTTTACTGGTGATTGCGTTATGCAGATATTATGCCATTATTTCTTTCTTCTTTCCCCACAACTCCCGTATCATAAAAGGCTCAATCTTGCAAAGTGTCAATGGGAGCTGAGAGTACTCAGCACCTCTCAGTAGGTACTTAGCATTTTACAGGATTGGGTCCAAACTGATTGTCAGAAGGATATTTGCATATTTAATTTTCATGGCATTGCTTTCTGCAGAAAGACTGTCGCCATCACCACTCTTATTTCATTTGATTTATTCCCCCTTATTTGCATTTTCACTTATCTTCACCTTGAAAGAAATGATCCTCCTTCACCTTAGAACTGACCCTAGTTTTTAATAAGCGTATTTTCTGTTCGCTCTTTGAAATGGATGAGTAAGTCTCTGTTTCCTTTCATACCCTCAAGCACTGAAATATATGGGAGTGACAGAAATGGCAAGGAACGCTTTAAGTTAACTTTGCAACCTGCAGTTTGAAAAGAGAAAAATACCCCCGTGATTCTTCTGCTGGGGATCTTAGATCAAAGAGGGGAAAAGTAACTGTTTGACAAGCAGACATAAAAATGCACCCCAGGGAGCCTTAGTAAACTACAATACTTATACTGCGGTTTGGTTTAATGTTTATCACTCCCTTCAATTGATGAAGATTTCAGAATGAAACAAGAACAAAAAGATTTCCCTTTCTTCATTTGTATCACGAACTCAGTCTGTATCAGGGCAGTTCTCTAAAGGTTCAAAACTTTGCATGGTGTAGGCTATTTAAAATGAATGATGTTCAAAAAACCTTAGCATTAACTGATGCTGATGAATTATTCTTTTGTAGCTTTCTTTCAGACTCTCAGACTAATCCATAACTGCGTGAAAGAGATCTTTTCAATTGCTTCTCACCTGGAAGCCCATTCAGTGTCCTGAATCTGTCATACTATGGATCAGCATACTTTTTTTTTTTTAGGGTTTTAAACTGATGCATAGCTCTGCCTCGCTTGTTTTTGCCTTTCAAATAACAAAGAAACTAAGAGGTGATAGTATCTCTAAAGCTCTCCGATCATTTTATCTTCTTTAAATTTCATCGATTTATAAGCATGGATCTGATCGAGTATAGGTAGAGGAATGTTAATACCTTTGCTGTAATAACCCCTGTGGAAATCTGTTTATTATAAGTAGTATAAACCTAATGGAAGAAACTAAAAATAAAGCCTTTTATGGGACTGCCCTGCTAGATATATATACAATGTTATTCTACCAGTGAAGAGTGCAAAAATATACGGGCATTTCTCCATAGTTTTTTATTTAACCCTAAAAATGTCAAAAGGAAATGCAGAAATGGCAAGTCATTTTCTACAGTTCTGCACTTCTATGCCTAAAAGAACTGATAATGATATTGTGAAATAGTACACTGGAAGGTTATGATTTTAAAATGCATTCCAATTGTTTTTTCTACAAATGTGTTTACTTTGTTTCCTGGGAGCAGTAAACTTGGACAATCACAAGATGAATCCAATACACTCTCTCAGCAAATTTCAACCATGAAGGGGATGAAATAAGAAATCTAAAAATTGTGGACTTAAAAAAAGAGGGGAATGTAGAATTATGTTTTGAGAGAGCCCTGGGAAAATAGATATGGACAATTTGTTGTGAGATAAGACATGGAAACATGTAGTTCTGGGCAATTTCTTAACACACACAAAATCACTTCTCAGTAGAACAGCAGAAAGGGCACCAAAGTTGTAGGCTGCTTTAACAGTGGAAGACTTGATAGATCTGTAAACCAGTGCTCAGAGCCCTAAATGATGGCACATCTGTGGCTTAGTTGTCCTAAGTTCATCTTCCAGAAAGTTTTAAGTAGCCAGTGCAGCCCCCAAATGGCTATCAGGTGGTCAGCAGATACGTGGAATCAGTGCCTCTCTCAATATTCTCACCTGGCAGGGCTTCTTTGGAGCTCCCTGTGAAACCAATAACTGTTTTTACTAGGTGCATTTTTGTGCCTCCATGTTCCCATCCCAGTCATAATGTGTCTGGCCCCTGGCTAGGAACCTGGAAGAATATTCCCTGGGCAATAGCATTTATACAGAAATGGTGATGAAAAGGTATGAAATAACTATTTAGATATGAAGTATGGACGTCTTGCCTTGTCTACAGTAACTTGAATATCTGCAACTGCTGCTCAGCCAACCAATTTCAGCCACTAACTTGATCCTGCAGTCTTTTGGTATGAATAATTCCTGTTGGCTTCCATGGGAATTCTGTGCGTGAAATGACTGCAGGATCAAGCAAGAGTCTGCTAGAATGCTATGGTAATGGCACCGTGATCCCTTTTATCCCAAGACCCTTAACTGAGCCTTCTGTGGCGGTCTGTTCACTGTTGTCCCATTGACAATTGCTCCTGTTCTACAGGAACAAAATGTATCTGACTTATAGAAATTCAGTGTTAGTCAATGTAAATCCCCTTTATGATGGAAGAATTTGGAAAAGGTACTATAGTTATTCTTTGGTAAGAATGCCTGGTATAAAAGTTTAATTATGTACCACCACTAAGCCTGTCATTTCTCTTTCATCAGTAACACAGAAGTAGGATATTTTCTACTTTGCTGACCCGTGTTCCCCAGTCTACTTGGCTTTGGTGTTTCTCCACAATTCTCACTTGAGGCTTCCATGCCAAATAGGAGAGTTTCCTTTACATAAATGAGGGCAGCTGAATGAGGATGGCTGAATAAATGATGTCTCTTAATTTACCTCTGCCTCTAATATATTCTTAGATGTACTTTGTGCTGTACTCCAACGGAGTGGTTATAGCACTGCAATAGGTCTGTTTCCCAGTCTCATTAAGTCATTTCTGTGGTGGTTAAAAGTCTCCATCTTATCAATCGTTTCTTTAAAAATGCATTAGAAGTGAACAAAATATGAAAAAGGAGGTGATTGTAGCACAATTTTATATTAAAGGCTGAGTAGTTCCCTGCTTGTGCCGCTTTCTCTGTTTCCCAGGTGGGCTGTGCAGACTCATTCGTTCTTTCTCCATAATGACTTATTTTTCTTTCAGATTTTGAAAAGAACAAAAAAATTGATCTGAAACACAAATATTCCATACCAAAAAGACATTGCTAGAGAGAGAGGAAATACGTTCCTATATTAGCCCTACTTTGCAGTGATAGGGCCAAGTCATGGCTCTGGAGAGTCAGGGAAATGCAAGCAGTCATGGAGCAACTGTAGTGTCTAACCCATGTAGAAAAAAAATTATGCTGGTGCAGAGCATAATGCCTTTGGACACTGGGCAGCAGCACAAACTATACCTTCAAAAAGATATGCCATATATTTAAGCACCTAAGTCCCAGATTTAGGCACTACTGCAATCCACAAAAGCCCTGCTCAGCTGCTCCCTAATACTGTAGGTGTTAATTTTCACAGTAAAAGTTTCCTAGGGTGCCTACGTTTCTGTGCATGCATCCTTCTACCTCAGTCAGGCGCCTGGACACCTATCCTATACTAAACCCCAGTGTGATCCTCAAATCAAGGGACAATAGATGGGACAATGCTTACCTTGTCTGGTAGGCATGCTCTGAGCATGACCAGCTCCACACAAAATGGCCAGAGAGGTATCCCTTTTACCCTTTAACTCAGTGGTTAGGGCACTTAGCTGGGATGTGGGAGATCCTGTTTCAAGTCCTCCCTGTATCTGAGGAGAAGGGATTTGAACTGGGGTTTCCTGCCTCTCAGGTGAGTGCCCTAATTCTTACTGTATCTGGCCCAAAGCATGTTTAATTATTTATACAAAATGAGATGCCTTCAACAGGGAAGGAAAACTGAGAGAACCCCCACATCAGAGTATCCCATACCCCAGTGCTCAGAGCACTCAGCTGAGGGATGGGAAACCCTTGTTCCAATTCCTCCTTCTTCTAAGGCACCCAAGGTGGAAACTGAACCAGGGTCTCCCACATCCCAGATGAGTTCCCTAATCAATACCCTAAAGGTTACAAAGGAGGCAGCTGCCTCCATCTCCTGCCCCCTGAGCCATTGTGTATGGAGTTAACTGTGCACTGCTCCTGTTCTTGCAAGAAGTGGTTTAGGTGCCTGACTGCAGGAGATAGTTCATGGCTGTGGATCACAAACCGAGATGGGCCATCTCCCTGCAGCCCACACTCAGGTTCCTAACTCTGTGAGAGGGGCAGGACTTACAATGGACCCCACTCATCAGTGCTGCTGTTGACTAGCTTAGGAGGCTCTCTGTCTAGAGTGCTGGCTTTTGTGGAGCCCATTCTAAGGTGCCTGTTTCTCCCCAAGGATTCTATAGGGAGCCTAGTCACCTTACCCAGGGTTAGTGGATTCCATTGGGTGGTTAGGGCCCAGATTCACAATAGCATTTAGATGTCTTATGCCCACTGAAATCAATGGGAGGTTAAGCACCTAAATTCCTTTGGGGATCTGGACCTAGGGACCTAAAAGTTAGGCCTTGCAATGCTCAGAGTGGCCTCTTTGACTTAGGATGTGTATTGTATAAATAAAAGAGAACAGCATTGAATGATTTCAAGGTAACCATTCACTCTGGGCGTTGGTGGATTGTCAGAATGCATTTGGCATCTCCACATAAAAATTTAAAAGATAAATGAAGAAGCATGTTTTTTTATGGAGAATACTGATCTGTTCAGCTCTACCTGATTGCTTCTCACACCCAAGTGCCTTTGGTAAACACAAAAGTTATTGACTCTGCTTACATTTGTTAAGAGCAGGACAAATTCTTTTAGAACTTTCATCCCAAAGCAGCAGGACTGAATCAATGGCAGTTTAGGCTCTCTAGTGAAGTGCCTGCGGGTCTCTTGCTGGAAAAATGGAATGGTGCTTTTAATCAATCACGGGAATGAATCTTTGCAACAAGGCTTGGAAACGTAGCAAGTAGGTTTTTTTAATTCTCCTGTCAAAAACAAAATTGGAACCACATTAGAAGTGCTGGATGTGCGCTACTGAGCCACAGTACTAAAGGGATCTTAAAATCCCCACATGCTATAGAACTTTAAAAAAAGGAGGGGGAGAAAGAAAGGAAAATAGAAATTGTCATTTAACTGTGTACTGAAGTGATCCAAACTCCCCCTGATTTTGGTTTCCAAGCAAGATGAGAATACCACACTTAGCAATGATTTCTAACCACTATGTATGTCTATATTCTGGGCATTCTTAAGGAAATAGTCCAGCTCTCATTAAAGGCAAGGTAAAGTTTTGTATGAACTTAAATGGAAGCAAGATCAAGCTCTTATTGGCCCTTAATGGTGAGCACCTCTGGTTGCTAGTGTCACTTTATGTTTAATTGTACATTCTAACCCACGGAAAGCCTGGGTGGATCCAAAACCTATTCTCACAAAGGTTGTGGCTAGGAAACCACACTGGTATTGGAACAAACATAACATAGTCGAGTGGATCAAGCACTAGGCTGAAATTGAAGAAACCTGGTCTCTATTCCCAGCTCTACTGCTGTGTGACCTTGGGAAATTCACTTTACCTTTCTGTGCTGTCTTGTCTGTTTAGACTGCAAGCTCTTCGGGGCAGGAAGTATCTCTCACTATATATTTATAAAGTGTCCAGCATCATGGGTCCCTAATCTCAGCTGGGGCCCTGAGGTTTTACTATACGACAAATAACAATAATGATACTAGTTTCCCAAAAGGCAAGAAACCACTGGTTTAAAGAGCTGCTTTTATTTAATATATGTTTTGGATCGAAGACAAAGATGCATGATTAGGAATTATTAGATAGCCCCTACTATGTTCCATTTACTGCTCATCTCAAATCTTTTCTTAGGTAAATTCACTTTCTCTCACTTTCTTGTGTGGATATACTTTATTCTTAGTCAGAAAATTCTTTTGTACATAAAAATGGGCAAGAGATGTTACTTGAGAAGAAAACAGTGATACCAAGTAAATAGCATATACAACTTTGTGATGGGGGGCTTGTGGGTCTGGTTGGCCTACTGGTTAGCACACCTGCCTCCCAGTCCCTTGCCCCTCTGTCAGGGCAGCTGCAGTAGTAATAGCTATCCTGACTTTGAGACTGGAATCTTCACCTTTCCATCCCCTCTGGGCCTCAATCCTTAAAGAGATGCAATATGGGGACCTGGGCCTTCCCTCTACTAGGTTGCAACCCAGGGCCCTGTGGGAGGCAACACTGGCTGAGTCCTCCCTGCAGCATGTCTAAGTCCACTTCCTTGGGTTCCTTCCTACCAGTGAGTCCCTTCACTATGGTCCAAACAGTTAGCCTTTCAACAACAGCAAAAGAATCCAAAGGAGCAGGGTCCTGCAAGTTTTCAAAGGGGGTAGGGGTAGTGGTTGGAGAAGGCTCTGCTTGAGGGCCTTACCCACTCTGTGCTCCCCTCTCCAGCTCAACCTTCAGTCTGGCTTCCTGGAGAAGGATTCCTCTCTCTTGCAGCCTGTCTCACCACCCTTTGCCTGGGCTTCTGAGCTGCCTTTTAACTTTCTCCTCCAGCTGGAGCATGCTCAGCAGGCCCAGAGGGTGGGGTTGCCAGGCATCCGGTTTTCAACCAGAACGCCCGGTGGAAGAGGGACCCTGGCGTCTCCGGCCAGCCCTGCTGACTGGGCTGTTAAAAGTCCCGTCGGTGGCGCAGTTTGGCGAAGGCAGGCTCCGTGCCTGCCATTGCTCCGTGTGGCTCTCGGAAGCAGCGACATGTCCCTAGGTGTAGGGGTAGCCAAGGAGCTCTGAGCGCTGGCACCACCCCAAGTGCCACTCTGCAGATCCCATTGGCCAGGAACCGAGGCCAATGGGAGCTGCAGGGGCAGCTCCTGAGGATGGGGTCAGCACACAGAGCCGCCTCAACACGCCTCTATGTAGGAGCCAGAGAGGGGACGTGCTGCTAGTTCCGGGAACCTCCTGAGGTAAGCACCACCTGGAGCCTGCGCCTCAACCCCCTACCCCAGCCTTGATTCCCCCTCCTGCCCTCCAAACCCCTTGGCTCTAGCCTGGAGCACACTCCTGCACCCCAAACCCCTCATCCCCAGAGCCCTCACTCCAACTTCCTGTCCCAACCCAGATCCCTCTCCTGCACCCCAAATCCCTCATCCCTAGCCCAACATCAGAGCCTCCACCCCCAACCAGAGCCCTCACCCTCCTGCACCCTAGCTCCCTGCCCCAGCTTGGCGCCACCTCCCACACCCTGAACCCCTCATTTTTGGCACCACCCTGGAATCCACACCCCTAGCCCAGAGCCCATACCCCTTCCCACACCCCAACCCCCTGCCTCAGCCCAGAGCTCCCTCCCATACTCCAAAGCCCTTGGCTCCACCCCCCCAGCCCAGAGCCCCCTCGTGCACCCCAAACCTCTCATCCCCAGCCCCACTCCAGAGCCCAGACCCCCAGCCAGAATTCTCATCCCCTCCCGCATCCCAACCCACTGGCCTCAATCCAGAGCCCCCTCCCATACCGTGAACTCCTCATTTCTGGCCCCATCCTGGAGCCTGCACCCCCAGCTGGAGCCCCAACCCCAAGAACCAGCCTGGTGAAAATGAGTGAGTGAGTGAGGGTGGGGAAGAGTGAGGGAGGAAGGGATGGAGTGAGCAGGGGCGGGGCCTCAGAGAAGGGGTAGGGCAGGGGCAGGGCCTCAGAGGAGGGGTGGAGCAGGGAGCGGAGCAACAGTGTTCGATTTTGTGTGAGTAGAAAGTTGGCAACCCTACCAGAAGGGTGGGGCTACTTGGGCCCAGTATTGTCTTTTAATCCATTTGGGCCCAATGTGGGGACTGTTTACACCATCACAAACTGGTTACTGTATAGTGTCCCAGTTTTACAAGACAACATGAAAAGACCAAGAAAAAATGCCCACATTGAAAAATGGAGGGATGGAATTAGAAAGGGAATATTGTCAATTTGAGTGATAGGGTAGGGATTCCTGTGCATCTTGGTGAGATTGTACAGGGCAAAAAGAAAGAAATTATTAAGAAGGTAATAGCATTGTTATAATGAAATGAAATTAAAAAAGAGAACGTTTAAGCTGCAGATCAGGAAAAGCTGGGAGAATAAGGTTTCTTAGCTTAGAACTATTCTCTATAAATGAACTGATTGCAAGCCTGTCTTTTTGTTACTTAAAATTAGGTTAAACAAAGCACTAGTTAATGGACCACGGGAGATGGACTAGATGACCTAAGTGATCTTTTCCATCTCTTAATATATACAGTTCTGTGTTTCAATCCAAAATGGTTTACTAAAAATGCTGCTGCTTTTTCCAGGGGGGTGGTTGGCAAAAGGAGATGCATGGGTTTTTGAGGATGCAGTAATTGTAATGAAACTATCCAGTGGATTAGTGAGACACGGGGGACATATTTTTAAAGTTCTGAGTGACAGTTCCACTATGTGCACAAATCCCATCATTTTTGATGGGATTTGAAAATGTAGCCCTAGCTGTCACATAACAGGCATATTCTGAGGCTAGTGATTGTGGAGCGGGATGAATGTATTATAGAGAATTGTTTCTTCCTTCACTTCATAATATTGCTGAATTGAATATCATTCTGGGTTGCTTTTTTAACTTGCTAACCTCTCATGCTTTCTCATATATAATACCTGTAGCATGATGGAGGAACTTTTCACTTCTGGATCACTGAGTATTGTGGTGATATATTTAGCTGGCAGTGCAAAGGGCACACATCTTTCCTGAGTTGTGTGAAACCTTTGTTTTTACAGAATATGTCAGGGTGTCAACAGCTACTTGTATTCTGTCATCATACAGAAGATACCATTTGCTAACACTTTCTCATAACCTTGTCTTGGAAACTTAGAAGTTAGTGATGGAAACATCCCATTAGATGATATAGTCCAATTTCTTGCAAATTGTTTCGTACAGCACCTTTTCCAATATATTGTCCACTCAACTTTAAAAGTCCCAAGTTATGAAGTTTCCCTTGGCAGACTATTCTACAACCTTATACCTGTTACTGTTGGGAAGCTTTTCTAGTAATTTAGCAAAATTTTCCATCCTATTTCTCCAAGTTATACATGCACCCTCTCCATCTTCAGTACATCCTACAGACTCATATGCTCTCCTCCTCTCCTGTTTGTATTCCTTTACTAAGCTATTCACATTTTTATGCTTTGAATCTTTCTTTGTAGTTGTGCCAGTCTTCTGGTGATTTTTCCTGCTCTGTTCTGAACACACTCAAGCTTCAGTATCTTTTTGGGACTGTTGTGGCCTCAGTAGAATTAATAATCTAGGTGTGGTTTTACCAGAGCAGTACAGAGCCGGGTCTAATATTTCCCCACTCCATGATACCTTCATGAATGCAACACAAAACTACGTTAGTCTTTTGTGCCTCCCTAGTATGTTATAAACTCATGTCTAACTTTCTTTCAGGCATTTTTCTAATGACTGAGTGCTCTTTCATCATGTTCCCTTTAAACTCCTTCCTCAGATGAGTGTCAACTAAGGAAGAATTCACATCCGCACAAGATTCTTGGGGGAAGCACCTAGCTATTCCATGGTGGCCCTTCTGATATCACCTTTCCATTGGCATGTCCACCTGGCACTGGTGTGAGAGAGTCACAGGTTGACCTGAATCAGTAGAGCACCTAATGAGGTAAGCTCCCTTTAAATCAACTGATATCCAACTCCCATTGCCATCTGGGTTTTAAATTCCACAGCTTAAAACAAAAACAGACATTTGCTGACTCAGTCAAAAAGTTGTAGTTAGATTTAGACCCCTGACCAGTCCAGGCTTTTTTGGGTTAAGATAGGGGAGATCCTTCTGCCTCAGATTCACACACAACTGACCACTGGAGGAAGCACAGAGTTACTCTAAGTTGCCTGCTGGGCCCTCACCTGATATCCTTCTGCTCACTCCCAGCCTTTTTAGCCCCTGAAGGACCAATTCTCGGTGATTCTGTCAGCTGCTAATCCTGGGAGGCCTCTCTGAGGCAGTTCTTGGATGTCTAAACTTTCTGCCTCCTCCTCTTCCCCTCCCGCCCCGGCCCAGGATGTCATCTTCAAGCAGGGTGTTCCCTGGCAGCTGGGCAGAGGGCAGCAAATGCCTGGTACACCCAGTCACAGACAGCAATGACTATCAACTGCAACTATGGTGATACTACCGCCCAACTATAATCTTTGCTCTTTCCTTTTGTAGCTTTGCCTACGATTTTGGATCCAAATTTGGAAAAATTCTAATTTTTGTTTTCTTCCATATGAAACCCTCCAGGCAGCTATATACATTATTATAGCAAGTAAATGGAGGGAAAACAAAAAAAAATAATTTGAACTCATGGTAAGCAGCTGAAAATTATAAAATGAGAGTTTAATCATCAGGTTCCTTGGGACGCAATTCTCTCTCACACCATCAGGGAGGTAGAGTTAGAAACTGTGTTGCTTGCTCTTTCAGTAGCATGTGGGCTGTACAGCAATTAATATGTGATCAAGGGATTCTGCCAGATGCCTGTCACCTTCACCATGCTGCTGTGCACCCTTATCTCCCACTGAAGTAGGGGAAACTCTCTGCCACAGACGGAAGCATAGAACCATGTTAGGTTTGATGGGCCATGACATGTCTACGATCTGGATCCCAAGAGCTATATTGCATCTAAAATAGAAGCAAAAGGAAGACATTTTACCTGATATTGATAGAGTAAGGGACATAGGAATGGTATATTGCTTTGTGTGTTTTTGTGTGTTCTGTATCATGTCGTGTTTTTATGTCACTTTTTTTCGGGGAACTAAAAATACTTTCTATAATTGTGGAATAGGTCCCAGGTAGCTAGTGACCAAACTGCTGGGTACAGGGAGTGCTGGATAATTTCAATTCTCCTTGATTTGTTTCTTCAAGAATTGAATATACTCTTCAGCCTCAAGCAAAATTTGTTGGCATTAAAAAAAAAAAGACAGTGTCTCCATAGAAGTGAACTGACTCCTCACAAACTGTAAAGAAGGGAGTAAATTGGACAGCAGTTAATGCCACTTCATTTGGATTTAAAGTCATTAGAGCACGAAAGAAGCTGGGATTCTAAAAGTGACATTTCTAAGTTTCACTTTTATGCTGTAGAATTAAAAATGTATTTGTTGCTTTTATGACAGAAAAAAAAAGCCTTAATGCCACCAAATGTTCTGACAAGAACTTTACGACTTACATATATTTTCTGCCATACACTAACAGGCTATTGACTGTGCAAAGGGAAATGAGAGTAATAAAATAAGGAAACTTTCACTGTCTTTGAAACCATTTTAAAAAATTGTACTTGTAAATGTTCAGATTTGTCTGCAGGGAATCAGACAGTAGTTCACTGGAATTTACATGGATGATAGTTTGCACAGTGCTCTGTCCTAGTAAATCTACAGGAAGTCTTTGCTTGTCTTATAATGAACTTATTTAGAGATGGAAGAATGTTTTTGAAATTTAAATGTAGTGGGCTGAAATGTTTCCCATAGGACTGAATAATATCTTCATTAAGAAGAGATGAGGGGACCAGAAAACCTTAACATTTTTTCAGAGAGGGAGGTGGTAAAGCAATTATGAAATATAGAAAATTAAAAAATGCAGAGAAGTAATGGTAACTCTCTATTAAAACATAAAGTAATTATAGAGCTGTAGTTTTACTGTCTCAGATTCCTCTCCTCTAACTCTATCTTGGATTCCCCACAATTGGGCTTCTGTCCTCTCCACTCAATTGAATCAGCTCTAAGGAAGGATTTAGATTATTTTCCTGGACAGATCTTACCTTATATGGCTCTCTACCTGGCCAACCAGTGCATCCCACATCTACACTGCTATTTTTAGTAGTATAGAGTCCTGTTGTTTCCCACTTGCCAGAGCCTTTCACTGTGGTGTGTGGCTATGCACCACAGAGACAAATGTGGACGCACCCTGCCTTTCACTAAGGTTCAGGTGTGTAGGGGACTCTACTCCACTCACTGAAGACATGCCTCACTGTCTGCACTGCTATTTATATCCATGCAAGCTGGGTGTGCAGTGTCTGTACTCTATACACTGCCATAAGTGTAGACGTACTCTAAGAGGTGGAGGGATGCAATGGATACAATACTGGATTGGGATTCTTTTCTTGGCTCTGCCATTGACCTGCTGTGTGACCTTGGGCAAGTCACTTTATTTCTCTTTGTCTCTGTTTCCCTCTCCACCCTTTGTCTGTCTTGTCTATTTAGATTGCGTGTTGATCAGGAAAGGGACTATGTGTTTGCACAAAGCTGAACATGATGGGTCCCCAATCCTAAATGAAACCTCTAGGCCAGGGGTGGCCAACCTGAGCCTGAGAAGGAGCCAGAATTTACCAATGTACATTGCCAAAGAGCCACAGTAATATGTCAGCATCCCCCCATCAAAAACCCTCCCCCTCGCTCCCAGCGCCTCCCGCCCACTGGCAGCCCCGCCGATCAGCGACTCCCCATCCCTCCCTGCACCGCCCGATCAGCTTTTTTGTGATGTGCAGGAGTCTCGGGGTGGGGGGGGGGGAGAGCAGGGAGGAGCAAGGGCACAGCAGGGGAGGGGGAGGGGGCGGGAAGGGGTGGAGTGGGGGCAGGGTCTGTGGCAGAGACAGGGGTGAGCAGTGAGCCCCCCCTGGCAAACTGGAAAGTTGGCGCCTGTAGCTCCAGCCCCGGAGTCAGTTTCTATACAAGGAGCCGCATATTAACTTCTGAAGAGCCACATGTGGCTCCCGAGCCACAGGTTGCCCACCCCTGGTCTAGGCCCTACTGTTGGTAGTGAGGTCTGTTAGTAATAATAGCGTAATGGGGCCCCAACCCTAATTGGCATCTTTGGGTATTACCATAATACAAGTCTTAATTATAGAGGAAGGACTTTGGAGCAGAGACAAGGGTACGTTTGTGGTGATATAGTTGCTGTGGGGAAAGTGGGGAGGAGAGACTGAGTTTGAAGTAGAAAGCAAGGCTGAAGCAGAAATTGAGGCATGGCCCTTGAGGCCCTGGCACATGTGACAGTGTGCATATGGCAGAGAATATGTGTTGATGGGTTAGCAGAAGTGGAGAGGGAGAATTTCAGATGGTTATGAAGGCAAGGGCTTGGCAGAGTGGGAAGGCAGGGCAATAGAGAGAGTGAGATAAGGGAAACTGGAGTTAGGAAGAGGGTCTGGAGCAGACAGTGTAAATGCATCATTCCCTTGGGATGAAATTAGAGTAATAACCTGCAGTGGATAATGGGAAGATTCAAAGCTAGTGGTTTCCATGTAAAGGAGAGTTACACAAAGAGGTGCTGCAGCATCCTACACTGCCCAAATGGAACTACAAAGTGTTCAAAGACCACAAATTCTTCAGTGACTCTCTGCCCTAGAAATACTGTATGAGGGCTCCTATACCAGGGGAATGGCATGGGACTTTGCTATTTTCAATTTTTATTATTGTATCCTGTAAGCATAAGAATTACTGCAGAAAACCATTGGGTCCGTCTTGTCTAGTATGCTGTCTCCCACTGTGCCAGTGTCAAATGCTTCAGAGGAAAGAGCAAGAAATCCCATAGTGAACAGTTATGGAGTAATTTGCTCAGAGAGGAAGTTGCTTCCTACCCACTATCAATGGGTGGTTGGATTATACCCTGCAGCATGAGGATTTATATCCTTTATAAAAACATTTTACCTTATCTGTTGTAACTGTTCTCATTACCTCTATGAAATCTCTATTTCTTTTAAAAATCTTACTTAAGATCTTTGGCTCACTGGTACTTTGTGGCAATGAGTTCCACAGACCAACTATGCGACTGAATATATCAAAAGGATTTCTTTTATCTGGTTTAAAATTGCTGCATTTCAATTTCATTAAATGGCCCCTTCTCCATGTATTATGAAAAGGATAAACAGGAGCACTTGACTTACCCTCTTTATAACATCCATTGTTTTAGATACTTCTAGGTCCCTTCTCATTACTTTCATTCCCAAATGAAACTATCCCATTCTTTTCAATCTTTCCTCATGTTGAAGTCTTTCCAGCTGATGCAGTTCTAATAAAGAGAGGGGAAGGGGGCAGAATTTCAGAGGATTGTGCAAAGGATGTTCACTAAAGGCATGGCGCCCAGCTATTTGAACACCAGCATACACGGAGGTTGGGCATTGGTGGTCCAAAGGAGAGGTGGGGGTAAGGTCTGAACTTCTGCAGCTGTTCTTTTCCTTTTACCCACAGAGGGGGCTGTGTTTAAAGTTGCAGTGACTACAGAAACTTCAGGGTACCAGGGGAGCAATTGAGTAAGCGCCACAATGCAGTGGAAACCAGGAGAAGCAGACTTATCTAAAATATTAGCCTAAATAAATAAATAAATAAAATGGCTGCCAGCCGCTGGCCACATAGGACGGTGTGAAGAGGAATAGATCTTGTTTGAGGATGTTTTTGAGGTGACCAGTGGGGAAATTAGGTTTTTAGTGGACAGCAGGTCTAAACCTCAATTGTGGAGAGGCCACCATTGCTCTTGAATACAAAATAATTGAGACACATGATGTTCCTTGAGGCTTCTTTAACTATACTAGTCATCTGGAGTCATGGTGTGCTGAAATCAATGGATCTTTCATTCAGCAAAATCCATTTATGCATGCTCAGAAAAAAAAGAGGTGTTCTTTAATGATTCATGATAGATACTGTGACCTCAAACTCAATGTTTTAAAATTTTCTCAACTAGAGATCAATATTAAAATGTGTTCTCTATACTTGCATAACATAAATATTTTATTAGGAGAAACTATTTCATTATGCTTGGTTAAAGCTGTCCAATCCAATTAAAAAAAAACAATAAAAAGTACTCAGTATATTGGATATATTAAATGATCTATATGATCACTTTAAGTGATAAATATGATAGTACACATATGTCCTTATAATTTAGCTGAGCCTGTCACTACAAATAAACCCTGGTTTATTAACTACAAATAGACAATGGTAAGGATCCTACACTCCTTATTCAGGCTAACCTCCATTTGGAATCAATGGGAATTTTTCCTAAATAGAAGTGCATAACAAGACCCAGTGCTTGCATGTATTTTACCAGAAGAAACATACATTTTCTAGATACTTACAATTTTCATTTTATTATTATTGCCACTATAATATGGTGAGCATAAAATTAAAATTGCACAGCCATCTAAACAAATTTAGCCTGAGAACATTTACATGGGTATATCTAAAAGCAATTGCAGTTGCTGGAATTATCTTAATAAGTGTACCCATTTAACACACTGGGCAAAATGTTTCAGTGGCTTTTTGGCAAGTGACTAAAATACTCTTTTTGATTCTTGTTTTGAGGGCTCATCACACATTGTAATCAGCTTTTAGAGAAAGGCTGAAATCTGTAATGATTCAGTGATGTTTCAAAAACAGCATTCCATAGCCAGCTGCAAGGAAAGAGGCAAAAGCCAAGTGAGACACAAAAGAGAAATGTGCCGTTAGTTGATAGGGAGGAAGGGGACATAATGAAATTAGTATAGGTTTTCTAAGGGCTATGTTTTATCACAGACCTAAAGAATTTACATACATAAGGAATCTATTTTCTGTTCTATCTTGTTTTGCACACTTGAAGCAAATGTAAAGAATAAAGCCAGCTTCCTCTCCGTTACTTCCGTACAACTGCATTGACTTTACCCTTCTTTTAAACAAAGCAAAGTAGATATAGGTATATCTCAAATTCAGGGGATTGGCAAATAATCTGAATGTGGAGTGGAATGAAATTCCAATTCTCCTGCACACTCCTGTAACTGTGTGAATTCTTTGGCATTGTGCTCTGTGAAACAGCTGAGAACAGGCACCCGGATTGAAGTTCTAGGATGAAATCCTTAGCTCCATTAAAGTCACTGAACATCAATGGGATCAGCATTTTTTATGTATAATAGAAAATTTCCTTCCAGGACCTTTATTATGGTGTCAATTTTATATTTTGTTTCACCAAGTGCTAAGAGTTGTTTCTTTCTCCAAGAGCTTCATATACTGGAAAATGAAAGGGTGCAAGATTAACCTGGAGTTTGGGGGTTAAAGTACTTTGCTGCCATTAAAGCAACAAGACAGAAAGTGTGTGTGCGCTGTCGAGCTAATCTTATAACTGAATTGTCGCACAGCTTTTCTGAAATATTAAACCAATTTTATTGTCAAATAAGTTAGCATTCCATAAAACATTAACAATATGCAGTTAGGCAAGGTAAGTATCAGGGAAATAAATCGTCTATATAGTGCTGATATTATTATGTCATGTGGTATTCTAACTAGTTACTTTGCCATAACCCATAATATTTTCTTCTAGGTGTGTTCTATGAGTTCACATGTTGTTGCTTGTTTGAAATCACAAAGGGGTACCTTCATGAATTAGATATTTCTAAATGCTCTCCTAAAACCTCCACTACACTGAGGTGTAAAATGATCTAAAGAAGCTACCTTCTTCACATAGCTGACTGCCCATCAGTCTCAAGAGCTGCTGGTGCCCAAGTGGGTTTAGCAATGTCTAGAAGGTAAGTGTGAGTTGGGAAGTAAACAATTTCCTCCATAGTAGAAGAATGGAGGTGATTGTAGTTATCAGAATCTCGGCATATATTAGTTTGGGGGACAATTATTTGTGCCTGGTTCAGAGACCCATTTCCCCTCGGTTTCCTTTTCCTTCTGTCTTGCCATTGATACTCAAGAAGCATAGACAATAGTGGGATATTCTGGGCATTTATACTATGCAAAGTCCTCATGGCTTCTCTGGGTTTCTGCCCCAGAAAGGGGTAGGTGTCAGCTGGGATTAGTACTAGGGAAGAATTTAGGCAAGAAACTTTTGAACAAAAAATTCTTTCAAACACAATTTCTGAATTGAAATGAATGGTCATTATAAAGAGCTTAAAAAGAAGTCATGTACCAGTCACAAACATTTTGTTAGGGCTGGGGGCTTATTCTTTATAAGAGATCCATTAGTTGGGCTGGAGCCAGGTTTCTGGTATTCTGTCCAATTGATCAGTAAATCACCTACTGCTGCTGTTTTGTTTTGTTATGAGAATAGGTTTTTCATCCTTTAGATTTCCAATGGTGGAACTGTTGTGGCTTCTGGAAGAGATTAGTCAATAGTATGTTACTCTTCAAGTGTTTATGCGTCATAAACACAGTTGAATGGGGCCAAATCCCAAATGTTTCATGAATATACTGTATCATTTGCAACTTAGTTTATTAGCAACACTGTCTATATGTGATGTTTCAAATGACTAAACTTTATACCTATGGAGTTATCGCTTCTGTCAGCCTACTGCAATGCCAGCTAAAAAAAAAGGAAGGTGAATTAAGGAAAAGATTGAGTTTGGCAAGAACTTCAGTCACATGTCTCATTTGAAAGATGTCTCAGTAACATGACTTTTCTTTGATTCAATAACAAATTCCACAGCACATTTATTCCAGAGGCAGCAGGGAGATCTGTCTTTCCTTTAAATGCAGTGAATAAATTAGTGCATGGTTGAGCTGCAGGGAATTTTCTGCTTGTCTCAGTGGTTTGAGTTGAACTGTGTAAATTCCGTTTCTTGCTTAATTATTTATCAGTATATTATTCATAGGAGAACTATAGTCTCAGAACCTGCTCAATTTCACCCTCTGTTAACTTGATTGTGCAGTTTGTATTTAATAAATGTTACCTTGATCAACTGAAGCAGGAACATTTTAATAATTTGATTGATACAAAAGACCTGGTCAGATCAGATGTCTTTTTGTTGAGTCTTTGATGGATCAAGCAACATTTTAAAAACTTTTTAAAGAAAAGTCTAAGAAAAAATTAAAATGGTCTGCTTGCATATTAGAATTTAAAATAACAGTTAAAGTGTTGCTTAAATATTTTGTACGTCAGTGACAGAGACACTTGCCTTTCAGTCAGGTTGCTGAAGTCTTTTTGCATGCCTTATTCAGTGACAGCATTTATGCCAGTTTTACTTCTAGAGTAAATGCAGATGTATTGATTTACCACTAGCAACTAGTCCAAGCCCTTAGGGATTTGATAAACCGGCATGCAAAACTCCACATAGAAAGATGTTCCCTTATCCTTTTAAAATAAATAAATACACTAAAGACTCAAAACCTTTCAGTGTGTAATTTTTACCGCAAAGGAATGTGACCACAATGATGCACTTTTCAGTCAGGATTTTATCTAATTTTTTGAAAGTATTCTGGGGAAAAACACACACAGAGTACAACAAGCCCTAAAATCGGGCTATAGTAGGGATCAAAGGCTAGAACAATGTGTCAAGAAGCAAGCCACATTTCTGGCTCTTGGCACGACTCCAGCATTTAGAAGCTGTTGTAAGTGCTGGTCTTACTTTTAGATTGTATACTAGTTTTCGGCACACAAAGCCTTCATTGCCATTATTTGCCATTATTACTAAGAAGGAATTAAAAAAAAAAAACCTGAAGATTCCTGAGTTGCAAAGAGCAGGTATTGGACATGTATATTTCAGGCTGAATCGACTTGCCAAGGACATCGATTCGGTCGATACTTTTTTCATCAAAGTCCCCTTTCTAAAAATAATTAGCGTAGTGATGACCACTAGCGGATCACTACTCCTCACTTTTTATGAGCTGCGTAACATGTTTTCCATGGTGGATCACATCGTGGCAGAAGCGTATCCTTTCTCCCAGCTCCTTCCTACTACCTGAGGACGAGCCTTAAAATTACACTTGGTTGAAACTGACCTCAGTTTCGTTGAATTCCTTTAATTCCACAGACCTCATCAACTGTTGAAAAATAAATATAATTGCAAAGGCAATGGCGTTGCCTCGAGATTACTGCGGTGTTACAATAGTAGAATTTCTTGTGTTTTCTAAAATGTCTTATCCCCTTTCCTCTGTCTCGATCCTCTATGACCCTTTTTTCTGCTGAGTAGCAGAGAGCTAGCAAAGTGCACAGACCAGATGCTGTATCCTTCCTGCAGACCCCTTCAGCTAACTTTGTAGTTGTTTGTGGAAGCGGAAACGGACTACTGAGACCCCAGAGTCTAAAAGTTTAAGATGTATTTATTAAAGCAAATGAAATCAGAAAAAAAAAAACCCCACAAAAAAACACCACACCAAGACAGTTCCCGCCCGAGCGCCTTTCGCTGTGTAAACCGTGCAATTCATAGACAAGAAGCGAGGGCTCAGCCTTCAGGCTCGCCGGCTCCTGCGGGCTCAAGAGTGACTTGGACCCTGGCTACGAAAAGAGCGACAGTAGAAAGACAACTTCGAAACATTCACATGGGGGTGGTTAGTGTTGTTTCTCTGGAGGCACCGAACTGCCAACCCGCGTCCTGGTTGTTATCAAACGAATAAAAAACTGTGGAAGGAAAATCTCTAAAACAGGAATTAACATTTGACAATCAGCATTTCCTTACCAACCCCCCCCGCTCCCCTCCCCTTCCCCGTTTTTAAACCAGGCAGCAAAGTGCATTATAATCACTATATACAAGACGCTGCAGGAGGCTCAGTTCTGGCCGGGTCACACACAGAAGAGAAAGACGCGCCCTGGCTCCTTGCTGGGGCTGTGTCCGTCCCGCCCAGCCACCCATCTCAGGAGCCGCGGGAGTCCCGAGACTTGCATCGGAGCGTCCCCGGGCAGCAAGCAGTCACAGAGCCCCCAAGCCAGCAGCGGGTCCCGGGGCGCCTCCGCTCCCCTTCCCGGGGTGGGGCTGGCCCCCTCGGGCAAAAGGCAACCTTGGCCGCTGGAGCAGCAGCAGCAGCAGCGAGGGCCTGCGGAAAGTGCCACCTGTTTCCTGGCCGGATCCTCGGCGGGAGGCACTTGCTGTCAGTAGGGCCCGACCACCACCGCCTCCACCTCTTTGGACGGTCTCCGGTCCTTCACCAAGAAGTTGATCATCCCCTCGGACTTGATGAGCAGGTTGCAGCCCAGGAAGAAGATGCCGAAGACCACGGTGAGCGAGAGGACGCACATGACCGCGATCTGCACCACCCGCATGATGTAGAGGCTCCTCTCGTCCTGCCCGGTCACCACGAAGCCGTTGTCGGTCACCACGGAGGCCTGGGTGCAGCAGCCCAGGGCCCGCTCCAGGGCGTCACTGCTGTTGGCGAAGAAGAGCCCCGCCGCCTCGGTCTGATTGCCCAGCGAGGCGTTCATGGCCGGCCGGGGGAGTGGGCGCGGGCGGGCGCAGAGCGGAACAGGTGGCCCCGAAGACCAGCCCGGCGCGCCTCATGCAGCGGCGGCGGCGGCTCGGCAGAGCCGGAGGGAGGGAGCGGCTGGCTGGGGTGCGGGGCGAGGTCCAGGCAGCGGCAGCTCCTGGCGACGTCTGCGCGTCCCCCCGCCAAGCTCGCACGAGTCGCCGCCGCCGCCGCCTCCTGCTCGGCTGGGGCTGAGCGAACTTCTCCGCCTGGGAAGCCGCTGGCCGGGGGAGGCGTCCGCTGCTCCTGCCGCCGGCAGCTCCGAGGGGAGAGCGCCCCTGCCCGGCTGCTGCGGGCAGCTGCTGCCGGAGCCACAAGAGCCTCCGGGCGCTCGCCTTGTCATTTGATGACTTGGAGATCTGGTTTTTTGTAAAGGGCGGGAGCAGTGCAGCGGGAATGAGGACGTGGCTTCTGCACTGCCTCCCACACAGCTGGGAAGTTGGCTAGAGAAGAAAGATGCCACCATCCCCCCCCCCCCCCCCCCAAAAAAAAAAAAGCCAGCACCCCCTGCGCTTCCTGGCACAAAGCAACTCCACAAGCGCTACACTGGCACCTGTATCCTGCTGGGCCGAGCTCCTTTGTGGTCGCATCACACCTGGTATTGCCACAGTCTCTAAGGTGCCACAAGTAATCCTTTTCTCTTTGCGGATACAGACTAGCAGGGCTGCTACTCTGAAACCTGTCTAAATTTAGTGCATCTGCAGCTAGGAGCAGTGATACTTTGTTTCTATTTTGATGGTGTAATTTCTGAGTGTGTGACCAACATTTGTCAGGTTCAAGGAAAATCTGATTGCTAGATCCAACCTTTTGGGGCACAGTTGCATGGGGACACAAGCTCTGGATTTATAGTGTGCAGCATGAGTGGGTGAATATCTTCTCTATTTAAGCAGTGGAATTTGGCTGATGAGACACAAACAAACAAACCCTGGCAGCACCTTTGTCCTAGGATGCACTGCTGGCAATACTTGGGGGGCGGGGGGTGTAAGATGAGCATCTTTTACATAATTCCTCTCTATTTATGTAAGCGATTTAGGAGGGTTGCGGCCAAAAATTAGCTGGATCCATGAGGAGGCACAAGCCAGATCAGAGGGTTTGCTGTGCTCTTGTGTTGAGATGCATCTTGATCTGGATTATCACAATAGGAGTGTCTACATATGTGCTTTATTTACATGGATCCAAATGTCAGATGCAGTTTTTGCTGTGTTGTGGTACCAGGATGCATGATCACGTAGGGTTTTTTGGGTGCAGTAGAGTGACTAGATATGTGCTTTATTTTGGCAGTTTAATTTGTGGGCTTGGGTATAAAATCAGCTAGATCTTTTAACCATACTCATTTATTAGCTGAAAATGCAGGTGCCATTTGGCTGCTTGTTTCTGCAGTAGCCACCTGTCTCCCTTTGCTCCACTCAGCTGCTTCTAAACAGCAAAGTGCTAAGCTCCCATGGAAGTATCCATAGTTAGAAATCTCTGGAAATATTTTTGTTGCACAAAAGTATAAGCACATTGCAGGCTGCTGGCAGTTGATTCTCCTGAAATAAGAACATTAGAATGGCCATACTGGGTCAGACCAAAGGTCCACCCAGCCCAGTATCCTGTCTACTGACAGTGGCCAATGCCAGGTGCCCCAGAGGGAGTGAACCTAGCAGTTAATGATCAAGTGATCTCTCTCCTGCGTTCCATCTCCACCCTCTGACAAACAGAGGCTAGGGACACCATTCCTTACCCATCCTGGCTAATAGCCATTCATGGACTTAACCTCCATGAATTTATCTAGCTCTCTTTTGAACTCTGTTATAGTCCTAACCTTCACAACCTCCTCAGGCAAGGTGTTCCACAGGTTGACTGTGCACTGTGTGAAGAAGAACTTTTTTCTATTTGTTTTAAACCTGCTGTCCACTAATTTCCCTAGTTCTTATATTATGGGAAACAAGTAAATAACTTCCTTATTCACTTTCTCCACACCACTCATGATTTTATATACCTCTATCATTTCCCCCCTTAGTCTCCTCTTTTCCAAGCTGAAAAGTCCTAGCCTCTTTAATCTCTCCTCATATGGGACCCATTCCAAACCCCTAATCATTTTAGTTGCCCTTCTCTGAACCTTTTCTAATGCCAGTATATCTTTTTTGAGATGAGGGGAACCACATCTGTACGTAGTATTCAAGATACGGGCGTACCATGGATTTATATAAGGGCAATAAGATAGATCTTATTCTCTATCCCTTTTTTAATGATTCCTAACATCCTGTTTGCTTTTTTGACTGCCGCTGAACACTGCGTGGACATCTTCAGAGAACTCTCCACGATGACTCCAAGATCTCTTTCCTGATTAGTTGTATCTAAATTAGCCCCCATCATATTGTATGTATAGTTGGGGTTATTTTTTCCAATGTGCATTACTTTACATTTATCCACATGAAATTTCATTTGTCATTTTGTTGCCCAATCACTTAGTTTTGTGAGATCTTTTTGAAGTTCTTCACAATCTGCTTTGGTCTTAACTATCTTGAGCAGTTTAGTATCATCTGCAAACTTTGCCACCTCACTATTTACCCCTTTCTCCAGATCATTTATGAATAAGTTGAATAGGACTGACTCTTGGGGAACACCACTAGTTACCCCTCTCCAAACCCTAAAGAGTAGCTAAATAGTTTAGCAGGATGCTATGCATCATCACTTATGGTGCCATTGGAGATGTAGACCTAATTCTATATTCATCTTCCCTGCTTTCTTGAGAACTGTGTATTTGGGAGTCAGAGATCTGAACCATTTCACATTACACTCCATGTGGATTTGACTAAAAAATTGACCTTATGTCAGTCTGAATGGATGGCTAAACTGAACAGATTGTCTTTTATGTCTTACTTCTCCAGTAAAGGGGAGCGGGTGATAATAAGGAATTGCATCACCAAACACCCAGATATATAAACAGAATCTGTTTGTCATGAAAAAAGCCAGCAAATGTAGAATAACCAGGCTGAATTAAATACCTTTCTGTCTTGTACAACATGGGCTAGCCCCAGGACAACAACCTCGGCACTCTGGAAATCTTCTATGCCTCAAGAAGGAGAGAATCTGCTGTCACACTTGTGTGCAGCCTGCCTTTTGGATCTGCAATGATGTTTCCCAACTCCGGGAATAAGATAGAGTTGGAGAATGGCAATTCCTGCTGGTGTCAAGCATGCTACCAGGGTTATTGTTGCCTGTTTCCTTACATGAGAAACAGCAAGCATGATAAATGGAGGGACAGCAAATGGATCCACGACAATCAAGACAACAGGAATGCATCCATTGCTAGAGCCTAGTGGGTCCGTCTCTAGCTGTACAATGCATCCAGTTGGCTGGAAAGTTGGGTTGCAAGAGTTCATTCCCAACGGACCCAAATACCAGGGACCCTCAGTTTTGCATATTTTCTTGCTGTAGATCCAGTATCCAATAATGTGATTGATTTACTGTCAGCTGCTGTAATTTTCAACCCTGCAGTCTCCTCTGCTTGAATTGAAATTTAGTTCTTGAAACAGCTACCAGAATCTACTTGTTAGGGCTGTCCACTATTGAGAGTAAGTACTCACTGTGTAATTGATATACAGAATGGTTGGTATGTTGTCTGTGCAACAGGTTACACAATCAAGTGGCCTGTCTTTGAAATTGTGACTAAGTCTACAAGGAGTTCCAGGCAATTGAAATGGAGGGATGACTACTTCTGAGCCTCCTTGTGGCTAGTTTCCTGCAGTGCAATCCCTAGTTGATAAGCTAACATCAGACTATCACTAAGTGCTGAAAGAACCTAAATATAAACCCCTTCCTCATTCCAGGCCCGCATTGGCCCTTCCTCTAGGCAGAGTATACTGGTGTTCAAACGTCTTTCCCTAAACCACCAAGATATCTTCTGTCTCTGGAACTCTTGCCACAGGCTCACCTGCATTCTTGGAATTCCTTGGCAAGCCATAAGGGACATATCCAATCCTTTCCCTGGGCCCCTGTCAGACCTATCTATATATGAAGTCATGCATTGGATGAGCTCTGATGTCATTCTCACATTAGCAGACAGGATAGGATGAGGTCATTTTGTTTTCACTGCTGGATACAAACCACCATGTTAATTCTAATCAGCAAAGAAGGCTGGTAGTTATTTCATCCAGTGGATATTGGGGGAAGATACAAAATCTTCAGAAGAGAAGCCAAAACCCCATCTCAAGAACTGATGCCACCAGGCCTCTAGACAAGGTTTGTGGAGCACCCCTTAACAACAAGATTGTTTTGTGGACCATCCTCTGTCCTGTGTGAAATTCTCTGTGTGTGCACCATCTCCACTCCCAGTCAAGAGGGCATCACATCTCCACAGCAGTTAGAGCAATGGATTATTTGGAAAGTATTTCATTTTTTTTAGCTTTTTGAAAAATGTTATTTAGTAGCTGGGAATGAGGAGAGTCAGAACCCTATGCCAAGTCACCCTCCTATGGACCATTAGCAAGTGCTTCAGGGATGACCACAGATTGGGAACTACTGGTATAGCACTTTCCATCTGACAAACTCAATTTAATGAATTAACCCCATGACAATATGAGGTGAAGGTAATGTTCTTATCCCCATTTTATAGATGGGGACATGGAGGCATAGCGAGGCTGTGATTCACCTAGGGCCACACAAGAAGTGGAAAGAGAACCCAGATAAGATAACTCCTAATTCTGTACTTTGTGTCCTCTGACTTAAAAATTTGTTCTAAGATTTTCTTCTATGGGGGAGTGGCAAAATATAGAAAGAGTCATGACCATAAACGAACAAATCCTATATTCCATACATTTTATTTTACATTGTAATTTAATGCCAGAATTAAGGCAGGATGTATAATTTCACCTCTGTAGAATTACTGTAGTTTAATTCTTATTTTACATCTGCTGGATTTGAAAAACAAATCTAGAGCACCTTTGAAGTGCAGGTGATCTGTAGTCTACAATTAAACAATCTTCTACAGTGCTAGGAGAGCCAGACTTTCCATAATATGTTCAGTGACAGGTGGTTGCTTAGTACTAATGTGTAAAGAAGCATGAAAATGGTAATTTCTGTTCTCTGATCCAGGCTCATTTAAAAATATGAGGCAGAGGAGAATCATTGTCATACCTCAAGAGTCCTGTTAACTTGAGGATTAAAAATACCAGAAATAAATTACTTTGAGTAAACCAGTAATTGAAAGAGCCAAAAACAAAACATTGACCGCTTCTTAAAACTCTCATTTAGTGTACTTGCATGAATCTTCATTAGTGACAAATCTAGCTTGAAACCTATCTTATAAGTGTTGATGTAATGATTAACCAATAAATAACCGATCTGATCAAATATTAACCAAATTTATCCTGCAGCAGTTTCACTGATGCTCAGTTTCCAAACTTATTGCACTGTAGCATTTCACTTTCAGTGGTTGCTTTCCTTGTTAGACTTCAATGCAGTAAGCACTGTATAGTTAGAGAAAGGTATTCCAGTCTATTTTCATTCACTTTATTCATTAATTTACTTTTGTGCTGAGTCTTGCCATGATTTGTTTCAGCCAAAATATGAATTGTGGTCTTTAGGGTTTTGTTTGTTTTTGCAAAGGGACAATTGGTTCAGTAATTTTTATGAGTTTTTTGACACATCAAAAGCTTTTAAATATTTTAATGATAGTTTTTTGTATAATTAAGAAATGGGGGAAAGTATAAAGTTGAATACAATAAGAGCCTTCAACGATGAAGAAAAATTAAGTCAAAGTTAAAAAAAGTTTTGATAATATGTGCTAATATATCTCCTTCCCTCTGTGGATCTGAAAACAGTTTTCCAAAAACAAATTAAGCTTTACCAACAACCCTCTTTGGAAAAAAATTATGAAAATATTTTAAACATTTTTACTCTCAGTTTTCTGACCATCTTCATTATTACCTTCATTATACAGATGCTGAAACTCGAACTCAGGGAAGTTGGTCATTTACTCAAGGTCACTGTGAGACCACCCCACACAAAGCTTGAAGGGATTAAGGTGGCTAGGTAGGCCAATTAACTGCCAAGATTTCAACTGGAGGAGGAGTGAGGATTGATTAGAGATGAAGTTCAGTTGGACAGGAACAGGAGTGGCCTGTATAAAGCTCAAAAGAGGAGTACAGCTATGGGCTGCAGGGAAGTAGTCTGTAGTCACTCCCTAGCAGAATGGAGGTGTGTTTGGGGCTACAGAGGCAAGTAACCTGCAGTAACTCCTTGGGATGAGAGAGTTTGGGCTGGCAAACTTGGGGGTGGGAGCCAGACTGTAAAGGAAGGCTCAGGGAAAAGGCAGTAAGCTCCAGGATGGTACAGGCCTTGGGTGCTGACTAGAGGGCCCCTGAGCTGGAACCCAGTGTAGAGGGCTGGCCTAGGTTCCTCTACCAGCCACTGGGGAAGTGGCTCAGACCAGACAGTGGAGGGCAGAATGCCTGGGACAGTTTGCCCCCAAAGACTCTGATACCCTGGAAGGGGAAGACTATAGTGAGAAGGGCCACAGGGTGAGAGAGGATGACAGGTGGAGAGACCACCAGAGGAGGGTGCAGCACCTGAAAGAAGCTAATCCCCAGAGTGGCCAGCAGGAGGTGCCCCTAGTGTAAGTGGACCCTGTGACTATCACACAGCAAGTGACTGTCAGGAAGAGAACTCAGCATCCTCCCTCCCATGCCCATAGTGTAAACATTGGTGTTGAGGGAGTAAAGGCCCAGCCAGAGTGTCCTTCTGCACTGGCAATCTGTGGGTGTCGAACTAGCCCCTTGGGGCTGTGATGGCTTGCCATAGGTTAGATAAGGGCTGAAATTGCTCTAAGATAGTGGTTCTCAAACTTTTTTTTTCCCATGGACCACTTGAAAATTGCTAAGGGTGTCGGCGGACCACTTAATTATCTTTCCAAATGTTTTTACCATAAGCTATCATAAAGCACTTTGGATAAAAGCGCTATATAAAAACATTAATGTTTTTTGGTTCTACAAATAAAAGCACACAACTTGTATTTTAATATCAGTAGTCTTACCTTTTTAATGCGATGGATGTGCCCTCTCTCCCCTGCTGCGGCAGCCACAGAACTGGGGCTGGGAAGGAGGGCTGTCTCGCCACAGCCCTGGAACTGGGGAAAGTCACCTCTTTCTCTGGCCGCCGCAGCCCTGCACATCCCAAATTCCCCCCGTCCCCTCTTCTCACCCCACTGCCCCCTCCCATCTATCCCCTATTTCCCCCCCCCCCCCCCAAGGCCACCACCTCACCTTACATGTATGTCTTCTCCAGGGTCCAGGCACCTAATTAGTGGAGCCATGCCTGCACTGATTAGGTGGGTGGCCCTCCATTCTCTCATGCGGCTGCCCCGGAGTGCACCTTAGAGGGAACTATCCGCGGATCACCTGAATGGAGCTGGACCACAGTTTGAGAACCTCTGCTCTAAGACATGCTGGTGATTGGGCTAGTTGGTTCTGGGATTGGTGGAGAATAAAGGTAGTGCAAAAGCACTTTTGGTCCATCTTCAGCTGCTCTTGCTACAGCTTGGATAAAATTCAGAATTGGTGCTAAGTCTCTAACATCAGGATAGAAAGATACACCTAAAATCTAGATCAAGATGCAAAAGTTTCCTTTGAGATGAGTAGCAGCTCTGGTCAAAGAGAAGCTAATGAACTGAAAGATAGCAGTAAGAAACAGAAGACTGCATTATGCTACTGTTAAAATTAAAGTGTGATTTCTAGCTGTGGATTTATTATCCATATTCAAATAAAAGCAAAACCATGTTTTTGGGGGGCAAGATAATTTCTTTTCTATTGGGTGGCATTTTTTTGTTTGAGAACGTTAAGGAAATAGATCAAAATCCAGAGTATATTTCAGGTCATGTAGTGACATCTAGTGTGTATAAGAGACAACAGGCAGTATTAACTTACACACAGTGGGTTTTGAAATGAGAAACAGAGAAGGGACGCAATCTCACAACAGCTTCTGGAAATCTGAACGAATAATTGGAAGCAACAAGACAGTTGTGGTGCCATCTGATTATAGTGTGATCATTACAGAACTGACCATACAAACAAATATTTGAGCCTGCCAGCACTAAACTAGAGATGACATCAAATTAACCACAAAACTAATGGTCCTTTAAGGTTAAAACAAATTTAGGCTGCCTCTTCTGCAAATGGGGAAAAGAGGTAGCTAAGTGGGAAACCACTGCTGTGTACCTTTCTGAATTTGTCCAATACCTACCCTTGAGGGCATCCTGCACCAAAAATTAAAAATTCTGCACACAATATTTTAAAATTCTGCAAGTTTTATTTGTTAATAAATAAATGCAGAGGCTCCAGCATGGCAGTGGGGAGCACAGGCCATTGGCTGCACGAAGGTGGGAGATCACCCTGCAGCCCCCTCCAGCCCCAGGACATGGACTCAGCGGTGTGTGTCTGCACCCAACCGTAACACAGCACAAGGCCTGGGCCTGCCCCAGAAACACCCTGGTGCCCTGCTCCTCTGCACCAGGCACGCCAGGTGTGGGACAGGCATGCTCCACCAGGCAGGATCCAAGTGTGGAGGGATCCAGGTGTGGGGTGAGAGGATTCTGTGTTGGACAACTGGGGTGCAGGCAGCTCTGTGGGGGGGTCTAGGTGTGGGGGAATCTGGATGCACAGAGGGTCGTTGGGGGTGGAGTTCCAGGTGCAGGGGCAATAGGACTCTGCAGGGGCTTCTAGGTGAAAGTGGCTAGGGCTCAGCGGAGGGGCCTCAGCAGGGAAGTCTGGGTGCTGGGGGAGTGGGGCTTTGTGGGGTGGGGATCAGGGTGCAGTTAGTTGGGGGTCAGTGGTATGGGGGTCTGGATGTGGGGGCTCAGGTTGGTGCAGCGGGTGTAGCATCAAGGTGGGGTTTTGGGTGCAGTTAGTTGGGGGTCAGTGGTATGGGGGTCTGGATGTGGGGGCTCAGGTTGGTGCAGCGGGTGTAGCATCAAGGTGGGGTTTTGGGTGCAGGAGTGGGGGTCTGGGTTCAGGGGGCTCCAGATTCAGGGGTTGAGGTTTAATGCAGTGGTGTTTGAGTATGGAGGGCTAGGGGGGTTCTGGGCATATGGGGTGAAGCTTGGTAGGCATGTCTAGGTATGAGAGGTCTGGATGCATGGGGGTTGGGCAGATGGGGGAGCCCCTCTCCCCGCAGCTGAGGAACAATGGGGGCAGGAAGCAAGGGAGGATGCTGAGCTTCCTGCAGCTGGGGGAGGTTTCTGGGGGTGAGTCTGACACAGCACCAGTCACTTTTTGCAGGGGAAGAGGAAGTCCCATCCTCTCCCACCTCCAGCCCAGCCGGGACTAGCATCTGATCCTGGCTCAGGGTAGGAGTCACTTGCTGGGGTGCCTCCAGCCCTGCAGTGATTTACCTCTTCACCGGCTTCCTGAATCGATGTACCTGCACAGCTAGGGAGTGGTGCGTGACTGCTCTTGCAGTTTCCCTTTGCTTCCCTGTCAGAAAGTCATTTTTCTGTGGGGAAGCAAAGAAATCTGTGGCGGGGTGGGGGGACACACACACACACACAAGAATTCTGCGCACATGCAGTGCTGCAGAATTCCCTCAGGAATAAATATCTGAGGACTTAGCACTTTGCATGTGCTTGGCAGCCACAATTATGGGTGAGTGGGGAACTTGGAATAGTAAGTGCATATCTTCTCTGACCCAGCTGTAATTCATCTTATGTAAATTACACCTACTCTTGATAGGAGTAGCCTGCATCGGGCTCTGTATGGAACTGCAGCAAGGTCAAATAAAGGCCCTCATTGATGCTGTGTTTTCATTAATGCATGGTCATGTGTGCCAACAAATGGAATAGGGAATGAATCTGAATTGAAGTAAAGGATGTTGACATAATCGATTGTTGAAAATATCTAAATGTACTGTGCGCATATACTGTGTGCCTATACCAATATATTCTGTGTATCAGTCAGCCCCAGATTGATCTGCACTACCTGTCTCTTGCTCTTTTCTATTGCTAATACATTGCACAAACATTACTGTCACCATTTAAAAGAGTTATATAATGTCAATCTTGTTACGTAGTTTGAAAAATTACCTGCCCTTTGTACAGGTAATCTTAACCTAATCTGTACCGTCTGAATCATTCTCAATTTAGAGGGCTGCAATTTCACTTTGTTTTTTTGTGTATATGTACCACATCTGAGAGTCCTTACATATTGAGGATATTAGCTGTGATTAATACTGTATGGTCATTGCACTGCGTTCTGGTTACAATTTGGATAACAAGATTTTAATGTTGATTTATAATACAGAGGGCACTTTATTTTTAAAGTTGCTCTAGAAGAGCTGAATGCTGGTCCCACTGATGTCAATGGCAAATCTCCCATCAACTGCAAAGGGAACAAGATCAGCAAAATGTTCATGCCTTTTATACAACATTCAGTTTCCATAATACAAGGAGCCTGGTTGATGGTTATAGACTCGTTTGAGACAAGTGCCTTAGAATGGCTTCTACCTATTGGTGTTTTGGGTACTGATACTAATAATGCCTTGAGAGTTGCTTCCTTCATGTCTTCTACAACTAGTGCATTTGCACACACTTAAGGGGATAATATAAAAGAATCTTCAGGTGAGGTTAGTGAGGACTACAGGCAGTGATCTCCAGGACCTCTGGGACATTAACTTCCATTGTCAAAAATAATTGGCTTTCCAATAACCGGTGAGAACCATTCTTAGCCTAGTAGGATTTTTTTGTTTTGTTCCCCACCCAAGATTAAAAATAAAAAACAAAAATGTTGGAACATTTTAACTTTTAGGTGAACAGCAATACTTCGTAGGACTTGGCTCCAGTACCCCTTTTGAGGATATCAAATTTATGATAAAGTTAGATACATTCTCAGTATGGTTTATTTGTCACTAATAGTCCAGATTCTCCCCTCTACTTCTGGCCACTCAAGCATCTGTCCCTGTGTGGTCAGCTGAGAATTTGAACAGTGTTGGGGGCTCTTAGCTGGTATTGAAGGATCAAGCCACCTCCTACATCAACTGCCCCTCAATACCAGGGCATGAGAGAGATGAAATGAAGCATGCCAATTGCCATATGGTCCCATAGAGACTATAGATAGCTGGCATAAGAGTAGCCCCCAAACTGCTCTAATTTACACTGGTGGGCAAACACCAGTGGAAATGCACCATGAGAATCAGGGAGGAATAACCCTAGGCACTGAGCAGATCATGAAGAGGAGACCTAGTTTAATGTGTTCCTTGCTCCACAAGGTATAAATTAGTCTCAATACTTGCTATGGGATTGTTTGTTTCATTAGAGCTTGCATACTGTAACTAAATGCAAATGTAGATTTAAAAAATCAATATTTGAACACCACTTTTATTTTTATCGCACTTATGTTTATCACACTTATGATGAAGTCTATGAAAAGGTCAGTGATATTGAAATTCTATTAAAGTGGCTTTGTTGCCTGGCAAAGAAAACTTCTCTTGTGCAAATTCAGATGCGTCTTCTCCCAAAAAGGAAATACTGGGTTACACTGCCTTTCATTTTTCCAGTTGCTCATTATAAGCATCTCTTTTAACTTATTTTGTCAATTTCAATAATGGTGCTAGACCTAAGTTCAGGCAGTCTTTATCACTGTGATAAGCAGTAGAATTTAGACTTCAAGATCATGTAGCACATAGTCCAAAGAAAAAGCTGAAGACAGAGTAAATCAGGTGCTTTAGAAGTCCAGATAAATGTTGAACTTGTCTGTCAGTAGCTTATTGCCTTGGTAAATGACAATGTTCCCTGCTCACTTTGTCACGAGATTTTGACACATATATACAGTAACTTCCCTGATAGGCTATGTGAGCCATTTTTTTTAACACTTTTGGGTTGTTCATTATCTTAATTTGTTTTATTTTGATAAAGGCAATGAAAACAAGTTAGTCTTTTGAAGTACTCTGTTAGGAATTTAGAAATTGTGTATGTATAAACATGCCACCAACTAACCACAAATAAAATATGCTCTGTTTTATTTTGGATCCATTCCACTCTGAATTTCCTATATATAGCATTCTCACTTAGTATCTTTTTATAAATATATTCTATTTTGACGTGGAAAAACTATTCCAGATCATCTTCCTCCCTCAAGGCCTTAATGAAGTGGGCAAGTGCTTTTATTATATGTTTGTAAAGCCTGTGTCACCCTGACTTCCAGCTCAGAAGTCAAGCCATCAGCAGAGCAAATATCTCCTATCAGGGTCCTCCAATCTTGAGTATAAATACTCACAACTTCATTTCCCCTGTTTTGTGACCAAAAGTACAATGCATGATAATGAAAGCTTAAAAAACAAATCCATCAATTCTTAGAGTTTGATTCTCCTCTCATTTACACTGGTTTTGCACCAATGAAACAATTTTTTTTTTTTTTTTTGCAGTGGAGTTACTCCTGGTTTATATTAATGTAAATGAGAACCAATGTAAGTGAGAGGAGATTCCAGGTCTGACTTCTAGATCATCTATAGGATCTGTGACAGGTTTCAGTCAGTCCTCCGAGCCCCTAGGGGGCGATGGAGAGCTATGGTCCTACTGGCAGGCCTTAGTCACACCTTTCGGGTGCTGGGGAATTAGCAGGGAAGGTGCGCCGGTCCGAGTCTGCAGCGCGCCCCTCAGGCGGGGCGGGGGGGGCTGGTATGGGTTTGTAGCGCACAGTTCTGCTACCCAAGGCAGGTCGGCCGGGGTAGGGGAACGCAGGCCCACCCAACTCCACTGCGTTCCAGCCCAGGGCCCTGACAGTGGCGGGAGGCAAAGGTCCCGCTGCTGGTTCAACGGGGGGCCATCAGCACCCGCTGACCAAACACACCCACCCCACAGTGCAGTTCTACCCCTGGGCTACTTCCTACCCGGTCTCTCAAGCGGGTCTCTCTGGTCCCTCCAGCTCGTCCGGGTATTCCGCTGCTGGCAGCTCCAGCTCCCCCTCTGTGTCGGACTCACGCTGGCCCAGGCTACAGCCGGGCCCCTCCAGGTCCTCTGGGTATTCAGCGGCTGGCAGTCCTGGTCGCCACAGGCCTTCCTCCCGGTCAGGTTCCTCCTTGCCCAGGGCTTCCCCTGGGTCAGCAGCAGGATCCACAAGGGAGCAGCCTGTGTCTGTCTCCCTCCCTGGTGCTCTCCTCACTGGGCAAAGGGGCCCGCCCTTTGTACTTCCTGTCCCACCCCTCCCCTTCCGGGGATTGGCGGAAGCTTGGTCTGGCCCCACCCACTCAGGCTGAGAGGGTGGCTCTTTACCCTCTGGTTCGGAGGGAAGCCACCCTGGCTTCCTACTGGGTCTAAAATAATCAGTTAGCACAAATATATAATGACCTCTTAGAAGCTGGTCCCAAGGGGAAACAGCATTCACTTTTAACTTCTGCCCTGCACCAAGGAGTGAAGTTTTATTGAACTTAGATTTTTTTTACAGCTTTTAATATTTACTTTGGAAGGGGAAGATTTTTGTTGTTGGTTTAACCAAATGGCTAAACTAAACTGTCTATACCAATGAGGAAGAGGGAATCTGTGGGAGTATCCTGATGATGGAAAGATGAGATGCTATCATGCTATTATGCTCCAGCTTAGCCTTGTGGGAAGCCGCAGCGCAATTCCTCTTCTCTGAGCTGTTACAATAGTGATTCTCTCCAACTGAAGTCTCCTTAGACAATTCCAGCCACCTTTAAATAAAAGCAAAATTTACGGGCAACTTGCAGAGGGAAGGAAGCATGAAGTAAGAAATGTAAACTGGGTTACACTGCTATTCCAAAAAGTATAGCTAAGCAATAACACACCAAAAACTCTTGTATATTCGGAAGCTCTTGGTCTGCTGCAGTAGTAGTACTGCTGAGTGTTGCTTTCGTATCAGTACGTGACATGCATGCCAAAAATATCACTCTGTTAATCAAAGTTCCCCCCAGATACAGGAAAGGGAGCCTTTTGTTTTTCCAGCTGTTTCAAAGAGACCAGTTACCTACCACATTCTCTTCCAAACACTAGTTTTGTCAGATATGTAAGTTTTATTACAACTACAGTATATTTAGCTCTCTGAAATATAATATTGACCTCACTTTTTAATATATATCTGAAAAGTTATAAAGCGTAAAACTCACATATCAGGAGACATGCCTTAGTTTTGATGTAGTTTCATAGAACATATTTCCTTAACCACAAGCACATATAGTCTCTAGTCTCATCTATTTATCTTAGGTAACTATATGGCCCCCCCTTACCTGAGCACCTCATAATCTTTAATTTATTTATCTTCACTACACCCCAGTGAGGTATTTTACAGATGGGGAATTGAAGCACAAAGACACCAACTGACTTGCTCAAGGTCACACAGGAACTCTCTGGCAGAACAGGGAAACAATCCTGGATCTCCCAGATCCCAGGCTAGCGCCCTGACCACTAGACCACTGTTCCTCTGTGAAGTCTTTTCTCTACCCCCTCTTCCCTACACACACTTTTCATGTGCAACTGGTTCATAATAATACACAATATGAGCTGTCATTGTGTGATTTGTGTGTGTGAGATAGCTGGTGTTCTCCTGGGTCTTAGCAGAGCAGCTATTTACAATGTAAGATATGGCTGTTTCTACCACAGGTTCACTATAAAATATTATAATTTTGCTTTCCTACATATTATAGACCATTGTCTCTTTCTTGTAATAGTAATTTTGTGACCATCATGACAGCTTTGAGCAGGTTAGCTCAGCCCAAGATCATTATGTGGCCCTGGAGCTTATGCTACAAATTGCAGATTATGAACTAGCTGGCTGGAGGTTTACCATACCTAATAGTCAGCTGGCCATATCCTCTTGGGACTGAGGTGTGCTGGCTGGTATGGAAGCTGGGTTTTCCTGAGTACAAGATTGATACTCAGCCCTGATACTGGAGGATGAAAGTTCTCTACCTCTGCAAACACAAGGCCAAACAGAAAACATTGCCCTGAGGTACAAAAAGTGGCCTTCATTTGTTGAAATTCATATGTATACATAAAAGCTGCATTGAGACTGTTGAAAATGTCTCCTCTTTGGTGTTTGCCTGTGTTTTCACCCAAAATCCCATCATACATACACAAGTAGCACCATGTGATCATTATAGAAATGGTTCTTCTGTAGATATCCCATTCAGCAAAAGTATAATGATCTCTTTATCATGTTTGGTAGCTTTTTACATTACATAAATGGACACCTGTAAATCAGAAGAAAATTCTGTTTAGAAAAAGGTATCTTGAATAGGGCTGGATGAATTATTTATGGACAATACTTTCACTGGAAAATGTAGATTTGGGTTGACTAAAACATTTCACAAATTCATGCTGAATTCACCAAATTGTTTCAGATGGGGGGAGGGGGTTGAGGAAGTTTCCCCAAAACCAAAATGTTTTGTTTTTAACACTTTTGAAATGTCTCAATTTTGTTTCAAAACTTTGCTTCAAATTTTATTTAAAAATAGTAAAACATCAAAATAATTAAATGTGGTGGTTCAGGTTGAAATGCTTCATTTGACCCAAAATGAACTTTTAATTTTTTTTATATGGCCATTAACACAAAAAGTTAGTTATTCTCACAGCTCTAATCATGAAGTTGCTATTTTACTCTCAGTAAAAATAAGGACGTTTATAAAAATATATACTGTCCATTTGCAAATCATAAAACTAACAACCGCTGGTTTAAGTAAACATGAGAAAGTTCCCTATTTTTTAAAAGGAAAAATAACATAACATATATTCTCATAGCTCTCATTACAAATCATTTGAAAAAGATGTTAAAACATGTCCTCAATATGAAAAGAAAATAAACAGTAGCATAGGGCATGTCTTCACTGCAGAGTTAATTGAAATTATAACTCAAGTGTGGCCCCGAACCACCTCAAACCTCCTAACTCGCATATGGTAGTGCCTTTAACTCAAACTGACTAGCACATCAGGGGTATGGGCTGAAGTTCAAGTTAGCACAACTTGTCAGCAGCTAACACAACCCCTCTGTGTAGTGTGACTGTTATTTTACAGTGTGGCTAGGCTATCTCAAAAGGAGTTAACTCACATTTTCTACATTCAGGTTAACTCTGCATTGATGACATACACATAATCTGATCTAGGGTAGGCCTGGGAAGGAAAGATGCCTAAAGGGTTTGTCTGATGTGAGCTATGTGATTTGGAATCTCCAGGGTTTATTTAGACTGGGGCTTGGCATCAGATCAGCCCCTTCAAGTATGATATGATATTTGTCATCTGCTAGTGGCTAACCAGAACTGGCAGCTTCAGTGAGAGGCTGTTTCCTGTTCCCCAAATCCCTTTATCTTTACTTGGCAATTCCTTCTACATTGCCACTTGGGACAAGAGGCCTCCTGAAGACGTACCTATGTAGGAAATAGTTATCCTAGGTAATTCTTCAAGGACTAATTCTTTCATGTTGTCCGATATGACTTCCAGCAATAGGTTCTGCTTGATGTTGTAAAGGGTAAGACTGCAATTATGTACATTAATATATTTACTTATTTTTATCTGAATAAAGCCAGCAGGCTCTGTGCTTTCTCTAAACTATCTTGGCTTGTAATTTGGCTGCCTGTTGGGATGGAGGTAATTGGAGAGAGACAGCTGTAAAATTTGAGTACAGACATGACATGAAGAAATTCACCTTATGTTACAAAAATGTTCTGCTCTACTAATCCTATGAGAAGCACATATTAATGTATTCATCAATGTACTTTTTGCTACCTTTTTTCTGTGCCCTTCACGGGCTTACAAAATCAATATCAGAGACTCGTTTGAGGCATGACATTGCCATATTGATGGTTTTATATAAAACCACTGTCTGACAAGATATATTGTTAGGTGAAAATTAGGGCTGTCGATTAATTGCAGTTAACTCACACGATTAACTCAAAAAAATTAATCGTGATTAATGGCAGTTTTAATTGCCCTGTTAAACAAGAGACTACCAATTTAAATTTATTAAATATTTTGGATGTTTTTCTACATTTTCATATATGTATGTATGTATCTATCTATCTTGTATTCTGTGTTGTAATTGAAATCAAAGGGTATATTTTGATTATAAATATTTGCACTGTAAAAATGATAAACAGAAGAAATAGTATTTTTCAGTTCACTTCATACAAGTACTGTAGTGCAATCTCTGTCCTGAAAGTGCAACTTACTAATGTAGATTTTTTTTGTGTTACATAACTGCACTCAAAAACAAAACAATGTCAAACTTCAGAGGCTACAAGTCCACTCAGTCCTACTTCTTGTTCAGCCAATGGCTAAGACAAACAAGTTTGTTTACATTTACAGGAGATAATGCTGCTCTCTTCTTATTTACAATGTCACCTGAAAGTAAGAACAGGCATTTGCATGGCACTTTTGTAGCCAGCATTGCAAGGTATTTACTTGCCAGATATAGTTAAACATTCGTATGCCCCTTCATGCTTCGGCCACCATTCCAGAGGACATGCTTCCATGCTGATGACGCTCGTTAAAAAAAGAATGTGTTAATTAAATTCGTGACTGAACTACTTGGGGGAGAATTGTATGTCCTCAGCTCTGTTTTACCCACATTCTGCCATATATTTCATCTTATAGCAGTGTCGGATGATGTCCCTGCACATGTTATTCGTTTTAAGAACACTTTCACTGCAGATCTCACAAAACGTAATGAAGGTACCAATGTGAGATTTCTAAAGATAGCTACAGCACTCAACCCAATATTTAAGAATTTGAAGTGCCTTCCAAAATCTGAGAGGGATGAGGTAGGGAGTATGCTTTCAGAAGTTTTAAAAGAGCAATACTGTAATGCAGAAACTACAGATTCCGAACCACCAAAAAAGAAAATCAACCTTCTGATGGTGGCATCTGACTCAAATAATGAAAATGAACAGGCGTCAGCCCGCACTGCTTTGGATGGTTTTCAAGCAGAACCCATCATCAACGTGGACGCATGTCCCCTGGAATGGTGGTTGAAGCATGCGCATCTGGTGACAAATATCTTGTGACGTCAGCTACAAAAGTGCCATGTGAATGCCTGTTCTCACTTTCAGGTGACATTGTAAATAAGAAGCGGGCAGCATTATCTCCTGCAAATGTAAACAAACTTGTTTGTCTGAGCGATTGGCTGAACAAGAAGTAGGACTGAGTGGACTTGCAAGCTCTAAAATTTAACATTTTTATTTTTGATGCAGTATTTTTGTACATAATTCTACATTTGTAAGTTCAACTTTCATGATAAAGAGATTGCATCACAGTACTTGTATTAGGTGAATTGAAAAATACTATTTCTTTTGTCTTTTTACAGTGCAAACACTTGTAATAAAAATAAATACAAAGTGAACACTGTACAATGTAGAAAACATCCACAAATATTTAAATAGTATTCTATTATTAACAGTGTGTTTCATTGTGATTAATTTTTTAAATTGCTTGACAGCCCTAGTGCAAATATGACCACTTGAATGTTGTATAGCATCAAATGCCCGTGTGATAACAGCATTGTGTGGAGATAGAGCTGATGACAATCACCATGTGATTTCTGTTTTCACTGAAAGCATGCATCAGTGCTATGAAATGTTTTTTCTATTACATTCCTATTGCAGTTATTGGTGAGGTTGTGAAACTGAATAACAGTGTGTAGAGGGAATTACAAGTGCTTTCCCTCTGTACATGCATATTTGTGTAAGGATGGTGGTGTGAGTTGGTGAAGTCTCTTATTCAAATGCCTGATGGGCAATATGAAATTTTCACCATTAAAAAGACTCCTAGATCCCAGGGAAGCAGCAATATTGATTGATTGATAGCATTAGGACCCAGAAAAGGAATGCAGTAGGTACCTGAAATAACTGCTTAAAAAGAACACAAACACCCTTATCATAAGCCCATGCAAGGAGCCCCACTAAAAGCCAGAGTCTTCCAGGGCTGGAGCTTTGGTTGGTAAATGCCTTACATCTAAAGTGAACCCAGTTTCAAACAATTTATGTAAACTTTATCTTCCAAAGGCGTAGTCAGAGATAAGCAAATGTGTACCTGAATCTGCCTCCTCTGAAGGATCAGGAAGGCAGACACTTATGACCACACAAACCTGGGTTGAGCTTAGTGATGGCTGATCCTCAAAAGGTTTGACATGGGCACTTATACAGTCTCCTGAGTCTGCAAAATTGGGCTGTGAAACTAATAGTATCTGCAGTTGGTTAAATATAAGCTATTGGACAGAAAGGATCCATTCCAAATCCTACTGAAGTCAATGGAAAGATTCCTATTGACTTCAATGGGCTTTGGATTAGAACCTAAATTTGTTGACAAGAATGCTTTAAAATTCAGAATCACCATGGTTTTCTTAGCCCAGACATATTTTTTGTTACCTCAGTCACATAAGGGCATTAAAATGTTTCTGTACAAATTATCTGTATTAAAACTGACATCTTGTTTCTCAACAGCTCTGCTCCCTGGGCCTGATCCTTCTATTATAGTCACTGAAAAGAAACCCCTTCACTTCAGTAGGGGAGGAGAGATAATTCAGATTACTCACGTAATATCTAGACCAGGGGTAGGGAACCTTTTTTCTATCATGGGTCATTGACCCACAGAAAAATATCAATCGCGGGCCACACACAAGTAAAAATCAACTTAATTTAGGGTTGGTTTTTTTTAGGGAGAGAAATATAAAATGTTCAAATCACTGTCCTGGGAGGGGGCATGCGCAGACCTGGGACTTCCCGCTTGTCTGTGGCGGGGCAGGGCGAGCTGGCGCTCGCAGCTCCAGCCTTGTGGAGGGGGGTGCCGAGACTTGCCGTGGGCCAGATGAAATTAAGCAATGGGCCAGATCCGGCCCGTGGGCTGTAGGCTTGCCACCCCTGATCTAGACTGTCATAGCTGCTAACTGTAATGACAAAAACATGTTCTCTCCCCCTACACACTTTTTAGTAGCCCAGAAACTCCTAGAGCACTGCAGTCGATCTAGGTATGCAGTAGTGAGTTGAACTCTAGTCTGGCTTCTGCACGGTCAACAGAACTGTTAATTTAGAACTCAATGTTATGAGGCACTGAAATCAATGTTACTCACATGAGTAAAGCTACTCACATGGATAAGTGTTTGTAGCACCAGGTTCTTTTGGAATGCCCAGGATATGCATATTAAAGAACACAGCACAGCAGCCCACCCTGAGAATTATCTCTTCTAAATGAGGATTAAATTAAAGCATAAGTAGTCATGAAAAGGCCCTTTCTCCCCAACTAAAGCAGGAAAACCTTAGTGTAATTATTTAGCTGAATAAACTGAAATGCAGGAATGGTAATTTTCAAAGATCAGACACAGAAAATTACATTTCTTTGAGCAAACAAACAGGTCCATTATTTTAAAATTATTCGTTTATATTTATAACCAGTATGTTTTTAAAAGGCCTGTCCTGTGCATGTGACATAATCCAAAATACAGTTGCATAAAAGATAAAGCCTGCAGGTCTCCCTTACCTCCCAACCACAAAACAACCAATTACAATGAAATAAACTCCACTAACACCTCACCTGACCCACAAATCCCAGGATTTACTATACCCCTCATTTCCAAAAGGCTGGGTGAAAAGAGAAACCTTGCACCATGTCAAGAAGGTCAATAGATATAGGCAGCTAATGTAGACCTTGGAGTGGAAGTACAGCTGATCCTCACAAAATGTTAACCTCAGAAAATACCCTGCTTAAGAAATAGATTTCCACATGCTACACCAGCTTTAGTTTTCAGGTTGATACAAGGTTTAGGCCTACACAGGGCATGTCATGTTAGTCTAATCTTGGGGTGACCAGAGGAATGGATTACAGTAGCAAGGTAATCCAAGTTCTGGTCACCTCAAGATTAACCACCAAAATGTCCTTTGTGTGGGTTGAAACCTTATCTCCACTTATACAAGAAATGGAGATAAAATCCAGGCCAAATGAGGATGAATGACATTACTGCTCCTCCAAGAGTATTTCGCGATCAAACAGTAAATACTTCCTGATTGTCATTAGGCACTGGAATTCATAGGCGCACTCCTGCAATTAAAGGGGCAGATGTAATCCTCATGAAAGCTTTCAGTGTGTGAGTGTTGTTTTAGCAATGTTGATGTTAATTTTGCTAGTGAATGCTAATATTTTGCAGACGTGATCTTCTGGTTTCTTGTTTATAACCACATTATTGGGAGTTGAAAGACTTGTTTGTTCATTCTCATTTCTGCCATTGGCTCACTGCGTGATTTTGGGGGGAGAGAGAATTCCTTCAACTTATTCGTGTTTTTTCTCCTTCTATAAAAGTGGGGATAAAACCCATGTTTTTAAGGCCCTTTCGGAATTTTGGATAAGATGCTATATAAGCCAAATATTATCTATAGGAAATTCCCCACCATAGTTTATGGCTATGCCTTTGACATCTTAGTTTTTCTGAAAATGTAGAGTCTGGACTGAGGAATTGCCAAGGGAGGTTTTTAACAGCTGGTAAATTTCTTGCCCAGTTCTTTCCTAAGTGATTTCTATGTGGTCAGAGATAGAATAGCTTGCAATTGTGCCCTGATGGCTAGATCTGCAGGCAACTCAAAGGTCATAGGCACCTCCCTATGTAATAGCAGCTTTGGCCCATTCGAAAAGATCGTTGAAATGATATACTCTAAGGCTGAAATTGCTAATGGATGTCATCCGGGATCTTGGATCCTAAGACAATCACAGACGTTAATAAAACCAATGGGTGTACCAAGAACTCTTTCAGGTTCAACAGAAGGCTAGGCCCCTTTATGTAACAGAAAACAGCTGCAGACAAAGTGGCCTTATGGCCAGGGCAGAGCTAACAAAGGAGTATTAACAAGAGGGTCTCTGATTGCAAACGTAAGCTACGTCTACACTGAGCACTTCTTTCGGATATGTGTAGAGTACCTATCTGTGTAACCCCTTAGCACAAGTATAAATAGCAGTGTAGACCCTGAGGCATGGTTTAGGTGAGTAGAAAGTTCTACCAATCCTTAAGGATCAGACACATTATCTCCCAGGTTAAGGAATATTTCAGATCTTACCCAAATACACGCTTACAGTAAATTCTTATTAACTAAACTAAAATTTATTTTAAAAGAAAAGAGAGAGTATTGGTTAAAAGATCAATACACATACAGACATGAGTATAGTTCTGAGATCAGATTCATAGTAGAGATGGTGAGCTTTGTAGTTGAAAAGAGTTCTTTCAGAATTAGTCCATAGGTTATAGTCCAATGTTCATATTCAGGGTGATCCAGATAGGACTGGAGATCTCAATCTTAAGATTTAAGCTACCCCGGCATAAAGCATCAAGCAGACCTGAGATGAAAAGGACCAGGACCCAAGACATGTTTATACAATTCCAGGCCTTCTTTTGACAGTTTGGAGTCCTGAGGCAAACAGTAGGCAATCATGGAGACTTTGAAGTAGACCTATTCCCTAGGCATCACTGGTAATTAGCTACACAGATTAACATAAGGCAATTGCCTGTTTTCCATCATTCATAGGTGATTTGCTATACATTTCAAAGAGAAATGAATACAGTAATATCACTATGTTTATAGTTCATTTAAATTTTAATTTCTCCTTTTGATCTCTGAATTAACAGAATACAGCATAGACAGGGACTGTGCGATTATATTGCTAACCTCTAACAATATATATGTAAACACACAAAAACACAAACATTATCTACCAATATGTCCCTAAAGGTTGAATCTGGGTCAATTAGCCTGCAAGCTGGTTAACCCTTCCTGGGATGGGTCACAGTTGTGGAAATATTAAACGTTGGCAGTTCGGATCCATGTTAGCTTCATACTTACTGCATTCTAGCTTCACTCTGCTGGGTCTGCCAGACAGCCGCTTCATTATTAAGAGACCTTAATGTAGTAGATGTGACAAACAATGAAAGTCAGAAAACACTATGATGAAGCTGACGCTGCATCCTTCAGTCATGTCTTTTTTGAAATATTAAGTAAAATGCTGTGAACTACGAATTCTGCCCAACAGTACATGAAAACAAGTGTTGTTTTCAACAATCACTTTTGGATGGCAAATCAGCAGAAACAAATATTAATACCAGCAATGATAACTGTAAATCTCTATGCCAGTGTCACCGTGCCTCAGTGGGTCACAGCTGAGAATATCAGATTCAGGACAAACTGCTGAAAAATAGAGCAGACTCACCCCAAACTGGTGGTTATTCTACCATTAGCTACACCAAGACAGTAACAAAAGTAAACGTCTGTCTCACCACACTGATTAACAAGAAGTCAAAAATGTAGTCTCCTTAGGCATTCCAGCACTTACCTCACCACCCAGACAGCAGACTTTATGATGAGTGGTTCTTAAAAACTTATTTAATTAAACAAAGGGTTCTTCTGATACCAAGAGAAGCCACATAGCCAGATCAATATATAACTCAGATCTTACCCAATAATGATGCTGCTGCCTATCCTTTAATAACTAAAATCTAAAGGTTCATAAGAGAAAAGAAGAAGAGAGTTAAAATCATTAAGGGAATCATATACATAAAAGTGATTGCAAAGTTCTTATATCAGATTTGAAGCAGTGATGGAATAAATGCTAGCTTGCAAAACTCTCTGGAAATTACCCAAACAGCTTGGGGGGTCATCCGTCCTTGCTTAGAGCTCCCTTTGTTAGAAATTCAGTCCCGATAAAAGAAGAAGGAAATGAAGACAAAATGGAAATATTTCCAGGGTTTCTTATGCCCTCTACCATGTGGATGGAATTTTACTGTCCCAATCAAAGCCCACAGCACAGTTTGTGGAAAAGTTCAGGCACAAGATGGAATCGAGGGTCACATGAACAAGTCAAATGGCCTTACATGGCTTGCTGACTCACAGGGGCAAGCCATTTGCCACTTGGAGGCTAAGGCAGCTGCTGGAAGAGCCATCTGGGTGGAATGAGTTTCTTCTGTGGCCCATGGTGAGTGTTAATTGCCTTTGATCGTGTCAGGGTTCCCTCCCCACTCTGAACTCTGGGGTACATAAAAGACCCTCTAAGCTTATTTTTACCAGTTTAGGTTAAAAACTTCCCCAAGGCACAAATCCTTTCCTTGTCCTTGGACAGTATTGCTGCCACTACCAAGTGATTTAGACAAAAATTCAGGAAAAGGACCACTTGGAGTCCCTATTTCCCCCAAATATCCCCCCAAGCCCTTTCACCCCCTTTCCTGGGGAGGCTTGAGAATAATATACCAACCAATTGACTTTAATATAAGTATAGACCTTTATCTTTAAGACACTAAAATCAATCAGGTTCTTAAAAGAAGGACTTTATTATAAAGAAAAAACTAAAAAAAGCACCTCTGTAAAATCAGGATGGAAGGTAACTTCACAGGGTGATAAAAAGATTTAAAACACAGAGGATTCCCCTCCAGGCTCAGCTTCAAAGTTACAAAAAAAACCCAGGAATAAAACTCACTCTTAGCATAGGGAAGATTCACAAGCTAAAACAAAAGATAATCTAACACATTTCCTTGCCTTTATTTACAATTTATGTAATTTTAGATGTATCATTTTAGGTATGTTTTTAGGAGATGTTTTACCGGCTTGGTCTCTCTCTCCCTGTCCAGAGAGGGAACAAAACAAAGAGAGCACAGACAAAACCATTTCCCCCCTCTCCCGTATTTGAAAGTATCTTCTTTCCCCATTGGTCCTTCTGGTCAGGTGCCAACTAGGTTAATTGAACTGATTAACCCCTTACAGATAAGAGCAATTCAGTACAGCTGCTCTGTGTATATTTATGACAGATGGGCCATCAACACAAAGCTGTCTGGCATGGGTGGCACATATAAGAGGCCAGTGGAGGCTAAGTCTCCCCAAAAAAGCCATGCAGGGGGCGGGGAAATACTGCGAATGTGGAATGGGTCACCCCTCCACAGGTGCGCCTGCCCGCTGCTGCCTTTGGAGTGCTGGAAGCAAAGCTCCATAGAAGTGAGGGGGGCCATTGGCGCCCAGACCATGGCCCTGTCCATTCTCTGCCCCACTCCCACTCTGCCTCTTCCCCTGATGCCCCCCTGCCTGCTGCTTGCCTAAGGCAGGAAAAAGTGATGGGGCCATGGCTCCCCCTGTTCTCGGAAATGGGTGGAGAGGAGCGAGCAGTGATGGGGCTTCAGAGGAAAGTGGCTGGGCCATGGTCCAGGCACTGGTGGGGTCCCCCTTAACACTTCTAGGTTGCTTTTGACGCTCACGTGTGAGCCTCTCCAAGCGGAAGACTCACACCCCACCTATGCTGTCTGGCTTCAATGTAGACTTTACTGGTGGGTGTTACACCAGTAACAGATACATTTGAAATACAGGTACATAGTCAATATTCATAACTTTATACGCATGTATCATCTTTGAATCTAAACAGGATAATCATATTTGATTGTAACTTTTCCGTTGATGGGTTACATGGCATACTTTGTATAAGATTTGCTGCACCTGTATAACAGTGGTAGCAACAATGATGTACATGGTCACATTTCAATCACAGCATTACAGCCAGGGCCTGAGAATATGAAATGTGTATAACTCCCAGGGGTTGTATTGACTGGGAGCTATGGAGGCAATATGGTACATGGTCTGATTACCTGATAATTATGCAATTAATTTGGCTAATGACTGATGTGCCACATGGAACAAGCTGACTCTATGCCTGGGTATGATGAATCAGGTACAATTTTATAAGAAATTGGAGAGTAAAGGGTAGTGAAAAAAATAACAGTAGAAAATCAAAACCCCACACTGCGTTTTGAACCTTGCGATAAGCTTTCATGTGGAGAGGCTAACTCGGATTGTTTTGTTGTAGTGACAAGGGAAAAGGAGATTCTTTGAGTTGGATGGAGAATTTGCAAGCAAAATAAAGGCCTTTCTTCTTTTGAGCTTCTAGATGGAATTCTGCTGTCTGCACAGTCCATTTTATTTAGTAATGATTCTAGAGTAGCAGCTCCTCCCTTTGATTTGCGTCCACATAATTTACTCAAGAAGCATTGTATAGTGGCTAAAGCACAGAGTTTAGGAATTGGGAGAACTGTTTTCTTTATTTCTGGTTCTGCTGCAGATTTGGGCCAGTTACTTCACTTTCCCCCCTCATCCCACCCCAGCTACTGCACAGGAATGCTGTAATGCTCAGTCAATATTTGTAAAGTGCTTTTAGATCCTCAGTTGGGGGAAAAACACTGTATCTCTAAAGTATGATGTTCAACAGAATGAAAAGTAAGAGTGTGCACTTGGAAAAGGTCATGTACTCTGTGCTGTGTATGGTCATTGAACTGAGGAGATATGGTCCATCTGAAATGAGTGAGATATTGAAGTATTAAATTAAGAAGTAGTCTGTTAACTTTTAGAATAGTACAGGGTACAGTAACTTATGGGAAAGATCTGTTTATCAGATGGAGACATCATCCAAATATTTCATGATGAATTACACCTATAGATTGTATCATCTCAGTGTTTCTTCTCTTTCTCTTGAATTTCTTTTGTGAACTGCAGATGAAGCACGGGGTGCAAATAATATTCCCAGATGTATATTCTAAGTGCTCCACAGAGAGAGAATACCTGTATTAACCATCTGTGATTAGCAACTCAGCACTATTTGCTACATTTGCCATTGATTTAACTGGGATCAGGATTTTGATTTATGGAAGTGTAAAATAATTCAGTTAGAAAATTACAGTCTAGAGTAACCACTGTAACCAATTGCATAATCTATATTTTGATTCATGACCCATTAATTTTATTTAAATCTAGTGATATATCAATTTCACCTAGGTTAGTCTGTCTAGCTGTGGATAAATCTTTCTTTCAAAGGTGTGTCAGCCTTGACTTGGAATTTCCTGGTTTGTCTATTGTATCACAATATTAAGATTTAAATGTAACTTTGCATAATCTTGTGTTCATTTTTTGTGTGTAGATTTTTCTAATGAAAGGTTTTAAATGTGTTTATTTAACATTTTATGTCTTTTGAGGTAAATATGCCCTTACACTAAGCTTGTGTATAGAAGCATATTTCATAAATTTGAGCTTAATTTGTTTATCCAGTCAAACAATATTTTGTAGCATGTATTCATTGATCCAAACAGTTTTTGGACATCTATGGTTTTGTTGGGTAAAAGGTACTTTTGGTAGGCATACTCGTTCTGGAAATGTACTGTTCACTGTTCCAATCTGTATAAAGTTAATATGCAGTTTTTTAAAAAGTGGATTTTACAAACCCTTTTGGATTAGAATCTTGTACTTGTTACAGTTTATTGGGCCAAATAGACTCTCAGGCAGTCAGTGCACTTCACAGCAGCCTGTTTCAGCCAAATCCCATTGACTACTCCATTTTCTTAAAGATAAGCATGGATTTAAGTGCTTTGCTGGATCAGGGCCTTAGTCTGTATCCTAGGAACTATTTTGAAACATTCAGTGAAAGATGTGTTCATGCACAGGAAAACCACCATTTCTACATAAATTGGGCCAAATCCTAGTATAGCAGAAGTAAATACTGTTTTACCCTGGCAGAGAACATTTGTTTCTGTGTCTGGCCTTGTTGGGTTTGCATGTTGCTTTAACTGACACTAACAGGAATTTAGCTGGTGGGAGCCTCCCAGTCAATGCCCTCTCTAGCTGACCTAATTATTCACCTTATTTTGCCAGCACTATTATTCACTTTTAGGACTTAAGTGACCCCTTTTGCCAGTATCCCAAAAGCGAAGCTGTACTTACTTCTCTTATTCTATCTTCATTGTTGCCCACCAGAGAGCTCTCCCAGCATTTTCGCTGGTGCCAACATAAATGCTGGCAGTGAACTTGGTCCAATAACTTCAAGACTACTTAAAATATGGAATACCTACTGCACATTGCTATGCCCTTTGTGATCTTTAGCAAAAGAGCTTTTATATCAATTCCATTCATTAAATGGAAATCTTTCCCTTGACGTGCTCCTCATCAGGTCCCTTCTGATATCAGTAACTCCATATCCTTCACTTTCCCAGACAAGAATGAAAATTCATTAACTAAATGCCTGTCTACAATGAGAATGAAAAGAAACAGAAGGGCAAAGGAACATTTTTATCAGTGCAGATTGCAAACTTACTCTATGAACTTTTAATGTGTTGTCAGTTAATGCTTTCAAGAGTATAGGTGTAGAGTTACAGACAAGTACCTAAAAAGGCTTTTATTTTATGGTACTTCCATAGTTGAAATAGCAAAGCAGGTTTTGGGAATGGGGGAGTGGTTCGTTCTAATCTGAGGTTGAAAAACTAAAATGTTTGGAGTCTAGGTTTTATTAAGGTTGTGTATGCAAACCCTGTATTTGCTGGTTCGAGTGCACAGTTACTTTGCGTTCTTGTATTCTGTACTCACGCAGATTTTGCAGACTTTGTATATTCAGTTTCCATCAAAAAATATTTTTCGTGCTTGAATTTTCAAAACCTGAGAGAGGCTTATGTTGGAAAAACACCAGACACTTTAGCAGCAGGAGTTTGTGGAGCATAATAAGGATAAACTATACAAGTTAAGAACTGAAAAATGAGAATTTTAACTCGTTAATCAATAAGAAAAATATCAATCAGTCCTTACCCCCGTAGAGCAGAAAAGACCAAATTTTATTTCCTTTGGCAAATACTACTGTTCCTTTTTTTTTCTTCTTCACTACCTCTCACCACTGTCTCAGATATTCCCTCTCACTTGATGTCAATTTCAAAATCTCAAGCTGTACACAGATAAACTGGATTCATTTCCACAATGTCATTGCCATTCAATTTCGTTTTAGAGACAACACAAACTGAAATGAGAATTTATTGTGTCAGTGGTAAGCCATACAGTTTTCAGGTTCTTTAGAAGTCTGTATCTCCTCCCAAATTCAGTTAAGCGTGAAACAAACATCCTTCTTCAGAACAGCACAACACATATAATGAAGCAACACAAGAACCCATTAGACATCCTTTTTCATCTGTACCCTACGCAGAGATCTATCGTTCTTTCTTTCTTTTTTTGGTGGTGTGTGTATAAATGCTTCACCAGCCTCCAACAGCAGGAGTCTGAAGTGGAGAAGGATGAATACCACACAGTGGGGATGACTCATTTCTTTTGTCTAGTCTATTGTTATCACACTGGTTGTCAGTCAGTCTGAAATACCTGCACTTTGAGGGTAGCTTTAATATTATGCTACATGCTGCATCCGATGAAGTGAGCTGTAGCTCACGAAAGCTTATGCTCAAATAAATTGGTTAGTCTCTAAGGTGCCACAAGTACTCCTTTTCTTTTTGCGAATACAGACTAACACGGCTGTTACTCTGAAACCATAGATTATTTAGTAATTCAGCAGCTCTGAGCTTCTCCTTCTAGTTTTTTTACTTTGACATTCTTGCGTATTGTATTCATATAGCCATGCACACCCATCAAAATTTCATTCTTTGATTTATCCCCCATGGCCAAATACAAGCACAAGACTTTCTTTTTTAAAACATCTTTTTTTTAAAAAAAAAAAAATCCTTTTAGCATTTACTCATCTGAAAATAGATGGGTTTAGGACTGTTCTCCCTCCCTGCTGAGTATGCCAGCAGCGTGCTTTAATTAGTAACAGGGAATTAGCATATCAAGCTGTACCTCTGTACTAGCACATAAGAGTAACATGGCTTAGTTTGGCAGAAAAAAGTATGAAGAGATAGCTACAATCTAGCCCCAGTTTGGCAATGTAGAGGCATAGGAGGGAGTAGGGTTTCCTTACACCCCAGAATTGCCATTCTGGGAGTGCAGGAACTGAGATCCAAATTTTCACTCTTGATTAGGAAGGGGACAGATAGTAGGCGGAGCCATGCACTGTCTAGCAGAACTGGCTGAGATGTGGGGGAGGTACACTGCGTCCCATAAAAGAGTGTCACAAATTACTCCCTACTCAAACTGGGGAACCCCAGGAAGTTTTTTTTTAGGATGCTGCCACAACATAAATAATAATCAGCTGTTGTATTAAAACCTATCTAATTTTTGTTTTTGGTGAGACAGTATGTAAGTTACTATGACCTGTGTTAGGCCTCCCATCCATGGCACCTTGCATGGGCATGTAAACAAAACTGTCAGTTGGTTATTGGATGTCATTACTGGTAAAAGGCATATACATTTCACCAAGAACAAATAAAGATGTTTTAAAATGACGGGTGGCTATTATTACTGAACACTTGCAATGCTGCCATGCTCAAAGACCCCAATCAAGATCAAAGTCCGATTTTGCTAGGTGTTGTAAGGAAGGAAGGGAGTGTTCCTATCCAGAAAAATTGTCTCTATAAAGACAAAAAACAGATGAATGGTGAGGAAATTAGGATTGGCATACAAGCAAAATGATTGTGGTGGTGATAGGCACGTGTCAAGGTTCCTCCCCCACTCTGAACTCTAGGGTACAGATGTGGGGACCTGCATGAAAAAACCCCCTAAGCTTATCTTTACCAGCTTAGGTCAAAACTTCCCCAAGGTACAAAATATTACACCCGTTATCCTTGGAATGGCCGCTACCACCACCAAACTAATACTGGTTACTGGGGAAGAGCTGTTTGGACGCGTCTTTCCCCCCAAAATACTTCCCAAAACCTTGCACCCCACTTCCTGGACAAGGTTTGGTAAAAAGCCTCACCAATTTGCCTAGGTGACTACAGACCCAGACCCTTGGATCTTAAGAACAATGAACAATCCTCCCAACACTTGCACCCCCCCTTTCCTGGGAAATGTTGGATAAAAAGCCTCACCAATTTGCATAGGTGACCACAGACCCAAACCCTTGGATCTGAGAACAATGAAAAAGCATTCAGTTTTTTACAAGAAGACTTTTAATAAAAAATAGAAGTAAATAGAAATAAAGAAATCCCCCCTGTAAAATCAGGATGGTAGATATCTTACAGGGTAATTAGATTCAAAAACATAGAGAACCCCTCTAGGCAAAACCTTAAGTTACAAAAAAGATGCACAGACAGAAATAGTTATTCTATTCAGCACAATGCTTTTCTCAGCCATTTAAAGGAATCATAATCTAACACATACCTAGCTAGATTACTTACTAAAAGTTCTAAGACTCCATTCCTGTTCTGTCTCTGGCAAGAGCAGCACACAGACAGACACAGACCCTTTGTTCCTCTCCCTCCTCCCAGCTTTTGAAAGTATCTTGTCTCCTCATTGGTCATTTTGGTCAGGTGCCAGCGAGGTTACCTTTAGCTTCTTAACCCTTTACAGGTGAGAGGAGCTTTCCCCTGGCCAGGAGGGATTTCAAAGGGGTTTACCCTTCCCTTTATATTTATGACAGCACATATCTTGTTTGTTCTATTTTAATGCTAGTTATACGCAATCCTTGTCTAATTATTTAAAGTTATAAACATAGTGATTCAGAACACTGACAATTGTTGTTGTGTCCTCAAATTGTGTTGGGATCTATTCTCCATATTCTTTCATTCCAGTCTTATATTTAGGGCCCGACCAAATTCACAGGCATGAAAAACACGTGATGGACTGTGAAATCTGGTCTCCCCCCATGAAATCTGGTCTTGTGTGCTTTTACCCTATATAATACAGATTTCCCGGGGGAGACTGGCGTTTCTCAGATTGGGGGTGCTGACCCAGAATGGAGTTGCAGAGGGGTCATAAGGTTATTTTTTGGGGGGGTTGCGGTATTGCTGCCCTTACTTTTGCGCTGCCTTCAGAGCTCAGTGGCCAGACAGTGGTGACTGTTGGCCGGGCACCCGGCTCTGAAGGCAGCACCCAGCCAGCAGCAGCGCAGAAGTAAGAGTGGCGATACCATTCCACGCCACCCTTACTTCTGCGCTGCTGCCTTCAGAGCTGGGTGGCCAGAGAGTGGCGGCTGCTGACTGAGGGCCCAGCTCTGCAGGCAACAGCTCAGAAGTAAAGGTGGCAATACCATACCAGGACATCCTTACTTCTGCACTGCTGCTAGCGGCGGCTCTGCCTTCAGAGCTGGACTCCTGGCCAGAAGTTGCCTCTCTTCAGCTCTGAAGGCAGTACCCTGCCAGCACCAGTGCAGAAGTAAGGGTAGAAGTACCACAATCCCCCTACAATAATCTTGCAAACTTTCCCCTTCCCCCACAACTCCTTTTTGGGTCAGGACCCCTACAGTTACAACACCGTGAAATTTCAGATTTAAATAGCTGAAATAATGAAAAATACTATTTTTAAAATCTTATGACCATGAAATTGACCAAAATGGACTGTGATTGGTAGGGCCCTACTCATATTCAAACTGATACACAAATAGCTATTACAATTATATCCCCAAGACCAAATAGTAAAATGGTACCATCAGATTATTAAATCCTAGATGGAACTTCAAAGTATTTTGAAGGAGGAGTCTATCAGTTTCTTACTGTACTTGATCAGGAACTCAGCTTAGGGTATGCAGGCCCTCCCCCAAATCCTCAAACTGGCCCTAAAAGACTATATTGGATACCCTCAAATTTGGGGACTCACAGTCTTTCTGGATGTCATGATTCTCAAAGCTCAGCACTGGGCAGCTCTAGAGTAGGTTGTGAATAAATCATTAGGATCAAATGTTCACAATTCTTCCTAACTCCTAGTTTTACATTTGGAAGGCTACCTGCACACTTCTACTTAGGAACATTTAAAAAAAATTAAGCTGAGATTAGCATTGACATTTAAGGGATCCTTAACAGCAGGGACCTTATGACCTTGGGCTCCACAGGACCCAAATCCCAGGCCTGGAGATATGCAGTTGAACATGATTATGAGATTCATCAAGCTTACATTCTGAGTCAAATGTTGAGGCAGTATTTATTTTTTCTATAAACAGCACATCCAGTGAATTATTATGCTCTACTCCTAGACTATATAAGATATTTTTACTTGTCAATTTATTCTTAAAGTGTTTCAGTTAAGTTAAACCCACTAGGAAGCTGCTACTGTCAAGAAAAGTAATAATGGACATTTCTAGATTTGAAGTTTGCCAGCTCAAGCAAGAATGACTTGCTGTCTGATGAATTTTCAGTCTACCATCTCTCAGAAATAGTATCTACACATATGACTTCTTGATGTATGTACTGAGGTGCTTTTTTCAATGTTTCATTCAAACATGGAACTTAACTTCCAGGAAAACACTGAATTTGTTTAAGCCCCATATAAATATTGGGACATGCTCTGTTTTGCAGGTACTAATTAAGAATATTTAATACAGAAAAGGTCACTTTTCATTCTTTTGTGTTTGGGAACATGCTTTCAGGAAGAATATCACTTCATGAATTTAATATTTGAATCACAGAGGCAAGTAGAATAATGTAGAATATTTCAGACCTTCATTAGAATACACCTGTTACATCATAAAACAGAACATTTTGAACATTTTCATTTCATAGGAAGAAACCATAATCCATAATAGAACACTTGTTTCGTTTGATTAGGGTGACCAGATAGCAAGCGTGAAAAATCTGGACAGAGGTATTAGACACATTTAATACTTCTTTTCAGCAAGAAGTACTAATTCCTGATTTCTGTACAGTAAGTGTAAATATAAAGGAAGATTACTTGCAATGGACGAGTCCTTCTCATAGAAATTATCAGAGCTTACCTTAGAATAATATCTCCAAATAAGGGGATACCTACTACAGATATGCATTTGGATCAGACCCATGTCTGTTTCCATTCTAAGGGCTATTCAGACACGGACACAAAGCACAGTATTAAAGACAGTACAGTACTTACAAAGGTAATTGTGATGTGTTAGCTTTCATCTGTCCGTTCATATTTGTCCTAGAGTAGAGAAAATGTGAAAATGGAATTACTGATAAATAGGAGGGTAAAATTTCCAAAAGCACCCAAACCATTAAAAAATCTAAATTACACTGACTTTCAATGGGATTTGGGCTCCTAAATCATGTATAGAGTTCTGAAAATTTCACTACATCTCTCTTTAGGGAGCGGGTTCCAAGGTAACGACCTAAACTGGGGACAGTGAATACTTGAAAGGAGGGTTGTGACAATCTGAGAACAGGGGTTGCTATCTAAACTGGTTTTCCCAGGATCGTTCCTTCTTGGAGGTAGCAGTCCCAGGAAATTGGTGAGGGTGCTCATTACACATTGCTAGCCGCCCAACTTTATGGGCTCAGGATCATCCCAGTAGTCTTTTTTTTTTTTTGGTACCTCAGAAGTGGCAACCCTGTTTGGGGAACCTGTCTATAAATCTTTACTTACAATTTCATAACTCAATCAGAATTCATTCATGGAATGCCTCAATTGATGTGGAGTTGGGCATCTGCTGTCAGACCTGTAGCATGTTCTCCTCACACCAGGTGCAGTGGTGGGTTTTGTTTGATCATACTGGTTGCCTATTGAGGTGGGTCAATGTGTTGGAGGAAGCTCGGAGAACCAATTTTCTCCAACTTCTCTGCAGGGGGCTGCAGTTTGGAGAGTGAAAAAAATCCCAGACATGAAACAAAGAAACCCAGGTTGATGCTAGCCTTTAAAAGCCACAGAGTGGGTCAGGGAGACTTGGACACACAGGAACCTTTGGGCAGGAGAGAGGGACCAGGGTGGCATGTTTAACTGTGGGACCAGTCAGGCTGAAGAGAAGTAAGCTGACCTAAAGAGAGAGGCAGGCTCTATGATTAGAAAGAGAAGCCACGGGAAGGGGGCTGTGTGCCTGGACTCCTCAGAGGACTCTGCTCTAAGCCCAAGAACTCTCCAGAGTGGAGCAGAAACTGGGAAATGCATACAGGTATTTTATTTAGGGTTGTCAATTAATCACACTTAACTCACACAATTAACTAAAAAAAATCAATTATGATTAATTGCACTTTTAATTGCACAGTTAAACAATAGAATACCAATTGAAATTAAATAGTTTTGGATGTTTTTCTACATTTTCAAATATATTGATTTCAATTACAACACAGAATACAAAGTGTATAGTGCTCACTTTATATTACTATTTTTATTACAAATATTTGCACTGTAAAAATGATAAACAAAGAAATAGTATTTTTCAATTCATCTCATACAAGTACTGAATTGCAATCTCTTTATCGTGAAAATGCAACTTACAATTCTAGAATTTTTTTTTGTTACATAACTGCACTCAAACGAAACAATGTAAAACTTTAGAGCAGTGGTAGCAACCTGCGGCCTGCCAGACAATTTGTTTACATTTGCACGGCCACCTGCAGCTCCCAGGGGCTGTGGTTTACTGTTCCCGGCCAATGGAAGCTGTGGAAAGCGGCGCAGGCCGTGGGGACGTGCTGGCCCCTGCTTCCCACAGCTCCCATTGGCCGAGAACAGCGAACCATGGCCCCTGTGAGCTGCGGGCAGCCGTGCAAATGTAAACAAACTGTCTGGCAGCCCGTGAGTGGATTAGCCTGATGGGCCATATGCACCCCATGGGCCGCAGGTTGCCCATCACTGCTTTAGAGCCTACAAATCCACTCAGTCCTACTTCTTGTTCAGTCAATTCCTGAGAGAAACAAGTGTGTTTACATTTACAGGAGATAATGCTGCCTGCTTATTATTTACAATGTCACCTGAAAGTGAGAACAGGCATTCGCATGACACTTTTGTACCTGGCATTGCAAATTATTTACGTGCCAGATATGCTAAACATTCATATGCCCCTCCATGCTTTGGCCACCATTCCAGAGGACATGTTTTCATGCTGATGATGATCGTTTAAAAAAAACTGTGTTAATTAAATTTGTGACTGAACTTCTTGGGGGAGAATAGTATGTCTCCTGCTCTGTTTTACCCGCATTCCGCCATGTATTTCATGTTATAGCAGTCTCGGATGATGACCCAGCACATGTTGTTTGTTTTTAAGAATACTTTCACAGCAGATTTGACAAAATGGAAAGAAGGCACCAATGTGAGATTTCTAAAGATAGCTAAAGCACTCCACCCAAGGTTTAAGAATCTGAAGTGCCTTCCAAAATCTGAGAGGGATGAGGTGTGAAGTCTTAAAAGAGCAACATTCCAATGCGGAAACTACAGAACTGAACCACCAAAAAGAAAAATCAACCTTCTGCTGGTGGCATCTGACTCAGATGATGAAAATGAAAATGCATCAGTCAGCACTGCTTTGGATCGTTATCGAGCAGAACCCATCATCAGCATGGATGCATGTGCTCTGGAAGGATGGTTGAAGCATGAAGGGACATATGAATCTTTAGCACATCTGGCACGTGAATATTTTGTGACACCGGCTGCAGCTGTGCCATGCGAATGCCTGTTCTCACTTTCAGGACATTGTAAACAAGAATCAGGTAGCATTATCTCCTAAAAATGTAAACAGACTTGTTTCTCTGAGCAGTTGACTGAACAAGAAGTAGGACTGAGTGGACTTGTAGGCGCTAAAGTTTTACATTTTTATTTTTGAGTGCAGTTATATTTTGTACATAATTCTACATTTGTAAGTTCAATTCTCATGATAAAGAGATAGCACCACAGTGCTTGTATTAAATGAACTGAAAAATACTACTGTTTTTTACTGTGCCAATAGTCGTAATCAAATAATATAAAGTGGGCACAGTACACTTTGTATTCTGTGTGGTAATTGAAATAAATATATTTGAAAATGTAGAAAACATCCAAAAATGTTTAAATAAATGGTACTGTATTATTCTTTAACAGTATGATTAACTGCACAATTAATTGTGATTAACCTTTTTAATTGCTTGACAGCCCTAGTATTTTTATTTTGTTTGATCGGTGTGTCTCTTATGCTATCTCAAGAGTAATTTGTTTTAGAATCCAGTTCAAAGTGTGTCTATTTTGCTTTACTATCACACGTGCTCCTGAAGAGTTAAATTGTAAATCCGGAGTGCCCACGTGGTCGGAGTTCTTGAAGACAGTGAGCTTGGGCTAATGGGGAATCTGAGGGGTCAGCACTGGCCTAGAGCAGCTGGACTGTATGGTCCCATTTCTGTGAAGAAGTAACAGACAGAGAGCACCTGTGCCCAGGAGATGTGCCAGAGAGGCTGGGGGGAGAGAGGGAGACAGTGATTGAAGGATTTGATATTAAGGGAAGCTTAAAGCACATGAGTCCAGTGGATTGGGACCCAACAGCATCCTGGTGAACAGCCAGCAGAGGGAGCTTTATTAAGGTCTGTGGGTGAGACAGATTAATTATGATGGTTGGTTTGAAGATTCCCTGAGATCCAAAACAATTGGGCTGGGAATGGGGAGATGCAAATCTGGGCTGAAACAGCTATTGCGTGAAGAGCAATGAAGAAATGCAGTACAAAAGGGATACAGAAACAGGAAATACAGTCCTAAATGGATTGGGAGGGAGAACAGTGGATATTTTGTGAGACATGACTGTTGTATCCAACTGTCTGGGTATATACACTTGTGGGGGAAGTTTGGAATTAGAATGAACAGAGTATATATAGGTGGTGGACATGACGATTGATATAAGATGAAGAGTTTCAGGGATGCTAATGGCTGCATCTCAGATAGCCTGACAAAGAGTCGGAGAGGAACAAGACAAGCTAGAGAAAGATAATGTGCTCTAGAAGAGTGAGATTTTGCTCACATGTGGTATAATGCACATGGAAGTATTTTGATGCCTCTATTTTAACTTTTTGTTTGTTTTCCATCATGAGATTGTCCGAGGGAAAACAAATTGAGTGAGAGCCCTCTAATGGAATTCTCTGAATTCTCTGAGAGGAGCAGGCTGGAGTTTGCACCCCCAATTTCTAACTGGCTCCAGTGGAGCTTTGTCTTTAGCTGCCCCTGAAACTCTCTCTTTAAAGGGGTTTCCCCAGCACAGGGGCTCAGCACAAGGTGTAATAAATACAGAGGATTTAATGTACTTCAACCCCGGCCTGCTCCCTTGTCTCCACACATGGCTCTTTGCAACCCATGGAAGTGGCTAATGTATTAGAAGGAGGAGAGCCACAAATGAAGGTTTGGTCCCCTCCACACATGCATTGGGGAATGAATGGGCACGCTGTACTCTCTTTCTCAAGTGCCTGCCATTTTAGACCTTTTGGCCTTCTGATCTCTCTAACCTGGTGTTGGAACATTCTTTCCAAATGAATTTAATTACATTTGTGTTTTTTACATTTTTGGCTCTTCTGTCACATTGAAAAAAATATTCAGAACAATTCCTACACAATAAGATAAATCTGTGTGCAAGGTAATATGGTAACAACTGTAATTTTCACCAATGGTATGGGTGTAATGACCGCTCGAAAGCAGTGACAATAATTAAATGTTGAGACAATCCTGAAGGGGAAAGACCTCTCCCTTTCATTTATTAATGTTCTTCCTCCTAGGAAACTGGATTTATCAGGAGGCAGTGCAAACTGACAAATTTAATTTTGCATTGCTTGCCTAGAAGCAAGTTTAATTATATTAATATTTGTTTTTATTTTTTAAACCCAAATGCTTTAAACTAAAGTGCTTCAAAGTTTAAAATAGAGAGAGATTAACTGTCTGAGACTTTGTTTGGATTTCTTCTGTTCAAATAATAATAGATGAGAGGAAGGTTTTTGGGAAGCAGTCCAAAGATGTGCATATTGTACCAATTAAGAACATAATTTTTTCTGCTACCCAATAAGAATATAAAAAAAATTTAAAATGCTCATAATCAAGATTTGAATGATTATGGCACATTTTTTTTAATGTGGACAATCAACATCTATTTTCTAGCCCAGTTCTCAGAAACAGTTGAACTGTTTGGTTGATGTTTTTTTTAAACTTCAGTCAAGAGTCAGACACCTCCCATAGAAAATTTCAATCCAAACGATTAAAGTTTGACAAAGTTATAAGCCATGAAAACAGGCCCTTCTACTTGGAAACAGTGGGCACAGTTACCAGCCACACCTGTACAGAAATATAATGCAAATGGACAAGGGTAGCAAGTACAAGTGTTGCTTGCATCACCTGGAAGTAAGCCTCTAACTTATTTCCGGCAGCACCAGCAAGGCTTACACCAGTTTTCCCCTAGGTTGAACAAGAATGCACATGTGTTACAGCTGGTCCTTCCACCTCCATCTCACAAGGAGATGTTTTATATTTTAGCTACCCTTCTTTGCTAGGATCCTTTGACACTCCATGGCCCTCGTCACAGGCATCCCATGGGGCAGTTGCATAGGAGCTCCCTTCTATGTACATAATGTTCAGCATTTACTGCGGATAACTCTCTCTCTCTCACTCACTCTCTCAAGTTATTTTGCCTCCTTCCAGAAACTGGAGGGAAAAAAAATCATCTATATATCTGTAGATAGATTTTTTTTTCTCTAGTAGCTGGAAGGAGGCAAAAAAAACTTTTTCCTCTCTTAGGTGGCTCTTTGCTTTCTTCTGTCTGAAATACTGAGCTAAACTGGGAAACAAAGACCTTGACTTCAGAAAAGCAGACTTTGACAACCTCAGGAAACTGATGGACAGGATCCCCTGGGAGAATAACATGAGGGGGAAAGGAGTCCAGGAGAGCTGGCTGTATTTTAAAGAATCCTTATTGAGGTTACAGGGACAAACCATCCTGATGTGTAGAAAGAATAATAAATATGGCAGGCGACCAGCTTGGCTTAACAGTGAAACCCTTGCTGATCTTAAACATAAAAAAGAAGCTTACAAGAAGTGGGGATGAGGTGGATGAGGCTTTCTTCTGGTAACTAACGGAAGTTACTAGATTGCAGGCTCTGGTTCTTATGGGAGACTTCAATCACCTATAACTTTTTCCTCTCTTAGGTGGCTCTTTGCTTTCTTCTGTCTGAAATACTGAGCTAAACTGGGAAACAAAGACCTTGACTTCAGAAAAGCAGACTTTGACAACCTCAGGGAATTGATGGGCAGGATCTCCTGGGAGAATAACTTGAGGGGGAAAGGAGTCCAGGAGAGCTGGCTGTATTTTAAAGAATCCTTATAGGTTGCAGGGACAAACCACCCTGATGTGTAGAAAGAATAGTAAATATGGCAGGCAACCAGCTTGGCTTAACAGTGAAATCCTTGCTGATCTTAAACACAAAAAAGAGGCTTACAAGAAGTGGAAGATTGGACAAATGACCAGGGAAGAGTATAAAAATATTGCTTGGGCATGCAGGAGTGAAATCAGGAAGGCCAAATCACACCTGGAGGTGCAGCTAGCAAGAGATGTTAAGAGTAACAAGAAGGGTTTCTTCAGGTATGTTAGCAACAAGAAAAAAGTCAAGGAAAGTGTGGGCCCCTTACTGAATGAGGGAGGCAACCTAGTGACATAGGATGTGGAAAAAGCTAATGTACTCAATGCTTTTTTTGCCTCTGTCTTCACGAACAAGATCAGCTCCCAGACTGCTGCACTGGGCAGCACAGCATGGGGAGGAGGTGACCAGCCCTCAGTGAAGAAAGAAGTGGTTCGGGACTATTTAGAAAATCTGGACGAGCACAAGTCCATGGGGCCGGATGCGCTGCATCCAAGAGTGCTAAAGGAGTTGGCGGATGTGATTGCAGAGCCATTGGCCATTATCTTTGAAAACTCATGGCGATCGGGGGAGGTCCCAGATGACTGGAAAAAGGCTAATGTAGTGCCCATCTTTAAAAAAGGGAAGAAGGAGGATCCTGGGAACTACAGGTCAGTCAGCCTCACCTCGGTCCCTGGAAAAATCATGGAGCAGCTCCTCAAGGAATCAATTCTGAAGCACTTAGAGGAGAGGAAAGTGATCAGGAACAGTCAGCATGGATTCACCAAGGGCAAGTCATGCCTGACTAATCTAATTGCTTTCTATGACGAGATAACTGGCTCTGTGGATGGGGGCATGTTGTTCCTTGACTTCAGCAAAGCTTTTGACACGGTCTCCCACAGTATTCTTGCCAGTAAGTTAAAGAAGTATGGGCTGGATGAATGGACGATAAGGTGAATAGAAAGCTGGCTAGATTGTTGGGCTCAACGGGTAGTGATCAATGGCTCCATGTCTAGTTGGCAGCCGGTATCAAGTGGAGTGCCCCAAGGGTTGGTCCTGGGGCCGGTTTTGTTCAATATCTTCATAAATGATCTGGAGGATGTTGTGGATTGCACCCTCAGCAAGTTTGCGGATGACACTAAACTGGGAGGAGAGGTAGATACACTGGAGGATAGGGATAGGATACAGAGGGACCTAGACAAATTAGAGGATTGGGCCAAAAGAAATCTGATGAGGTTCAACAAGGACAAGTGCAGAGTCCTGCACTTAGGACGGAAGAATCCAATGCACCGCTACAGACTAGGGACCGAATGGCTCGGCAGCAGTTCTGCAGAAAAGGACCTAGGGGTTACAGTGGACGAGAAGCTGGATGTAAGTCAACAGTGTGCCCTTGTTGCCAAGAAGGCCAATGGCATTTTGGAATGTATAAGTAGGGGCATTGCCAGCAGATCGAGGGACGTGATCGTTCCCCTCTATTCGAACCTGGTGAGGCCTCATCTGGAGTACTGTTTCCAGTTTTGGGCCCCACACTACAAGAAGGATGTGGAAAAATTGGAAAACGTCCAGCGGAGGGCAACAAAAATGATTAGGGGACTGGAACACATGAGTTATGAGGAGAGGCTGAGGGAACTGGGATTGTTTAGTCTGTGGAAGAGAAGAATGAGGGGGGATTTGATAGCTGCTTTCAACTACCCGAAAGGGGGTTCCAAAGAGGATGGATCTAGACTGTTCTCAGTGGTAGCAGATGACAGAACGAGGAGTAATGGTCTCAAGTTGCAGTGGGGTTTAGGTTTAGGTTTAGGTTGGATATTAGGAAAAGCTTTTTCACTAGGAGAGTGGTGAAACACTGGAATGCGTTACCTAGGGAGGTGGTGGAATCTCCTTCCTTAGAGGTTTTTAAGGTCAGGCTTGACAAAGCCCTGGCTGGGATGATTTAGTTGGAGATTGGTCCTGCTTTGAGCAGGGGGTTGGACTAGATGACTTCCTGAGATCTCTTCCAACCCTGATATTCTATGATTTTATGATTTAGCTCTGCCTGCAGCTGTCACCATTATTATTAACTACTGGGTAGAACTGATTTGTGAAGCCAGAGTGCTCAGGGTAGGACCCTCCTCTCTTGCTGACAGCTGCCCATTGTGGGTGACCGTGAAGTGGAGACCAAACTTTTTGTCAAGTTTCGTAAAGGTTTTTAAGGACAAACAGCATTGCAGGCACTCAAAACCAGATCTATTTATTTTGCTAACTTCTGCAGGTAGCACTGGTAGCCCAGACAATAGTGTAATGAGCCCATTACAGCTAGGCAGGATTGGCATCAATATTTAGTGCCAATAAAAGCACATGTTGGATTTAATCTTTTTCCAACTGTCAGGACCATGAATCTCTTCCAGTTCCACAACTAGTTTATGTGGCAAAACATCTTTCCCTTGAATCTGACTAAAATTCGCATACTCTGGCATAGTAAAAGGGGCATCAGCTGTGATCATTATTTTTAACAACTTTTTGAGCCCAAACACATCAGGAAAGCTGCTCAATATGACAAAAAGGGACATATCAAATCAGTGAGGAGGGGATGAAATTTGCCACTCCAGTGACTCCCCGTTATTTGGCCTGATCCCTTGGTTGGCCTGAAATAAGTCTGTAAGGCCCTCAGACTGTACATCCTATACCAACAACACACCCAACACTGCCAAAATTAAGAGTATTAAAATAGCATAATGGTCTAAGAGTGATTCTCTGATCTTGGATATGTGCTCCAGAAAATATATATTGTGACTTAAAACACCACTGAAAATTAGATAGCATCTAATATGGAATGCATTTTATTAGAGGTTCACCAAGACACCCCTCCCCCCAAACAATTGTAGTGAATGGTCAGTGTCATCTTACTGACAGTCAGTTCTAGTATCTGGTTCTCGTGTGATTTCACAGCGGTTTTGCATTCAGATTTAGAACTGGCTGCAGTGGAGTACTTAAACAATAATAAAAAAATTATAATATTCTGTTTTTCAAACATGGAATGAATTTTATAGAGATCTGAAAAAACAACAACACCTGATTAAAATTCTGCATTCTGATGCTTGGAGTAACTCAGATACAAATTGTTCTTTAAAAATACTCCAGAAGTCTTGAAATAGGAATGGGATAGTAAAAATACAGTATTCATACAACAGAAAATATGTACTTTCAGGAGTTACAAAATAAAATAAATCATGATGCAGGAGGGAAGATTTTAAATGTCCTCAGCTAGAAAGCTTTATGTAAGACTTATTGGGCATCCCCCAGAAACCACAACCAGGACCTTGTATCTCTATTTAGTCACACACAAAAACACTGTATTAAGATGAGTTAAGGTTGAGAGTGTGGATAAACAATGGAAGGGTAAAAAACAGTACAGGGATGTTGTAATTAACCCAAAACAAAATAATATAAATCTAGGAAATTCAGAGTTAAGCTTTCAATTTAAAAGAAATCCGAACATGTTAAGGTAAGAAAAACACGGTTAAGACCCCAAAGCAACCTTAACTCTGCCCACCAGTGATATCGTTCAATAACCGTTTGATTAAAGTATTTTAGTGTTTGTGGTAGCAGATTAATTACACTGATTTTTTTAAAGACACATTTGATATTTTTAATGGAAAGACTTTTGGAGGAGAAAGATTTGACACAAAATATACTGTTTATAGTGAGAGTCACAAAAATAAGATACACGTAGGTGAAAGCCTGGCCCCATTGAAGTTGGTGGGAATTTTCTCATTGGCTTCAGTGGGAGTGGGATTTCACACTAGGAGCTGCACAGGAAGATATAAAATGGCTCAAGCTAAGTTAGAACGCTTAGAAAATTACTGAGATTTTGCAAGGTCAGTTCATCATTTTCAATATCACAGTGGAGAGTGACAGACCCTTTCTGTCTGAAGCATGGTAGAGTGGAGCAGGAAATGGTTTTCCCAACCCATGACAGTTTTTGAGATTTTGAAAACTTTTTCCTATCCCGAAATGTTGAAATCTCAAATTGTTGAACTGATAATCAATCTGAAAATAATTTTGGGTGAGGTCAATCGAAATCTTTCAATATGGGATACCATGGGCTGTTAGGTGTCCAGTCACTGTAAGGTAAAGGATGTTCGTGGCACTTTACAGAATTGGCTGACTAATTATTGTAACAGCCTTTGTGGTAGGTAAATAAAATCCCTATTGTACAGATGTAGTAGCTGAGGCAGAGAACAGCAGAGGCCAATGTTTAGAAACAATTGTATAAAATTAAGCATCTATATCCATATTCAGGCACTTAAGTAAGAGTGGCCAGATGACCTGCAGCTTCAGAAGAAATAAAAGGGACAAATTTAAGTTGTGATTATTCTGAATCCTAGTGGCCAGGCCTTGCTGACTGTGAGGGGAATGTAAATAACTTTGAATCTTAAGGGGGAACAGTGACAAGCTTTCAAAGCTATTGATTGATTTTACATCAATTTACACTTTCAAGGCTATCTTCAAAGAGCTAGAAATGCACTTTTCTTTTTTTTAAAAACGGAAAGCTTTGTATTTCTAGGTCCTCAAAGTCCAGCTCTGTGGGCAGGTATGGAGGAGTCTCTGTGGCTGCATCAGTAAACAAGGGTTCTCAACCTTTTTCTTTTTGGGGCCCTCACCCAGCATGCTGTAAAAACTCCATGGCCCACCTGTGCCGCCACAACTGGTTTTCTGCATTTGAAAGCCAGGGCTGGCATTAAGGGGTAGCAAGCAGGGCAGTTGCCTGGAGTCCCATGCCACAGGGGCTCCTGCGAAGCTACATTGCTCAGACTTTGGCTTCAGCCTCGGGTGGCAGGACTTAGGGCCCCAGGCTTCAGTTCCAGGCAGTGGAGCGTTGGCTTTCTGCCTGGATCCCAGCAAGTCTAACACTTAATGGTCCCCCTGAAATCTGCTCGTGGCACCCCAGGGGACCCTGGACCTCTGGTTGAGAACCACTGCCTATAAGATGAGCTGATAATCATTCCTTGATTAACTTCAGACAAAAATTAACCTCTATCTGAGAAAACAAGCACATCTACTAGAACAGACAGACTTCAGTTAGCCAAAGAACAAAATAACTGCTCCTAAAAATATGCTGTACCCTTAAAGATTTCTGAATGCTTTAATGCAACGTAATGAGCTCTTAGCTCTTGGATAAAAATAGAATTTTTTTCTCCACCAATCCAGACTGTAGTCCTGGAAAGCACTGTATATTAGTCTATTAGGTTTAGAGTGCAATAAAAACATTTATCTTTGCCTGTCCAAATGTAGAAAGACAAAAATCAATTTCTCTGGAGCCAGTTGTCATTTAATGTTCTCACTTTAGCAACATGGCACAATCTGTGTCACCAATAAAGTTAGATTTTGTGTTGTTTGTTCCAGGAGTGCAAAATGCACTTATCTCTTAGATTGCTTTCTACTGCAGTTTTCACAGGAAAGAGCCACTGTGTCCCTTCTGTCTTTGAGACAGCTAGTGTCTACTAAAGATGGTCAATCAAGGTTTGTTCTTTGTCATTTTGCTGCTTCTAGCAATGTAATTAACTTCTTTTATCAGAAAGATGCAGAAGAATTAAATAAGAGACTAGACACAATCCACACTAGACTGTCTTCTTGCTACATCCTGAATTTCCTCCCTTGCTTTAAATACAGATAGGATCCAATATTCGTTCCTAATTGAACCTATGTATAATTGATTATTTCATCAAAGGTTGACCATGCTTCAGCCATCATTTGAATAAAGAACTTCCTTTGGTATTTTTCAAAAATGAAATTGAAAAGGAATGTATAACAAATAATTGAATGTAATAGAAACATGTGGATGAATCTTTACATATTAATGCCCTTTCTTCAAGTGCAGTCTGCTAATACTCCATCTTCTCTTCCTCTCATACAGACCAGAGGCAGTGCAGTGAACTTAATGGAAATTTTGCCATTGTCTTTAGTGGGGCCAGGACTTTACCATCTGATTCTTAAGTGGCAACTCTCTCTTAACATCCTACTTGGACAGGTAATAGTGCCTAAAAACCACAAATGGAAATGATATAGGTATCTACTGAAAACTGTGTCCAAGAGGGAGGAAGAGACAATACCTGCAAGACACGGCCAATATTCTACATGGGGAATACGTAGCACATAAACAGTTTGACAGATCTCTGGCTTGATGTAAACATGCTGGGAAATAAAGAAACTATATAAACCTAGCCAGGGGCAGCTCTACCAATTTTGCCGCCGCGAGCAGTTGCTACCAAATTGCCTCCTGCCGCCCGAAAGCCGCTGCGGCAGGAAGAGCTGCCGTCAAATTGCAGCCGCGGGACACGGACTGCCACCCCATTCTAAATGCCGCCCAAAGCACCTGCTTGGAAAGCTGATGCCTGGAGCCGGCCCTGATACCTAGCCCTTTCCACATTTGGGCAGAGACCAGAAAACAAGCAAGCAGTGCTGAGGTTCCCTAAAGGAAGCTATTGGACCAATAACCTCATTGTCTTTGACTAGTTGGCTTTGTAATGGTTTTGAGGCAGACTCCTCTGAGGAGGGTATCAACCAGTTTCTGTAAGACAGTGAAATAATGCCCCTGGAAGGGGAAATTTATTTCTGTTAACAAGCCCAAAAAATGTACTTGTTTTGCCTACAACAGAGGCAAACAAAATAATTGCCCCAGCTGCCTTGGTTTCTGAGTAGGAGCCACTGAAGATTTAAAATGCACAAGTAGCAATTGTAGCTTTCTTTAGTAGTGGGGTGTGTGTGTGTGTATAATTATACACACACATACAGATATAGGGACCGATCTTGGTCTCTGGTCCTTCCCTTTGCACTGCTCCAGCGGTGCACACTAGTCACATCTCTCTGGCTGGGATGATCTCGTGGGTATAGAGGTGAAGTAGCTGACTCCTACACACCCCAACCTCTGCAATCCCTTAGGCTGCTCTAAACTCAGATGGGGCTGACATAAAATGGACTGCATGATCAGAGAGCTGTAAGCAGCTCCAGGAGGCCTCCCCTGGTGCCCTGCAGAGACTGCAAGCAGCAGGTGATCTGACCATACTGTATATCGTAGGAGCTCTCTCTGTCAAAACATAAAGGTAGTTGGTCTAAATTGTGGGTACCGAATGAATGGGACGAGTGCTTGTGTGTTCAGAGTGGTCCCCTGGTTGTCTGGAATGAGCAGCTTACTGACATTTATTAGCATTTTTCCTCTTCGCTGCCTTAAGGCATTTCCATAAAATCCTAAGTGCTCTGCTATTCTTGTAGGATAAGCATTGTGCTCTTGCAGCCGCACTGCAGCTCTCAATGCAAATCTCTTTTTGTCTATTCTGCAGCTGATCCCTGTACAGAGCTCTTATTGTTAGAGTACTGAATTATTTACTATTCTTATTGTCGTTCAGGAGCTCTAGTCAAGGACCAGAACCTCATTGTGCTAGGTGCTGGATAAAGCCGCAAAAGACTGTCCCAGCCCCAAAGAGCTTGCAATCTAAAGAAAAGCCATGAGATGACAGGTGGATACAGACAAACAGATGGGGAAGTGTAAGAAAATAATGAGACAATGTTGGTCAGCATGATAGGCGGTGGTCCACATCAAGGATAAGAGAGAATGTCTGGTGATCCAAAGGCACAATTTTTGTCCTTCTAGTTTATTAACTCTGCTTTTTGTCCCAAGGGTTTAGTGCTCTGAGTGTCTCTTCACTGTAAGCCTGATTGCACATGTACTACAGTGTGTGGCTCCTGACTTACAGGTGTGAGAAGGTCAGAATTAGACACAGTTGGTTTTTTAAAAATACTTTTGACCAAATTCTGCTTTCAGCAGCATCAGTGATCTTGAGCAATTCTGTCTCCACTGAAGTTCCTCCAGATTTACACTGGTGTCAGAGAGAAGAAAATTTGTCTCTTTGTCTAGCCAACCAGCTGCTTTGACTGTCCTGGGACACTTCTTTTCCTATACAATCCCTTTAGATTTTCCTCTAGCCCTTTTTATGACACTTTCATCTCTTTCCCTTTTTTCTCCCCAACACACTGAAGTGTCCCTTCTTCCATCTGCCAATTACACTGAACCATCCTTTTCCTTTCATTAGGCTTGTTTCCTGTTTTGATATATTAGATCTGACACACTTCGCTCCATATACTGAGTCCTGAGGTCAGGAGTCCATTTTCCGTCACTATTTCTTGTGTATGTGCTTCAGCCGAGCATACTAAATTAAAAATATCAACTGGTTGGAGAATATTGTTTTTAGCTAAGGAAGCATTCACTATGATTTTCATGTCACTGTCTAAAACTCCCTGATGATTTTCATCATTTGACCGGAATGTTTTCTTTAAATTCTCTTCCTCAGGGAATACCCAGCGGCATGGAGCCCTGTGATTTAACTGCTCTAGCTGGCAGCCCTTGGAGTTGGGATTTCCCAGTGCTATCTCCAAAGGGATGATTCTGGAACATCTATCCAGTCTGGGCCTGATTCACCATTGTGTAACTCCAGTTTGATGCAGGTTTAACACTGTTTAAATCAATGTTGTTACACTGGCATAAAACTGCAGTAACACAATGCGGAATAGAAAAGGAGTACTTGTGGCACCTCAGAGACTAACAAATTTATTAGAGCATAAGCTTTTGTGAGCTACAGCTCACTTCATCAGATGCATGTGATGAAGTGAGGTGTAACTCACGAAAGCTTATGCTCTAATAAATTTGTTAGTCTCTAAGGTGCCACAAGTACTCCTTTTTACGGATACAGACTAACACGGCTGCTCCTCTGAAACAATGGGGAATCTAGCCCTGGGTGTCAGTTTTGGAAACCATCTGAGGCCATCAAACCAGCACATTCAAGAAGAGCTCACTGAATGGCGATCTGAATATCATTCAGCATGAAAGGCAAGCAATGACTTTTCTAGGCAGCATGGTCTTGTGTTTAAAGCATGGGACTGGGAGTCAGTCGACCTGCGTTCTGGTCCCAGTTGTAACAATGACTCATTGAGTGAACTTAGGCACGTTATTACTTTACTCGGTCTGTTTCAGGATGGGGTCCCCATTTAGTATGGGTTGTAGTTGCTTGGGAGCTTACATTCATAACTTTGCTAGACACTAAAAATCATGGTCTTAATAAAATAGACTGAATTTATGGCTTATTACAACAATCTGAAACCCACTAACTACAACAATCTGAAACCCACTGTCCTATGACTACATGGATGTTGGTGGGCCACTTCTCCTTGAATGGTCCCTTAGAATATGTGCTAACTACTTATGCTGTCCTGTGTTCCTTTATTTTCTTTGAATGGTAAAAACCACCCTGTGCCAGGTTTATGTGGGTACGTCTTGCCAGTAAATTTTAAAAAAGATATTCACAGAAAATAATAAATGAGTAGAACCCATACCATCAATGATTATTGTTTGGGGTTGATACCAGACAGGCTCAGGCAATGAATGGGAAGAGCATCAGGCATCTGTGTTAAAGAAAAACATTGGAGGATGAAAAATACAATGAGTTCCCAAAATGCAAACATTAATGCAGTGCTGAGCATTAGCTTTTAAATGCACAAAAATCAGGAGTTTCAAGTTATGGTTCCCACAATAATCATAACAGCCACAATTATATATAACTTTTATGCCTTTATATATGTGTAAAGTGGCAGAGTTATGGTGCCCATAACAACTATAACTCTTCCTTTCCTGACTTTTTTGTGAATTTCAAATCTCCTCCAAGGGCCCAGTCTTGTATCTCTATTGGCAAAACTTCCATTGAATTAAAAGACCTTTAACTTCAGTGGGCGACTTTCCCACATAAGTATTACAGAATTGGGCCATGCAGTGGTGCTTTAGCACAATTGTTTGCATTTAGTTACCTTTTTAACTATTACACTTAACTTTGATATGGCCCATGATATATTTGCCTTCTTATCCACATAGACAGCAACAAGATTGGCCAGTTTGCAGATACAATATGCTGAGTGATTCTGCTGTTATTCACTCTTTAGATCTATTTTTAAATTTGAATAATTAATACAAGTAGGTAGTTTACCAGAATTAAGCTTCTAGAGATTCAGTTTTAGTCAAGAAGGGACAGTGGCCTTTCTAAGAGTAATAAAAAGCAGCCTTCACTAAAACTTCAGTTAAGATCATTAAAATTGATCTTTTACTCTGATACTGATCAACAGTAAACTTGCTTTTAGAACCTTGGAAGACATCATAAGAAACAGATAGGAACTCTATTACAGATAACAGCAGATTTTTTCTCTTTAGCACAAAAATCTGTAATATTATGATATTCTTTATTAATCTTTTGCTCGGTCTTGGAAGAAGCCCATGCATCACTATAACATTTTCAGGATATTTGAGCAAGTAATATTATGCTTTGATCTGATCTAGCTGCCTTTTTATGAAATTCAGCAATCTCTTAACATCTGTGGGAGTTATCTGTTTATTGATGGATCTCTAAATACATTTAGGATTATTTTTGTAACAATGTCAAGAGTCTATTTTATTTTTTTTAAATAGCTAAAGAGGGATTAAGTAAAATTTGGGAACTATTTCCCATGGGACCAGATTAGCCAGAGATCCAGTAAGTAGCCGTCTTAAATGTACAAGCCTTTGTCAATGCCAGGAGGATCTGTAAACAGTTGCTTACAAGATTTTCCAAGACTATGTTACAATTACTCCCATAATTTGAAGGAAAATCCCTCAAATCTCCCTTAGTATAAATTTATTTTCAATGGGATATTGGCTGGGGGACCCTTCACTGGAAGCATATATCTGGGAGGAGGGGCTGGGGGAAGGTTGCAATTTGTCAATTGTATATGAAACTTGGAGTTCAGATTGTAGGCTTGGTATTTTGATTTTTGTTTTTGTTTTTTTGCTAATTAACTTCCAGTTCCAGGTTCTAAGCACATTAGGAATAATCTATTCTGTTGAATTAATACTTTAGCAATATACTCAACTCCTTATGGCTTTGTCAGATTCTAAGTAAATAAAACTATCACTTTTTCCTTTCTTTTCTTCATCCCTTTGCCAAACATCCCATTCTACCATTTGGAATGGCTGTCTTCAGAGAGGCAAACTCTACAGTCTGACAAACACAGGTCAGAATAATCTTTCCTTCCTTATTGTAAGCTTTTATTGTACAGCATTCATGAAAGCTATGTGAAATGTTCAACTCAGTCCTAAAATGTACTCAGAAATATCCTTGGTTAGAGTTCAATGTGCATTTAGGTACCGGCAGTGCTTTGTTAGCATAATTTTTGCATCAATTAATTGTGAGAATTATTTTTTTGTCTTGCAGTCAACAAACTTTTTCAGGTTACAGTTTGCATTCAGACTGAACTCATTGGGAAAGGTGATAGGGTATTACTCTTCTGTCCCTTAGTGGCTGAGCCTATGCTGTGAAAGCAGGAGGTTTTTGGTGTAGGCCATGGTCTGATTCTTGGAAGGAGTAACATAGTATATTATTCTCTTCTATAACTTCCCCAAATGGTGAGAATGTGTGACACTAAGCACCCTCTATTCATACCCTACCCAGTAGTGTAAACAATATGCCTCGTGAAATGTACTTGAAAACTAACAACTCACTGATTATTAATGTTCTTGCATGATATAGGTACACGAGAGGATTAGGAGTTATGAATATATGGTAGAATTGGGACTAAAGTGTGTGTAAACCAGGCATTTCGGGGGGAGTTGTTAAACAGGTCTGTCCTAAACAAAGGAATGTGTTTTTACCTCAGATTACATATAAGCACTAAACAGAACCATCAAGACAGCAGGGGGAGGAGATGGCAGGAAACAGAACAACTTGCATTTCAGCAAACACAAGAGGGGGAAGAGAGAGCACAGTGCTTCCTTCACTACCAGACTCCATGTTGCTTTCCTCACAGCTTGAATAAACTTTGCTTTGGAAGGTAGAATCCATTTCAAAGGCTATCTTGGGTCTATAAAGACGGGGGTGGGGAGGCTGAACCTCAAGTGATAAGCAAAGGAATCAACTGATTGAGTACAATAGTACTGTATTATAAGAGCATGCAGAGGGGGGGACTGCTGAAAGCAGGGAATCAGAAGCACAGCTAGAAAGTGCTGTGGCACAGGGTTTGCTAGGAGTGGTGGTGTTGCCGGCACCCAGTGCCGAGAGGCTGAACAACAGCTTGAGTTGGTTCGTTACCCGGTGTGCTGCACCCAATAATTACAACGGGGTGGAGAAGCAGAAAAGTTTATTTGAAGCTTCAAAAAGGTACAGGGAGATTTGAATCTCAAATCCTGTACAACAGAGCAGGAAGTTACACAGGCTTTTATACATCCTTTTTCCCAGCATACTTATCCAATAGCAAGCTGCTCCAAGTATCCATATAGCCAGCCAATTCAGCTCCCAGCTAGTTCCCTGATTCTCTGTATCATTTGTTAAACTATACATAAAGCTGCTTTATTCAGCATTGTTCTTCCATATCTCCCCTGTTTGGCCTTGCTTAGTTTTAGGCAGTCTGACTCTGCAACATACTGTTGCAGATTCTCAGCATAACTGCTGTGTGTGCCTCCAGGCAGGGGGGCCAAGGACACTTGGGCCTAGCACGCAGAGCTGCTGCGAGTGCCTCCAGGCAGGAGGGGGGGGGGCAAGGACACCGGGGCCTAGTGCGAGGGGGCTTCATCGACACTCGTGGTCTTCCATCCCCTCGAGTTACCTAGTGGCCATGCCCCAGTGTTCCCAACAGTGGGATACTAGCACAGCTAAGTAAATAGCTATAGGCCAGCACTCAGAGCTGGGAAGACTTCTGGGAGTGGTAAGTCTCTGACACAGATAGGAAAACTGGGGGCCAGAACTCCACTGAGAGCAAGGTAGACTCAAAATGGTAAGTGATGTTTTTTCACACTTTAGGCGGTGATAAATCTTCACTGGTCTGGGTGAGGGAAACTGAGGAACTCAGGGTTACAGAGCAAGTGGTGATACAACCCCTCACTGGTTTGAATTGCCACCCAGATCTTGAAAGAATGGTCTTCGTGTCCCAGATGTCTTTTACTCTGATAACTTCTCAGTTTTAGAAGGGAAAATGTGAGCTTCCATATCATGCTTCTCTACAGGAAACCTTCCAGTCCCTCCATTCCTTGTGCAGAATCATGATTGGAACCTCTTCCATCTATCTTCCACTGGCTCACAGTTTTCTCTAGGTTCCTACTTGCTGTATTAACAGTTCTCCCCACTCTCACCACAAGCACCCACCATCTACAACATCTCTCTCCTCCCTCAACAGGTTCTGGGTGATTTTTGCTTCAGGTGCATGAGACAGTGCTTCACAATGTGAATAACTCTGCCTCTCCCTCCCACCGGTACCATGCTCCTGTTGCATCTCCACCACCAACCTGCTCATACTCTTCATGACAGTGGCTCTTTAGATGCCTTCACAGAGTCGTAGATTCTGATTGTCCCTAGTGGTGCAAGTAGAAATCATTTCTTGCCGGTACTGCACTCATGGGAGGGACACAAGGGGGGCACATGACCTCCCCATGTGACCGTCCATGTGACTCCTCCCCACCCCGCCCCGAGCCTGGGGTCCCCACGCTCTCCCCGTCCCCTCTAACATCCCCCTTTGTATATATAAACATCAAGATGCTTAACTACTCACTTTCTCCACAAATACGTAGTATTCAATCTGTTTATATGGAATATGGGAGTTGGGTGAGGAGCCATTTCAGCATATGTATGACTTATTAAAAGACAAATTTTAAGTAGAACTGTATCCTAAACTGCTTTATGGTATTGTACCCAAACATTGCATTTCAATGGGGGATTCAACCTCCTTTATAGGATCAGACTCCTGAAACTCTTAACAGTCCACAGAAGTGGTCTACAGTCATGCAAATAGTCCCATTATCTTTGGTGGGATTGATCAAATGATTAAGGGTTTACAGAATTAGGTTCCAAGTTTGTAAATTGTTCTGGATGAAACTGACAATGTCTGAGCTGTCAGATCAGAAGGAGCTTCATTCGAATAAAGGAGAGCAGATGTGTGATAAGTCTTAGCTCCGTTGCTAGGATGAGGAACACATTTTCAGCAAAGCTCTTGGCAGATTCCTGAGGCAGCTAATTTAAGGCCATCAGTGTCTGGCATTATAATCTTCACTTATAGTTCTCTCACCCACAAAGCTAGAAAATGAGGCATTTGTTTTCTTTGTTTTGCTGCTCCAGTTCCAGTTAACAAAATGCATGTTAGACTAGTTTGGCTGCAAAGAAAAATTCTATGTACACTGTGGATAACCTGATTCCTGTAAGGCTGCAGAGCTGGGCTGACATCAGAATCCAAATATCCTCTGGTCAGTGCAAGCAGAGGCATTCCTCTAATGATTTGGACTTGATGTGATGCAGTTTGGATGTCATGGATAATTCAGCCCAATGGGGAGAAACAGAATCAAAAACACTGTTTAAATAGCTTCCATCCCCCCACTCCACCCCTCTTGAGGACTCCTGACCAACATAACAGCACAATACATATGTATTGTGCTGTTAAAGCCATTTAAAGAATGAATGCCCTCCCTAGCCGTGTTCTGCTCCTTTAAGGGAGCAGAGCGCATCCCCACCCCCAAGTCTTTCCGATACCCCATGCCCACTAAAAATCTCTTGCCGATACTGTGTACTGGAGAGTACTGCCCTACTTGCACTCCTGATTGTCCCCTACTTATACCATGCCCTGGTTGACTGCAGAATGCCTAGATGAACCTATGTCCAAGAGCTCAGGCTGAATCTTGTCCTCCTCCAGGGTGCAGGCAGTTCTGCATACTCGGCTTCTTCACTTTTATTTGTTGCTTCTGGGTCCTCCTCTAATCTTAACTATATTACACTACACTAAAGCTAAGGGAAACCTCTAAATCTGCCTACTGATACTGTGCTAATGCTGCACAAACTACAAAAGGAACCTGAAAACCACTTTGTTTACACCCTGTTACCACTGTGTCTAATAAATACTGGTAACAATAAAATGCAAATATGGGAGAAAATGAAGCAGGGACTCACACCAGATCAGGTCCTTTGGGGCATTTTGGCATGTTCAGTCATCTAGAACTCAGATATGAAAAGTCATTCAAAACTGGTGAGGGGGAAAAATTTGCATTGAGTTTATTTCCAAAATAGTGCAAAAGGTCAAAGTAGGAGCATGAATTATGGTTTTGAAGTGATTTGCCCACGGCTATTTTTTTTTCCTAGTGATTTCATGAGAGTAGAGTAATGTTGGACCCAAAACAAAAGCACTGATCAGAACATAACTGAACTTCAGTTAAACCTTCGATCACAGCCCAAAATTTCTCGCTGCTTGCTATCTCTACTATCAACTGAACCAACACAGCACATCTGAACCATCCCAGGGAATTTTGGATCTGAATCTGAACTTTGTGGCTTGGGGCCCATCTTTAAAGAAAATCTTCTCTCTGTGAGTGTAGTAAATGACTATGCTCTGTTATGTTTCATGGCCTAAAAATAGAATTTAAATTAAAAAGAAAAAAAAATACTTTGCTGGAGGTTTGCAACGTAACACTACTTTATTTCTTAGAATTCAGAGTAATAACACACAAGAACCCCAACAGAGGGAGACAAAGCGGCTGCTCCCTAAAACAAACAGCACATCTTGCCCCGCTTTACTGTAGTCTGTCTGCAAACTACACTGATTACATGCTTTTTCTTAGAAATCCCCCTGCCTACAAGCAGGACCAGGAAAACCCCTCTGAATTTAAAGTAATAGATCACAGATTGAACAGTTTTCAAATATACCACACTCTATAGAGGAGAAGAGCCTCCAAATTTGTAGTGAAATAAAAATTGTTTTGAAATTATCTAAATTCAAATCTATCTACAGCACTAATAAATCTATGATTTTACATGCTCTCACTATAAACATGTAAATATAAAATAAGTAAGTAGGAAGCAGCCCTACTGTCATTTTGAGGAGTCCATCTAGACCAGTAGTTCAGAGTTTCAGAAAGACACACCAGTAGCAAAAGGTGTTTTCCACATCTTTTTATTTAATTTCTTTGGGGGTGGGGGAAGGAGGGATGTTTAGTCACCTATATAATGCTTATTCTTGTCCTAATCAGATGTGCAGGGGCTGTAGTGGAGTGTAGTTTGCCTCTGAAGCCCACGCTTTCCAAAATGCTTGCTGTTCTCTATATGTCTGCTTGCAGCTCAGATCTTCTGGTCCTGATGGACATTTCCTGTTGCATTTATCATTAAAGCTTTAATCTAGCAAATCTATAAGGTGCACAGTGGCACAAAGCTGTTGCACTCCAGTAAGTGGAGGCAATAAGTGGGCACAAAGAAATGAAAGTGGTAGAAATAGTCTCCTCCATGCTAAGCAGGAATAAATCTCAAGTCCCTTCCATGCCTACTCTCACGTGTGCAGGATTAAAAAAGGGAAGTGGAATGGACAGACAATGGGCATGTCTGAGATGTGGCCTTAAACATGACTCTTTATTCTAATGAGGTGCTTTGCTATGTGCTCATCTCATAGGTCTTACTTCTGCCACTTGTAGGAGTATCTTGCTTGCAGTGCAGTAGTGCTGTCATTAATGCAGAATCAGGTTCCTCTGTGCTCCCTGTTCTTCCCATCACTTCCTGGCTAACTTTGCTTATACGCAAAGTGCTCCCCACCTACATTGTGAAGAATCAAGCTCTAAAATGGCATCAAATAGGGATTACCTGGCTACTCAGTTCATATCAATGGGGACATTAAAGTATTTGCAAGTATCTGCAGAATACTGTTTTAAATTTTCTCTGAGCTTATATACTGCAAGTAAATGTTTTTATAATCTGCTAAAGCAGTACTAAAAGTACAGCAATTTTCCTTCAAAGCTCTTTAATAGCATAACTGCTTAGCAAATCTTCCTCATCATTCATATAAAGACATGGTGCTATACAGTTAGGATGTCATAAAAATCCACAGTAATCAATAAAGCACGGGGAAAAGACTATCAGTCTCCTTTTTGTTTAATTATTCTTGATGTCTGACTTCTAAAGCCCATGGACCCTAAAGATTTAAAATGTAATTAGCCCCCCTTTGAGTGATGTTGATTTAGACTTCATGATTTTCAATCATTCTGTTGACAGATGTCAGATGCAATGTAGAAGAACTTCCATAACTTTCTATGACAGCTTGACAAATTGTCAGGAATATAAACAGAAGTTACACTAGGACTCACAAGTGCAAAGCTAGTGGGAAAACTTTTCAGTATGAAAGAGTCATTTTGCTGCCTGAATATGAGCTTTATGAAAAAAAAAAGTTTGTTGCCCTAAATATCAATGGATGTGTATGCCATGAAACAGTCCATACATTTATAAATGCACGTAAATAATATTGTTGTAAACATGTTTATTAAACCAATTGTTTTGATGCCAGTGAATTCCAGGAGGTGTTAGAGTACAAATCCAACAAAAGAACAGACTCTCAAACAATTATTTATAACAGGATATTTACCAGCATTGGCATTAGGGAGACAGTGTAGCCTAGTGCATAGGGCTCTGAACAGGGACTCAGGAGCCCTGGTTTCAATTTCTAGCTCTGCTACTGGTTTGACTGATCTTGTGTGATTCACGTCACCTTTCTGTGCCTCAGTTTCCCCATCTGTAAAAGGAGTATAATGATACTGACCTGTGTTGTAAAGTGCTTTGAGATCTAAAGATGAAAAGCACTTATGAGAGATAGGTATTATTATTAGAACTTGAAATAGAGTATTCTAATGGTGCTCTAGGGCCAAATTCCCTCCCCCCCTTTGCACAAAAACATATGGAAGTCGAGAAATTCAACCACTTTCCATGTGTTTCTAGCACTAGAAAAGCTGGTTTCTTCCCTCCCTGGTCCCTTTTAGGATGAGCTGGCAGATGGGTGGAATGGTCAAAGGGGCTGGTCTGGTCTCCTAATTGCGTGGAGATCAAAAATTCTGGGGGAGCCCTGGCCTGCAGGTCTTGTGACATCCATGCAGATGGCCTGCCTCTGTGTTGCTTCTTCTCTCCAGACAGCATGCTGACTCAGTACCAAGACTGCCATCTGTCTCCTCAGACTGTGCACAGACCTGACTGTGCACTACCTCCTGCTAGGTAGAAGTTATGGGTCAGAAGTTCAGAGTAGTCCAAGTGCTTGTGCAGTACCCAGAGGTTTTAGGGCTCATTCTGTGCTGCTGTTTGTGGGGGCATACATCAAAAAATGCTGTTCTCACAGTTCTGCCCCAGTCCCCTCCCCAGATGAGAGATCCACCCCAAATCCTATGGAACTTTTCACATTTCTGTTAGAAGTTTGGGGTATCTCCTCAGCATCCCTCTCCCCCTATACAAATGCTCAAGGCACATTGGGTTCCCTTCCAGACATGGGACAAAGAAGGCTATGTGGCCTTTAAGTGGTAAATTTGACTTGGTGCACCATTGGATTCTATTTTAATCTTTAAAAGGATAAAAGAAAAGCATTTTGGACATATATTTAGTATGCATTTCATAGTACTTTATCCAGTAAACAATTTTTGCCACTAATGTACATACTATACGGTATATATTAATTGCATGATGGTTTGCCCTATAATGTATCACATACATTCTTTTAATGGAGTTTTTGTATTTAGGTGGCAAAGTCAGGCACCTGAAAATTAGCAAATACCAGATTTATAATTGCCCATGTTTCAGAGTAACAGTCGTGTTAGTCTGTATTCGCAAAAAGAAAAGGAGTACCTTAGAGGTGCCACAAGTACTCCTTTTCTTTTTATAATTGCCCATGGAACCTTAATTCTGTCCCCTTGTATGTCCATCCTGTGTACTGAACAAGGCAGGGTGACTGCTGCCATCTTGGCCAACAGATTGCAGATTGAAACGGGGACCTCCATAGCTAAAAGCCTGTGTATTTACAGCTTAAGTTAAAGAAATAGGCTCTGTAGCTAAGGCCTGCAACAGACTTGCATCTTCTGTAGATCAGGAACAGATGGGGAAATGTACACACCAGTGGGTTACTTGTGCATCAAAGTTGTCTTGTCCTCACACTGGAAAATAGAAGTCTTGCTAATGGGTAGAGGAAGCGGTGATGAGAAGGTTGGTTTGTTTGTTTATTTTTTTGGTCCCCATTTAGGCTGTGATCCAGCAATGGACTTCAATAGAATTACTCGCATGCTTACATGCGCTGGTAAGTGCTTGGCTGCCAGATTGGGAACTTATTGAGGATCTTTCTTTGAGGGCAGTGAACCAAGATAAAGATCTGGGTATTACAGTCAAAGCACATCCTTCCCACAGAAGGCTCCAAAGATCTATTTCCTAGCTACATGATTTGTGCAGGCTATTCCACTGTTTACCCCTGCGTGACCTTGCAACACTACTACCTGGCCTCCTGACCACAAGGCTTGATTACAGTAATTTCCTCTTAGGAGGGTTTACAGCAGGGCTTCACTTTTTCATTTACAGCTTGTTTAGAATAGAAAAACATGTTTGCTCACTGGTTCAAGCATATAACACCTCTTCTCAGCTGTTTATGTTGGCTGCTATAAAGTGGTATACGGACTTCATGTTGATACTGTTGGCTTTTAAAGCCCTTAACTCCATAGGTCCTAGCTATATAATTGAGACCTTAAGTATTATCCTGACAGGAATTTGTTCGTGTTCTTTTTCTCGACCCCCACCACCAATCCCAACATTGCCATCTTAAGTCAAAAAGCAGTTACATTTGTATTCTCATGGGTGCTACAGTGTGAAACTTTCTCAAACCCATCCCCGTCCCCCTTTTAAAAAAACGATTGTTTTTTTTTACTTGAAGCTGTATTTTCCAATGACCATTGTTAGGCTCCCTGTTTGTTACCTTTTTTCCTTCTGTCTCTTTCCCACTTCTTTTTTTAATGGACATTCCAATTTGCATTGATCTGCCTGAATTAAGAAGGTGGATTTTAATGATGTTTCTATTGTACATTTAATTTGGTTTTGTTTGTTCCACAGAGCCCCAAGCACCTTTTAAAATGCAATAGAAACAAAATTACTATAAAATATTAGACACACAAAATGCTCAGAATTTGTTTTAGATTAAGCTTTTTTACAAAGCATCCATTGATGCACTTATTTCCAAAGGTGAATATACTGTACTATGTTTCTGAAATTCTGTTTAAATGAGCAAATGTCCTGAGTTCCAAAGTCTAATTTCAGAGTAGCAAACCACAATACAATACAATACAATAAAGTATTGTAGGGTTTTTTTAAAAAAAATTCCACACACCACTCTGACAATTACCTTTTCAGCATTCTGCGAGGGAAATCAGGCACAAAATACCCATTAAAATAACAGAAGTTTTCTCATTCTCAATTCCCTGTGCACTCTGCTGAATATGTCCCAATTTGTGTTTAGTTGCACACATTCAATATAAAAGCATATTTGGAACCAGAGAAAGCTGTAAAATTGAGAACAGTAGCAAAGACCTGGTTTTCACACCTCCCTCACTCTGAGATTCCTTAACATAAGAATGTCGATGCTGGATCAGACCAATGGTCCATCTAGCCCAGTATCCTGTCTTCCAACAGTGGCCAGTGTCAGATGCTCCAAAAGGAGTGAACAGAACAGGGCAATTTCAAGTGATCTATCCTCTGTCATTCAGTCGGAGCGGGTTAGGGTCCCTCACCATCTTGACAAATAGCCATTGATGGAGCTATCTTCCATAAACTTCTCTAATTCTTGTCTGAACCCAGATATACTTTTGGTTTTCACAATATGCCCTGGCAATGAGTTGACTGTGTGTTTTGTGAAGACATGCTTCCTATGTTTGCTTTAAACTTGTAGCCTATTAATTTTACTGGGTGACCCCTAGTTCTTGTGTTATGTGACGGGGGTAAATAACACTTTTTCTCCACACTAGTCATGGTTTTATAAACCTCTATCATTTCCCCCCCTTAATTGTCTCTTTTCCAAGCAGAAAAGTCCCAGTCTTATTAATCTCTCCTCATATGGAAGCTGCTCCATACCCCTAACCATATTGTTGCCCTTCTCTGTATTTTTTCCAATTCTAATATATCTTTTTGAGATGGGGAGTCTAGAACAGCACGTAGTATTCAAGGTGTGGGCATACCATGGAATTATATAGTGGCATTATGATATTTTCTCTTTTATTATCTATCCTTTTCCTAATGGTTCCTAACAGTGTTAGCTTTTTGACTGTTGCTGCACATTTCACAGATGTTTTCAGAGAACTATCCATGATAACTCCAAGATCTTTCTTTTGTGATATCAGCTAATTTAGATCCCATCATTTTGTAAGTATAGTTGGGATTGTTTTCCAATGTGCATTATTTTGCATATATCAACATTGAATTTCATCTGCCATTTTCTTGCCAAGTCACCCACTTTTGTGAGATTCCTTTGTAACTCTTTGCAGTCTGGTTTGGATTTAATTATTTTGTAGCTTTGAGTCATCTGGAAACTTTCCCAACTCACGGCTTACCCCTTTTTCCAGATCCAGGATATGACCAGGAGAATTTAATCTCCTTGACATTATTTTAAATCTGACTAATAGAGAGCTGAGTTTGGTACATAAGAACCTGCTGATGACTGCGGTGTCTGTGCGTGGCCACAGATTGTTTTACTTGTGTGTAATATGATCTGATAAAGCAATATGTTTCAAAAGGAGAACCTATTTTGCGGTGCTTAAATTTTGCATATATGCGGGATTCCTATCTTGTAAGTAGGAGAGCTGCTTCTGAAGAGAAACCACACCATTGTTCATTATGGGATTGTTCTCTCAACATAAGGAAGATGTAACTCTATGAGAAACTATAGTACAATTTAGTTGACTATTTCTGTAGCTTTCAAAGTAGGTGCAGTCAATGGATGTACAACTATTCAAATATGTATATTGTAAAGCAATTATAAATGAAGATAATTCATTTAATACTTCAAGACATTCTAGAAAAATTGAAAGAGGAAGCAACCAAAGCAATTTCCTGACGTGCTTCTTGCTGGAAAATTATTGTGAGCCTGAGTACTTTGAAAGTTCTAGCGTCATTTTTGTATTGGAATTGGAGCACGAGATAACCTATTTGGATCTGCTCTTCCTAAAAATAATCCTTTTTTGCAATTATCACCTTTCTTTTGATAATTTCACCTAGCTCTTTTACAGGGCTTTGCTTCATACATCACACAGTGGCTTTACATAGGAGGTAAGTATATCGTTGTCCCCAGTTTACAAATGGCAACACTAGGTTTTCTGAGTCCTGGGCCAGTGCACTGTCCACTAGGCCACGTTCTGAAGGAATGCAAGCTGTTAAAATGTTAAGACTCACAATACCTCTGTGAGATGCAATAGTATTACAGAGGCTGTACTTCAGTGCACTGTACCTCTGCACTTAGGTACAAGCTAACACAGATAGCTAGTATGACATATGTTTTTTTAATTTAGAATATTGACACAAATTCAGTGTTGTGGTGCTGATGGAGGTTTCTTTGACTAAAGAATATATGAGAATTTAAAGAATGCTGTACCAAGGAAAGGAAGTTTACTGTGTCTTTATCCATTGACTGCTCTATGTACTCAAATTATACACATTAAAACTTAATATGCCTGCCTGTGTTTTCTGCTGTTTTTCAATAGTCTTATTTTTACCTTTAATGCTAGGATCACAGTACTGTGGGAGCACATGGAATTCTTTGAGTAGATTACAGATACACACTTTTGGGGACACACCCATGTACTCCACATCTGACCTGGAACCCTATGGAAAGCTCTGGCTGTTGGGGAGCTGTATAATGTTCCATGAAAGGTAAAGTGTATTTTGAAGGCTCTCTAAATTCTTCTCCACCCTCAGGATCCAATGCAAACAAAGAAATATGAATGGGAAGTAGAGGATGGGTCTCTGTTTATGATCTACTTAAAGAACTCAGATACAGGTGAGTAACTTTTCTTCTTTCAAGTGCTGTCAATGCAGATCCCTTACACTTTTGAGATTCACAAGCAGGAACAAAACCCTAAGGTGGTGGGGGTAAGAAGGAGTCCTCACTGAATGGTGAATGTGGACATTTTTAATTTCTGAGGTCAGGTGGAGAAGATAATCCTTCACAAAGGGGTGGCCTGAGCTCCACGCAGCAGCTGTTTTTATTTCTACAACGGGAACATGACAAATGTATTTGGAATCTAGTCAAATGTGCTCTGGGGCTTTCAGGGACTGGGATAAGCACTAGCTCAGGAGTGGGAAAACTTTTTGGTCTGAGGGCCACATCAGGGTTCCAAAACTGTATGGAGGGCTGGGTAGGGAAGGCTGTGCCCCCCAAACAGCCTGGTCCCTGCCCTGTATCCGACCCCTCCCACTTCCCGCCCCCGACTGCCCCCCTCAGAACCTCCCCACGCTCCTTGTCCTCTGACCGCCCCCTCCCGGGACCCCCTGTCCCTAACCACCCCCCGGGACCCCACCCCCTATCCAACCCTCCCTGCTCCCTGTCTCCTGACTGCCCCGATCCCTGACAGGCCCCCTGGAACTCCCATGCCCTATCCAACCCCCCGTTCTCCATCCTCTGCTCCCGCCCCTGAACTACTGCCCCATCCAACCGCCCCCTGCTTCCTGTCCCCTGACTGCCTCCCGGGACCTCCTGCCCCTTATCCAACCCCCCCCAGCCCTGGCCCCCTTACCATGCCGCTCAGAGCAGCATGTCCGGCAGCCGCCCGGCTGGAGCCAGACACGTTGCCGCGCTGCCCTGCATGAGTGCGCAGCCCCGTTGTCCAGAGTGCTGCCTGCACAGTGGCATAGCTGCAGGGGAGGGGGGACAGCAGGGGAGGGGCTGGGGGTAGCCTCCCCGGCTGGGAGCTCAGGGGCCAGGCAGGACGGTCCTGCGGGCTGGATGTGGCGCACGGGCCGTAGTTTGCCCACCTCTGCACTAGCTCATAGCACGTTTCCATACAGGACGTAACCCATTTTGACAAGTGTTGAGATGATCTAGCCTATCTGTCATCATGAAACCTGACTCTGTTGTCATAAATCACAACTAATCTGGGGAATTTATAGCATATTTTTGTTTTATTAAAGTAGCAGCTCCTTATGGGCCTTCTTAGCCCCTGGCATGTCTGACCTGGCAGTGAATGTAAGTTAGGGAGGATAATGGGTAAACTGGTGGTGTGATTTGGATGGAATCCTTGATTACATTACGGATAAAATGGGGATGAGGATGCAGTTCCATTTTATCCTTGTGGAAGAGCATGTAAAAAGGATTAGCCACTAAAGGCTGGAGCCTGATGATTCTCCTGGCATTGGCTGCCTCATGTTCTCTCGGGCAAAGGGGTGTCAACTTGCTCCTGCTGAATAAATCATGCCTATGGCACAACTATCTCAGAGGCACTGTGCTACATGGGGGAGAGCCTGCAGGATTTTCAGATGTACCCATTTTAGCACCAAGCACCTTAACCACACCCCAGAACTGGCCTTTGGCCAATTTACTCCCTTACCCCATCTCAGCACAGAGCCCTTGAGCTCATATGGCAACCAATCCCATTCTTTTAGCCTCCCATGCTGTCCCATTTGTCTGTACAAGCTTTTGAAATTCTGGCTGTAGCGTACAATGGATAGCCTTGGTATGTATTCATTATTCATCACTAATAGGTTATTAGTATCTCTTATCTCACCAACAGATAGTTTGTGCTGGTGATTTAAAAGATTGTTCTCTGGACTCACTGGGTAAATACCAAGCGGATATGAATTTAATTAGAGTACAGTTTTTTCTTCTTTCTTTTCTGTGAAGAGAGCACGGGAGAAAATATGTTCTAATAAACAATATTATTGGCTTCTCTTTTTAAAGGTTAAATTCTTGTATAATTAAATACCATTCTCTTCCAATGATGTTGCAAAATATGGATGATATTAGGAATTCAAGTCCAAACCCCCACCCATTTAAAATCTCTGAAATTTCTGGGGTGTGATGAAACCTCATTCTTGCTGGCAGAAACTTACAAGCATGTGAGTGGCAAGTTTCTCTTCAATGACATTTGTACAGACTACAGTGAAAGGAACTGCAGATTACATGACTTGGAGAGACTATAATGTTTATGAATGTTTAAATGCTGTAGAGGTCTGTACACAAGCCAGACAGTAGCAATCAACAGGATGTGATAACACCTAAGCTCTGTCTGCACTAGTGTTTCCACCGTGGTTACCAATGGTGGCATTGTACTGGGTGGTGAATTACATGTCCAACTTTTGCTAGAGAAAAAGAGGAATCCTGAGAAGATGGGTGGGGTGGGATGGACGGAGATATAAGAACACTTCGGAGGGGAGGCATGGATATTTTGTGAGGGAAGAGTCCTGAGAAAGGAAAGTATAGAAGGATCATGGAGATTCTTGAGTAGCAGGGCAGGAAAAGCGTGGGAGTTGTCTTGAGAGGAAGGGGGTTTATACAAGGGAGGTGTCCAGAAGGCAGTGCAGGAAAATAAGCAAGTGCATGGGGTTGGTTCCTGAGGGGAAGAAGGGGTGGTAATGGGACACTAGATGGGCAGCGCTCTGAGTTACTACAGAGAATTCTTTCCTAAGTGTCTAGCCAGTGGGTCTTGCCCACATGTTCAGGGTCTAAGTGATCACCATATTTGGGATTGGGAAGGAATTTCTCCCTGGGTTAGATTGGCAGAGACTCTGTAGGGGTTTCACCTTCCTTTGCAGAATGGGGCATGGGTCACTTGCAGGTTTAAACTAGTGTAAGTGGTGGATTCTCTGTAGCTTGAAGTCTTTAAACCATGATTTGAGAACTTCAGTAACTCAGCCAGAGGTTAGGGGTCTATTGCAGGAGTGGGTGGGTAAGGTTCTGTGGCCTGCAAATATGCAGGAGGTCAGATGAGATGATCACAATGGTCCTTCTGACCTTAAAGTCTATGAGTCGACACAAGGTGGGATCCTGAGGTGTAATGTATGTAATTATGTCCCTGTAAGGAGAAGTGTGAATCTGTGTTTTGTGTGCTCCATCTGTACCCATAAGGAGTCTTCCTGGCTACTGTTTCTCTATTGTGGGGAGGGGTCACTTTGAGACATATCAAGGAGGCTGCTACTGATTTGGAGGCACACATGCTTGCTATCTCATTCCCACCCACACTCTCAGAGCATGCTCTTTGTCTTGTGCAGACTTAACATTTGTTCTTCCTTGGTTTCATTCATCTAAAATAAAAGCCGATTGGACTGAAAGTTTGGGTTTGATCTTTGTGTATGGAAAATATAATGAGGATATTGGAGTGTGGGAGGCTAAGGGGAAGAGGGGAGCTGGTGAAAGAGGGAAGGGGGTGAGGTAGGACAGCAGCTTTTAAACTACACAAAACCTGCAGCCCTCTCCACCAACTCCACTACACCCAGTGCTTGGCTGCCTCTTCAGCGACACCAGCTCACCCCTTCCCCAGTCTCAAACTGGGTGCTACCTTTGCTCATCCTCACAAGCTAATTTGCCAGTTGGTCTCTAATTGGAAAATCCGCCCCTGCATTTTCCTGGTATTCCTCACCTTTCCTTCTTTCATCAAATAAAGAGTTGATCTGCACATTACAGGCTGTGTCTACCTCTATAATCAACAATGGATAGGCTGCTGTAGAAACAGTCCTTTAAAAGATAATTTAATTGAATATTAACTGGGGATGTGTGTCCTCTTACCTTTTAAGGATTTCTTTTTGAACCAGGAGGAATACACTATATCTTCCTGACTCCCTGTGGCAAAATCACAGGCTGCAAACTCATGAATCAACATTTATTCACCAAAACTATATTTGTGGTCTGAACTGGTGGCCTTGGGGTACCCTCTTTCATGCAGCGAACAAAGGGCCAGTCCTGTAAGAACACCTTTCTTGATGGGAGTGGCTCTTACATATATACAAAAGGCCCTTTGTTATGAGGTTCTATTTTCTTTAAAATTTCCCAGGAATGTATCAGTGTTTCTAAAAAAAAAAATGTAAAGTGTGAAAATCAATAAAAAAAAGAAAAGAAAAGAAAGAGCCCGTGGGGTGAAGAGTGCGTGCTATTTATTGGCGGCAGTGGATGTGTATGTGGTTAGAGGAGCCTTCCAATCCTTACAGGCCTAATCCTGCAGCGATGGTGGGTCTCTGCTGCCAGGACCTGGCTCCTCACCCATTTCACTCCCCCAAACTGTGCGCTGGGGAAATGAGATGGGCAGGGAGCTGGGTGATGGGGAGCAAGATGAGCAGAGAGGCCCTTTCAGCAGCCAGGACCCAGTTCCTTGCCCATCATGCTCCCCCACTGCACCAAAGCAGCAGCCACCAGCTGGCAGTGACTCTCTTCTGTGCAGAGAAGTGCCTTGTACCATCTGGTAAGCAGTCTGCAAGTGGGGAGCAAGGTCCAGGGAGTTCAACCAGCACTTGAAAAATTCAGGTTAAGAATAGGTAAAACCTGAATATTTGCTTTTTCAAAACCTGGGATTTTTTAGTGAAATTCAGTAAAAACTGAAAACAAAGGGCTTTACATATATATAGTCCCACTGACTTGATCTTAGATTCTGTACATATAATTACCTTTGTCAGCTCTGATCCTACAAGTACTTACACATGCTCAAACTTCCAGTGGGACTACTCAGTGTGTAAAGTTAAGCACGTACATGTTTTGTGCAGGATCAGGATCACAGATGGAGAGTCTTCAGTGGCACTAATCACATGAAGGACTACTCATGGGGTAAATATTTGCAGTAGGGGCCCAACGTTTCTGATCCAAATCTCTCTCATCCCCACCCTATGAGTGGTTTTTCAAAAATAGCTGAAATACCTGTATGTCCTCTGCCCATCTAGCATAAGGTGATGCTAAATCAAATTTCATACATCTGAATTTGTTCTTTCCTAGAGCTACTCTTATCTTTTAAAATACAGGTATACTGGTCTGAGGAAAATCGGTACTATTACTCTTGTTTTATTAGCATGAAGTATGATTATATCTGTGCCTAGCTACCAAAAATATGATGAGGAAAAAAAAATCTGTGTATTTAAAAATAAAAGTTTATCAAACAGGAGAAATTCCATAAACAAAATAAAGAACTCTGGGTTGTATAGTCAATTGCTGGAAACTACAACAGCTGATAAATCATACTCTGTCTAGTTCTGAGGAGTCCAGAATTATCGTCATTATGAGGTTGTGGAAAATCTAGCAAATGGTTGGCTAAGCAACTCCAGGAAGAAGTATCAAGGATGATAATTCAATTAATGTTTAAGACTGGATTGTAATTGGTAAAATTACTAACGGTTTTTCTTTATTTTTTTTACAAAAGATTGTATCAACCAGAAAGATGTCTTTAGATAGATTGGTACAACAGATACAATCTTAAAAAAATAACAGGTGCAATTCTGACTCTTTCATTCATCATTAGTGAGATATTAAATCATCTGTGTGTCTTCTTTCTTTGGGAAGTTCACATCCTCAGGAGCTACTTTTATAAGTATAGTCCTAGCATCAACCCCACTCAAATGAGATTTTCCTATTAATTCTGTAGATCTTTTCAACTACAAGAATTAAAAAAAAATCACGGGAAAACTAGTTTGTCACCAACAAAAATGTTTTATGGAAAAGGACATCTTAAAATTGTCTTGATAAAAGATCTCTAGCTCCCTCTACTTACATTGCTCTTATCACACTGAAAAAGGTCTTTGTGAATGTTGTATCTGTTGCATTCTGCTTAGGACAGATTATGATGGAGGTGGAGGTGGCACAGAGAAGGCAGAACGAAAAGCAAATACAAAGACTTTATTTTTAAAAAGGCAGAAAACTTTGACTCATGCATACATTTTTACAAGATTGGGTCCTGGTACTGCAATCAAGTTTCACATAAACTTGAAATCTATGAAAATATTGCTGGATTTCAGTGAGATGCATTGAACTGAAGATATAGCAAATTCAGGACTTTGCTACAGCTATATTCTCCTAATAGATTACTAATTGGGGATTTCAAGGTTTGGTGGTTACAAAATGGCTATATTTAAAAGCATTTGTATGGTGGTACAATAAGATGCAAATGAAAATGAAGGATTACTGTAATTAAAATGACAGGTTTCAGAGGAACAGCCGTGTTAGTCTGTATTCGCAAAAAGAAAAGGAGTACTTGTGGCACCTTAGAGACTAACCAATTTATTTGAGCATGAGCTTTCGTGAGCCACAGCTCACTTCATTGGTTAGTCTCTAAGGTGCCACAAGTACTCCTTTTCTTTTTGTAATTAAAATGTTAGAAAATGGTGAGCCTTTCAAGATATTCTAAAATCACCCAAACTCTCAATGATTCAGAGACAATTTTTGTTGTATTTATAAGCATTTCTCTAGCTTACTGACAATAAATCACTATTTAATTTTGGAAATGTCAGAAAAAAGCTGAAAACCTTTTATTGGCCTGGTACTGCACATGTAGCTGAAACACAGTGGATCAATTTCATTACCTGTAAGCAACGGATTGACATTTTGAGTGTCATCTGGGAACGCCACAGACACAAATCTCATCCAATTAAAGTATATTGAAAAGACCAATTTTATGCAGTTCTATCCTGTTTTATATTGTGTGGAATACTTGCATTTAGGATAATAAAGGAAATGGAAGCAACTGACAGCAGTTGTATTTTACTTCAATGTCCACATTTTGCCCTGCTAATTAGCTCAACTCTGACTTGAGAAAAACTGTCTTCACTAGGTGAGAGAAGTTATTCATTCTCCTTGCCTGCCTGATTCTCACTCTTTTCTGAAAAGAAATTGTCAATCATGCTTAATTGCACTAAATTATGTGATAGATTGGAACAGAACTACTGGTTGTTTGAGGCTAAAATGAGTGCCTAGTTTACTTTCATGAGTCTCAAATTGGGATTTTAACCATGCTCTGGAAGCAATTTATATGATGGCAAAGTGGTGTCAGTATTCAGGGCAATTGAGCTGTTCAGAAAATGAGGACACTTTTCCCCCAAAAAGAAGTTTTTTTTCCTTGAAACATGAAATTCAACTTTTGAAACAGTTCTATAGAGCAGCTTTTTTATTTGCCAGGTTTCTAAACTGTGATTTATATTTTGGTTTTCCTGGAGATCTGGAATTCTCTCTGGGGCAGACGTCTTTCTAATTATTAATAGTGCTGAACAGAAATTTTGGGTAAAATTTTGCTCAGTTTTTGTATCCAACCTCAACCTTCTGTAAATATATTCCTCACCTCTGACACACACCTCTTCACTTCAAAATTTCAACTGGAAGTGCCGCAAGAACACGCAGAAAGCCGGTGAGAAATACCATTCAGAAAAGCTGACACTAGGAAATATCACACATCTTTTCTTAGCAATTTCTAATCTTATTTCTAACTATCTGACTTTGTCTTTTCTAATGCACAGTTGCTATAGTATCTGGGTATAACAATCCAGCCTCGGCACAAGTCATGAGCTGGACTAGAACTTGGGGCTACCGTACCAAAAACCACAAGCTTTTACCTCGGTAACAATAAGAACAGCTCCCTTAGCTAGAAGAACTAGGAACCTCTTATCCACTAAAGGCCAATTTCAAGATTTTATATGTACTTCAGATAAGCAGCGAAGCTTTTGGATCCTTAGCTGAACAAAGCCTATCAGTCTTCTGAGGTCTGTTCATCACAAGTGTTTTAAGTGGTCTGAGGTAAGGCACCTGATTCCACAAAAGTGAAAAACAATGTGCAATATCCTTTGTTGTCTAAAGCACTCCCCATTTAGTGACTGAGGGTTAGATTCACAAACGGATTTAGGTGCCTACCAGCCACTTCAGGCACCTAAATCCAAAATTTTTAGATCCTCAAAACCTCTGCTCAGCAGTTGTCTAAATCTGTAGGTGCCTAAATTCCCTGGGTGCTTGTATTTCTGCTGCCTGTAGAGGCCTCATGGCACCTACATTTCTGCTGGTGGGTATGCACAAGGCTGCCTAAATTCTGATAGCACTGAGCTGCACTGCACCCGAGTCTCCTCAAACTAGGTATTGAACTAGATATCTCACCTGTGGGGCCTAAGCCCGTAGGGGGCCTCTAAGCATGTCCCTACACAAAACACAGCCCCAACAAGGTGATTCAAGTCCTCATTCTGCCTGAGAGAAGCAGCGGTTTAACCCCAAGTCTCTTATATCCTGGAAGAGTGCCCTAACCACTGGGCTATTGGGTATTCTGGGGTGGGGTTCTCTAAATCTCTCCTGTTGAAGCTGTTCCAATTTCTATAAAATGTGTTAGTGCAGGGACTTTGGTCTCCCACATCCCAGCCGAGTGCCATAACCACTGGGTTATAGTGTCAATCTCTCTGGCACAATGAACATTTATTTAGACAAAGTGGAGTATTTTCAAGGTGAGAGCTACCCACTTCAGAATATCCTGCCGCCCAGTGGTTATGGCACTCCCATGAGATGTGGGAGAGCTAGGTTCAATTTCCTTCACTGAATCAGGCACATGGTGACTTGAACCTAGATTTCCCACATCCCATTTGAGTGCTCTAACTATGGAGAACTACTGCAGCTTTGGTAGCTCTACACTCAGCTTGCTGGCTTTTGTGAATCCCATTCTTAGGCACTAACTCTTCCCATTCATTGTACAGGGAGCTGGACACCTAACTCAGGGCTGAGGATTTCACTGGGTGACAGGAAGCCTAAAGTTAGGCACTGCAAAGTTAGATCCACTTGTTTGTGGCTCTCCCCTGAAAGATTACCTAATCCACTGCATAGTAGCGTAATAAAATCAAACTCATCTGTAGCCTGTAATCTGTATTACTTCAACTCACCCATAATCTCTCATCTTGTATACATCATACTGTTTTTTACTGCTTTGCTGGAAAAATAATGTATGTCAATGATTCAGTTTACTGTTAATAGAAATTCAGAAACTGAAGATCTGAGCTTATTCATCGCCATTTGTGCAAAAGTGTATATTGTAATATATCGGAATGATATGGACAAAATAAGTGTGATGCATGAGACGGCACTGCAATAAAATTTAGTTCTGAGGTGATCTGGTGACTTAGTTCAGACCCTAGTTTACTGGGGCTGCCTGACGAGAGAAAGCTGCAGGATATTTCTTACACAACTGTACTAATGTTCACCTTATCAAGACAAGTAATTATCAAGAAAAGTTTACAGCATAAAGAAGAAAGTCATGATAATTTATTGATGCCACTAGATAGTAGAAACTCAAAGCTAGTAATGAAATGACTCCACCCAACCCTCCAACATATTTTGTGGATGCAATTCAGTGGATTTTTCCCCACCTTATCCGCCTTCACATACCACTACCACTCCATGGGCATAGAAACAGGGAGGGACTGAAATCGCAGGCCCAGGATTTGGCCCTAAGGCACTGTGCCTCTGCTGGAGAACAATTCCTACAGAGGGATATTTTAGATTCCCAGTGGTGAAGATAGGTATTTTGAGTTCAGCACTTACAGTCATGCTATCCCAGCTTAGCTGATGTGCATACACACCACTACCTTCTCCTGTCTGGAATATGAACTGTGTAACTAATAGCTAATGCTGCACTAGCTCATGTAGCTGAGCCATTTTTTGAAAGAGAATGTGAGTTGTGTTCATATCATACGTGCACAAATTCACTGATAACCATGATTTCTAGGAGGTTTTCTGTGACTGCGGACATTTATAATGCAGGCTGCTTATGTTTTACATAAGATTACATATGTACATACACTGCTTCAGTTTAATTTAGTTTTGTGTTTTATTTGAAGTTACTACTCTTTTTAATTTTTGGAATGATAATTTGCATTGTGTTTTCAGATACAACTATTGGCTAATTCAATCAGGATTTAGTTGGGGATTGGTCCTGCTTTGAGCAGGGGGTTGGACTAATGACCTCCTGAGGTCCCTACCAACCCTGATATTCTATGATTCTATGTTTGATTGAACCAGCCACTGAAGAATTAATCACATGATTTATCATGTTTCAGAGTAACAGCCGTGTTAGTCTGTATTCGCAAAAAGAAAAGGAGTACTTGTGGCACCTTAGAGACTAACCAATTTATTTGAGCATAAGCTTTCGTGAGCTACAGCTCACTTCATCGGATGCATACTGTGGAAAATACAGAAGATGTTTTTATACACACAAACCATGAAAAAATGGGTGTTTATCACTACAAAAAGTTTTCTCTCCCCCCACCCTACTTTCCTGTTGGTAATAGCTTATCTAAAGTGATCACTCTCCTTACAATGTGTATGATAATCAAGGTGGGCCATTTCCAGCACAAATCCAGGGTTTAACAAGAATGTCTGAGGAACGGGGGGGGGGGGAGAGGGGGAATAATAAACGAGGGGAAATAGGCTTGAATAGAGACTGGGAATGGTTGAGTCATTATAAAAAGTAACCTAAGTTAATTGTATCCAATTTGCAAATTAATTCCAATTCAGCAGTCTCTCGTTGGAGTCTGTTTTCGAAGTTTTTTTGTTGAAGGATAGTCACTTTGAGATCAGAAATCGAGTGACCAGAGAAATTGAAGTGTTCTCCAACTGGTTTATGAATGTTATAAATGTTATGGGGGGGTGGGGAGAAAACCTGGATTTGTGCTGGAAATGGCCCACCTTGATTATCATACACATTGTAAGGAGAGTGATCACTTTAGATAAGCTATTACCAGCAGGAGAGTAGAGTGGGGGGAGAGAAAACCTTTTGTAGTGATAAACACCCATTTTTTCATGGTTTGTGTGTATAAAAACATCTTCTGTATTTTCCACAGTATGCATCTGATGAAGTGAGCTGTAGCTCACGAAAGCTTATGCTCAAATAAATTGGTTAGTCTCTAAGGTGCCACAAGTACTCCTTTTCTTTTTATGATTTATCATGTACAACAAAAGAAACCAGATGTATCACATCTCTGTTTGAGTCACCCCAATTACATTCCAACATCACTAGCTCAATGGTGCAAAGTGAAGGGCTGGCTCAAGAGAAACTGGAATTGGACATTCTGCAGCATGTGGATATGCAGTCAGACGTAAAATAATAAGAAAAAAATATCTATTCCTCTCCCCCCTCCATATGTATCCACACACATTCATCTCTTATTCACTTCAGTAACCATAGCAACTATGCAAGCTGAGAGCAAAATTTGGCTCCTAGACTTACCCATGTGCAATGAGAAAACAACATGTTAGAACAGTTCTGTAAGAAGTCTATTGTGATGTCACCTAGCAGCATGAATTTTAAATTCTCATCTCATCTTGTCACCTTGCTCACACAATTATTCAGGAATGCTAGGCAGTTAATAGGCTCAGATGAAATGAAGCTCAGATGTTTGTTGTGTCTTGTTCTTTAAACAAGAAAACCAATATGAAGAAACCACTTGAATACAACAAGAACAGGAGTACTTGTGGCACCTTAGAGACTAACAAATTTATTAGAGCATAAGCTTTTGTGAGCTACAGCCCACTTCATCAGATGCATAGAATGGAACATATATATACATACAGATAAGTTGGAAGTTGCCATACAAACTGTAAGAGGCTAATTAGTTAAGATGAGCTATTATCAGCAGGAGAAAAAAACTTTTGTAGTGATAAACAAGATGGCCCATTTAGACAGTTGACAAGAAGGTGTGAGGATACTTAAATTTAGGGAAATAGATTCAATATGTGTAATGACCCAGCCACTCCCAGTCTCTATTCAAACCCAAGTTAATGGTATCTAGTTTGCATATTAATTCAAGCTCAGCAGTTTCTCGCTGGAGTCTGTTTTTGAAGCTTTTCTGTTGCAAAATTGCCACCCTTAAATTTTTTACTGAGTGGCCAGAGAGGTTGAAGTGTTCTCCTAATGGTTTTTGAATGTTATGATTCCTGATGTCAGATTTGTGTCTATTTATTCTTTTGCGTAGAGACTGTCCAGTTTGGCCAATGTACATGACAGAGAGGCATTGCTGGCACATGATGGCATATATCACATTGGTAGATGTGCAGGTGAACAAGCCTCCGATAGTGTGGCTGATGTGATTAGGCCCTAAGATGGTGTCCCCTGAATAGATACGTGGACGCAGTTGGCAACGGGCTTTGTTGCAAGGATAGGTTCCTGGGTTAGTGTTTTTGTTGTGTGGTGTGTGGTTCCTGGTGAGTATTTGCTTCAGGTTGGGGGGCTGTCTGTAAGCAAGGCCTGGCCTGTCTCCCAAGATCTGTGAGAGTGATGGGTCGTCCTTCAGGATAGGTTGTAGATCCTTGATGATGCACTGGAGAGGTTTTAGTTGGGGACTGAAGGTGACAGCTAGTTCTGTTATTTTATTTGTTGGGCCTGTCCTGTAGTAGGTGACTTCTGGGTACTCTTCTGGCTCTGTCAATCTGTTTTTTCACTTCAGCAGGTGAGTATTGTAGTTGTAAGAACACTTGATAGAGATCTTGTAGGTGTTTGTCTCTATCTGAGGGATTGGAGCAAATGCGGTTGTATCGCAGAGCTTGGCTGTAGACAGTGGATTGTGTGGTGCGTCCTGGATGGAAGCTGGAGGCATGTAGGTAAGTATAGTGGTCAGTAGGTTACTGGAAAAGGGTGCTGTTTATGTGACTATCGCTTATTAGTACAGTAGTGTCCAGGAAATGGACCGCTTGCGTGGATTGGTCTAGGCTGAGGTTGATGGTGGGATGGAAATTGTTGAAATCATGGTGGAATTCCTCAAGGGCTTCTTTTCTGTGGGTCCAGATGATGAAGATGTCATCAGTGTAGTGCAAGTAGAGTAGGGGTGTTAGGGGACGAGACCTAAGGAGGCGTTGTTCTAAGTCAGCCATAAAAATGTTGGCATACTGTGGGGCCATGCAGGTACCCATAGCAGTGCCACTGACTTGAAGGTATATATTGTCCCCAAATGTGAAATAATTGTAGGTGAGGACAAAGTCACAAAGTTCAGCCACCAGGTTTGCCGTGACATTATCGGGGATACTGTTCCTGATAGCTTGTAGTCCATCTTTGTGTGGAATGTTAGTGTAGAGGGCTTCTATATCCACAGTGGCCAGGATGGTGTTTTCTGGAAGATCACCGATGGATTGTAGTTTCCACAGGAAGTCAGTGGTGTCTCGAAGATAGCTGGGAGTGCTGGTAGCGTAGGGCCTGAGGAGAGAGTCCACATAGCCAGACAATCCTGCTGTCAGGGTGCCAATGCCTGATGGGCGTCCAGGATTTCCAGGTTTATGGATCTTGGGAAGCAGATAGAATACCCCTGGTTGGGGTTCTAGGCATGTGTCTGCACAAATCTGTTCCAGTGCTTTTTCGGGGAGTTTCCTGAGCAGATGGTGCAGTTTCTTTTGGTAATCCTCAGTGGGATCAGAGGATAATGGCCTGTAGAATGTGGAGTTAGAGGGCTGCCTAGCAGCCTCTTGTTCATATTCCAACTTATTCATGATGACAACAGCACCTCCTTTGTCAGCCTTTGTGATTATGATATCAGAGTTGTTCCTGAGGCTGTTGATGGCACTGTGTTCAGCACGAGGTTATGGGGCAAGTGATGCTGCTTTTCCACAATTTCAGCCTGTGCACGTCGACGGAAGCAATCTATGTGGAAGTCCAGTCTGTTGTTTCGACCTTCAGGAGGAGTCCACGCAGAAACCTTCTTTTTGTAGTGGTGGTAAGAAGGATTCTGTGCGTTAGTATGTTGTTCAGAGGTGTGTTGGAAATATTTTTTGAGTCGGAGACATCGAAAGTAGGATTCTAGGTCACCACAGAACTGTATCATGTTCATGGGCCTGGAGGGACAAAAGGAGAGGCCCCAAGATAGGACAGACTCTTCTGCTGGGCTAAGAGTATAGCTGGAAAGATTAACTATATTGTTGAGGCTCCTTGTGGCATGTAGCAGTTGAGATAGCTTAGTGTCCTTTTTCCTTTGTAGAGAAGCAAAATTGATGTTGTAAATGGCTTGTGTAGTTTTTGCTTTTTGAATACAGTTGGATTCCAAATAGCAGGCCACAATTTTTAACACAACGGAGAGGCGCTACTCCCCCCCCCCCCCCCCGCAATCACCTATACCTGGCATTTCATTGGTTACAGGGCTCGTTACCATATAATCCATAATGCAGGGCAGGCTCTCTTCAGCCTACCCCCCAGGACTCTGCTCTCTCTGAGTCCTAGTACCCTCTAATCCTAGGAGGGGGATGCAGGTTGGGGACCTCAGCCCAGGAGGTCCCCAGGTCTGAATTTGGCCTGCAAAGGCCACAAAGTCTCACCCTGTCACCTGAGTCCATCACCAAAATCCCAGGTCTTTTACTTCTGGGAACCATTCATTCTCTGACCCGTGCTAGCGCTGGCTACAAGTTGTGATGAGTAAGCAACATCGCCCTAGTACCTTAGTTTAGGTACCATGTACATTTCTACTTAACCCCCTGTGGCTTGCAGGTGCTGCAAGGAAGGCAAAAAACTCCCTAGTCCTCCGCCAATTGGTCCATGGAAGAAAAATTCCTTCCTGACTCTCTGAACTGGCGATTGGCTAGACCCCTGCAGCATCTGTCAGGTTGGGTTCCCTTTGCTAGTTCAGATGGGTAGGGTGGGCTGCTGGAACAGAGCCCAAAGAGGCTTCACATGGCTCCTGTGTGGGGCCAAATCCTGTGAGCTGGGGAATGCTGGCCAATCAGCACCCCCCACCGTCAGCTGGCCATCCCACATTGAGTAACATGGGACCCTAAATGATTAAAATAAGTGGAAGTCACTGTATTGTGAAAGACAGGTAGACCATATGTTATTAGAATATGAAATTAAGTAATCTAATGTGATTAAAAAACATTGCAACGGACAATAAAAATATATGGTCATATAAGTAACATTTATAGTTAATTGTAAAATAGATGCATCTATCTGGCAGAATCATTACATTAATGCCTTTTCAAGTTTTAATGGTCGCATTTAGAGCCATTTACTGTGATTGGCAATATACCAATCAGAAACTAAATTTTTTTGTCATTACATAGGGAAACTTTTAGTAGTGACCAAAAATTAATTAACAGAGCTGGTATTTCAACCAAATGGAGCAGAATTATACTGTATGTCTTTGTGAAAATCTCTTAAGACAAAAAATGGTCTAATGGTGGTCTGTCATATAGGTTTCCTTGGACTTCTTTTTTCTCTTCCAGTTCCCAAACAGGCCCAGAAATTCAGAATACTATGTGATTAGAGCTAGTCAAAATTCATCTGAAATTTAAAGGTTTTTTTCAAACCAAAATATTTTGTGGAAAATTTGTCTTGAAATTTTCTAGTTTTTTGACCAACCCCCGAAATTGAAAAAAAATTCATTTTTTGAAAACCAAAACAGGTTGGTTTTCAGTTTATCAACCAACCATAACTTTTCCATGAACATTTTTGAATAAAACCAAAAATGGCTTATTTTAAAATGTTTCACAGAAGTTCCTTTCCATTTTTGACCAGCTCAATGTGCGATAATTGATATTAAAGTGCCAATATTCATTGATCTTCACAGGGAGCATGTAAGTCACACCATCCTGTTCCAGTAGGGCCCTTTGTCCCTCTGGGGGATTCATCCTGGGGAAGGGCAGGCACTTACTGTAGTGGGGTCCTTCCTTGAGTTTCTCAATAGAGTGAGGGAGCAGCTTTAATACCTAACAGGAGCTCCGTAGGATACTACTGGCTGAGGTTGCTCTGGGAATGCACTGAACTTACATACAGGGTGCTGGACTGGATGACCTCTCGGGGTCCCCTCCAGCCCTATACTGATCACAGAAATTATAGAAATGTATCCCCTGGTTGCTTGGGCCACTCCTTCCTCCTGGCCCTTGCTGCTCACATTTGGGCCTGTTTTTACTCCTTACAAAACCCCTACATATATTGCAATATTTCCCCTAGTGAACTTTCCATCTCAGGGAACCTCTTTTGGGACTTGTGCCATCAGAAGCTAGGGAAAGACTCAAGAGTAAGTCAATACCATTATCGCCATAAAATCTCTGTTGGTGTTTTTAACTCCATTTTGTAGTTTGTCTCTCTCTCTCTCCCAATCTAGCTTCTAAATTTGTTTTTAGCTTCTTTTTCATGGTGTCAACTAGCCGAGTCATGTCTTGGTTTCAGTATGGGAAATCTAAGACTGAAAGCAATATTTTTCAAATAATTACAGTAATAAAGGGTAATTTATATGGCACTGAAATCCAGAAGGCCACTGAATGTCTCTGTGTTTCAAAATGTAGTTTTCCGACAAATTATCTATGACTTCTAAATCATAAATAGTTCTGGGAGCTCTTTCTGGAGTCCTTTGTAGAAAAATGTATCAAATACATACTCGGTTATTACTTATATACTCCTGTATATCTGAATACAGAGGCCCTGAAACTATAATCAGATATCCAGGTATGGAGCCTGGGACCCGTGCAGAATCTCGGGGTTATGCGCAGATGTAACAGTGTGCCCTCAGTGGGTAGTGGACAGTGGGGACTGAACCCAGGGCTTCTGGTTCTAAAAGCATAAGCTTCTACTGCCTGAGCAAAAACACACTCCTCTGTTAGCCGCAGCTACAGCAGGCTCATCAACCTCTATGTGTAGCTCCACCACCACTAGAGGGGGCAGAGTACCAGACTTAGTTGCTGTGAGTTAGACAGGCGCTAAGATACACTCGCTCACATGAATCACACTGCAGGATTGGAGGAGGCTGTTGTGAACCACGTGCCTTTCTTTTCTAGGGGAAGCAAAGTTAGTTTAAGCCTTTGGCAAGTATTTAGATTTATTTATTACAGATGTAGTGTCTATCAGTGACAAATTTCAATGAGACCACTGAAATTTAACTACACAGTCATTAATCCTGGTGCCAAAATATTTGTTCTTTTTAAATTTATGTAATTTAGAGCAGTAAAGCATGAAGTGAAAGGCACAGCGATGTATGACAGTACTTGATGGATTGCCATCCCTGATTTTTTGACCTTCAGGACTACTCAGAAGTCACTAGACTGTACACTATAGACACCCACAGGATGTTCATGTTCATAAACAGGGATAAAATGCAGGGCCTTCTATTCCAGTATTAGAGGCTCCTGCCACTAGCAGTAAAGGCGAATTGTAATGCACACTCGGATGGGGCTACTGTTCTAGTAGGGGGGCTTTGGTATGCAAACACTGGCTAGTGTGTTACTTTGCAGAGAGCTCTCTCTCGCACAGAAGTTCGTACCGATGTGGTTTTGTAAAAGATGGCAATAATGTTATCAATAACCCTGGACAACATTTTTCAAATTTTGGAGTTCAAAGAAACAGGAACATTTCTAAAATAAATAAATGAATAATAATAATAATAATAAAAACCCCAGCTTCTCTCCTAGCTCTAGGTATCAGTATTTTTCCAAAAGTGTTTGGAAAGTGCATATGTGCCCAGTGTGCATTTAATTCCATGTATATACCAAATCCAAAATGGAAAGGTCAGTCTTCAGTTTGAAAACCTGTCCTTTGTCATGCGAACAGGAAAGACTAGTAGTCTGATCCTGGAAGGACTTAATTACTTGAGATGTTGAACATCACTTTCAGTTCCAACTGAAATCAACATGAGGCACTCAGCACTCCATAGGATAGATCCCTTAATAACCCAATAAATGTCTAATATCTATGATTCTATGGAGTCTATGATAGTCTTAGATGTACTTGTGATAGATATGGCAATGTCCTGCCACATCTTTGGGAGACTTCTATTGAAAAGTTTCAGTATCTTTGGGGTCCATTGAATTAATGAATGATTTATGTATTCGTGTGGGACAGGACTGTATGTAAACTCTCTAGGGTGGAGAGGTGAGGTCTCTTAATACACTCCAGGATCATATTAGCCTTTTTTTGAAGCTGCATGTTGTTGACTCATGTAGTTTTCATTTTCATATCCCCCAGATCCTTTTCAACGGTACTACCACCGAGACAGTTATTCCCCATTTTGTAGTTCTGCCTTTGGTTTCCCCTTGCACTTGTCTTTATTGAATTTAATCTTGTTGAATTCAAAACAATGTGCAAGACAAGAATGCACTTTTGGGACAATAAATGTTAAGTGGATTCCCCACCTCTGGTTATGAAAAAACACAGCCTGATGAAGCTATGCTCTAAAGAGTGGGTCATTGTCTGCAGATTAGCTGTTCCTGGCGACTGGAGATCAAAAGCCCAAGCTGTCTATAGAAATAAACCCAGCCTGGGTTCTGGTTCTGAATCTGAGACAGTTATGAACTTGTAACCATAGGCAGGGCTGGCTGTAGGGAAAATGGCACCCTGGTGAACTTGTATTTGGGCACCCCTGGTCCCTGCTACCTCCCCACTGCCTCCCTCGGCCCATCCTCCCCATCACCCATGGCCCCCACCACCGTGCTTAACTTGTGCCAGGGCTTGCCAGGACTAAGCCCTGACACCTCTAGGCTTCACAGTTCATAGCCCTGGCACCTCTGGGCACCCAGCCAACAACCACCACTTTCTGACCATCCAGCTTGAGCCCCAGCCTCTCTTTCATTACAAATCAAGCACGGCCCCGCTGCCTCCCCATCCATCCCCCCATTGCTCCCAGACCCACTGGCTTCCCACCATGTTGCTGTGAGCTCCCTTCTGCAGCCTTGTACCTCAGGCCCACCCCACTCCTTGCCTCTTGACCACGGTGCCCTGGGAAGTCACCCATGTTGCCCACCTGTAAGACTGACCCTGTTTAAAGGACAGAGGCCAAGGTCATTGTTGGGGTGACTTCTGAGCTTTTTTAGCCGTTTTTTTTTCCTGCATGTAGGTTCTTTTATTGTTTTAGTATGTTTTCTCTCATGGTTTCCCCTTAAGAATAAATGTACTTGCTTAGCTAGAGCTGTGTAGTAACTTGTAACTATGCAATTACATTGTGCATAGCCTTGAAAAAGAGAACAGATTGCAGACACTGGCCTGCTTAGCCAGTCTGGCTTGCTGTGAATATCACAGTGTAAAACAGGGAACTCTGCAGCCTTAAAAAACCCCAATGAGGAGGGAGGGAGAGGCAGGTCTCCACCCAGGAGAGGTGATGGTTGGGAGTGAGAATCTTTTAAATGGATGCCCTTGGTAGACTATAGATGGGGAATATATGTGCAGTTACGCTGAAACTGTGACATATAGGGGTTACATACAATCCTGGGTCACAATAATACATAAATCATTCATTAATACAATGGACCCCAAAGATAATTGAACTTAATTCAGTAAAATCTCCCAAGGATGTGGCAGGATATTGCCATATTTGTTACAGTACTTACAGGCAGTTTTCCTACAATAGGAACAGTCAGCTAAATTAATTATAAAATAATTCTCCATTAACAATATCTAGTGATGCATATCCAATAGCAGCAAATGTCACACATTTCTGGAGTATTTTTAAATGCTACACATTTCTGGAGTATTTTTAAATTATTAAATAAGATCTAACCAGCATGTTATACAAAACATTAAACCCATTAGCAAATTGTTTAATTGGCAAAATCAGATCTCTGATTTTTTGTATATTAATGTGAACCAGAAAACTTTTAACTCTGTCTGAAATAATCACTATAAATTTGTTAGCTACTTGATTTTCTAGTAACATAACCTGTCCCAAATGAAAGACAAGGAAGTAAACAGCAGTTTAATTAAATTTACACATGATCTTTTTGCTTAGAAAGCATTCCTTTCCCATTAAGATAAGAAATTTTAACCTTGTAACACGACTGAATTTCAGAGCATATGATTTTAAAGGATCCCTACTCTGGAATATGTATTCAGTCCTTACTGGTCTCTGTTTTTCTGAAAGGTAAATTAAAAAGTCAGAACAACAATTTCCTTACTTTCTAATAGAAAGTTTCATTAACATGCTACAAGTACAATAGAGATGTTATAATTTTCTCATAAAAGCAAAATTCTTTCTTCTGTTGCAGGATGCAGTTTTACTTTTATTGTTCCTTTACTATCCTCTGTTTGTTAAATTATAAGAGCTTGCTAGTACTAGACAGGGCCGGCTCTAGGTGCCAGCGAAGGAAGCAGGTGCCTGGGGCGTGCAATAGAAAGGGGCAGCACGTCTGGGTCTTCGGCGGCAATTCGGCACCGGGCCCTGCAGTCCCTCTCTTCCTCTTCGGCAGCAGCTCAACGAGGAACGTTTTTTGTTTTTTTCCCTTCGCCGCTTGGGGTGGCAAAAAAGCTGGAGCCGGTCCTGGTGCTAGATCTCCAATTTCTGCAGCGCATCTTCATAAAAAATAATCCAGGCCAAATCCTGAGATGCAGTTTTCCCTTAGTCCTTTCTCATACACATTTCCATTGGCATTAGGATATCAAGATTTAGCACATAGTTTATGATGGATTTTGGTCAAGTTACCATTGTAAATGGAGCTGAGTGAATAACTTGCAGCTGATAAATCTTGCTGCTACAATTTAGTGAGCAGATTTGTGATTTCCATTAATATACCTGTTATGGAATTAAAGTCTTTCAATTTTTTTAAACTCTCTGGAACAATCATAAGTATGCGAAACTCAAACTGCTTAGCTCAGCTGTAATTGGCTGGAGAGATAACGTGGTATTGTTTCTATTTTCTGATTAGATGAGTGCACAAGCATTTGAAGCATACATTTTTGTGTGTGCTTTCTTCAAGTTCAGTTGTGTGAATTATGTGTAACTTCACATGTTGAGGCAGACCCTTAGCTGGCTTAAACTGTCAGCTAAGAATTTTGAAATGCACTTTACGTGAACATTGATGACCAACTCAATTGCTTGAATTTTTGTGAAAAGCAAATGAAAAAAGGTGTGAGTATGGCAAAAGTAAAAACGGAAAAGTTTTAGCATGATTCAATGAACTCTAATCGTAAGCAAGAATTTGCAATCGGTAAATTAATGGATTGGATTATTTCAGTCACACCTTACACTGTAGATACACAGCTGAGATTTATGCAATTTATTTGTTAAGTATGAAGTATGGGGATGAAATCTGCTAGAATTAATTTAAGGATATAACACTTCAATTTCCAGTTCTATTTAGATATTTCATGCTTGAAAATGGGACTCATAAAGCCTAATCCCCTCCTCCCCCGGTTAAATACACAAATTTCCATTATTTTTTATTGCAGTACATCAGTTATTTCAACAGAATTATCATAGGGCTGTAACAAAGCAAAGATCACTAAATATAAAAATGTTAAAGTTTAAGCATGGAAACATTTTATTCAATAGAAGAGCCTATGTTCTTATTTCAATAAACGAGCTAGTCATCTAGCGAAACCTAAATAATGTTCTTTTGGTAAGTTCATGAAATGCATGGTTTCCCTTGTAGCTTAGTGTATAATATCTCTCACCTATTGTAAAACTAATTCCACAAGTGGCACAATACCGAAGCCAGCACAACTTAGAGATTTCTGTATTGCTACCTGTGTGCTCAGGTTGACTAATGTGAAAGTTTAAGGCTCACAGTGGTGTCAAATATTGTAATTTTATTGGAAGTCTCACAACATTCAGTGTTTTTGATAAACATCACGCTTCTGGGATCAGGTCATTGTGAATCTCAGCTTCCATTTAAAAAATAAAAGTTTCTGGCTCTTTTGGTTCTGGAGAAAAGCTTGAAAATAAGAACCCTAAGGCTTTAAGAATAAGTGTTCACATAAGAACCACCCCAAATTTTGTATTTTTAAAGTCTCATAGAAAGGTAGGGCTGGAAGGGACCTCAAGAAGTCATCAAGTCCAGCCCTTTGCACTGTGGCAGGACCAAGTAAACCTAGACCATCCCTGACAGGCATTTGTCCAACTTGTTTTTTAAAAGCTTCCAGTGATGGGAACTCCATGACCTCTGTGGAAGCCGATTTCAGAGCTTAACTACCCTTCTAGTTAGAAAGTTTTTCCTAATATCTGGCCTAAATCTCCCTTGCTGCAAATTAAGCCCATTACTTCTTGTCCTACCTTCAGTGGACATGGAGAACAATTGATCCTCATCCTCTTTATACCAGCCCTTAACACACGGGAAGACTGTTATCAGGTTCCCCGCTCCCCTTCTTTTCTCAAGACTAAACATGTCCAGTTTGTACCTTTTCTTATAGGTCAGTTTTTTAAAAACCCTTTATCATTTTTGTTGCTCTCTTCTGGAGTCTTTCCCATTTGTCCACAACTTTCCTAAATTGTGGTGCTCAAAATTGGATATAGTGCTCCAGCTGGGGCCTCACCAGCACCAAGTAAAGCAGGACAATGACCTCCCATGTCTTACATATGACACTCCTGTTAATACACCCCAGAATTATAGTAGCCTTTTTTGCAGGCTATGAATGTTTGGGTTTGTCAATACTGGGCTCTAAGAGTATGTCTACACTTCAAGATGGCAGCGTGATTCGCAGCTCAAGGAAAAATAGAATGGCGTGGCAGCAGCATGAGTGGCGAGAGCAGCTAGCTTATCTGAGTGTGTGCTTGCCAGAGATGCTAAGTACATATGCAGGGCGGCTAGTTCCTCCCAACACTCACGCTGCTATGGCTACCTTCTATAGTTAGCGCATTAGTTTGATAAGAGCTAGTGCAAGTTTAACTCCTTGAGCTGGGAATCACACCCCCAGCTTGAAGTGCAGACATACTCTAAGGTTCTGATCTGTGATGTAGGGGAAGGAGGAGGTGCAGTGCCCCAGCAGTGGCACCTGGAAGCATTACGCTGATGGAGCTCAGGAACAGGGACAATGGCCTAGATTTTCAAAGATATTTAGGTGCCTAACTCCCATTGATGCCAGTGGGAGTTAGGCACCTAAACAGCTTTGAGGCTCTGGGCCTATGCTTTTAGGCACTTGTCAAGGTTCCTTCACCACTCTGAACTCTAGGATACAGATGTGGGGACCTGCATGAAAAACTCCCTAAGCTTATTTTTACCAGCTTAGGTTAAAATTTCCCCAAGGAACAAACTATTTTACCTTTTGCCCTTGGACTTTATTGCTGCCACCACCAAGCGTCTAACAAAAATATAACAGGGAAAGAGCCCGCTTGGAAACATCTTTCCCCCCAAAATCCTCCCAAACCCTACACCCCCTTTCCTGGGGAAGGCTTGATAAAAATCCTCACCAATTTGCATCGGTGAACACAGACCCAAACCCTTGGATCTTAAGAACAATGAAAAAGCAATCAGGTTCTTAAAAGAAGAATTTTAATTGATGAAAAAGTAAAAGAATCACCTCTGTAAAATCAGGATGGTAAATACCTTTCAGGGTAATCAGATTCAAAACATAGAGAATCCCTGTAGGCAAAACCTTAAGTTACAAAAAGACACAAAAACAGGAATATACATTCCATTCAGCACAGCTTATTTTCTCAGCCATTTAAACAAAACAGAATCTAACGCATATCTAGCTAGATTACTTACTAAGTTCTAAGACTCCATTCCTTTTCTGTTCCCGGCAAAAGCATCACACAGACAGAGAGAACCTTTGTTTCTCCCCCCCTCCAGCTTTGAAAGTATCTTGTCTCCTCATTGGTCATTTTGGTCAGGTGCCAGCGAGGTTATACTAGCTTCTTAACCCTTTACAGGTGAAAGGGTTTTTCCTCTGGCCAGGAGGGATTTTAAAGGTGTTTACCCTTCCCTTTATATTTATGACAACACTCATCACCTGCAATTACTAGGGGTCTGATTCTGATCTCAGACCAGGATAAATTAGGCCTTGCTCTGCTGAAGCCAATGGAGTTACACCATCAAGAGTATGGATCTTAATCGGGCCTTAAATCTGTAGAACATTTATCGCACTCAATAATGCTGTTCTCCATACCATCCAGGCACACAAGGTATTGTGTGCTGCTTACAGAGCGAGTGGAACCTCTTTGCTCTTAAGGCAGAGGTGGGCAAACTATGGCTCGCAAGCCACATCCGGCCCACGGGACCATCCTGCCCAGCCCCTGAGCTCCCAGCTGGGGAAGCTAGCCCCCTGCCCCTCTCCTGTTGTCCTCCCTCCCCTGCAGCCTCAGCTCACCATGCTGCCAGTGCTCTGGCCCACTGCTGCTGCCAGGCAGCGCGGCGGCGTGGCTGGCTCCAGCCAGGCGGCGAGCTCCCGCTGCTCTGAGTAAGTGGGCGGGCAGAGGGATAAGGGGCAGGGGGTTCCAAGGGACAGGGGGTGGTTGAATGGGGTGGAGGTTCTGGGTGGTGGTGGGTTGGATAGGTGTGGGAGTCCAGGGGGCCTGTCACGGTGTGGGGGTGTGGATAGGGGTCGGGGCAGTCAGGGAATGGGGGGGGGTTGGATAGAGGGTGGGGTCGGTTGGATGGATTGGAGGTTCTGAGGGGGGAAGTCAGGGAGCGGGAAGTGGCAGATAGGGGGCAGGGGCCAGGCTGTTTGGGGAGGCACAGCCTTCCCTACCTGGCCCTCCATACAGTTTCGCAACCCCGAAAGAGTTTGCCCACCCGTCTTAAGGAATGCAGGCAGATGCATTATGGCTCCCCCCTGCATGGGATTGTTGGTGGCAGAATAATTATCCAGACCAATTCTCACCTAGCACACACCTATGCTGCAGTAGCCATAATTTGGCCTTTAATTTCTGCCAATAAACTGGAGCAAAGAGGAAAGTGAAATTAACTGGACAAATTAATTGTTTTGCCAGTTTTTATTTTTTCAGAAAGAACTCCAGGATAGCAGTAGCAACATGCTAGTATTTCACAGGGCTGTGTGTTAAATAGTATGCCCCACAACTTACTACCACATAGAAATGTGCTTTCCTAGCCAGTTTTCATCCTGATTTGCTCCTGAGTTTTAAATGGAAAGTGCTTTCAGATGAAGTGCTCATTGGATTTCACAGGTATAAGAGGCCATAATTTGCAGACAACAGGCAGTATAACTGAATTATTACAGTGTCCTGACAATTCATTATTACTGGTAGTGATACACGAGAAGTAGAAAATCTAGGCTGAGCAGAAAAATGGAAGTTAAAGCAAAAATTATTTTATTTGTAAACACAGTTATATTGATACAGATCCCTGAGATGTAATCGACATGAAACCCAACAGAGCAGACGCTGACTAACAGGATTAGGTAATTTATCTATCCAGTATTTTTATTCTAACATATTTCAGAGTCATATTTGTTATGTTCAATAAGCTGCAGTTTACAAAATTCACGTCTGCTGATAAATGTATTTAAAGAAAAATCTTAGTACACAGCCCATATCTCAAATATCTTACTTTATAGATTTATTTTTTGAATCATCAAGCCAAAAATGATGTTTTCTTAGAAAGAAACTAAAAATTAAATGCCTTCTATGTCCTTTGAAACTCCGCTCTTCAGCTTACTGTTTCTGCATAGCCATTTAATGATTTCATGCACTTTGTCATGGGGCGCATCACTCCCCACCAGACTGGGACCTAGTCACTCAGGGGATTAGCTGGAGGCAGAGGCCCCCCCATCCATACTCTGCACACCGTGACTCCATTTCTTTATCTGCCTGCAGCCTCTCTGGCAGCTTCAGGAAGTGAAGCATCCACTTTGTGGCTCAGCCCTCTGGCCGTGTTCCCCCCTTCCGGGGGCTTTAGCTTCTCAATAGTCTTAGGCAGTCTTCCTATTCACTGCCTCAGTGCCACTCACCCAATGACTGTTAGGGGAAGATGGACCTACCTTCTTCTCTGGATTCCAACCAAGGGACCCTCAGCTCAGCAATCTGTGTCTTCTCTCTTTGGTCTCACTGCTCTGTCCCTGGGCAGCTTCCTACCACTAGTCCCCTTTCCTTCCTGGGCCTACCAGTTCCCAAAACCACCTCCTTCTTCCCAGGGAGCAAGTGACTGTAACCTACAATCTTCACTCACTCCTCCATTTCTCCTGGGAGTGTCTGCCTTTTCCCAGAAGCCCTTTCTGCTTTCAGCTCTGGGCTCTATAGGCCCTGCCTATTTCTGCCCAGCCCAGCCTCCTTAATTATCTGCCTAATTGGTTAATTGGCCCATTTGGCCTGCACTAAACCTTGCAGAATGAGAGTGGGGTAGACACCCTATCACACATTTCTGCTTTAATGTTAGTATTTTTCATTCCTGATGTATCAAGTGTTTTTAAGTTAGTGGTTTTTAAAATGTTTTATGATACGTAGTTTTAATGTTAAAGGAGGAAACAAAACAAAGTGTACCCTTTTTTGAGTCTAAAATGAAGATGTCTCATATTGTCTTGACATCATCTGTTCTTTATCCTCTGTTGTCTAGATACCACATTAAAAGCACATTTGGAAAGCAACATACTAATCCTTTAAGCATTCGTGTGCACAGCGAGCCAACATTTTAAAGAGAGCAGATGGAATAAGAGGCAAAACAGATTCACAAACGAACTGAATTCCATTTGCGGTCATACTAGTTGGTTGAAAATATTCAAATAACCATCAAGATAAATGAGAATATGAATGAATCATAGTTCATTTTCAGAAGTCAGTGGTTCCGTGAACTTAGGCCTTCGTTCACTGAACTTTTGATTCTACAACTAAATAACAAGCTCTGCCTCTAATGGCTAAATGGCATTTCTTTTCTTATAAAAATTCATTGGTAGTTGTAAATTTCTTATCCACTGTATGAAAGAAATAAAACTACCCCAATCTGTACACTGGTGTTCTAATCATCAGAGTAAATTATTGTCCAATAATCTTGTCTTTTTGTTGTTTTAAAATATATTCTCTACCTTGTGACAAAATCCATGTTTTTGGTCATTCATCTGTTGCCAAATTCATCTCTGGTGTAATTCCAATGTAGTCATCTAGGATTCTGAATCTTTTTTTTTTTATTATGATACCAACTCTGTTTAAAATGTTGGTATGTTTCAGTCTGTCAGTCGAATGAATGTTTGAGAAGGGGTGTGTGTATAAACTGTATCGCCTGCATGTGCGAAGAACAGGTGCTTAAAAATGCACATGGGAATGTTGTCATACAAAGTTGCTCATGCACAAATAGCGGCTGTGTGGGAGCCCCTTTGAAAAAATCGCCGTAGTTTTGAGTCTCCAAAAATCCATTGTTTTATACTATTGAACGTGAAATGCATAGACAACAAATGGAAATAAAAAAGAATATGGGAAGACAACTGAAGTTAAAATGTGTTATTTTAAGCAAGAAAATCACACATTCATGATGATTTTGCTACTTATTTAGCAACTAAGGCCCTGATCCACAAAGGTACTTAGGAGTCTATGTCCCAGTTTTAGGCTTCCGTGCAATCCAGAAAACTCCCACTAAACCCTACAGGCACCTAGTTTTCTGGGTAAAAATTCCCTAAGTGTCTGCCTTGGGACATATGCACTGCTGCCTCCCTCGAGGCATCTGGACACCTACCTCCTGCCTAGAGCAATCCACAAACTAGGAGAAAACAGGCATTTGCCTGCCTATCATGTGTACGGGGCCTGATTTTGATAGGCATGCTCAGAGGCTGCCTTCTGGATTGGAGTCCCATTCATAATCTGGCCACTGGAGGTGCCCACCTTACAACTTTTAGCCCAATAGTTAGAGTATTCACCTAGGATGTGGGAGACACATGTTCAGTTCCCTTCTCTGCCTGAGGGGTCTCCAACGTCTCAGGACTGTGTGCTAGCCAATGAGCTATGGGATATTCTGAATGGGGTGGGGGGATGTCTCTCATTCTCTCCTGTTGAAGCTGTTCCATCATGCATAAAAAAATGAAAGAGCAGTTGTAGTAGAGGTACTGGACCCAGCCCTTCCTGCCTCTTAGGTGTGTGCCCTAACCCCTACATTACAGAATCATTCCCTCTCTATTGTTTTAGTAGTCTTAAATAACTATTTAAGTCTTTATCCGCACTGGGGCATACACAAAGAGGGAGATGAGGGACCATGTATGTCAGGAATCAAGGCCGTACTGGAAATCCTGGGACCAACTAATTGACCTACTGCTGAACACCCTGATTGCCCAGACCCTGGTTGGCTGGGAGGTGTCACAAGTCCTCCTCTTAAAGCCCAGCAATAGCAGCACTATGCTTTATGCCTGCAGCTGTGATTGCTTGTGTACCTGTCGTATTCCCAGCCTGTTTCCAGCCTTGTTCACCTGCTGGGTTCCTGACTCTGACTCTGACTCCTAGTTACTGACTGTCACTGTTCTGACCACCCATGCCTTGGTCTGCAACACAGGGCCCTGATATCCTGCTCCAGCCCTAAATCAGGCGTTGTGGATTGCAGTTTGTTCCTGTGATTTCTAGGCACCTAAAAGTTAGGTGCTGCAATGCTGAGCGATCCAACGTCTAAGTCCCTTTATGGATCTGGGCCCAAAATTCTTCCCTCCGTGACCAATTCTCAGTTTAGGAGGGGATTGAGACCCTCCTTCAATAAGGATCATGAATGCTCTTTTGATGGGATGAATTGGAGAGCCTCATGACTTATTGCTGGGCTCCAGATCTGACTATAAGAATTACAGCATTATTTCCTGCAGAGCTGGGTTCATCTTTCCTCTCCTATAACTATTTTTTCAAAATAGTAAGCTTCTGCTAACTTTCTCTGTAG